>NW_020925669.1:1664512-2264512 GCF_003984885.1 Neopelma chrysocephalum
GGGGTGGGGGGGAGCGGGGGGACACGGGGGACGGGGGGGGACAGGGGAAGGGGGAGGAGAGGGGCAGGACACGGGGGATGGGGGGGAGGGGGAGGGGGAGACAGGGGACAGGGGTTGGCAAGGTGGAGGGGGGAGGGGACAAGGGACAGGGGAAGTGGGGTTGAGCAGGCCATGGAGGGTCCTCTGACTGGCGGAAGGGAGAGCTGGGCAGTCCTGTGTGAGGTGCCACAGGTAAGCAGTGCGCCTGAAGATTCGTGGTAACACAGTGGAGGAAGGACATGGTCAGGGTGGATAATGGGGTTACTTTAGAGTGACGGGGGTCCCAGCTAGGCTGGGACCTTGTAAGGCACCCCAGCCTTGGATGGGTACAGGGGCCAGAACCGTTGGTTTGTTTTGTTTGTCTGTCTGTTTTTAGCTTACCTGTGGCTACTGCCCGGGTTCAGCATGTTCTGGATATATTTGCTTTGCTCTGTTATGTCCTGAAAGTGTGGATAGGTCAAAGGGTTGTTCCTGGATTTCTCCCTGAGATCGTGTATAGGTATGTGTTAGTAAAGAAGGAAATGTAAGACTTGCCGAAATTGTTGTAACAGGTATGTAGCCTGTGTACCCCTATATGGTTGCGAGCTATGCTGGTGTTGGTTCATGCCTTCAGTAGGGTCACCCATGCCAGACAGGTCAAAACCGTAGGACCAGATACACTACGTTCTTGGGCAGGATGAGCTCGTTAGCCTTCTGGCAGTCATCCTAGGAGAAGGACAACTCTAATCTCAAACCCGGGTAGATGGAGCTCGCTTAGCCCTGTAAGGCCATCCATCTAAGAGAAGGTCACTCTAACCAAACCTACGTCCTGAGGACCTCGCTGCCACCGTCCAAGCTTGCTCGGCCCTGGCAGATGAACCTTAGGATTAAAGGGTGGGTTCAGTTTCGCGCATACTGCATCTCACCTAAAAAATCCATTGCGCAGGCTTGAAGGCTTTACCCACATGCAAAAAGTCCTGTAGCGACGGGCGAGGGTCGAAACGGTAGGTGAAAGGTGCACTGGGAGCCGCAGACTCAACCCTGCATGCAGGCGGTTCAGGATATTGGTCATTTGAGACTGACGGAGATGAGAGTCTCTTGGGGCAGCACCCTGAACGTCCAAGCAGCCTTTTCAAGGACAGCACTGCTTGCTCCACTCGGAGAGGGGCCTAGAAAAGGTGGCCTAAACAAAGCTCATCTCCACCTTCACCCGGTTGGTTAACCGCAGACCAACGGGCATCTTCTTCCAATGCGGTCGCACAAAGAGCAAAAGTCAAAGGCATGCACCTGCCTCCAAAGGTGTACCTAAATTAACTCTAGCATGTTGGAACATCAGAACCATGCTCGATTCTGCGGATAGCGGTCGTCCTGAGCGACGTTCTGCCCTAATTGCCCACGAACTGGCCCGTCTCAACATTGACATTGCTGCTCTCAGTGAAGTTCGCCTTCACGAGGAAGGCAGCCTCAGAGAACATGGTGCCGGTTACACACTCTTTTGGTCAGGTAAGTCCAGAACTGAAAAACATCTCTCAGGTGTCGGCTTCATGATCAAAAACTCTATTGTCCCTAAACTTGAAAATCTGCCGACAGGTCACTCTGACCGCATTATCTCCCTACGCCTTCCTCTAAACAACAAGCATCACGTTGTCATCTTTAGTATATATGCCCCAACTCTCCAAGCTGACCCTGCTGAAAAAGATAAATTTTACACTGACCTGCGCTGCCTTACCCAAAAGGTACCAGCAGATGATAAGATCATTATCCTTGGTGATTTCAACGCCAGAGTAGGTAAAAATTTTGAAGCATGGAAAGGAATATTAGGCAAGCATGGTGTTGGTAACTGCAACGATAATGGTCGACTTCTGCTAGAATTCTGTGCGGAGCAACAGTTTACCATCACCAATACTATCTTTCAGCAGAAAAATAGTCTGAAGACAACCTGGATGCACCCCAGGTCTAAGCATTGGCACCTCATTGATTATGTCTTGGTACGACGGAGAGATGTCCGCGATGTCCTCCATACCCGCGTGATGCCCAGCGCAGAATGTCAAACAGACCATCGGCTTGTGCGCTGTAAACTCAACTTTAATCTCAAATTCAAACCCAAAAGGGGCAGTATCCCAAGGAGAAGACTCCAAGTTAACGTTCTCCAATCAGCCACAGTAAGAGAAAGATTCCAGGCAAACCTTCAAACTAAGCTTGATAACCATTCCACAGATTCTGCAGATTCCTCTCCTGAAACAATTTGGCAGCATATTAAAAGCAGTATCCTGCAATCCTCTGAAGAATCCTTAGGCTTCTCCCTCAAGAAGAACAAGGACTGGTTTGATGAAAATAATCAAGAAATCCAGGAATTGTTGAGGAAGAAGAGAACTGCCCACCAAGCACACCTTGCACTGCCATCCTGTCCCGCAAGAAAAACAGCCTTTCGTCTTGCATGCAGCAAACTCCAACAGAAACTCCGTGACATCCAGAACAAGTGGTGGATCGATCTAGCTGCAAAAACTCAACTATGTGCAGATACAGGGGATCACAAAGGATTCTATGAGGCCCTGAAAACAGCATACGGGCCTACATACCGAGTCCAAAGCCCACTACTCAGTGCAGATGGTCAAACGCTTCTGACAGATAAAACCTCCATTCTGAATCGATGGTCTGAACACTTTCAGACTCTTTTCAGTACCAACCGTGTAGTCCAAGACTCAGCAATTCAGTCCATCACACAACAACCAGTGAAGTTTGAATTGGATACTGCTCCCACTTTAGGAGAAACCCTCAAGGCCATACAGCAGGTGAAAATCGGCAAGGCAGCTGGGGTTGATGGAATCCCACCTGAAGTCTGGAAACATGGGGGCCTTGCACTCCATGCTAAATTTCATGAGCTTGTGGTGCGCTGTTGGGAACTAGGCGAACTACCATCAGACCTACGTGATGCGGTCATCATCACCTTGTATAAGAAGAAAGGTACTAAATCAGACTGCTCAAATTACCGTGGTATTACTCTACTCTCCATTGCTGGCAAAATCTTGGCAAGAATACTCCTGAGCAGACTAATACCCGCTATAGCAGAAGGTATTCTACCTGAAAGTCAGTGTGGCTTCAGAGCCAACAGGAGCACCACAGACATGATATTTGTTCTCAGACAACTGCAAGAGAAGTGTAGGGAACAGAACAAAGGTCTCTATGTAACCTTTGTCGACCTCACCAAGGCTTTCGATACTGTGAGCAGAAAAGGTCTTTGGCAGATTTTGGAACGTTTAGGTTGTCCCCCCAAGTTCCTTAAAATGATCATCTCACTTCATGAGGATCAGCATGGCCAAGTCAGATATGGCAACACACTCTCTGAGCCTTTTCTAATAAAGAATGGTGTGAAACAAGGCTGCGTTCTCGCTCCTACCCTATTCACAGTCTTCTTCAGCATGATGCTCCAAAGGGCCACGGCAGACCTTGATGATCAGGACGGTATCTACATTCGATATCGTACTGATGGAAGCCTATTCAACCTAAGGCGACTGAAGGCCCATACTAAGACCCTAAACCATCTTGTCCGGGAGCTGCTTTACGCTGATGACGCCGCCCTTGTTTCCCACACAGAAGCAGCTCTGCAGCGTTTAACATCCTGCTTTGCAGAGGCTGCTGAGCTCTTTGGGCTGGAAGTCAGCTTAAAGAAGACAGAAGTTCTCCATCAGCCTGCACCTCAGGAAGTCTTCCATCATCCCCACATCACCATCGGCCAGTCAGAACTCAAATCAGCCCAACAGTTTAATTACCTAGGCAGCCTCATCTCCTCGGATGGTAAGATTGACGGGGAGATAGACAATAGGTTAGCGAAGGCATATAGTGCTTTTGGAAAACTCCATAAAAGAGTATGGCGTAATAAACACTTGAAGAAAAGTACCAAGATCAGTGTTTACAGAGCCATTGTGCTGTCTACTCTTTTATATGGTTCCGAATCATGGGTCATCTACCGCCACCACCTGCGTCTCCTAGAACGCTTCCATCAACGCTGCCTCCGTACAATCCTAAACATCCACTGGTCAGATTATGTGACCAACACATCTGTTCTCGAACAGGCAGCAATCACAAGTATTGAGGCCATGTTACTGAGAACGCAACTGCGATGGGCAGGGCACGTCTCCAGGATGAAGGACCACCGCCTCCCTAAGATCCTGCTTTATGGTGAACTTGCCACCGGCTGCCGCAAGAGAGGAGCTCCGAAGAAAAGATACAAGGACTCCCTGAAGCAACAACTCAGCCTCGGGCATATTGATCACCATAACTGGTCCACTCTGGCCTCTAATCGGGAGGCCTGGAGACACACCATTTATAACGCTGCTGATGCTTTTGAGAAAGCACGCAGGATCACCCTTGAGGAGAAAAGACAACGCAGAAAGAATCGAGCCTTGCAGAATATATCATCTAAGGAGTCTTTCTGCTGTGTCTTTTGCAACCGGACTTGCCTCTCTCGTATTGGCCTTTTTAGCCACCAACGCGCTTGCAAGAAAAGTGGGTAGAGCCCTTCCCAAATCTTCGTTCGCGAAGCCTAGCCATGATTTCTTTAAAGTAAACATTGCAACTTGGGATTTTGGGGTCGGGAGTTATTTTCTTTTTTATATTATTTTACAGTAACTTCTTGGTAGCACCAGAGGATGAGCAAATACGTTATGTATGCAAAAGCTGAATGAATTAGCAATAGGTGTCATGTGTATTGAAGTGCAGTTGTTTAAGGTGAGAACATTCTAAATGCAGAGCTGTTACAGATGGGGAAAATTTCTGAACTGCTTTTCAGCTGTCTTGCTCAGCACTGATTTTAAGCATGGACCCTGTCAAAGCAGCAGAATGACAACTTGGTAGAAGTTCTGTGTCTTATTTCTTAACCCTGATGAGCTAAAGCTATTGTGAAGCCCCATTCCTCAGGAGAGCTAGAGAGTCATGGGGCCGTACAAAGCCAAAGTGTACAGATCAATGCTGTAGAGTTTTCTAAAAGCATAAGTTTAAATCCTGCAAAATCCAGTTCCCCATGCCCCTTCTCCTGAGGAGGCAGCTCCCACTGCCTTCTGCAGCCCTACTCGTAGCTGTGGCTGAGCCATATGCATAACACTCTTCAGAACCAGGTGAGGAAGTCACAGAAAAGAGGTAGAACTTTTAGAGGTTTATGCGCAAAAAGCCTGTGCTTAAACTTTTTAGCCTCGGTGAAGCATCCGTTTAACTTTAAAGCACGTCCCACCCCGTTTCACTTTTATTTTCGGACCCGTGGCTCCAAATTCCTTCTGTCCTTTGCATTATCTGCACCAAGACACCTCCTTAAGTGCCTGCTAAAATGCCTGATGGTGCACACAGAGCTGCCCATTCACTGCTGCTTTATCGGCCATCCTGATACTGGTGACGAGGCACGCAAATTAGGACTGTCACCACACACTTGTGCTTCTGAGAATCAGTCGCTGAAGATTTTTCAGCGTAAGAACTTATTTTCTACCCAGAAGAGCTTGTCCAGGCATCCTCTAGTGGATAAATGTGTTTATCACAGATTTTTTTAAACTGGCTGATGTTGCTGTTCCAGGCTGGGAAGCATCATCTCCTTTTTGAGCCTCTAGAAGCTTCTTACACACATGCACAAAGAAAGTTGGTTCAGTGCAACACGAGCAGACAAATGAATTCAGGAATCTGTTTGTTTTTGTTTTGTTTTGTTTTGTTTTTTTCTGGAAGAATGGTGGTGATAAGGACACTGAAAGATCAGATCATGTCTGCTCCTGTGTAGAGTACTTGAAAAGTGGCTTTTTGGCCTCAGATTCTTCTCCTCTGAATTGCCTGTTAGTAGTAATGGCAGTCAGAAGGGATTGATTTGCTGATATTTACAGTGCTCAGAATATAGAAGCCATAAAATAAATGCTATCCTTTTGTCATTATCAGTTATTCATTTTATTCCTCAAACATGAGATAAAGTCAGAACTAATAAAGCAACTAGTTCTGATGAAAAGCTAGAACTGATGTATTTTTTCACCTGTGTCGATTGGGGTTAGCACTGAACTTTATTTAAAATTTGAAAGAAAAAAAAAAGAAGAAAGAAACAGAGATGGGTTTAATTTAATATAAATGGGTTGCAGCCCTTTTTACTTCCTTCTAGACTAAGAGAAATAGAGGACTTGATTTATATCCCCAACTAGGTGATGTTAGGAACCCAGTGAGATGAATCAATCGTCTGTGATTTCCAGTCCCATTCCCTGGTTGAAGTGCACTGTGGTTGAGCAGCCAAACTTTGCTGAAATTCACCCGTAGCTGCTGAGACTCAGGGTGGCCTGTGGGAGTCAGGAAGCAGAGTGGATGGCCAGCAGCCCTTTAAGGAGACAGCAGGCCATGTGTCAGTTGTCAGGAAAACATATTCCTCTATTTTCCTACCCCTTGAGTCAGCTATATTTCACAGCTCTGGTGTCAATGGAAAAGCTTAATATCAACTGTATTGGAAATACAGCTTTCCAATTAATTCATGTCCCTGAAATATAACCTTTTCTTTTTTTCTGTTTCTTTTTCTTTTTTCACTCACTAGGAGTGGAAGTTTGACCACTGGCAGGATGATGCTGGTAGCACTATGTTTAGTATTAGAAGCATTAAACTGAGTCATTGCCTTAGGATCTATCTATTGTATGCAAAAAAAACCCAACACAATGTCATCTACATCTCACATGGATGTGTTTTTTCACAGGTCAGCAACAAAAAAAGATGTTATCTTATTCATTTGCCTAGTTTAGACTTTGACAAAGAAAATATTGTTATTCCCCTAATTGCCAGCACCAGTATCACTGGTGTTGAGATATGAGAGCTTATTCACTTTTTTTTTATACAGATATATAGGGGATTCTAGCTGAGATTCTTGGAGTGTGTTTGCCTGGGAATGAGGGAATTTGAATACTTCACAGATTGTTCTGAGCTATTTCTGAATTTAAGTTTGAGGCTCTTTCCCAAGAAAGTTAGCCTTTCAAATAAGAAGCTAAAGTAGTTTGATTTTCTTCCAAAGGAATTTCTTTCTTGTGTACCACTGTTGATAGAAACTGTACTTAAACCCAAATTAGTGGGCCATATGGGTATGAACAAGTCTGTGTCCTATGCCAATCCTTCTTTGAATGCATCTATTTAATGTAGATGGCTGTCTTTGTGCTGAGTACCTTAGGCATCTTTAACTGCCAAAAGGAAGAAACAAAAGAATTTCAGATGCTGTTTACCTTATTCTAATGCAGTAATTTAAATTATATCATGTGATCATTTCCCTAAATCTGCCTATTTCTCTTTACTTACAGTACAAGAAACTTATATACAATAGGTTAGGTCCTGAACTCATCTGGTACCTTGATGTAGTTTGAGAAAATTTCATGCCAAGGATGTTTCTAGAAACTGCAATTTAGTCAGTGACCACCCCAACAATTTGTCTCCCCTCTCTACTAAGGAAAAAGATCTCAAATGGAGGCTTCTCTCTCCAAATTCTAGATACAAAAATACTGTAAGGGATTTAAGATTATCAGCAAAATGGACTTAATTTTAGGCACAACAACAAAACCTTCAGCTTTTGTATCTGCTTACCTCTATGAATGGAAGGGAATGGATGATTATTTCAGTTGGAAGGAACCTACAGTGATAGACTACTCCAACTTTCTGACAAATTCAGGGTGGACAAGTAAAAGTATGTTTTTAAGGGTGTCGTCCAAATGCCTCCAAACACTGACAGGCTTGGGGCATTGGCTGCTTCTCTAGGAAGCCTGTTTGGCCATCTTCTCAATTAGGAAATCCTTACTAATATCCAGCCTGAACCTCCCCTGGTGTAGCTTTGAATCATTCACACAAGTGCTGTCCCTGGATACCAGGGAGATGAGATCGTCTTGCACACAGTGTGTGTGTGTTTTAAAACACAGTTGTAACTGGGTATGCAACCAGTTCCTCCACAGAAATAAGAAGAATTATACTAGCAGATGCTTTGGACCATGAGTTCTGTGAGAAGATATTAAGCTGCTGTTTCCTATCTTCAAAAGACCAATATTGTCTTAAGTGTGATGGAATGTTTTGCCTTGGAAATGTTTATTCCTTCAGTGGTGCGTGTGTGTGTCTGTGTGTGTCTGTGTGTGTCTGTGTGTCTACGGGTGTGTGTCCTTGAATTACTTTTTACATTGCACTTCAAGATTTGATGACTCCAAGTGATCCCGCTATTGATTCAATATTAGGGAAACAAAGAGTTATTAAGTGATAACCTGTTGGTGTATATTTTTTGCTCTGTTCATATAAACCAGTGGAGCAAGATCAATTTACTCTCCAGTTGAATTGCTTTTCTTGTGGGCACCTAAAGCATACGTTAGAGATCAGCTTCCAAGAAACAAATTTATTTTCCTGAAATGATGGTCTTTATTGGCAACATCTAGTTCTTTTAATTTTACAGTTGGTTTACCAGTTATTATCTCTGTTTTCATGAAGCATGAGAAAAATGCTAGAACAGTTAAATGTGCTTACTATATAGTTTGTGAATTAGTGACTCCTTAAAATTGGCAGCAGATGCGGAGTGAAACTGCACTGTCAGTTCTCCTTTCTTTTTCCCACTTCCTCTCTGCAAACCCTGGGAAATCATTTACCTGGCACAGATTACCAAGGTGCCATCAGTATGTCACATGCAGCTCACACAGGCGGTATCAAATATTCGTTCTTATGCCTGACCCCCTTGTTTGGCTGTGACAAATCTGAGAAATCTGAAAGTTGAGGAGGCTGGGGAGGGGGAAGGAAGCAAAAACTCCTCTGATGCTTTTCTTGCCCATTATGCATTTGACGGAATGTGCCTTTTAAATGACTTGTACATCTCTTCTCAGGTGTGCTATGGGCAGAGTGGCAGCAATTGCCAGCGGTGACTAAGTGAGAAGTGACACTCTCTGTCTCTCTGAGGGTTTCTTCAAGTCCAGTTTGGAGCCTTTCATTACATTGCAAGAATCCATTAAGACAGAAACAAGGTTATTCCATGAAATGTTTTTGTGACTAAAGAGGACATCCAGCTCTTTAATCAGTGACAGAACATCTACTCTGACAAGACTGAGTGATACAATGCGCTTGGCTAGCACCTTTGCAACTGAAGGGGAATATAACTTACAAGGACAGACAGTATTCTCATTAAATTGCCATTGGTTGATTCATCAATGCTCCAGTGGAAATAATTATTCTGTATATGTTTGATGTAAATGTCTATGTCAAATGAAACCTCATTTTGTATTTTGCGGATGTCTGATCCATGATAATTTGGCTAATGCCTTCAGGTCATGAGATAACTGTCTTCTCCCTTCAGTTATGACAGGGGCTGTGGTGAGAGCCTAAGAGTGATTTGGGGGAGAGAAATACAGACACACAGACACATGCATATTTATATATAAACAAACAAACAAACAAAATCACTGTTATAATGTCAGTATAATCCACATGGATTTTATTTGCCCCCACATGGGTATGTCAGTTTTTGCCTAGAACAAACTAAGAGTAATTTCTTTGACCTTTCCAAAGTCACCCCAGAATAACTGGCAGGCAAAATCTCATCCCAAAAATATCTTTTGCAGCAAGATGTTGCAAGTCACCATGGGGGGAAAGAGGTGCTGTTGTATAGTTAGATGTGCCAATACAATGCTATATAAACACATATAAGGCTACAGATTGATTTTGGAATGAGCCCTGAGCAAAGTGAAAGTCAGAAGCACAGTGAACTACTGCAGAAATATCCCAGAAGGGTTGAAGTCTCTCTGAATAGGTGCGATTTCATTTCTTTCTGTTTGTTCCTGGGAGAAAGGAGTTATGCTTCATACATGTAGCAAATTACTACCCATATAATATTGCTTGATGGAAAATGGGGGAGTAACCAAATAATGCTCTCTTATTCTCACTAAGAAGGTAAAAAGGTACTGATTAGCCCCCTTCAGTACTAAGGGAAAGATTTAAATAGATTAGACTTGGGAGTTCTTACAATGTTGTTGGTTTCTTTTTAAGCATATAATCTTAAAACAATCTAATCTTTTTTATGTAAAATCAAGATTCTTAGTCATTTAGATAATTGTTAATTATTAATATATCCTTGATAATACCTTGTTGTATCTTTATGAGCAGGACCTCTGAAATCAAAGGAACCAATTACTAGATAAGGAAAAAATAACTGTTCATTAAAATCTTAGGAGTTTAGCCTCTTTTTTGTGTCAAAAAGTCATTAGGAGAAGAGGGTGAAAAGGATAAAGACAATGAAGAGTATCAACTGAGATGATTTCTTTCAGCCTTTGTTACTTTGGTATTCTGTTGAAATAATGAAAGGAATTGGTGTGTTTTTTTTTAAATCATAATAAGGAAACTGAGGGAAATTAAAGAAGACACAGAAATCAGTGATTACCAAGATGCTTTTTTTTCCCTTTCCGAGACAAATGGGATAATTCATTTTTTTTCAAAGAGAGAATTGTGACCGGTTTTGGTTTTCCAGAAAATAATGTTACAGTTTTATAAATTAATGTGCAATAAAGAGGAAATTAAATAAATAAATAAATAAATAAATAAGAAGAGAAACATCAAGAATGCATGTTATGTAATTTTTCAGCAACAGCTGTAATAAGAGAGACGAGGAAAAAAAAGGCTAAGCTTTTCTAAGACAGTTCTGAGGCAGCTTACTAGGTGCAGTGGGAATTCTCAGTTCATAAACAGTTTGTTTAGAATAAAACCAACACATGTTGTCTCTAAATCAAAGTCCAGCTTGTTATTTTACTCCAGATTTAAATTTTTTGACCTTCTTTTAAAGATGCCTGATAGGAAGAAAAACAGATCTCATCTTCTATAGGCATGGGAAAACCAGATAGTGCCAGGCTGAATTCCAGCAGCCCTCTTGCCCTGTTAGTTCCAGGGAGTAAAGTACCCTAATTTGGGAAAACCTGTGTACTAATTACTGAATCTCTCAGAGCCAGTTTTAAAGCTCTATAATGTGCTAGTTGCATCCCCTTTACAGCACAGGGCTGAGCTGCCCACTCTTCCCTTTGGTTACCTGCTGTGGGGCAACCACCAAGGCTGTGGTCCACTTCTTTTGAGCAGAGATGTGTCTGGGCTCTTGGGGAGAAACACAGAGTCTGGGGCTTGATCTTCCTAAGGGCAACTACAGCAGCAGACTACAAAAATCTGAGGGGTTTGTCTTTATGATATCTCAGAGAAAGGCAATTTCCATGAATGAGAGGCATAAAAATTGAAATACTTAAAACTTTCCCTTGACAGAGATATGGCAATGGAAAACAGCCCGAGTCAAAAATCTGTCATAAAGCAGATTCCTTCTTTATGCCTCTGTAATCAATAGAGAATTCTACATACAATTCAGCACTCTGTAAATAACATACATGTTAGCCACAAAAAAGATAAGGATGGATTTTTGGGATAGTTTTTCTTTCTTCTTCTTAAGAGTGAAAGTGTATTGTATAACATAAATAACAATATTGTATATTTCATTTAAAGAAGTTCATCCCCCCCCAATTACTTAAATAGTTTGTCAGCCAGAAAACTGTCTCTAGAAATATAGAGACAATGAAAACAACATTCCATTGAAGTTCTGGTAACTTTTAAATACTTTTAATATGATCCACTACTTTTTTTTCTCTATAAATCATGTGGCATATAATGAGTAAAAGTGATGTATCAGAGGGTGAAGAGCTGGCATTTATTGAACAGCTCTGATAATGTCAGTAAAAAATAAGGTGGCAAGGAAGCACAACTTTTTTATCATTATAGAACCAATTATCTCTCCATGCCATATATGTGCACTGTATAAAAACGAGGAAAATCCTTGCCTCAAAGAATTTACTTCCAAATAAAGTATTGATACAGCTAATAGGTAAATCTTTGTATATTAATAAATATAATAAACATGATTGTTTATGATTGTGCATGTATTACTGATGGATTGATTGTTAGTGGGATAGATAAGTGGCAGTATTCATACACACATACACACCAACACATGTATTATATGAGACTCTGGCTTATATCTTTTTCTCAACTCCTAATATCATCTCTGTACGCCAGACAGGGATCTTTGTCAGAGATTTATTCTGCAAATTAAATGAGCTATAGCCTCTTCCCTTATTTTAATGTACACTTTATTCTCAGAGCCATTGCTATTTAAATTTGTTCCTTAACACATGCGGTTCACTTTATTTTACTTTTACTGTGTCTGGACTATTCAAAACTGACACATATAAAAAATAGTGCCGTTTCCCTGAAATAGCAGTGCCTTTGTATGTGTGAAGCTATAAATAAACACTGGCAGTTAAACTTCTGTGCTTTTAAACTTTAGCCTCTTTATCTCTGACACTGTTAGAGGCCCCTATCTGGTCTGCCTTCCTTTTTTGCTTATAACAAAATGCTTATGCAGCAGTAATCAGTCTTGGAGCCCTACCCTCCTTTCCATTTCTTTCTTTCTCTTTTAATTTCTGAGTTGCAGGCACTGGTTTCATCAGTGCCTTCTGCAGCTTGGGTAAAAAATAAAAGTAGTAAAGCTTGTTTCTCCCACAGCCAGCCTCTCCTCTCTTCCAAGTCCTCTATGATTTTTAGTCACAGCCAATTAGCGAACACACTGGCTTGTTCCACTCATTTGACATTTGCTGCAGCCAAATCGTGGTTAAAATCATTTCACATCCTGTCCTTCAGGCATGTCAACCAAACCACCAGTGTGGTGCTGTGTGAATACTTGCTGAGGGTGCACTTGATCCCGCTGTCTGTCCCTGTCATTGATGAAGACTTCGAACACTACTGGTGCCAATAGGGACCCCTGAGGGACACCACTCTCATTGATCTCCATCTCGGTATTGAGCCATTGACCACTGCCCTCTTGAGGCAACCATCCAAGCAGTTCTTCATCCACCAAACAGTCCACCCATCAAATCCATTTCTCTTCAATTTTGAGAGAAGGATGTTGTGGTGGACAGTGCCAAAGGCTCTACAGAAGTCCAGATAAATGACATCTTTAGCTTTTCTCTCATCTGTTGGTGTAGTAACTCCATCATAGAAGGCCATTGGGTTGGTCAGGCATGACTTTAGCTTTGTGAAGCAGTGCTGGCTGTCTCAAATCACTTCCCTGTCCTTCCAAGAGGATCTGTTCCATGGCCTTACCAGACACAGAGATGAGGCTGACAGGTCGGTCATTTACAGGGTCTTCCCCTCTACCATTTTGAAAGATAGGTACAATGTTTCCCCTTTTCCAGTCAGCTGGGGCTTCACCTGACTGCCATGATATTCAGATGTCATGGGGAGGGTCTTGGCAAGTACGTCAGCCAGTTCCCTCAGGACTCTGGGATGCATCTCATTGGGTCCCTTAGACTGATATACATTTGTGTTCCTCAGGTGGTCATGAACGTGATCTTCTCTTACAGTGAGAGGGACTTTGCTTTTCCAGTCCCAGTTTTGTGGTTCATCCACTTAAAAGGTGTGAGAAGAGAAATCACTCGTGAAGGCTGAGGCAAAATTTTGTTGAGTACCTCAGCCTCCTTCTCATGCATTCTTACCTGTTTATGAGACTTGGTCATCAGGCTGCTACTACCTGTCCTTCTTACTATTCCTTGCCAAGTAAAGCTCTAGCTGTGCTGTGACCTTCCTGACCTCATCCTTATACAGCCAGGCAGCATCCCTATATTCTTTCCAGGATACTTTTCATTTCTTCCACTGCCTGTGCATTTGCTTCTTGCCTTTTAGTTTTGCCAGCATCCATGCTGCCATTTTTCTCTCTTGACTTCCTTTTTTCATTTCTTACACCTGTGGATCAAGACCTCTTGTACTTTAGGGAAAGTGTCCTTAAAGATTTGACAGCTCTGCTCTGGTTATTAAAAAAATTACTTTTTGAGTAATTACTTTTTTTATCATTTTCTGGATAATGTCATGTAACAAATTGGCCCATCATCTATTTCCAGTTGTGATCAATAGCTGATGCTCAAGAAAAGTGTAGAGAAAGCAGGAAAATTATTACTTTATTATGTCTTCTTAATGTACGTTTATCAGTATAGAGACTTTCTTAGCTAACAATAGTGTGTGGATTGCAAAAGTAAGACTTGTTTAGAACATTTCTCATTAAATCAGTCAAAATTTTGAGACTTCTGATAATATTGCCTGTGTTTGTGGATGCGAAAACCTTTGAAATCTGGAAAACTGAGTTTGAGTTCAAGGTCTTAGGTGAAGTTCTAGAACTCCAGTGTTACTGGTTTTACATCCTAGTTCTTGCGCTTAATTTAACTGCTTCAGATTTAATTGACTGAAATTGCTTTTCTTCAAAATCTTCAGAAGTTTGCTGTAGCTCAGATTCAATTAAAGTTCCTCTTACTATCATTCCCCCTGTGTGCCAGCTTTATAGACATATCTGTCAATATCAAACATTGCAGAGGAACATCTTTTTTACATGTATGCATAATACTTTCTGCTTTGCCTTTTCAACTTTCTGTTTAATAATATTAATAATAACAGTAATATGAGTTTTCTACTTAGGTTTTCAAACTGACCCTGGTGGGATTTTTAACTCAGATGGTATTAGCAACCCAAACAAGTTGAGTCATGACTGAATTTTCTCATGCATAAGTAATAACATACCAGTTGCTATTGCAAACACACTGCTTTTCAAATAATTAAAGCACTTTTCAGACAATTAAAGATTACAGATGAGGAGACATTGTAGACTAAGCATATGGCTTCAATTTCAAGGAAATACTTCAGTATGTAAATGAAACATTGTTCATGTATTATATTTATCAATATGATAGACTTGCCAGCACTGCTGATTTTCTTTGGAGAAACATATTTTTAAACTCAGTTGGCATTCTTTGTATAACAAATAAATTCTCTCAAAATCACACTTTTTTTACAATATAATGTACCCCATACCACACCGAGCCTTACATACTTGTATACACATACAGAAAGAGAGCTGTTCTCATTATGAAAAACACCCTGGATTTGGCCTTATAGTATCTAAAGAAATCATATTATAATATAAGCCTCAAGTTATACTTGATTCTCTGTTTCTAGGGTTTCCCTTAAGATGTTCTTGATCTCTCTAACTCTTTCTTGCACTTAATTTTTATGTAACATGTAGAATTTCAGATGCCTACATGAACAAAATAACTGTAGTGTCCCTTTTGAGCAAGAGCAGAGACAAAGCAGAGACTGAGTCAAAGGAGATGTTTTATCTTGTCATAGTGTGGCAGTAGAACATTGTCCTCCCACTGTGGAGACCTGAGTTTGGTGGGACACAGTTTGGCTGAGTCTGAGAATTCAGTTCCTGAGAAGCCAGCAGGGACCTCTGAGCTCAGGATACTGATGCAGGGGATGAAGTGATCAGAGGGAGAAGAGATAAGACCAGATAGGGCAGGGTAGGGTAAACCTGGGGAGGAAAAAGATAAAGATGAGAAAAAGTACTGTCATGAAGAAAAGTGAAATGTGGTTTTCTAAAACAGTTTGGAAGCAGTCAGGGCAAGCAATCAGCTTTTAGAAGTATTTTGATTGGATTAATGGAGGTAAAGATGAAAAAAGCTGTGTGACAAGATGACAAATATGTATGGTATGAAATAAGGACAACACAGAGAAATGTAGACAAGTATAATTTAAAATGTAATTTATAAATTTATTTATCAGTGTTTCCATTATGAACAGAATAAACGTAAAATTGATGTCTCTGATAAAAGACAGTTCAGGCTAAATGAACATTTTATAATTCCCACTCCCAAAAAGTTATCAGGTGTGTGATTTCATATGATATATTTAAGTGATTTTCTTAAGCAAATCAAAACACTTTATTAAAGTTTTTATGAAATTTATTCTGGCAAAAAAAGTTATTTCTCTTTCTTTTTGTCTTTGAGTGAAAATATTTAGTAGAATTAATTTTTTCCTTATGCTTCTTGCCATCTAGGTAGAAGTAAAAAAGCAACATAATTGGCAACAGCAAAATTTTCCCCTCTCCAGAGCACTGCCAGTACTTGCAATTATTTCTCAACCACTGCCGTTCCCCTGCCGTGTGTCATTCTTGACTTAAAGTTATTCAGAAAAGCTATTAAGCACTACATAATTGTGAGCAAATTGGAGGTAATAAAGACAAGATCAACCAACATGACTGAGAGGCTGGAGGGATTGATTTATGAGGAAAGATGAAAAGAGCGACAGTAAATATGTATAGCTTGGCCAAATGATAGCTGGGGGTGGAGAGTTGAATAAACATCTACTAGGACTCCATTTGAAGAATGTTGTCATCAGCAAGGGCCATATACATCTGTGATGTAACTTGACTCAAGTCAACCTCAGTAGTGTTACCTCAGGGATGAATTTGTCCATGAGAGAGTGTGAGTGAACAAAGAGCTGTTAAGGTAAGTCTGAAGGAATATAACTGAAAGCCATTAGAACAAAAAGAAAATATAACCTGCATATCAGGAAAATCTTACCAGTGAGATCTAGAAGGTTAATGAATTGGTTAATGAATGAAAAGTACTTTGAAGATGAAAAATGCTACTCAGCTACAGCTAAGCATCATTATTAAGAGTAGAGCTGAGCAAATAATTTGTTCTGAGTAATACATTCAACTAGTTAGGAGTTAGATTCTGAAAGGGACCTATGGGAATTTGATGCCCAATAGATGGGTGATTCAAAATAAATTTAGGCGCTACATTTCTCTAATCTCCCTTGCAGCTCCCATCAGGAATCGATTAGATAAAGATACACACGATGTTCAGACACACATGGACAAGCACAGGAGATCGGGAAATGCTGGCAAGAGTATGCAGGTTTCTTAGACATGGGAGCTGGCATAAAAAAACCACAGGATGCCCAATTCTGTTCCTCCACTTCATGGTCTCCCTCACTTTCTTTCACTGACTCAGTGTTTTGAAGTATTGTGTTACCCAGAAGAATTAAGGATCACAAAAAATTATGATTTGGTAATCCTTATTAAAAATGTGTAAATCAATAGAGCGGATTCTGCTGGTATAAATGTATTTCTTTTCTAGAATTGAATTGTGTCAATTTACACCAGTTGAAATCTTGATCATAGACATCAAAGCCAGAACAAGACTCTAAGAGAGTAACTACTGAGCTTACTAATGTTTTCAGAGGTGTCACCAGTTATACTCTAATTGTAACTCTTTTGGCATGTTCCATGCTGGACAGACTAAGTCTTCACCTTTGGGAAATAAAATATATTTTTTCCAAAACTGAAATCCTAACTCTTTTCTGAACAACTGGTATACAAAAACCCCAAACCCAATCATTTTTTCAGAAATTTTAGGAGCTTCATCTTTATATTTTGTAACTTTTCTGGAGCAGGATCAATCTTATAGTGTAACACTCTACAGATAATAGCTGTCATCTCATTTGCAATGTCCTTAGGCCATCATAATTTGGGTAACAACAGTAACGGATGTGCTATGTCTGCAAGAAAAACACAAGATCAAAGCCGTGACATTACTTAATCACAAAATTATTTGCCTAATAATAGAAAAATTAGAAAAAAATACTAGAAAGCAAAACACTAAACAAGTATTGCTATCAGGTGTCTCTGCAGGCACAGGTGAAGAAGACAGGCAAAAGTATTTCTAGCATTAAAGCAAACACTTCAGATGAAGTATTATTGAGAAGCAAGGTTCAATGGTAATGTGTATGTGTATACACATTCACTTAAACATTCATGTGAGGAATTAAAAAAAAGGTGAGATTTGTCAGATATGATGTGTGTTTTGCTGTGGTTCTGTCACCCAATGTGGAAGTCTTACTAATTTAGTCATTTAGGGAAATTATTTCTAACCAGGGACTGACTTGGGGAACATGAATCACTATTTTTTTTCTTAGAATTGTGTTTCTGACCAATGACACAAATTAAAATATTGCACCTGAACTAGTATAAGAGAGATACAAAATAATCTGAACAAATATTAAGCATTTATTGTTTGCAATCAGCATTACAACTGATATAGGTAAACAAAACATAAGTCCATATATTTTCAACTATTATATTTAAATGTTAGTGTCTGCATGCTCTGGATATAATAAAACTTGTAATAGATTAACCAAAATATCCCCTCAAAAAAGCTAGTCATCTTGTACACAGAACGAGCCAAGCTTAGTAAAAAGAAACTCTGTCCTTTAAATTACTGTAGGGAAACATTTTATAATAAATTTCTGAAAGAACTGATACTGGACGGTAGGAAAATACTAAAGAACATAATTTGCTAGGCACCATCTCCACCCCAAAAAATATCTGAACAATTTAAATGGTGTATAAATGCAGCTGACCCTTATTCCACAGTTCACTGTGGAAGTGACAGTCCATAGCTCAGAAGAAATGAATAGAAAGCAATTTCTTCATTTATTCAACTCTGTTCATTTTCTTCTTTTAACAGATGGAAAAATCCAGCTGAGCAAGATTGTGTGCATGGATTAATAGTAATATATTTTTAATGATATTATTATACTAATTATTATTAATAACAATGTATTATCAATAATTTATTATTACTAAATAGGTAGTACTACCTACTTTTAAAGTCCTGACTGGGCATGGTTTAGCTAAATGATATTTTGTGTTACTGATCTAACAGGAAAAATATGTCATAGATGGTATTAACTCAAAACAACTTTTTTTCCCTTGAAGGGAACTGAATTCTCCAAAAAGATACAGAACTTCAGATCTTCCCACTCACACATGTCCTAGCTTATAATTTCCCCTTCCTTCAAGACCAGATAAATTACAGATCTTTTTTTTTTTTGGTTTTAGCACAGCGTCAGCATCTTCAGATATTCTATCCATTCCTATTGATTGCACTGATCAGCTTTACAGCAGTGTCTACACATTTATTAAGTACAAGTGCCATTAAGCACATTGGTGCATATCATGCAGTGTAATTAAGATACCAAATT
Organism: Neopelma chrysocephalum; assembly: GCF_003984885.1. Lineage (NCBI taxonomy): Eukaryota > Metazoa > Chordata > Aves > Passeriformes > Pipridae > Neopelma > Neopelma chrysocephalum. The sequence goes on from NW_020925669.1 coordinate 1,683,440, forward strand.
ACACTAAACAGATGTCCTCTTTTGAGCCTGTTTTCCTCCATCCCTTTCAAAACTCAGCCACAAATTCAACTTCTCTGTAGCATGTGCCCTACCTGTGTTGTAGCTGTTTCAGGCTCCTCTTGCCTCTCCTCTCAGTATCCTATTCTAAAGAAGCCTCCAAACTGGCCACTTGTCAGAGTGATTCGAATGCATTTTGACATCAGCAGGACACAGAGACTGGGGTCATTTCCCTTGGCTTTTCCAATTACACAGCTTGCTGCAAGCAGCTGAATCAACCATGAATGTCATTCTGCTCGTACTGGCCGGGAGGGTGCTCTCTGTTCGGCCTTTGGCATTTAACCATGTTGAATTATGAATGTGCTACCAATCTCACTGTTTGCCTTGGAGCTGGAAAGGATGAATCACAGGGACCTTTTTTGAATTAGATTTTAAAGTGGACCATGCAATTTCTACCCCAACCACCCTCTTTTTTTTTTTCTTTTTTTTTTTTTAAACAAAGTTTATTCACAAAGCTCAAGTTATCTAAAGATTGGCTGGATAACAAGAAAAAGCATTTGTTCTTTATAACATCCTGCCATGTGTTTTACCTAATACTAGACAAAAACTGGAAGAGAAGCCAGGGCAAGTTCTATATAATCAAATGGCTGACATTTTGCTACATCTACCTTTAAAAAAAGAACTGTAGCAAAACTTGTGTAACACCATTGTATAAGATGAGACATCTCAGACAATGATAGAAAGGCTAAAGAAAATATCTATATAATGGGTTGAATTGTTATTATTATTATTATTATTATTTTAATTTATTTTATTCTGGCAGAACATCCTCCTCCTGCCCCCTCCAAAAAAAAAATCCCCCAAAAAGCTGATGTCTGGTTATTTATCTTCGAACAGGTCAAACTTTCTGAAATATTTTCCCATCCAACCAATTCTCGATCAGCTGGATAATGACATTATGAAAGGAGGTGAATGGCAAAAATGAAGCCAGATTCACACTGTCTAACATTAGACACCTAATAGAAGTTTAAGTTAAGAGCATAATTTTGTAATTCTCCTCGGTGGTGAGGGCAAAAAAATTTCCAAAATTATATTTCAGTTGATAGGCAAGAGAAATCAATATTGAGACATCCCAGTCTCTCTCCATTAACTATGTAGACAGTCTGGGGAGAAAAAACCCACTTAGATATTTTATTTAGACAACTCAATAATATGGCTAAAAGTCATCTGAGGTGAGTCTAAATCTCCTTTTTATTTTGCAATTTTCACCTTTACAAATACCGAAAGAGTCGTTATTGTTCAAAATTGTGATAATTTCTTCAATTACAGACTGAGATTACTGTGAGCTAAAGCCATAAAGACATGTAACAGAAATTGACAGTTTTTCAATGAATAAAAACAACCACTGAGTGTTTCAAACAATTTGGGGATTAAAGCACTTCAAAGAATGGAGAGATTTCTAATTTGTTACTAGCATTAGCCCAAAAATTACCCTTTTTTTTTTTAATATCACTGGGGTACCAGAGTCCTGTACTCCTTTTTTTTTTTAATAAAGACATAAAAAGTATTTTCCTATATCAAATAAAGAATCACCTCAAAGAGATGCTGCCGCTTCTCTGAACTTCTGTTCCAACTTAGCAAACATTTAACTTCCCTGATCCGTCTGCAAGTCCTTCGAGTAGTTTGTTTGTTTGTTGATTCCCCTTAGTTTTTCTGATGAACTTAGTACAGTACAGACTTATCCTCTAAAGGCCGTCTACCTTTCATTGGATTAAAAATACTAATACCTAAAAGAGTCTTCTGGAGCTTTGGAAAGTGTCTTTTTATAGCACTTTCAAGAACAACATATTGGTTGAAGGTTTGGAAAGTGTGAGATGGAAGAGAAAAGCAGAAAGGTAGACAAAATGTGATTTCCCTTTTGCAAGATGAAGTCCACTTGCTCCTTCTTGAAAAGACTGGATATTTTATTGAGTAGAAATAAATTTTCTCATTATTTTCCACCCCTCCCAATCTCCAACTCAGATACATATTCTTCTGATAAAACAGACAGCTTTAAAAATCTGTGCTGCTTAACTCCGTCAATGACCATAACTACACACAAGCACACAAAGCATGAGAACTGGAATGGGAAACATGGATGGGGAAATGCCAGCTATATATTTTACAGGTTTTTAAACAAGTGTCAAACCAATAGCACTTTTTTGTAAGTTTATTTTTTTAGGATATTAAAAGCTTGTTTAAGCAAATTTGGGAAAACAAACATACATTAAAAATCTACTTTTTAAATTGTCAAACATCTTCATTTCCAATAAATAAATACATTTTTCTTGAAATATTATTCACAAAACCATATAGAATAATCGTTCTTTATTTTGTAGAATTACATTTGGAAAAAAAAACCCACCATGTTTAAACTAAGAAAGATCCCAAAATAATGAAAGTCATTACTACAAATACTTTGAAAGAAAGGGCAAGAAATATATGTTAAGAAATCTTAAAACCGAATTGTCAATACCTAGTGATTCCACCCCCCCAAAGCAAAACAAATGTTACTCAGCTGTCAATTGGCCCTCTACTGTCAAGAAAACCATATCGAAACCTTTTGAAGATTATCCAGCCTCTCGTTATCTATAGTTATCTTCTTGGAAGAAATTATATGCATGAACCTCTATCTACACACAGGCTTATGTTTTAAGCAGTACTTAATACACTGAAAATGGAAAGCAGAAAGCCCTTCTGATTTCTGACCAACCATTTAGGAATTTTTGCACATAGGTGAAGCCCTCTGCGAGCTAAAGAGCAGGACAACACCCGTGACTCCCAACTCATAGCAGTTAATCATTCCCACCGTGTCATTCCTGGTGTGGTCACTAAGTACAACCTGATGTTATGGCACTAGAAAAACAGAACATATTCTAGCTACTCTCTGATAGGATGAAACACACACAATCCATTTGCTTCCTTTGAGGGCACAAATCAAATTAGCTTCTACTATTACTCCCAAGAGCATGTTTTGGACGCAACATACCAGGAAATATGTAACAAAACCTCCACTCAGAGCTGACAAACTTTTCTGTATGTAGCTATAAGAAAAATACCATTAATGTAAAATGTGTCATGCACAGTACTGAAATGAGGTGAATTCTGAGTATTTGTATGTTACTCTCAGCTATATTTCACAGTTTTAACACTTACTACTGTTGCTGAATTTTAAGTACAGGCTTAGAGATGCAGGTTTGCTATTTGGCTCATCTGGGCCTTTGCATGTACAACTTATAATTATTGTGAGGAATCACATCTAACACTCAGAGGTAATAATTCTAAAGAACAGCCTCTGGGCCAAACTGAGAATTCCTTATTTGCACAGGTAATCACTTATTCACGCAAGTAATTTTTCTATTTCTGGGGTAGTTGCTTGCCTAAGAAGTGACTCTAAGTGAAATTAAGGGTTGCACAATATATTTAAGAACATAAACTTAGCCACATTTCTGGATTTATTTTCCTTCATTGTTGTTGCTTTGGTTTGGTTTGGCTTGTTTGGATTCATTTGTTTTGGTTTGTTTTTTCTCTTTTAAAATTTTTTAGTGTATCTTTACTTGGATTGTTTTACTGTTAGTGATCAGTGAGGGTAATTGCTTGTTAACATGTGTTTCTGCTGGCTACCCTAACTGTTAAAATAAGGTCCTCAAGTTTTCCCATTAAATAATAAAATTACTTGCATAAAAGTTCACAATTCTACTTTGTGACACACTGAGACTATGCAGATAAATTTGACACTTACACTCACCGAAGCTTGGGCTAGAGCTTATTGAAATCTTTCAAGCTTTTGCTTTCCTTGAAGTACTTGAAAAAAACAGTGTGGATCGGCAAATATCTTACATAAATTTAAAAAATAAAAGAAAGAAATAAAAGAAACTAGAAATGCAAACCACCTTTGATTATACTTTCTATTTATCTGAATGTAATATTGTGAAAAAGATGTGTTGTCATTGTACACCTTGGATTTCATTTAGGTTATATAACTGAAATTACATTTAATTATCTCGGTGTCAAACATTCAGTGGTAAGGATTATTGCTTAAATGTCAGCCTTTGTATCATCAGTTTATTATTATTACTTGTATTTCCTTTAGAATTCAAATTTTGTTCACGGTTTCTTTGTTATTAATTTTAATGAATTATAATTTTAATTTCTTCAGGAAAACCACCCAAATTAGAAAGACTTTGTAATTTTTTATAGAGTTTAACTGAAATTCATTTTCCTGATTGCTTACAATTGTTAGGAAGTCATTTGTATCCAACAATATAACCTTAATAAATATTCCCTCACCTTGTCTGAAACTGATTTTTTTTTAGAAAAGTTGTAAAGCTGAGTCATATGAGGAAGAATTAGGTCTGTTTACAACTAGTGATATGAATTAAACAGTATGCAATATATTAAGTGCTATCTTGAAAAGGAAATATTCTAAAAACTGTATGTAAAATTTCTAGAAGCTTAAATAGATTTCAGTGACCATGTAACACATATCATTACAGAGTGATTTGAAATCATTTTTAAAAGTGAAATTATTAAAAAAATAGATATATGAAAGTGCAATTATGAATGCATTAATTCTTGGAAACAATCAATAGAAGTAGGAATAACTTACTGGATCAGACTGGTTGACCTGACCAATATTGTGCCTCCAAGAAAAGACGTGGAAGATAAGTTGTACCACCACAATCACCACTCACTATCACCAAGTCCCTCCTACGTCAGGCTTCAACTGTCTGCAGCACTGCCAAGCAGATCACTCCTTATATCTGTCTCCCTTCCTTCTGTGGTGATTCCAAACCATCCCACTCTGGTGTTTATATTTCTCCAGCCCTTATGGGCAGCAGGAGATACTGTTTGGTGACAAAGGCTCCTTGGAGGGAACACTAACCAGGACTGTATGTGACGAAGGTCATTCCAAGGAGAAGGTCACCTCCTACATTTGACATTGCTGCCTAAAACCTTTGACCACAAACTGCGGAGCTGGAGGTAGCACTGGGTTACTCCACAGAACAGATTAAAGTGTTGTACCAAAGGCTGTCTTGCTACAGCTCAGTCCATTCTGAAATATTTGACTGCTCAGATGGTTTGCCTCATCTCCAAGGGAATGTTGTGTTCAAATGAGGCATTTTCTGCTTCCCCCTTGGATGATGTCGAAATTTTTGGCTAGAGACCTGCCTTTGCAGGTGATCTTGACAACAAACTCATAACTTGTTCCCTTAACCCATGTCCCAGAACAGCCATTGGATCAGGAACTCTTTCCTGGCAATTGGAAACAGAGCATAGGTGGACATGTTTCACAAAATGCGGTGCAGCACCCCACAGCCCCAGGTCCGCTACCCATTCTGGACATCTCCCTTTGCCTGTTCATCTCTTTTCAGATGCTAATTGAGACTAAATCATAGACTTATAGAATATCCTGATTTGAAAAGGACCCACCAGGATCCTCAGAGACCAATACCTGGCCCTTCAGAGGACAATCCCACCATGTGCCTAAAAGCATTGTCCAAACGCTTCTTGAACTCTGTCAGGCTTGGTGCTGTGACCACTTCCCTGGGGAGCCTGTTCCAGTGCCCAACCACCCTCTGTGAGAAAAACCTTTTCCTGATATCCAAACTCAACCTCCCGTGACTCAACTTCAGCCCATTCCCTGGGGTGCTGTCACTGGTCACCACAGAGAAGAGATCAGTGCCTGCCCCTCCGTCCTCATGAGGAAGCTGTAAACTCTGATGAGGTCTACCCTCAGTTTCCTCTTCTCCAGGTTGAACAAGCCAAGTGCCCTCAGCCACTCCTCATATGGCTTCCCCTCAAGGCCCTCCACCACCTCCATCTCCCTCCTTTGGACACTTTCTAAAGGCTCAATATCCTTCCTGCACTGTGGTGCTCAAAACTGTCCCAATATTGTGGATGAGGCCGCCCCAGGGCAAAGCAGAGCAAGACAATCCCTCCCTCACCCAGCTGGTGATGTTTTGCCCAATGGCCCCCAGGATAGGGTTGGCCCTCCTGGCTTCCAGGGCACTGTTGACTCATGTCCAACTGGCCATCAACCAGGATTCCCAGGACTCTTTCCAGGGCACTGCTCTGCAGGTTTTCGTTCCTCAATCTTTTTGTACAACCAGGGTTGTCCCATCCCAGGTGCCTAATCAGGCACTTGGCTTTGTTAAACTTAATACTTTGTTAAAAGGAAAACCTGCACACGAAAACAGCTGCAGGAATGAGTGGATGACTATGGTGACTGTCTTTTTTGGAGAGGACTCTCATGTATGTCAGCCAGCTTGTCCATAATCTGGTAAAACTCTGCTTCAATTAATAGTTAATTATTCTGTACCCTGGAATGTCTTGAATAGGTCAGGACACCTGAGTATCTCTGTGTCTGAATATGTTGCACCTGAAAGGCAGAGGGATTTTTTTGAACAACCAGATGCCATGATTGAATCACCTGAGATAGGCATCCTGCCTTGCACATTAATTGAGTCACAAACAGGATGTTCAGTTCAGATAAATGCTTTCTTTTTTGTGCATTCCTTCTGAGTTCAGGCATAACATAAATACTAAACTGTTCAGAAACATTAAAATAGTCTCAAAAATGAATTTTAGCCTTTTTAGAGAATTTTATCATGACACTTTGATACTACTCGTGTAACAAAGCTACAAGAGCAGCATAATGTTGCATTTGGTCACCTGCATAGACATTGATCATGTTTTATTTTCTTTTTCTTTCTTTCTTTCTTTCTTTCTTTCTTTTTTATTTCTCTTTCTTTCTTTCTTTCTTTCTCTTTCTTTCTTTCTCTTTCTTTCTTTCTCTTTCTTTCTTTCTTTCTCTTTCTTTCTCTTTCTCTTTCTTTCTTCTTTTTCTTTCTTTCTTTCTTGCTTTCTTCCTTTCTTTCTTTCTTTCTCTCTTTCTTCCTTCCCTTTTTTTTTCCAGAATATCACTAACTGACTCATCTTTTATTTCAGCAACTAATTATTTCTGAATTTATGACTCAAAGTCTCATTGACATTCACTAAAAGTCAAGGGGAATTAGGGTTTGAAATTTACCTTTTAGAAATTTCCCCCAACAGCTACTTATTCCAAAAAGTTTGATAAAAGACTTTACCAATATTCACCAGGAGCTTCCAAGAGGACTATTGACTGGATGTCAGCTCTACAGCTGAAGAAAAATTATTTCATTGAAGCTACACTGACTTCTGTCATTTAAGGTTCAAGGCCTTGAAACACCAAGCAGGGGCTATATTACTAGGAACAAGATATGTCTGAAATTGCCATAAAGATGAATTTGAAAAGTCCTTGAATTCAAACAGGAATTCATACCGGTTTTGTTCACAGAAATAATCCAGCTTACATGGAGAGAATAAAATGCTACCAAAATTTTGCCCCATTTGCAGTATCAACAACAAACATTTCAAAGTTTCAGTTAGTACCATGAAATATGCTGTTTTGTCAGCGTTGCTTTGTGTAAGTTTTCATTTAAACTCATAACTCTGTTTTTGTAGGATCCTCTGTGCCACCTTCTTGTGTGAAAGAACATTGTGTGATGCTGCTTTTAATAGATTTGCCAGTGCTACACTGTGAAAGAAAGCACTACAAAATGCTCTCAATGAAGAAATTCTTGGTGCTTGAGGGGACTGTACACGTGTGTGTGGAAGGGAATATAAACTCCCTGGGGACATTTAGATTCTTTAGAAAAAAGAAAAAACCCAAACCCTAACAAATTACTGGTACTATTATAAGACAGATTGAAGTACAACTTCTTTGGAAATGTTGAGAAACAGTTGTGGAAAAAGTAGTTTAGGAGTTGATATTAATGAAAATATGTTAAAAGTGTCCTTTTTTTCTTTAAATATTTTTTAAAAAATAAATATATGAACATTATAACCATGATAAAGCATACAAGGAGTGTAAATATGGTCCTCCAAAAATACAGTTTCTGGGCAGGGAATGACTGTTTCTGTGAGTTATGAGCCTCTGAGTAATCTCTGCTCCTGCTGATCTTATTCTTGTTGACGGAAAAGAAAGTCACTTTAATTTTGTAAATGGTTTTCCTAGAGATGCAGGTGACAGAACTAAAAAATCAGTTAAATCATCATCTGGCCTGTTTTAGTTCTGTTCTTTAACTCCCACCACCATCACACCTTCTGGGGACCCAGAGAAGCAATATTATCTTAATTATTCACATTAAGTAATTAATGGGAGATTAGGACCTGGATCCATCCTACCTAACTTTGAAGGATTTACTCTGGTCCCTACTCTCCATAGGCTCTTTCCATAATCAATGGAGAGATAGTCTGCAAGGAGGTGATTAGGAAGGCTTAAATCTTAAAGCGTAAAGTAAGCAGCAGACAGACAAGGTAGTCTCCATTGCTGCTCCCAGCAAGAAAGACTGGAGACACATCACCAAATCCACATGTGAGACATATTGTAGATACCCCGAACAAAACAAGAGTTTCAAATTTTTGTCATTTAGATATTAATGGCAGTCAGCTACTAGACACGAATCTGCAGAAAAAAAACTCTGCTCCGCTATGGGTTTGGAGAGTATTTACTTGTCACCTGAAAGAGTCACCGGTAAGAACTCCAACGTGATGAAGGTGACTAAAAAAGAGAAAAAAAGCCAAACGAAACAGCACCCAGACCCCACCACCCATCAAAAAATAAACAAACAAACAACAAAAAAAAACAAAACAAAATGTTTCAGACCAGAAGAAGCCATTACACCGATAGTAACAGTAACAAACAAAACAAGCAAATGAATAAGGAATTACAGGAAAAATCAAATACAGGGCTATTTTGTTATCATTATACATGTCTTCAGAATATTCATGGCAGCTTATAACAAGACTAAAAATAACCTTCATCAGTTTGTATTTGAATTCTGAATCACAGATGATTTTTTAACAGTATTTACTGAATAAAGGAGCTCCACTAGCCATTGACTGCCAGGACAATTAATACTGTTCTTGTTAAGGGCTCTTGCTGAGACAGGCCTTGGTTGCACCACATACAGCTCAGCTTGACTGCTCTCACTTATAAATCCAAGCTGAACACAATTTCTGCGTTGCATCCAAAAGGATCACTGGGTAAAAATCTATACTTCACTTTATCCAGGAGGTCAAAGCAGATCATGTAACTATCTCTTCTTGTTTTCAAAGTGATGAATTCCTTCTCCTATGGAAATCAGTAGTCTCTTGTATTATGGACTTCAGCATAATTACCTGGTGCATACATATTTCATCCATCAACAGTACACTTCGAATTTATGAAAGACTTTTTTCTTATGTCTGCAAGTCTTTATGACTTTCTTTTTATTTCAATACCACATTAACACAGTGTAGAATACATGTGCAAAATGGGTTAAAGTGACTTTTTTCCCCCGTGGTCAGTTTACAAGGAATGAAACAGAAATAAATGAGTCCTTATCAAGAAGAGTCACAAACATACTCTGTAAATTAACATACATCAGGTGCTGAAAAAAATCCCAGCACATCAGCAATCCAGATCAAACAAGGATAAAGAAAGAGGATTGACAAGCTCTTTGTTATCTTTTAGAGAGGTAATTGCAGGTTTCCATATTGATAATATAATGGAACAGATTCCAGTTTCAATAACTCTCTTAAAATCCAAGGTAACACTGTTGACTCCAGTAAAGTCATTCTGGATTTACACAGGTGGAAGGGAAGTAAATATATTTTGACCTGATTGAAGGTTTTATCCTTTCATCCATTCTAAAATATCTATGGTATTTTCTCTACTACAAATATTCTCCTCATTTTTAGATTATCAGTACAGAAAAAAGCCAAAGGGTCATGTAAGTGACCCTTTTTTGTACAACTGCATCTTTTAACATTCATAAGCCATATCTTCACATGATGCAAAATTACTTATTTTCATTTATTTAGCAGTAAAAGTGGAATGTATTTCAATGACAAAGGGTTTGGTCTTGTAAAAACTTTATCTGGCAGTAAGATCACACGTAAACGCTCTCCCACACATCAATGGGATTGTTCGATAGTGCCCTATTCCATCAGAAACATTCATTATATTGGGCTCTAATTTAGCCCAGAGGCACATGCTGATAAAAAGCAAAAATGCACCTGAATGCCAAAGTCAGATTTTCAGTTCAACTGTGGCTGTTTAACTGTACACAGCAAATGGAGTACTTTTGTCAAGAAACAAAGCTCACTTATGGAAGCTGAAAAGAAAGATCAAAGAAAACAAAAGAAGCAGATATGATTCAGAAGGTGTGCTTTTGCAGTTCAAGGCAAACGATCATGGCAGCTGTTAAAGCAAAACAGCAGGAACAGCACTTCCACTGGGGAAGGAGTGGACCCACATGATTGCTTGTTAATACAAGGGAATCGTGGGACCCAATAAGACAGGGCAAATCCTTGTTACTGATCCAGGTAAAGCTAAAATGCTATTCCACTGGGCTTGTTTTTCTCCTTTCAGTAAATTCCTACATTCAAACTCGTGCCAACTCCAGTAGTCCATGAGTTTTAAATATTTTACAGATCTCAGGTTTTTTCTCCTTCAGGGACTCAGCTCGTACTTTTAAAATGTGTTTTTTATTCATGAGGGACTTGTTTAGGGTTTTTTTGTTAGTTAGTTTGTTGGTTTTATTTTTTATTTGTGGTTTGTTTTTTTCCCCTAACCATTAAAGTGCACAATTGAAAGTGAGGACACCTGACTTTTATTCCCAAATCTATTCCTTTTTCAAGTGGTCAGTGTCTCTGTCCTTGTTTACCAGGCTATAGATAGAAATCCTGATAGTTACCTACCTCAAAATGTTTTGTGAACTGTACGACTTAATTAATGGTTGCAAAGCAATGTGAGTACCATGCATAAAATACTTTTCTGCAAGTACACAGTGATTATTTTAGAAGTAACAGCCTCTTTACCTGTGGTAGATTTTTACACACCGTAGGCCTGTCTATAAGGTGTAGCTAATCTCAGTGCTGTAAACCCTAAAGAAACTCCATTCAAAGTCCTCAAATTAGGTTTTATCCAAGAACAAATGTGGAATAAATCTGGACTACATAACATAGGAGTGAGGTGAATCAGACACTGTATGTCCTGAGGAATCAGATACAGTGTAGTCAGCTCACTGATCTGTATCAACACATTAATGATTTATGTAGCTTTTAATTTACAACACAGACATATCTAAAATAATCAGGTAGAGGCAGGCATTAAAAATTCACTGCATGGGTCATAAAACGATTAGTTATTCAAGTGACTTCAGATTTGTATTTCATTAAGGAATAATTTTAATTTACTTTTAAACAGTTTATATACAGAGATTTAAGAACTCTTGGAAGCTGATTATGCAGAACTCCCACTTTTATGCATTCAATATATTTAAGTCCATTTTTTTCAAGCTTTTTTAATTTGTTTGAAAGCATATGGAAAAAATATGGCTCGATAATTTGAGGGGGAGAAAAACTCCTTTAATTTATAGAGAATGGTGGGTCTATTTTATTTGCATTTTTAACACATGCATGAAAGCTGAAAGAAGATCAAAGGGGAGCCTGGTCTCCCTACTGATCCAGCCTGATTGTATCCCCCTCCCTCCACTATAACAAGCTCTCAACTTGGAGCTGATTGTAGCTTGGCTGTATTTAAGCAGCTGCGTTCCACTCAGCTGCTGGAGATCTGGTTTCCTGCTTCATTGCAAGTGTTTATTTTCTACTGTCCTTCTTGATCACATGCTGCAACAATCTATGAAAAAATAGCATGACTGGAGTCAGTTTTTGCCTTTCTTCCTTTTCTTGTCTTGTCTTTTTTTTTTCTTTTTTATTTATTCTTTTCTTTTAACCTTTTTTTTTTTTTAATCCTTTTGCAATAAACATTTTCAGACACCTCCTGCAACTGCAAGAACTAACACAATTATGTCAAAAACATTGCCGTTGTCAACCTTGTCCGGGCATCAGTCTAGCTCATCATGCAGGTAGTCTTTGTGTTCTGTTTTTTAACTATTTCTTTATTCACTTCCATGTCTTATCCTGGATCCCTGTAGCTTTTAACTTAAACAGATGCCTGTCATGTGGAACTTTATTGAAGGCTTTCTGAAACTCCAGATAAATCATGCTGTATGCGTTGACACTGTCAACCTTGTCTGTAACCTTCTCAAAGTCAGGAGAAGTTAGGCGGATTCCTGCTTTTCCATATTCACAGTTTGACTTTACTCTTTGTTGAGGAGATTGTGGGCCACACTCCCAGCTGATGTAAATCTCTGCATTCTCCATGAAAATCAATGGAATTGTGCCATTTTACACCCTGCCTTGCAAACCTTTGCCTTCTCTGACTGCACAAAGTTTCTATTTTTGATGCATACTGTAAATGCCCAAGTTTAATGATGCAGTGAACATTTACTTAAAATATGGACCTTGAGATACATAAGTTATCCACAGTAGATTAATACCCCTGCATCTGTGTTTTTTCCCTTTTACTCCCAAACTTGCTTAAAATGAGCTTTCCATATCCTTCCAAAAAAATGAGCAACAGCAAATTACAATTGAAAATTTTACAGGAGATGGTAGTCCATTGAGAAGGAATCATGTCACATCCAAGCCTGGTATGACTCAGATTGGATAATAGAGGGATATGCATGGTTTATAAACCCCTGCTAAATATGTAAAATATGTTTTGTGAGAGAGTTCACATACTTTATTCTCACAGAAAGGACACAAAATCACAGATTTTTCAGATCTCATTTTTTTTATGATCCAGTTTCAATTTTCATCACTGAATTTGCCAGGAAAGAAACTTGCACCTTCAGTAAGAATTTGAAAATTAAACATGCTGAATTTTGATTTTTTTAATGCACCATAAGTCTTTACACCATTATTGAGCAAACCTAAACAAGTAATATTATCTAATATATGGCTTGTAAAATTAAAATCAGATTCTGGAAATTATCTACATTTTACTCCTTCTAGAATATCAATTCTAAAAGTATTACTGGCATGTTTTCTTTCTTTTCTAACTAGCAAGGATAAACCAATTTTTCCTAAAGCCATTCATGCTTTTTCACAACCAAATACAGTAACCAGGCACAATTCTTCATCTGCTTTGTTGAGCTTGATCCAAGACAGTCCCATCCTTGGTGTTCCTGTGAGCTGCATCTGCATTGCCAGGCTTTTGTTCTGCCCTGTATCAGCATGAAATCCAATGTTCCATTCTGCTTTTGGCTGGGACATGGGTGTAATAACCCACTTTGCTGCTTATTGCCTTGCAGAGTTGTGATCATGAGATCCTCTCCTTAATGGTTCAGAGGTCCTTCAATGGTTTTGACATTCGGTTTTGGAACAAAGAAACTGCAGTGGGAAGCAGAGTGGAGGGAGGAAGAATTTGGGTATGGAAGTGGAGGAAGTGTGTTTTATTTGTGCCTTAGTTTCCTAGCACTACCTATGCCTTAGTGCATCCTTCTGGTATTTCTTGTCTTTAGAGACTCATGTAATCCCTGACAGACATTCCCATTGTTCTTATGTGAAAGAAAGAAAACATTTCTCATTATATTAGAGATCCTTGCTCTCACCCAGGCTATTTAATGACTCATGTGAGGAAGTGATATTAGGCCCATTTGCATCAACAATATTTAAAAACTTGTCCTCAAATATCCCAAGAACTCTGAAGGCAAGAGAAAGTCTCTCGTGGATTTTATTGTGCTTTTACTGAGTCTTCTGTTCAAAAAGAGGGAAGTTGTCCATGGATGAAATTTGCACTGTATATTGAGGATGATCTCTTAGCCCTCAGTGTTGCCTTACTGTTGTGCTTCACTGGATTTTTGGAAGGTATCAGACACAGAGTGCTGTGCCTCTGGCTCTCAGCATCCATTTAACAGATCAACACTGAAAGACAGAATATGACCTTCCAAGTGCATGTTATCCCGACTTTTGCCTTCATAGACCTGTACCACAACATTATCATTAACAAAGGGAACTGCGTCCTTCTAAGTGAAAAAGTACTAGTTACCAAACAAGAGAAACATTAGCATCCTTAAATTCCCTTGACACATCTACTCCTAGTGTTCATCTATGGAAAGCACTCAGATATTGGTAATGACCAATAGTCACGACCAACAGCATTAAATTCTGTGCTGGATAAAATCATAGCTTTTTCCATATCCTTTTTCTCTTGTTAAATTCTAAAATGTCTGGAGATCTGTCTTTCTGAAAGCAATAGCAAAAATACCGAGGGCTCCTTTCACTTCAGAAGTGAGACTGTCTACCTGCTTTACTGGCATCCTGCAGGGGAAGACAGATGCTGTCTGAAAAGGTGTCTGCGGTGTATTAAACAGGATCCAGCTCAGACATTAACTGTTGCCAGTGCTTTTTCGAAAAGAGAATTAACTCAAGTGTACAAAATCACAGATCCACACTTGCAACAATTGACCATTCCCTACAGATAGCTACACCTTTGGGCTTTTTCACCTCCCAAGCTGCTCTGCCCTGCTTCTATTTTAAAAGAAATATCTTATGGGAGCATACCCATTTAGAAAGAAAATCAAGCAACATTTTCAATCTGTATCTTCTTTTTGTTGCTAACCTGAGAACAAAGAAAATAAATGAAAGTTGGATCAAAATGAAGGACTTTAAGATAAAGGCAGCAGAAATTCATTTTCATAGGGTGAAGTCCTAATCTTTACTTCTCGGGCAAGATCAAATTCTGATACCAGTAGAAAGCAGGGCACTAAACAAATGGTGCATGACAATCCTAGGTATAAGTCAATTCAGTCCTTAAAAGACAAAATCATGAGTCCAGCACTTAATGAAAGTTCCCTCTCTGGGTTCAGTAGTAATACATGTGGCATTTTAATGTCAGATGAAGTTCTTAGTGCAATTATGGCATGAAGTTTCTCCTTGAGTGATGAAAAGCTTATGCCTTTTTGTCCTTCGCATACATATTTTCAGATCACTATGAATTCCAATTTTGGTGTCTTCTCCATATTGACTCAGAGGATATCAGGGATCATTCTTTCAAAATAAATCCCAAATATTCACAGATTACTATGGAAAATAAAATAAAATACCTTAGGGCATTATACAGATGTCTTTTAATCCCTGGCTCGAGATTTAGGGTTTTTAAAACATTCACAGAAAGGTAATGAGTCAAACAGAGCACAGGAATTGGAGTGAGTCAGAGGCTCACTCTGCACTTTGTCAGAACAATACAGAAGAGGACTAAAGAGGCAGGCTACCTGCACCATTGTTTCACAATAAGAATAGTTTGGCAAAAAACAAATAAATGAAAAAGCCCCAAAAATGCAACACCAAAATACCCAAACCCAACAAAACAAATCCAAAAAAGCCCACCAAAACTTGAAACAATCTAACAAAGAAAGTTCCTATGTATTTGTTTACTAGTGGCCTTCATAAATTTGTTTTAGATACTCAGATGAAAATCAAAAAGTGCACGGAAGTGCTGAAAATCAGAGAATTGCCATAGGACTTAGGCATCCTTCTCCATTTAGATCAGGAATCAGCAGAAACAAGACCAAAAGTCATACAGAACTTGGGGAAATGAGGGGGACTAAATTTAAAATAAATAAAATTTTAAAAGCACTGAAATCTACCTTGGATGCTGCAGATTCATCACCTGGAAGTATTGTTTTTTCCCAGAAAAAAACAAAGAATACTTGGAAAGATGGATAGATAAGTGTACATGCTGATAGAGAAGTTACAGTAGAAGGCTTGTTGCAAAATAGCTTCTGCATTGATAAGAAACATAGTTTTGTTTGGGAAACTTGATCTCCCATGGACCTAACTCAACTTAAGCACCTTCTGGAGAAGCTGAAAGGAATAATTCATCTTTCCTGGCTGACACAGTATTGGCAGTTTCAGTCCAAATGGTTTAAAAATTGCAATTTTTCCTTCATGTTGCTCTCTGTAGAACTGTCATTGCAAAAGATACTAAACGACTGAATATTCACAGGCAGATTTTTAATGAGGTTAGGCCTCATTGATAGTTGGGTTTCTGGCCCTCAGTTTTTATTTTCTCCAGGCTTCAGTGTGGGTTTTTTTGTTTACTTTTTCCTAGCTGTCTTTTTTCCCTTTTTTTTTTTTTTTTTAATTCTCTCTAAGGAGGAAATAAGGGATCATATTTTTTTATTAATAAAAAAGAAAAAGGAAGGGGAAAAATACCAAAAGAGCAGAATTTGTCTTTATGAAAGAAAATACTGTAGATATTTTGCCAAAAAGGACACATAGTGAAAATAGATTAGTTCATTTGAGCAGTATGTGGAAAATATATATTTCCTGAAGCAGGTGCTGCGAATGAGGAGGATAGGAAGAAAAATGTCTTGCGTGGAAAGTATTCTTCAAAATGTGATTTCTCTCATCACGTGAAGAGGCAGCAAAACAGTACACCACTGAGAGCTGTAGTGTTTCCTAGCAGGCTCTCCTTGGAATCTTCATTTATTTAGTTATAAACACAGATCTCCTGGTTAACAACGTTCTCTGATTTTTATCCTTTCGATGAAGTGGTGGATAGAAAGATAAAATAGTGTATTAGGTAATGAGGTGAATCGGAACAAAAAAAATGTGATCTGGGGGTGAAGATAGGGTAGAAAAGATACATCTTTTGAAGAAGAGTTTCTATTCAGCAGCCAATACCTCTTTGTTTATGTCTTTGCTTTTCTCATCCACTATGAATAGCAAAGTAGAGACAGGTACTGACTACATTTGGCAATACAAGAGTCACATATTTCTCTAATTAATAGCTGATCTGCCAGAACATAAAAATCTGGGTCAGCCAAACCAGTTCATGAACATGTGTTGAATTAGAAAATCAACGTATTTTGTCTTAGTTTCTTTGGAGGTGAGGAAGTGAGACATTTTGGAAAGAAATTAATTACCATTTTTAGACAAAATAAAATTCTGATTACCATCACCTTGTAATCAGACATGGGATTATCTTCTCCTTTCTATTATCAGTAAGACCTTTCTTTTCAGCAGGTACCAACAGACCTGCTGTAAAGTAAGTGCCTGAACCTCCTCCTTCAGTAACCTGGAAGAGCTAAAACTAGTCCATCTCTTACTGTACTTACAGAGACTGGGAAAAAAATAGGCAAAAGCATTGAAACTCATCTCTTAGGATAAAGACAAGCAGAATCAGCATTTTATGTGGAGAATTACAGTTTTGCTAGCATGTTTTAATAGTTGATTAGAGTCAAAATATAAGGCAACAGACTGCCTTGTAGTTAGTGCACTTGTTTGGGAAGGAAGATTGGCTATGGATTCAAGTCCACATTTCAATCTCTATCTGTTTTTTCCAAATGACTGCTTCATGTGAAATTCAAATACTTCTTTAGTTCCAGGCTCGGGAATTTTCCCCTCTCAGATGAGTGGTCTAGCCATTGGGAGGTACGTTGTCATAATTTTCTTGCTTATAGTCCCTTGCTCTGGATAAATGACACAAAACAGCTTTAGTCTCTCCACGTTAGGTTGAATAAATTTAAGTAATGGCTTAATTTTAGTTAGCTAAAACTCTTGATAGCCTGTATCCTATCTTAGAGTAGAAATACTTGAGTAATGAAGGAACATGCTGATGAATGGTAATTGAAGTATTGTTAACTCTTGACTATGCACAGAAAACCAGAATTAAAACTTCAGTTTTCAGAAAAACCCAAGTGTTTATATATTAGAAATCTGCATGCTCTAGGAAAGTTCATGGTTTTGCAACAGTAGAACAAAGATTTTGAGAATGAAAAGGTGGTTTAATTTAATTACAGTGGCAGACATTAACCTGAGGATTCGAGTTAAAGTGATCAGGAACTTCCATGACACCTAAAAGGACTGAAAGGAAATCCACCAACTCCTAAAGGCTTAGCCATTCTTTATCTCAAAAAAAAAGCTCAAAAGAGAGCAACAGATCAAGGAAGATGTGTTGATCAAAAGCCTTAGGTTTTGGAGTTATCTCTGCTAGCTTCCCTTTGTTAGGTATTTTAACATGAATAACTAAACAATCTCTAATGGTGAACAATAAACTCAAGTTGCAGCAGAAGATGTTTAGATTGGATAGCAGGAAAAATTTTTTCACCACATTGGGAAAAGCTTTCTAAGGAAGTGGAAGAATCAGTCCTTGAAGGTGTTTAAGAAGCATGTGGAGGTGGTACATAGAGACAGGAGTTAGTGGTTGACGTGGCAGTTCTGGGTTAACAGTGGGATTCAGTGACCTTAGAGGTCTTTTCCAACCTTAAATAATATATGATCCTATATAACCGATTTCCAAGGAGTCTGAAGAGGTAGTAACAACAATTAACAAAAGTGAAAGGAAATCTGTGCCGGATCAAGATGGAACTGTCAGCACAGTGTTCTTCCACCTCTGAAGGATCCCTCTTCAGTGCTGTACAGGGCTCGATGATTCTCCACATCAGCTACAGAAACTTTCTTTGTATATGAAAATGTCAGCAAATCTAAAATGTATGCAGAATTAGAATCCAGGTTGATGAGAACTGAAAATGTGGTTGGGCGTGGTGACAACTTCCAAATCCACTCTGTGCTCGTAAATTTTACATTGCTATTTTTAAAGGTTGTTTATGCTAACACATTTTTTTTAATTGGAACTTGACCAGATTGTGCATATTTTACGATACCGTCACTTTCCAGAATATCATTCACAGTTTCTTTTTTTCTAACATTTACAAATTTAATGACTTTCCTCCTATAAAATATATAGGCATCTGCATTTTTTTGAAATACAATCAGTTTAAACTGTTTAAAAACAGGAGGGGGGAACATCCTGCTTGATAGTTTACCAATAAAAATGAGGAAAGATATAAAAAACAACAACAGGAACAGACACCCCCTACTTCTAGCCTAAGATTTCTGCAAAACAGAATGCACTGTGTTTTTCTGCTTTGAATGAAAATGCAGATATGAGAATAACATGATAGAGAAGGCTAAATTTTTTCCAGTGAAATTGTACTTGTTTAAAAAAATGAGATTTCACTGATTTCCATTATTCAAAACCTCTTGGAGTGAATGAGCCGTTTTACAATCTTGGGGGAACCTTAAAATTACTGGAGGACCTGGGTGTCCAGGATTTTCAGAACTCTGGCACTTCATCTGTGGGGAAATGATTACTGTGGTTTTCTTATAGCAATTAGAGGAACACCCTTCTACTTATTCATTTGGGCTGACATCATACTGAACTGGTCAACCAACCAGATTTGTATTAATTAATTAATTGATTAATTAATTTTGTATGGGATTGAACACGAAAGGTGATCTTATAGTTCAACTTCAATCCACAAAATTTCGTTAACTGCCCATGAACTGAACAAAAGCTCATGTACATTTGGCCCAAGTATGAAGTGGTTGATGTTGAATTGGTAGACAGACAGACATTTCTTTAGCACAACAGTCAAAATGTAAATGTAGTGAGTTTTCTGGGCTGTGTGCTACTTGGGACAACCTGTCAATCCCAGTCCAGACTTCTACATATGGTAAAAAAAGCACCACACACAGTTTTGAAATTGATTTTGCCATTTGAACAATCTTCCACTTTAAGAAACTAAAATGAAGTCTAGTTCCATCCTGATTGACCTCCCTTGAGAGAGGAGAAAGCACATAATCCAGTGCTCTGAGCACTGATTTAGTATAAATACACTTCCCTGCAACCTTGAGTGGATAACTCATATGCCCCATGTCTCTATTGCTCATCTGTGAAATGGAGGTACTGCATTTCCATGCCATATGTGGAAATTCAGCCTAATTATCAGGCTAAAGAAATACTCAATGTATTGCTTATGGTGAATTCCTCTTTAAAATCCCACTTCCACCCACATTCAGAACCAGTCACTGAAAAACATGAGTCCCCGTCTTGTTTTACTGCTTCAAAAGCATCAGATAATGACTTTAGAACAGTATTAGTTACTGATACTGTATTAGACCTAAATTTTTTCAGTAAATTATTTTCTCTTCTTTCATTTAAATTTGAGTCTGAGTTATCAATTTTTCTTGTATATCTTTACTATTTCTGAAGCTTAGATCAATGTTTTTTTTTAAACAACTATCCCTTTACCCAACTGACCTTCCTACAAAGATTTTCTTTGTTCAGATGAATTTCTTACTTTTTTCTTCTTCTTGTCTTCATCTTTTTTTAAATGAACCTGAAAGTAATTGTGTTCATCACTGTATGCTGAATTATAATAGCCACTTTTGAGAATAGTGCTTTGTACAATGGAGACCACTTGATGATGATCTGATATAAAAATAAACCTAGGAGAATAGATTGACTGAGGAAAAGAATCCCAGAATATGCACTACAACACTTGTGAGAGAAATGGGACAGTGATATTATGAAAGACAATAGAACTCCTTTGACCTGCTGAAGTTCTACTGTGCCACAGCATAACACAGGTAACCTTATAGTTGTCCAGCTTTTAGTAGTACGAAGAGTCTGAAAACTATAAGCAGTAGGGAGAAAGAGGGACTAAGAAGATCTGCAGTGCAGAAGGCAAAACAGGCAAACTCTTGCCCCAAATTGGACAAGGAGATATTGTCTATTATTTGCCTTTTGACTTTGTTTAGCAAGGGATTAGAGACTGTGCAGCTTCAAAGTACAGAATCTGATTTTGTTGGTTTGTTTGCTGCAATCTAACAAGAAATGATTCTGACACTGATTTTCCTATTTCAGTTTCAGGTACTAAACCATACTACAATTTTAGCTCACAGAAGCTTTCAGAAAATCAGTAGTGTTTTAGAAACACTTTTCACAGGCTGTTGCTCTGCTTTGCCATGTTTCTCGATAGCTAGGGATTTTAGCCACACGTCTTACCTTGAAAAAAAATTAGAAACTTCTCAGCTGGATACTCCCCTCAGCTGCATGGTGAAAGTATGACCCAGCAGAGGAGAGTTAGAGAGCTCCTTCCAGTACCCTTCATGCTAACTCTTGCTGTCATTAAGCGTACAAAGTAGTTATACTCTTTAAAGTTATGGATTCTGAGAGCCTGATTTGATTTGATCTCAGACTGTACAGGTATATCCACAGTGTCCATAGGTAGAACCATCCCATGGCCTTAGTCATGTCAAGCAGTGGGAGGCAGAAAGGAAGTTATAATCACTGTGAATCTGTCTTTGGATATAACTAAAAGACAGGATGAAAAGCACCATGATAAGGATAACCAGTTATCCATCCTGTTTGCTGTTGTTGCTGTCATTTTAGCTGTGGAGCTAAATACTGGGAACTATATATATTCATCTCTTTCCCCTCTATTTGCTCCTCTACCAGAGCACTTAGATACCATTTATTATAGCTTGGAGAATTTGCTGCTGTTAGTCTTGACGTAGTCATAAAGGATATTCCCCTTATGTATGGGGATGGCCATAACAAGCACAGGATTAATCTGCAATATCTGTAAATTAGCATTGGAAATTCATTTCCTTACATATATATTAAAAGACAGACCCTGAAACATTTTTGGTTTTTAATTTGGTTTGGTTTGGTTTGGTTTTCTGTTTGTTTGGTTTGGGATTTTTTATTTTTATTCAGTAGAAGCTGATGCCTTAGCACACCTGAGAGTCTTGGCCTGGGAGGTTTTGGTCTTATTGACACCACAAAACTCCACTAAGCCCACTGGATTCCCAGGTGGTGATGACCCTGCAATAGCCTTCCTGGTTGAAAGGAACATGATCCCCAGGGCATAAGGCAACCTGTTTGCTTGGGCAGCTGACACACTTGTTGAGATACCTGCAGGATGCAAAGTGGGCCATGCTCACAGGAAATATGCCTAGGATTTCTTTCTGAGAGCAGTGCCTCAAAGTTCAGACAGTTATTCTGAGCTTAAGCAGAGGTTGATGTTATTAGATGTGAGACTCTGGATCATGTTTTCGGGTCTATGCATGATTTGAAAGGGCAGCTGAAAGAAGGCATCAGAAAGAAGAAGAAAAGTCTACATCCATAATAGAAGAGTGTCCTCAAGTCATGTGTCCTTGGAAATGTTGCTTCTCAGCTGTTCTGTGGGAGTTTATATGTTCTCAGGCATTGCACCACATCCCCTCTACAGAGGAGATAATAGCAATAGAATGAGCCCTTTATATTCTCAAAGAAAGGTCAACATATGCCTCTATAAACCTTGAAAACATCCCTTTTGCACTTTCTAATAATCAAACGTGTTGAAAGAACCAATCAATTCAATGTAAACATTTCATGTGCAGCAGTGTATAGTCATGCAGGACAGTGTATAATGAAAAGCTCCAAAATAAAGAATGGACAAAAGTACATCCCTATTAAAAGCATAGATTTATTGACCTATCGATGTGTTTAAAAGGTCTCTGCTCTGAAACTAGGCTATATGTAAATAAGAACAATTGAAAGCAAAGGACAAATTCACAGGAAGAATTAAAACTATATGAATCACTCAGGCCTTCTGTAGCTGGACTTACAAATTATTTTTAACCTGTGCTTGTCTCTGATCCTGAATTACTTTGGTATGATAAAAAAAAAAAAGCCTGTTTCTACAAGAGCAATTCTTACCTAAATTAAAAGACTGTGTCTTAACACTTCTGACTTATTTTTAAATCATAAACATTTTAAAGGAGAGGAGTATAAGAATTTATTGCAGCCATTTTTTTAAACACTAGAAATAAGAAACAATATAACATGAATATTTAAAATGAATATTGAACAGAACTATATTCATTCTGTTTTAAAGGAATGAATATAGTTCTGTTCAATATTCATTCAAACCAAACTAAACAAAGTTCTGTTCAATATTCATTCAAACCAAGCTAAACAAACAAACAATAGGTAAACAAAAATCAACAACAACAACATTGTACTCTTATTTTTAAACTCCTTTTATTCATTCAATTCCATAAGTTCTCTTCTTTTTCTTACAAACTAGACAGCATACTTTACGGTCAACCCTGTAGACATAAAAATAATACCTCAAGTGTATTGTTATGATTTCTATCTCTACTAGGCAAATAATATACAAGAAAATATCTTTCCATATACATACTTAAATGTACATGCCTATTTTATAACTGAAACCAACTCTGCTGTGGACCTCATTGCCTCAAGATAACTTGGGAAGCAAAACTTCAGAAAAAAACTTAGGATGCGGACAAATTATCTCTGGGAAATCTCTCAGTGTTTATGGCTCTGCCCTGCTTGTAAGCTCACCTTACCCCGACTCTGCAAGTCAGAGCACCCTGAAGCACCCAGTAAAAGAAAAATACACTCCTCCCTGACGTGTTCCAGATTGGGAGTGTTACTTCTAATTTAAATGAGGGTGCCAGTTTTCCCGTGGTATAGCTTAAATCTAATCACATGTAGCCTTTTACCAGTGCTGCTGTAGGTCTAGGAGCAGGAAAGACATCTAGAGGGGAAGACAGCAAGATACAGTAGGAAGCAAGGATTTGCAGATCTCATCCTACAGAGACCTTAGAAACTGCATAAACCAAGAGACTATACAAACTTAAATGAAATGGAGCAGGAATGTAGTGAGAATAGAGGTTCCTCAATGGATTTTAAGCACATAACCTTTTGTTTTGATACTAGATCCTCCACTGAAATTAATGGAGGCTTAGACAGCTAAATATATCTCCACATCTGGTACATAGAGCAATCCATGTTCAGCAAAGATGTTTCAATGAATAAGGCATTGAGATTAGGAAGAAATACATTTTAGAAACACACATATCATTAAAGAGTCACTGATTTCTTACATTTTTCTACTGAAGCATCAGATACTAGCTAATGTCAAAGATGGGAGCCTGGATAATAGAGATCAATTTTGTGATACAGAGTAATGTGAAGGTTTATATAGCTCTAAACTGTTGAACCACAACACATGATCAAACTACTGAAATGTTCTTAAAGCATGAATATCAGCAAATGAATTTTGGTCTTCAGGTCTGTGACAGAAATGTCATACCACTTACATGTACATAAACAAATTAATTTCTTTCAGTTTGAAATGCTCTGCTAACTGCAGAAAGAAGTCTTGCATTAAACAGTTTAGGAGAATGTTGGTACAAAGATAGAAAGTTTTAAACTGTACCTGCTGAAGATGAACAATGATTTGGTGGTCAGAAATCTGTTCTTTGAGAAGAGACTGATAGCTTGTGAAAACCAACTTGAACATAACATATTTGGGGAGTACCAATTTATCCTGGTGTTTCACTTAGAGTATCTTTCCAATGCCTTGATTCTACCAAATAAAATTTGCAGCACTCCCAGGTGACAAAAGACAAAGTTGCTGGATCATTTAACTTCTCATAGTAGCCCAAGAGAAAAAAGAGAAAAAGTGGAGAGAGAATGGCAAAAGACATGATGCTGAGTTATTATTAAAGTTGTTCAGATGGATTAGCAAGGTACTTCAAATGGAAAGAAGAATATCTTGAACATTGTTCAACTTTCAGACAGAACATTCTGGGTGAGATTACAAACTGTGGAAAAACATTCAGGTGGAGTTTTTTTCTCTCTGTCTTTTTTTTTTTTTTGTTAATGAACTGTAAATTATGTAATTAAACAATTTTATTTTGATCATCTTTGGCATTCACCTCTTTGCTTACAGTCAAACACATGCTTACATCAAACAAAACATAAATGCCAGATACCATCACTAGAGTTAAATAATCTTAATCAGCTGTCCATAAAGTACTTCTCATTTCTAACCAGTTTTGAAATTAAAAACTTTCAGGACTTCTTTCTGTGTTAACTATCAAAGTACTTTCTTCAGCAGCTACTTGCAACTCAACCCAAGTAAGGATCCCTATCCTTTAGTGTAAAATGGTTAATAACTCAAAGAACTTGTAATATATCAAACTAATCTGGTAATGAATGTAAAAAATCAGAATCAGATGACCAGTAGTTAAAAGGTAGAGCACTGGACTCCTCTTTTTAGCATCCATTTGTGCAACATCTAATAAAATGAGGTATAAGCTCAAAGTTACTGGCAATAGAAAGGTTTAAATCTGGAGGAAAAGAAAGTTGAATAAATATTTTGATTAGAAAAACTGAGAAAAGGGAAAAAGAACAAGCTTTTGAGCACCTGAGGTCTGGAGAAGAAGGATATCGATTGGTGCAATAAAGTTGATTTCTTTTGCTACAAATCTTTGACTACCACAAGAGCAAGGATACCATTCCACTAAAATCCATTAAAGTTGTTGTGCCTCTTACAAATGGAACACATCAGACTCTGACCCACAAGATCAAGCAAGAATTCCTCTTCAAAGAATCTTGCTGTTGCTGGTTTATCATGCAAAGCATGACCCCCAAATCTATGTTTACATGATAGAAGAGAATCGCTCTGAAGGTAATAGATTTTGCCTTTTAAAAGAATTTGTGTTACAAAAAAGTGCATTTAAGTGGAAATATATCTAACATAATACACATCTTAAAAAGCTGCCTCAAAATGTATTTACCTGGCAGAACAGCTGTTCTGGTCTCCTGAGTAAATAATTAAATGTTTTAAAGGAAATGCACATATACATATTTACCTGATAGACTGGAACAAATACAGCCAATATTTTTTATCATGCTTGGAATACATAAAAATTATTTCTGCAAGGATGTGAGACAATATGGTCCTCATAATTTTGTAAACTTGTCCTAAGGGACTGCCTTTAAATATGAGGTAGAGATATTTTCACAAAACAACAGAAAAAATCACCAAAAAAAAAGACAAAATCAACAACAAAAACCCAGAAGCATTCTAAAGACATGATTATTTTTTTATGGCAATTTTAATATCTTGATTTTTGGCAATAACAACTGGAAATTCAGAATTGTCAAAATATTCTGGTTTTACACTTTGTAATGCATATTCTCATTTGTGTCTCTGACCTGCATTTTCTGTCATGTATAGATGTTTTATTAGTTTGATCTGATAACCTAGTTGTTTTTCAGTCCAAGAGGAGAGTAGCAGCATAGACTGGGAAAATAAGACAGAAAGTCTTTTTAACGCTTGTGAGATTTCTGGATAGTTTGGAAACGAGGAACAGATCCCAACCTCATGGTCGCAGCATTACAGAGGGACTGACCCAGACCATCTCCATGCTGAACCTGCAAAGGCAATAGCACAAAAACACTTCTCCATATGTGACATGCATGAGAGCTGTCCACGCAACAGCAGGAGCCAGTAAAGATGTTCAGCTCGATGGCTGCTGGTGTTCATCGACAGCTGGTTTCTGTAGGAGACTGAGCTAGAAAATGTCATGTTTTATGAATCTGCCTCCTTCACTCTGAGGATTCCAGTGGAAGACAGAAGCGGAACAAATCTCTGGTGTTATGCAAGCAGGCAATATAGAAGGCATTTCCAGTTCTGACAATTTGATCTAAGATCTGCTATAATACCTAGTTTTCCAGCAGCCAGTATCAAGTATAATAAGAAGAAAAGAATCAATCTCAATCAGTATCAATTCAGGGGTTTTTTTGTTTCCTACATTTGTTTCAGTCTTGCAATATTTTTTTCCCCATAAAAATGGTCTTCTCTACATATAAAAGGAGTTCTCTGTAATTATCAGAGAGAGCTTTATTTTTTATGGAGCAGAAGGGCTATGGTGACTTTAACATAAGGAATAGAGAGGGACTTCCAATATAAACTTTGGCTTTTCACCATCTTTATAGCTATAGAGGAATTCACATGATTAATTGTAGATGTCTAGGATGTAGATATCACCTTAGGGGCTCTGCATTGTCGGTGGACATTTCTAGGATGTAATTCATCTTACACCAAAGTAGATATCCAAAAGAGATGAAATGAATTGTGACCTGGAAGTATTTATTGTTTTTCACCAAGTATAATGGAAGATGAGTGACTAGCTAAAATACAGATTTCTGTAACATTGATGTCTGCATTTAGCTGCAAGTATACTTGTCTCTTTCCTGGCCTGTGCAGAAGTAGACTCAATAGCTGCAACTCCATCCGTCAGACTGCTATGACTCATGTTGAACTGGAATTTGGCCTGAAAAAAAGGTCATAACAAAGTCATAACAAATACAGTTTTCAGTCTAACCGTCTTTTCATCTTACAGGTGTCCATACTGCTCTAAGTAGCATGTACAAGTAAGCCTCTTTGTTTACCTAGAAAAGCATCAAGTCATTAAATCTGAAGAAGATGACAAACAGATGCAAGGGATTAATTCCAAACACGTCTGAAAGCCATTAACAATGCTATCTGAGCTTCTCTCACAAACCTGAAGACGAGATTATCATTTTTGCCTACATGTAACTTCTCTATTGCTTGAGCAGTCACTGACGTTTTAGAACCACAAAACTGAATTCTTGCATATATTCTCAGGTGAGATGTCTGAAGTACTCTTTTCACAAAACATGGGGTGATGCGATCTTTTACTGCACATGAACTAAATATCTGGTGTTCTGTATTGTAAAACCAAGACTAGCTTTAGCAATGACACATCTGTGAGCATTCTAAGGGCACCAGAACACACGTACACCCGCAATTGTGGCACCATATTGTTTCTGGTTCATCCGTCCTCAACAACATGCCAGGATCTTCTCAGCCCTAAAGAGGAAGTGTGACTGAAGAAACAGTAGTTTTAAGGGGCCTTATCCTCCCTGAGCATTTCAATTCCATAAGACAGCTGGTATATGAAGTAGTTGCTGATAAGATCTGGTGATACAGAGCTCATATGAAAGTAATAATTAAAATGTTTGAAAGAAGGGGCTCTCATTCAGTTATCTGCTTTACCCTTTATGTTCCATCCATTAAATAGAACCTCTTATATGCATGGTTTCTCAGATGTTCAGAGAAAAGGAAGGCTTGAATCATAAGCAGACACGGACTATGAGAGTGCTTTAACCTTATGAACCTTTCCTTGTTGATATGAGAAAGAACTGACCTGGCTTGTTTAATTATGTGAGGGAATTTGTAGCTGAGACAAGTCTCCAGCAGTCCAGAGTCATATTCTGTCTCCAAGACAAATTTGAAGGGGTTTCTGGATACTGTCTGTTATAAACGGCAGTTTTAGGTGCCTCACTCTTAGCCATATGTGTCCTCAAGAGCCTCTCACCATCTCAGGTATCTGGTTGCCTTCAGACATTGCAGTAATGAGCTGGACATTGTCACACCAGAAGTAGGTCTCATCTATAGGTTGGACACTACCTCTCCCTATGTTTCAGTCAGCACCTGGCAAATGGTGACAGTAGCTCCTACCTATTTCCCAGGAGTGGTGAAAATAAGTATAAAAGAACTGCAGTTACAGTGTTTTCCTAATTAAACTGTAATGAAATAAGTTCTCATCTCACACTGGTGTAAACTAAGAATAAAATTACTGCTGCTTTAGTTTGTATACGTATATGTTGTCACAGGAAAATTAGTTTGGAGATATTTATTTTAAATTCCAGCCTGTTATTTGTTTGTTTTCAAAGGATTATGGTGAAACGGTCGATTGGAGGGGAGAGGCTTTATTCAAACTGTTTGAAAGACAAGGAGGAAAGGCTGTTGCACTGATGAAGCATAATCACATTAATACTTTATTACTGTATTTGTCAATATATTAGTGCAATATTTTATGGTATACATTTTTAACTGTTGCTGTTAAATGTTTTATGCTGGTCTGTTACATTTTTTATTTTGACTGTGATAAATTTTGATCTGGGAGACTTTTTTTTCCTTTGGAAAAAGAAAAAAATATAATATTACATTAAAAGGAACTTACGAGATCTAAGTCAAATCCAGTAAATAAAAAAAGGTGGTATTTTTCTGCCTCTTCTTAATCTTTCCCCCTCCCACCTGCTCTCTTTGTGTGAGTGCTCCACTATTTGCTCAGAAGCTGGAGGGTTTATGACTTTAAAATCTTTATTGTTAGAAGCTGAGAACTCTTTGCCTTTTACTGTATCTCTACAAAACATCTGTAAGTCCTAAGCAACAAGCAGGAATTGGCTCAAGAAGGAACTACAGATGAATCACTAAGTAATATTGTCTGCAATATAAGTTGGACTTCCCAGGGGAGTGAAAAAAAATAAAAAAAAAGAAAAAAACCCCAACATAACAACCAAACTACTAAAAATAACACTGTAAGTTTAAACTATTGAATGGAATGTTAGGAGAAAAGGGCAAGAAAATGGAAAACATGGTGATGCTAGCTCCACAAGCCAAGAAATTAAAGGCAAGCCTTTTGAAGGCCCTCGGCACACATGGATCCTTAATAAGAATCTCACGCCTGCCTGCCATTTGAGCTGTTGAAAACATTCTCCTGAAATCCTTCATCTCCTTTTCCCGTAGATATGCCATAGCCATAACAGTCATGGAAGACCTGCATATCCTTTGACAGAAAAAGGAGGAGAGAGGGAAAACGTAAATGGCTGTGTTGAAGGGGTTGTTCAAGTCAAACAGGCACTGCTCCAGAAATGGAAATCCAAAACCTAAGAAATCATAGAAAGGAGTCTAAATACTCGTAGAAACACCTAAGTCACTTCATGTGGGGCTGAAAAAGAGTAGGTTAGGACTGTTTCTGGCCTTTCTCACTGTTCTGTTGCTGCTAAGACCAAAAAGCCACCACACTGACCTGCCAATCTTGCTGCCACGTAAGCATCCTGTTTAAGGGGGCTTCAGAAAACTCCTCAAGGGACATCTCTTGAGGCATCTATGTCTCGTGTCATCATTACTGGAAGGTGACTGGCTGGGATCTGAACAAGCTGCTGCTTGAATAGTGGTTGCTCAATACTCACTGAATGAATGCTTAATAAATTTCATAAGACCACGGAATTTAAATATACTTTCACATCCTGGAGGAGTTATTTTTCTGTCAGAGAAGTCACCCACCCCACCTATTTCCTTTAGGCTGTTTCCTGATATCATTTAATGAAGAATTTGAGGTCAATTTACTTGGAATTTCCCTGCAGTCATGTGTGTGGACCATGGATACTTTTGAAGATATGTTGATAATTAGTCCTAAAGCAAAAGACTGAATTTCTTCCTTTTGCAAATACCAGCTGTCCCATCTCATCAATTTACAGCAGAACTTACCCTTTTTGTTTGCTATAAGGCCAGGGTATTTCCTCAAATCCCAGTGGAGTTCTGTTTATGAGTGTTATTGTTAATTGCAATCATGCTACTAGATTGAACTGAGCTCTTGGTCATCCTTGACTGATCCTTCCTTCATCATCCAGAAAATCCTGTTTTATCTTTCACTACAATTATAATATAGCAACCCTATCTAACTTAGTTCCTTTTTATAATTAACTCCTAATTATTGAATTCTCTCTGAATTCAATCTTTACCATAGCTCCAAGCCCAAAAGCAAATTATTGGGGTTTTTTAACAGATTGTATGTAAATTGTAACAGAGTTTGGGGTTTTCTTAGATTTTTGGATGGAAGATAATTTATAAGTCATATGAACTTCTTCTTGTAAATGCCTAGATCCACATATATGTGTATGGCTGTTATATTCACTCACATACAGATGTAGGACAAAATGCTTTATTTGGTGATTATTGTTTGGTTTTCTTTAATTTTGTTTTGTTTCGGTGAATTTTTTACACTCCATAATATCTTGGATGGGTGGGAGGGTGGGTGTTTGCTTTTCCTCTCAAGCGGGACTAAATTTTCCACATAAGACTTTGACAAAAATTGCCACATTGATGACTATACAGCATACACATTCATTTAGGGTATAATATTAAAGTTATGTCAATATTATTCTCCAGCGGTTGGATATGCAAAGAAGAAATCTTCATTTTCAAGATTGCAATAAGGGAGAGAGGTTGGGGCTGTCACTTTGTAGATGCATACAGTGATACCTGCTCTGGAAGACTCAGGACAGACACAGGAATAGACAATATCACAGCACCCTGCTCTAGGGGACTTCTATATATGAAGAATGGTGGGTACCACCTCTGTATCAGAGTCAGGTAAGGTTTATCTGTCACTTCACATTTACCTTTCACTGTGTAACCAGAGAGATGAGAGTCATACCCCAACTCTTTGTCTCTGCTTCCTGGATTAAATATAGTACTTAGCATCCTAAGTGAGAGACAGCAATTATCAGTGACTCACCTTCCTTTGGCTCCAGCAACAGAGGCTTGTAATTTTGGGGCTGGACACTCTGAGCTCTGTTTCTGCTGAGATATTAATGGTTGAGAGTAGTACAAAGTGTATTGGCAGCTGCAGCATCACTGAAGATCATCAGTTAGTTAATCACAGTGTATGCAGTGTAACAACTCCATCCTATTAGCAGCATGTTGTGGGGTTTTTTTGCAAGAAGATTTAGAGTTTCTAAATGACATTTGGTCCCACATGCCAAGTGTTGTATTTTCCCAAACCAATAGGCAATCCTTGCCCCAAAAAGCTCAGACCCTGATCCACAGAGGTAATTCAGCTCTTACTTTCTAGTCCATCAAGATAAATTACCTTGATTTACCTTCATGAATCTGGGCCCCAGAGTTGAAAGAAACAAAGCATAATAGGAGAGAAAGTGTGACTGTCCCCATGTTGCACAATAGCACAGAGAAATGGATTTGCCCAAGGTCATGTAGGGCACAACAGGAACAGAATTCAGGTCTCTGAGTCCCAATCTAACATATTAACTACAGATTCTGCTTTCTTCCCCTCTGTGCTTTTATACTTTCATGCATGGTACAGAAAAGACCAAGTGCCATGTATTATCGAACCAATCTCTCCTTTTTTTAAGTTCCTGACTTTCTATTGCAAAAGGGCTTAGCAGGAAATTAATCAAGGGTAAAAAGAAAAAAAAAAAAAGAAATAAATTAAAGGAATCTATAAATGTATTTCCAGCAATTTGCAACTAGAAAGTTGGATCAATACAATATGAATTAGAAAATACAATAGGAAAACAAACAAAAAAGGCATCTCTGAGTTAAAGAATGTCATACTTACATTCTCACTGTGTTAAGCCCATTAGAAAAACTCTCGTCATCTGTATTATTTCCCCTCTCTTTTCACTTTAAAGGCAAATCTCATAATTTCCACTTTTTACATGTGGTCTATACCCAAACCAAATTCAATAAGGTTTTTTGGCTGCACCGTGCCCTTGTAAGCTCCCTAACCTTTGAAAACTGTTCTGGAATTTGTTTCTCATATCTACTTCTTTTTTTTTTATTATTATTATTATTTAAGGATCATAAAGTGTAAGTCAGGTTGCTGCATTTTCAGAGACAGATGAAGCAAAGTGCTCCTCTGGGAGTATTCAGCCCCAGTGCCTTGCTGTATTACGGCATATGGAGTTGCGTCTCCAGGCGCTGACATTAGCAGTCCTGCTTCAGGTAACTCATTTAGCTTTGGTGTCATTTTACAATAAATATACCATCCACCGACACAAATTAGACAGCTATTGAGATTAATTTTGAGGCACTATCGGCAACATCTTAAATCAAAAATCATTCTTTATTAGCATGCTTGGCTGTACAGTGCTCTCTTTTCCCCTTCCCCCCCTCCCCTCCCTGCCACAAGAATAAATGAGCCCCCATGGTTGACACAGCGCATCAAGTGTTTTATAATAGTCTAATTGTAGCTAATGGTTTGTGCAGCTAATTAAGGCCCTATGAATTACAGTAATCAGTCAGCCTCATCTTCTAAACCAGATAGTTCTATTCAAGCGTCCCTTTAGGAAGAAACAAAAAAAAAAAAAAAAAAAAAAAAAAGAAGAAGAAGAAGAGAGACAATCAGGAGAAAAAAATCTGAAAAGAAAGAGAAAGAAAGGAAAGAAGGAGAAAAGAGAGAATAATGGTGTGGTATGTTCATTATAGTGCAAATAAATTAATATAACTTTTTCTTCCATTTCTTCTTAGTTATTAGACAAATGCTTATGTAAAGCATTTCTTTTGAGTCCTGGCATTATTGTTTGAAGTAATAGAAGAAGGAATTATTACTTACTTGTTTCTGATGTAGGTATATATTGTAATTATGGTACCTTATCAAACAGGAATATCTTCATTTGGGCATAAGGCTGTGGCTGAATTGTAACTTTGATTACATCATCTTTTAAGATAAAAGGTTAAATTCAGGAAAGACATATGTAAGTACTAGTTGCATTGTAATCAAATGTCATGTGTGAAACTGGAGGCTGTAAACACAGAGTATAGAGGAGGTATTTTTGTGTGAGATGGAGGGTGGCTACTTCTGAGGGAGTGTCCATACTGCCCAGGAGACTTACTGCACCAGCTCTTCCACGCTGTCGTGGGCTAACTCTAGTAAGCAGCTAAGTACCGCACAACCAGTCCTTCACTGCTCCCTCTTACCCTCTAATAACTTAATGTCTTTTTTATATGTTGTCTTAGGTATTTTTCCCCTTCATAAATATATAGAGACCATCATAACTTCAGGGTACACCAAGATGATTAGAGGGATGTAACCTATCTCCTATAAGAAAAAGCTGAGAGAATTGGGATTGTTCAGCCCAGAGAAGAGAAGGTTTTGGGGTGACCTGATTGCGGCCTTCCACCACCTAAAGGGAGCCTGCAAGAAAGATGCAGAGGGACTTTTTACAAGAGCTTGTAGTGACAGGGCAAGGGGGAATGACTTCAAACTGAAAGAAAGTAAGTTTAGATTAGATATTAGGAAAAGATTCTTTACTGTGAGGATGGTGAGTCACTGGCACAGGTTTCCCAGAGAAGCTGTGGCTGCCCCGTCCCTGGAAGTGTTGCAAGGCAAGGCTGGATGGGACTCTGATCAACTTGACCTAGTGGAAGGTGTCCCTGGCCATGGCAGGGAGGTTGGTATTAAATGATCTTTAAGGTCCCTTGCAACCAAGGCTAGTCTATGATTTTATGATTCTATGAATATTATGTTGATCCCAAATTGAAACTGATAGTACCTTTTACCACTCCATCATTTTTTTGAGAACTTCTAAAAGTCTTGGTCTTGTGGTATCAGGTTCTAAGTTTATGAGAAACTGGGAACATGATGAAAAAATTATTTTAATGAGTTGTTGGAATAAAACCAACCAATAATAAAAATAAAAATAATTTTAAAAAACCCAACACACAACCCCCCCAAAAAAACCCAAACCCAAACTAAACTGAAATCCTAAACAAAAGCATTTTTCTGATTCAATTTCCTTTCAGACTTCCTAAGTTGTATTTTTTTTCTTTCCTCCCACTTGTATTGTGGGATTTTGTTGTAGAATCGTTTTTTGAAAGCTTCCAGTGCCAGACAGATTAGCGGACTTCACTGTCTGACTTGTTGCAATTACTCCCTTTTACAAAACAGCCTATCCACAGCCTCTCAACATCAGCTGCTACACATTTACAGTCCACAATCTGGCTTTGCACTTCAAAAGTTGCTGGTCCATTTCTGTGAAAGAGCAAACCTCAGCTAATGTTTATGAATGACTCTTTCCCTGCAAGTAGGAGACCAACATAACAGGTCTGAAAGAGTTGTAATGCATCTAAAGCTCTACTCCAGGTAAGAAATGGGACTGATCGAGTACTAAATGCAATGCACATGTTCAAGTGCTTTGTTGAATCAGGACCTGATGGAGGTCCATTTACATCAATCCATTTAAGTCAACCCTGATCTGAAACCCCTCTATTCACTGCTATTTTTGAATTATAGTTTTCATTTACAGACTGGACAGAGTATTGCTGTTCTTATATGAACAGAATAAGAAGAAGGAAGAAAGATTCGTGAAATATATATAATTTTTTATCTACTTAATGCAGAACAGATCTTTCACCTCCAGAATTGAAAAACGGATATGCTACCTAGAACTGAACTGAAATTTGATTGAGTTGATATTTGGGTTGATAAAATTAGGCAGACTTTTTTCATTTTTTTAATGGACCTTGCTTTTACTTACTCCATTGACTCTTTTAGATCTAGTCCTATATTCATGCTTTTCTTTTTCTTCGTATTTTTGGCTGCCACTTGCCCCAGTGCAAGATAAATATTGTTTCAGGTAAAAAATATGCTATTTAAGCTTAGGTTATGATTTTCATTCGCTGTGTACTTACTTCTTGCATAAGCACCCATAGCAAAATGGGTATCAAGAATCAGATCAAAAGAATACCTGATACAATAAAGCTAAGGGTGGGGTCATGCTGAAGCTTATTTTGTGTAGAATCAGAACTGAAATTTAGAGGCATTTGAAATTCAGATACAGCTAAAATCCCCTAAGTGGTTGTGGCTCCTTCAGTAAACTGTATTCAAAGTGAAATTATCTCCTTTTTCCTGACCTGACTATTAAGCTATCATCTCACCACAGTCACTGTTGAATTTTCTAAAATTAATGGATATATTAGTGATTCCTGAGTTTGTGTGGCTGGTTTTAGCTGAAGGTACAATATTGTCTTTTATTCTCAATTTTCTCTATGTTCCTACAGCTCCTAACAAAAAGAATAGCCCTATCTCTGTCTCAGATTTATATAGGCTACACTTGGTGTAATACCACTCTGTTCACAAGTACTATTTCTTAACAATACAATAATTAAAACAAAGTAATTAAAAAGGTATGTAAATAAGAACTGAGATATATTAACAAGGAAGATTCCCTGCACAAGAAAATTGTCTTCTGAATGAACTATCCGATAAATATGGACAAGGAAATGGAATAACAAAAGGTGTTGTGATTTACAAAGGGTCATAGAGCAGGTTATAGTAGAGCCATAAATATAATCCAGATCTCCTAATTTCCATTCCAGTGTTCTGTCATTTACATCTAAAGTGTATCACACTATAAACTGATAGCATGGTATTGTTTTCCTCAAATAGTAATGACAATATGTAATCCATGCTTACCATTATTATTACTGTACACTGGAAAATTAAATAAATAAATGACCACTGTATTCTAAGCAGGGGTGCATCTTGCAGATTGAAGTTTCGTTACAGCTGCCTGAATGTGTGGATCTCTTAATTTTAAAATATTCTATTCGCAAATGACTTTTTCCCCGCTGGGCAATTATGGAGTTAGATATCAGATGACCTTGATTCAGTGTAGACAATTGGATGAAGGCTTTTGTCTATACGAGCTGACATAAAATGTCTTTGGAAAAAAAGAAACTCACAGTGAGTTTGTTGATGAGACCTCCAACCTTCTTTGACTCTAGTGACTAAATCTTCAGCTGTTAGAGGGATCACTCGAGTAAACAAGGTGTAACGTGAGTTGCCTTGGGACAGCAATATGGAGCTTTGGTAGAGGGACCCTTTTGCTACTCTCCTTTGAGGTGTAGTCAGTATTTCTGAGAAAAAAAAAGCAAACAGAACAAGTCACCACAATGAGGGACATGCACTCTCACCTTTGATATTTTCTCTTTTATGACCAAATTCAAAATTAACTAAAGAATGAGCAAGAGAACAAAGACAACTAGAATCATTTTAGCCTCATTGCTAAAAGGAAGTTTCTTTTTGCAGAACTTTTCATCCACAACACTAAACAATGTATTTTACTTTATCACTTCCAGGTAAGAAGGAATCTTTAAAGAGCACAGACTAGATATTCATACTTCATGTTTATGAATATTAATATTTTTAATGTCTACTCACATCCCCAACGTTATGAATCATATTGATACAGGTGAAATAGGAAGAAGTGGAAAGAAGTTATCTATAATTTAAAAGTTGGATATTGTGTGGACACAAGAAAGTTATCTGTTTGCACCTTTTCTAGAGTAACCTGTCTGTGCTTTGTTCTTCACAAATACTCAAGTATTTGAGCTGCTGCATACAACCAGCTTTCAGTGAGCTCTTTTCAACACCTTTAAAGACTTCTAAGATACAGTCCTGCATTAAGGAGGGTGTGTAATGACCAGGGTTAAAAACATGGGAAAAAATAAGATTCAAGAAACTTATTTAACCAATGTCTTTTTGTGAGTATCATGATGAGATACACTTTTCTAAAGGTACTTCTTAGAAGCATAAACACCTGATTTATGATTGCATATTCTATTTCAGAAGTTATTAAAAAAAATCTGTACAGCTGCTCAGAACACAGAGATTACAAAATCCTTTTTAGATCTCGAGTTATAAATGTGTGAATAAAAGATGTCATGGAAAAATTAGCTACCCTTAATAGAATATATTTAATTTTATTTTTTATTTTATTTTATTTGTATTATTACACTATCTCCATTTCTTAGTCAAACACTTGTGCTCAAACATTTATTCTGAAACCAATTTTCCCCCTTTAATTTAGTCCACCTTTCAGCCTGAGCCTGATTTATCAGAACTAACCTTAAGCTTGCAACTAAGATTCCCACTTAAAGGAATTTTTGCAGTTGGAGAAAAGTAGTATTATCTATCCTAAACAGTTCATGGATATAGGCACTTCTAAAGACTGATTTTACTAAAGTGCTGTGAATATGTACATCTGTTTTGTCCATTAACATTAAATCTTGTCCATTAAATCTTGATCAAGATGCTCAGTTTTTCTTTCAGACAAGTTTTGAAGATGTCCAAGGATGAAGATCTTTCTCATGTCTCTTAGCAACCTGTTTCATTGCTTAACAATTTTTATCACGATGTTGTTTATTGTTCCCTTACATCCAATGAAAAATTCCCTTGCTGCATTTTGGGACCATGGCTTCCTGTCCTTTCTGTGTATATCTCTGACGGGAGACAAGTTCTATCATCTCTATCATGGCTGTAGCTGAAAGCTGGAAGAATAATCCCCTTTATTCTTCTCTTTTCCACACTAATGTATAGGCAGTATACTCCAGCCTTCTCTTTTGACCATCCTCTCCTGAACTCATCTTCAGAGGAAGTTGAGGAACATCTGTCACTGAACTGGTTGATATGACCTACTCCTCAGGAGGATGCAATGACATGAGCTTCCCACTTTGGACCCCACCCCCCAAGACCTTTGTAATCAAACCATCCAACCCATATTTCCTCAATTAGGTTAGAAGGAAAGTCTTTCTAAGGGAAACTTTGGGAAACAATTTCAAAAGCCTTACTATAAAGTAAATAGCATTCACTACTCTCCTCTTGACCAGCCATTTCATCATAAAAAGCAATCAAGTAGGTCAAACATGTTTTGCACATCATAGATATGTGCTAACTGTTCCCCTGTCCTTCAAATGACTGGCAGGGTTTCACTGTGAGGGTTTCACTCCATAATTTTCCCTGTAGTGGGGATGAAGTTGTAGTTCCTGGAATTATCTGTCTTACCTTTTCCAAAGATCACATTGACCTATCACATTCATAGTCATAATCTTTCAAAGATGCTGGAGAGCAGCTTTACAACGAGAACGCAGGTCCCCTCAGCACCTTTGGGTGGGTCCAGTCACAACTCAAGGACTTTTATGTATCCCATTTATTTAATCTGTTTCTTTCTCAGTTCTTCTTTGCTCTGGGTAGTACTTCTCTGCCTTAAACTTTATAATAGGCGTGCAAACCTGGGATTAGTCTTTGTCAGTAGGAACTGAGGCAAGCATTGAGTACTTAGGCCTTTCCAGCACAAGGACTCCTGTCCTTTCAGCAGCAAGCTCATGTCTTCCTTGCTCTTCCTCTTGCTGAAAGTATTCCTTTCTCTTACTGACATTGGCCTTGACATTCCTCACCAGTTTTATCTCCAGCTGGGATATGGCCTTCTTAATTCAATCCTTGGATGCCTGGACAATATTTCTGTATTATTACTCATAGTTCCACATCCAGCTAACCTGGCCTCTGGCCATGACAGCCTGTTTTGTGTAGATCAAGATGGATCATTCTGGTGCTTTAAAGGAGGCTGCCCTTGAAGATTTTGTCTTCCAGGGCAGACTTCAAGCTTTCACACATACCAATTGCCTAAACCTACTCTCCTGAAGCACAGGATCTTTACATTGGTAATACCTTCCTTTTCTCCCTCAATGATAACTCATGGTCACTGCAGCAAAGGCTACAGCTCTCACATTCCTGTCCAGTTCTGCTTTATCTGAATAGTGAATCCAGCATAACATCCCTCTTAGGTGGGATATTCACCATTTGCAACAAAAAAAATAATTACAGCAGCCTTCTGTGTAGCACCAGTCAGAAAATTTCATGCTTGAGTCCACATTTGAGTCTAGTAGTCTTTGATTAGAACATCCTTTCCAGAAAGGCATTCAGTATTGATCTGAGAACCAGAAAGTGGTGAAAAA
Organism: Neopelma chrysocephalum; assembly: GCF_003984885.1. Taxonomy (NCBI): domain Eukaryota; kingdom Metazoa; phylum Chordata; class Aves; order Passeriformes; family Pipridae; genus Neopelma; species Neopelma chrysocephalum. Next base: position 1,722,460 of record NW_020925669.1, read on the forward strand.
GCCACTTTTGTGCAGTTTTCCTTGGTATCTGCTCATTTTTTATCTTAATTCACCTGATTTTACTTTTCTAATTTGGTTAATCCAGCCTATTCTACTAAGTTAAAGAACCCACTGGCATTTTTTTTTTCTTATAAATGTTCTTACATAGAGAAATCACGATAGTGTGGTAAAAATAGATGATCGAGTTTTCATACTGGAAGAACATCTTTTAATAGTTTTCTGCTTTCTGGAACTTGGAAGTGTGAAAAGTTTCAGTAAGGAGAAAGAGCAGTGACTTCCGATATATCTAAAAGTTTGTCTAAAGGCTTGAGCTAGTTCATTCAGGTATTCACTGAGGCAATTCACTCATTCCTTGGCTCTATTGTATATGTAATAAGCATTACTGTGGGCCTCAGGTAAGACTTGAGCTGGAAAGTAATAGTATAGCCTTATCAGAAGCAAAGAGTGTAGCTTCTGAAACAATGACTTTTACAGAGTGAGTATGATAAATGAAAGCATTTTCCTCTTGTTTAAGAAACTAGATTTTTATGAGTTTGTTGTAGGATATTTAGAGGGATTGAGAAATCCTTTATTTGAGTTTGTAAATTTTATTGGCACTGGTGTTCCTATCTTCTTTTTTTTAATCCTGCGATTTATTGCTTTTTATTTCAATGCAATAAGAACTCGAGGGAAAATTCTCAGCACAATGTGTCAGACTTTTCTGCTCAGGTATAGAAGGGCTTTTTTAGTTTTCCACTTCTCCAGTTTGGCTGACATGTTAAACCTAGCTCTTTATGTATCTGTGCTAGGAGTCATTTAAACAAGGGATTTTAAACTTCATCATTTTGAAGGGGTTTTGGCAGGTTTGGTTATGATTGGTTTTTTTCCCCATAAGAGTCTCTGTATATTCCTTTGATTTAGGATTTATGAAATTAATTTAGCTTCAGGCCTTTTTAAAATTTCCTTTCTCATTCCTTATTTAAGTTATCTTTGTTCAGTTCTTTCCTGTATTTAGGAAGCTTCTGTAGTTTTTATGAACAAAAATGTTATTTTTTAAAGCAACTTTCAGCTTTGGAGTTCGTATATTAAAACATTCTCAGAATGATGGATGACAATTTTTTGAGCGCAGTTAATCTTCAATTCCAACTGATTTTATGATGTTGTTGCCACAATTTAAAGAGTCACTGAATACTTCTAAAAATATCTTTTTTTGTTTCACTTAATAATATGAACATCGACTGCGAATTTTGTTGTGAATGCTGTTTTTTTTTATGTACATATAATAAAAGTAGTAAGTTATTTTAATTCCATGAGGTTTTTATATTAAAAATTATCTGTTAGATTCTTGAGTGCAAAGCTTAGGATGGGAGAGTTCTTTGAGTGGGAAAAGCCAGGTAAAACTGGTGAAGCAGAATAGAAGAGTATGAGCAGTCCAATTGAAAGACCATGTTGACCCTGAAGCCTGGTCGAGGTCTTTTTGCCATCATTGGGGGCTCTGTTTCCAAGTCATTGGATTGTGATTTGACTCATGAAATAAGGATGGGATGCTCTACAAACAGCAGTGGGTGGGAGCATCACTCACTTCTGGAGCGTGCTATCCAGCGTGCTTCTAAAATGGAGACAGAGAAAAAATGCTGCATGAATTTCAGTTTCTGTCTGTAGACCACTTCACTTTCCACTTCTCACATAGCAACTTTGATAAATTCACAGTACTACAAGGCATCAGTGACTTAAACCAAAGTATGTTCAATGAAATTAAACAGATCATAAAAGGAAAAAATGTTTCTATACAGGTACATGGAATTCCTTTACTCACTGAAGTTTTGTCCATCTGTACTAGCTGTCTCAGTAACAGTCCAGAATCCCTCTGGCACCATCATTAAGAAAGAAGCATTTTTGTAAGGTCACACATGTTTTCTCAAAGTCGCATGGCAAGTATAGGGGAAAACCTTATATAAAACTGAATTTCTTTTCAATATCTACAGATGGAATCAAAATTATTACCCTAAAAGAGATGCCAAGCTGTTGTTATGTTATCCCCCATAAACTTTTGTTATATTACTTTTTTTTTTTAATGGAATGAAGGAATCCCTTTATCCCCATTGAACTAAACAGGTCATCAAGTGTCATGAGCACCAGCAAGCTGGAAAGAACTTTTTCCTATTTGACTCAGTCCACAAACCATGGAGCATCTCACAATGAAAATACAGCTCTAACTTAGTGACAATGTTTTATCTTTTCCTTGCGTATATCCTTCTGCACGGTACCTGCAAATGGGGTGCTGATTGTGTTGGACTGAAGGACAGGATATTTTCTTAAAAGGCTGCAGCGAATTGTCCAACTGAATTTGCAGCTGTTGAAAAACAAGTTTCTGCAGTGCCACAAAATATAGTTTCCAGTTTTATTGCAGCTGTGAAAAACATTGTGTTGGCAAGACCTCTCTGCTTCAAATGCTTAACTTTACTTTGTCACTTAAATTATCCATCAAAAGTCACATTTTCTAATGAGTGCCCTTTGATGTCTTGTTCTTCTTAAACTTGAGTATTTCTGCATGCCAAGGTGATTTCAAGGAGGAAATGCACTTAAATTATTGTTCATTTGAAGGGCTTTTCTTGTGGACAGCATGATTATCTCATCTTGTCAGGGAGGTGGCCAGGGGTTAGCTTTTTTTCTATCTTCGTCCTTTCTCCTGCCTCTCTGGTTTCTTATTCATTCTCTGTCAGAATACAAATCAAGGCAATGATGTGTGTTGGATAAAGTGTCCATCATCTTTCTGGTGTGCATCTCTATCAAGCTACAGTAAACCAGAGCTGTTTGTAACATGGAAGTGCATGCAGTGTTGGTACAACCAAGCCATGGTAGTGAATAATGTGAGTGTATGAGTCCCTCAATTCCCAGAGTAAGGATGAGGGAAAAAATTTACCCTTTCCATTTTGATAGGTAACACATAAAAGGAAGTGTCCCACAATTCTGTTTTTTTAATCCAAATACTGGGCTGCTTTTTTCAGATGTAGGTGCCCACAGTAGAGTTGAGTGTCTTGGAGTGTTCATCTACTGCCTCAAAATTAAGGATTTTCCTTTGATAGTCATAGATCTCTCATTTGATTTTGAGTAAGCCATCTAGGTCCAGTTACTGAATTTACGTTAATGTTTATCTCCCAGTCATTTCAGTATCTTAGGTATTTTGTATCCTATGATCCAGCTCTGCCTATGAAACTGTTATTTCTATTCAATTATGTGTTCTTTCCAGAGGCACGTGTTGATAAATACCTAATAAAGGCAGATAACAAGACAAAACACTAACCAACTAAGCTAAATTTACCATACAGTTCTGTGTTTTTTATCTTGAGGCAGGCACAGACAAATTTTACACAAATTCCTGAATTCTGAAGCCTCAGTTCCTATTGTGAAGTCCCAAACTGAAAACCCTTAAAACCTTGCTGGCACTTTCAACATTTTACAAAACTGTATCTTAAATGGAAAAGTGAGTCAGAGAGCAGCAGCTGTGGACTACATGGCTCTAGATTTGCTTTCCACAGACGACTACAGGAAAGGTTCTTCCCACCATTTTCACTGTTACATAACTAAAAAGGAAGATACTTCCCACTATAAAATACGTTGAAGGTAGAAACAAGGAAACAAAAGCCACTCATTAAATGACAAAACCAAGTTAGATAACTGAAGGCATATTCAGGTAACAAAACATCTTGAGTAAAGGTGTGAAGGATTAAATTTGAGTTTGGGGAAAGCGGCTGAGGTAAATCGGTTTAGAAGGGGTTTAAAACATGGAGCACAGACTCTCTCTTGCCCTACCATCCACCATTTTGCTAGAATTTGTCCATCTAACTGCCAATTAAATGAACAGATTCTAGTGTCAGGTTTGGAATTTATGTGATTGTCTGACAAAAGGAAACAAATTGAAGTCTAGTGGGAGAAAAAAAAAGAAAAAAAAAAGAAAACTATCTCCTGAACTTGAAAACCAATAAACTTTGTATTAAAAACTGACACAACTTTATTTTGAATTCCAAGAGGATTGAGATTTTTTATGTATATTTTTTTCCTTCTGACATGACTTTGAAGTTAAAAAGGTCATACTTGTTTCACCTGCTCACTAATGGCTCTTTGGCAGTAACTATAATTGATTGTAAAGTTTTTTTTTTGTCATTCTTTATGGATTCAGATCCTGCAGATTAGAAGCTTCGGGGATTATCAGGCAGCCACAGTCAGAACCGAAGAATTATCAGAGGATAATCTTGTACTATTGCAAACTCCCTGCTATTAGGTATCATCCAATCATTCATTCAAGGAATTGTTATATATTTGTTCAGCTGCTCTGCATTGTTAAAGTCTCCTTCATTCCCTTTCAAATTTACTTTCATGAACTGTATAAGCATTATAGATGGTACATAATAAGTCTCTGCTGTAAAGAAAGAGCTGATTCTTTTTAATTTTATTTTTATTTAAACCAAGGTCAAGGTTGAAGAATCACGCCCACGCACAGAACTTAAGATAATAAAAAAGTTATTTATAACTTTTCCTCTTAGTTTCCATGAGCAGGCTTCTCTTACTCTCTCTTCAACCTACACTTTTAGCTAGAGAGCACCTCAGAGGCCTAACGTGAGTGGATTGAGAGGCAAGCAAAACAAGGGCAAAAGCCCTGAATCTCTTTAGCTGCTACTTTTGCTGTTTCAGGCTTCCAGTATAAGGGAAGTTAGAGTACTCCTGAAAGAATACAGCCTGCACCCTACAAACACAGAGGAAGAGGGTACCAATCTCTCTGTGTCTTCAACTGCATCTTCCACTTACCTTTTACTATGATGCCAGCAAGAAAACGGTAACAGAGAATGAAGTTGAAATGTCTTAGTGACTGCACTGAGTTGTTCACTAAGAGATTGATGAATTTCACTTCGTATGGATGTCACTGATGACACAAATTGCAGGGCCAAGAGGAATAAGGCCTTGACATTCTAGAGAAAACCCCAGGCAGTGGTGGGAACAGGTTGAAAAATGACACAATTTGGGCTAATTTTTAGGTCATGAGTAAATGTGAAGGGCTGGACATTTTTGAAAAGGCTAGAAAATAATGTCAGCAAGACCTGTCATTCTCCTATGCATGAAACTCATTGCTCTGTTACATTGGAGCCCCACATGTTTTGAAAACTCATGGATAAAGACAATTTCTCATCTCTCAAGATGAGTAGCAAGCAAACATGTTAATGTGTGGCAACTTCAGAAATTATCTCCATTAGCTAAGCTACTATAACTAACCATATATGTTCTCAGTATGCTGTAACTTCTAGGAACAATATTTTAGCCAAAATAGCATTCAGCTCATACGTCGTACAGGCCAAGAATACATATGTGACCAGTTATAGAAGCTCATCTAATGGGATGGAATGTTCAAACTGCTTGTTCTATGCACTTACTTGTTCGTGCCTATGAATGGCTTTCTCATTTATGGAAAAATGCTGTTTCACTCCTTTTGGAAATCAAGTGAGAGATTCAAGGGTCATCTCTGTTACCATGCTCAATTTCTAACCCTCCTCTTTAATATATGCGGGGGGGGGGAAAGAACACAAACATTTTTTGGCTTGTAGAAGTGTCATATATCCATGAGAACACATATTGTTTAATGATAACAAATGAGAAAAATATATATATTTCATGCCATCTCAATTTTCTTATAAACAGTATTGCTGTTCATGAGAGCTTCAAAACTGAAAACCTAAAGGGAAAGAGAAAGTTCCCAGTATTTATTTATCTATTTATTTCATGAACAACTTTCCAGAAATTAATTACATGAAAGAAGCTGAACCTTTGAAACAAAAGAAAGGGACAAACGTGTGAGTCCTTTGAGGGTCTGAGCACTTTTTAGCTTGCTACACACCTCCTTGGATGAGATGTATAACATTTCACATGGAAGGAGTAGGTTCTCTTCTGACAGTAGTTCCTAAGTGGAAAATTATTACTTCAAACCAAGTCCAAGAGGGAGTTAGATGTTTGGCCTCACTTGTTTGGCTGACAAGACTTTTTGTGCTGCCTATACTCAGTGGGTCAGCTAGGAAATTCAGTGCGTTCAGTGCTGACTGGTAGGACCCTGTGTTATATGGATGATGCTAAGAGGAGAGGATGAACCCCATATCACCCTGAGGCATACTGAATGTTATTCTGAGCTTCCAAGAGCTTTAATCCCTTTCCTGAATTTAGGCTATTCTTTTAATTTTTTTTTTTTTCCTAAATGGGTGTCCCTCCCACTGTAACAGATTGGCAGCTGGTGGTCTTACCTGAAGTGCAGGATGGACACGGATACTAAAATGCCTGAATGGACTCCTTTTTCCTGGATATGTGCTTGTGAATAAAGCCTGATATTAGAATGGCATGCACCTATTTCTATCCTGGCAAAACCAGTTTGTCTGCTTCCCACTGCTCTGCCTAACAATTGTGTGTGTTTCTTCTCTGTTAAACAGATAAAATAACTTCTTCACCTGTTTTTTGATTTATCATTATAACCCTAAAATGTTCTTATCCTGGATCCATCCCTCCTGTTCAGACTGTTCAATTTTTGCATTTCATATCAAATTATCCACTAGTCAAGGGAGAGAGAGTTCGACGAAGGAACACAAGAGTGATCAACAGACTGGAGCATCTGCCATAAGAGGAAAGGCTGGGAGAACTGAGACTGTTTAGCTTCAAGGATAGGTGGATTGGAGGGATCTTATCAATGTATATAAATAACTACAGGGAAGGTGCAAAAAAAGACAGAGCCTTTGGTGTGCAGTAACAGGACCAGAGGCAATGGGCACAAACTGAAATACAGGAGTTTCCTCTTGAATATCAGGAAACACTTTACTGTGAGGATGTCTGAGTACTGGCACAGGTTGCCCTGGGAGGTTTTGGGGGACTCCATCCTTGGAGATATAGACATGGTGGGGCAATCTGCTGTAGGTATCCCTGCTTGGGCATGGGCCAGGTGACCTCCCGAGATCCCTTTCAACCTCAACCAGTCCATTATTCTGTGACTCTGTTTACCTAGGAGCATCTTTTTTTAGTTGCAGGTTTACTTCACTTTTGTGAAAAATGTGTGATCTGACTATAAATGTTGCAATTTATTTTTTTGTTTTTTTTTTTTTCTAAAAAAAAAAAAAAGAAAATTCAAGCTATTAGTCTGAAAGACCTTATGAATCATTTATTATCAGTGCTTGATGCTGGTTAATTACAGTGGTTATACAATATGATTCCTCCTCACTAACAGTTTGACTCTGTGCAGCATGTCTAGGGAAAAGAGTCTTAAGTAAGTAAACATATGCATCCAAAACTTTCTAGGCCATATTTCCCCCCAGGAAATGATCTTGGAGACCTAGACCCCACCCTGAACTTAGGTTCCCTTTCAAGATCAAGGATTTGACTCATTTGTAGAGCAGATTGCTACTCAGCATATAAGCCCAACAATTAGGCTGACAGGCAGGCGGGTAGACAGACAGACAGACTGAGTGATTAGGTATTTAATTCTCTCTCATTCTACTCCCAAGACATCTAAACTCTCCCAGCTCTGCTTCAGTGCATGTAAAATCCTGGCTCAGGAGTAAATGTTGAGTTTATTGTACATAGCTCACAGATGGATATATTACAAATGCAAACAAATATAAAGGATAGATACTGAATAGTTGTCATGTGTTCTCCTGACTCACACCTAGTGTAAGCAAGATCACTTTGGTCCCTTGTTTCCTGGTTGTTGTTAGTTTTGGTTTATATTTATTTTGTTGCTTTAGTTGTTATTTTGTCAGCTTCAGGTGTTTGCTTTGATTAACACACAGCATGTTTTCCCCCAGTCTGGTTTTCTTTTTTTTTTCTACTAGCTCTGTCATAATCTGTCAGCTACATTATCTTTTTATATGTGAAGGCTGTTACAGAAGTATTCAATAAGCAGATTTTTAAGAAATCATATGTATATTTTTAATCTAAATACATATATATGTTTTAGCAAGGGAAAATGGATACATCTGACACTCAGACAATTGTGATACAGAGGGCTATGTATGCTCAGTGCCTTTTATACTCACAGTAAATGGGAAGTGATGTTCAAAGCACTGAAAACTCTTCCATCAATTGTTTAGTCGCATTATGGAGAAGATTCTGTCTTATATCTCACTCCTTCTCTCTACCATCTCAAATGTCCCCTATGTGCTGTATTCCTGTTTTGTACCTGGTATGTTGGGATCTCATTACAATGGGCAGTGGATCTCATTACAATAGTGCCTCAGGACTGAGATTTTTGATATGGATCATGGCAGGAACTGATCTCATCCTGAAACAGGGATTTTACTGATTTGGATTCTGCATCTTCAAAAAAAGTCAGTTCTTCATACTTCTTCATACTTCTTCTAAGTATGAAGACTGCTACAACAGTCTTCATACTTAGAGGTTTGTGCAAGTCAGTCCACCACATGGTCCGTGCAAAGTCTCTTAAATTATAGTTTGGGGAGGACCCCTAATGTGGAGGTGGCTAGTTTCTACATTTTCATCCAAGGAAAAGAAAAAAAGGAAAAAAAAGTACATAAAGAAAAAAAACAAACCAAACCCAACCCAAAAGTATTTATAGAAAAATTCTTTTTATCTTCCAGAAATTCTCTTACTAATATCAAGACTGTTTTCCTGTGGTTAAAAGGACCTGGTGTTACAGCATTTCAGTGGCCCTGGATATGTTTAGAATGTTATCTAAATGAAAGACAACGTAAAGGGTTGAGTGATGGGTAAACCCATAGAAGTTAAAATGAGGAAACTACTTCCAGGCTTGAATTTACCATTGGATTAAGGCATAGAAGTGTGGCGGGTATGTATTTATTTATTTATTTTATTTTTTCAATTTTTTTTTCTGATAAACAGAAATTTGGGGTTGATGGGTTTTTTTTCCCATTCAAGATGTACCTTGAATTGTCTGAATGCTGGGAGAGATTAACAGCAGAGTGAAGCACTATGAATAGGTGAGCAGACAGCTACACACACACACCACTGAAGAAGTCAGAGAAAATCTGCTCATTATCATTAGTCTCCTACATCCACAAAGGACTGGAGCTCTATTGAGAGTTTTGGAGAGAGTAGCAGAAGCTGTTGCACTGAAAAACCCAAGGAAAGAGTTAACAGAAATCATGCCTCCTTTCTCCAGCAGCCTTGAGCAGTTGGTGCCTTTGCCATTAAATATTTTCACATGTAGGTTTTCTATTTGCCTTGAATTACTGAAATACACTAAGCACATCTCTCCAAGGACCCAAAGCGATGGTGTAATAGGTTCCTGCTAATAGCTTGAAACTATACAGCAATCTAGTTTTGAAATACAACACAAATCTTTATCTAAAAGCACTAACACCTCACTCCTGTGTTCGCAGAGTATGTTTTCACATTTCTTTTTGCAATGCCTAGCAGGGAGGGGGTGGGTGGTGGGGAAATAGCTACAAGAGAAATGATGCATTCCAGGCAAAGAGCCAATTTAAAAAGTCTGTTCCCTCCAGTTTGCTGTCACTTGTCACGGTTAAACAAAACATGGAATAGAAAAAGAGAAATTGGCTTCAGTGTAAATGTCAACATTCTGATTAAAGCAAACATGAAGCATTCACAACTCCTGACAAAAAAAAAAAATTAAATTAAATTATGAAGGGTATGCAAATGAGGCCCTTCGTCTGTATGATTACGGGTATGTATGAATTTGCATATTCTCTTTATACTATTAAAACTAATGTAACAGAGCTGGGTGTTCAGGAACATGCAGGCATCCTTTTCCAGGGGTTGAAGCTTTCCAGCATGTTTGTGTAAACTGTGTGGATCAGAGTGTCCACGCATCCCCAGGTGTGGGTTGCATATGTCGGCTCACCTGCAGCTATGCATGTGTGGGGAGGTAAATGCACACTCCTGACTTTTGTCCACTCCTCTTTACGTGCAGGAAAAACAGCATGGTTCTTGGCTTCAGGAAGATATTCCAGTTTCAATATACAACCAGGTGAATAATGTCCTCAGTTAATGTCAGTAGCAAAAAGAGACTTGTGAAACAGGGGAAAAGTAAGACTTGGAAGTAAAAACAGAAACTGGGAAGCAGAAAAAAAAAAAGAACCTCATCACTCGAGAATACTTGAATTGTGCTGTTTTCCAAGAAGGATAATGGAGAATTATGAAAAATATATTAATAATTTAAACCTGGGTAGGATATTGTCCCAGTTCCTCCGTATCTTGTTAGGCACAGATCTTGGAAATTGAATTGTTTGAAATGTGCTTTTGCAAACCTCTCGGCATGCATTCATAACATAAAATTTTAAAGCAAGTGTAATACATTTGAATTCCATAATTAAAATTAATGGAAAAATGAAAAATAAATGGCCTGCACTGGTCCAGTTTCCCTTCTGTGGAATATATTTTACTGGTATGCCTTATTGTGTATGTGGTGTGTTTGTGTGGTATACTTCAGCTTGGTTTGTTTTCTTTTTTTCATTTCCCTACTGGTTTCTCTGTGTGATTCTATTTGTATCTATGTTTTCAACTATTCCCTCATCATTAAATATGCAAATACATGAAAATACTACATAAGCCACTAGACAACATTCTTTAACCAGCATTAGAAAGCATTTCCACTTAGACAAAGCAGAGTCTGTGCACTCAAAGTATGTTATTCATTACTTCAGGACACTACTACGTCCTCCCTACTCCCTCACCTTAGAAAATGTATGTACAGAGGAGGAATCTGGGGAGATTACCACAGATTTATTTTTAATAAAGGCATTTAGAAACATAAATTCTATTTTAAAACCTGTATAGCAAATTTAAAGACTGGTATAAAATAAACTAAGCATGTTCAAGGTGCATGAAGGTTTATCTGGGTTGCTAAAAGCAATGCCTCCCTGCATTTTATTGGTTTGTTTGCTACAAGAAGACTGCCATAATGGGTCCAGCATAGCACTTAACAAAATCATCTTAGTCTGTCCCCTGTGTTCATCTTTTAGGGGTTAGCTTTCTCCTTCTTTCTCCCTCTTTTCTTCCACTTCTTGCAGAAAATACTATTGCACTGCAATTAACAGTCTGCTTATCTATCCAATTTAATTATTTGCCTATGTAAAGGATGGATAAATACACATTTGATATTTTATAACCTATCTTGCCAAAAAGACCGCACTTTTATGGTGGTATATAAAAGCCCCTGTTACTCAGTATACATGTCCTCTTCATTTTTCTGACCTAGAGGTAAAAGGTCTTAGGACCTACAATAATTAGCATAAGATGAAATGCTGCAACACTTCCAGTGCTGTATGTACTGGATTTCTAGGATTCCCATGACAGTTCAACATTTTTCTTGCTTGCAAGAAGCCACAGTGTTGCTTTCAATGCCTTTTTAAAATGGCATTAGGCTCAGGTGTTCTATATTCCTTCCCTAAAATTCTTGTTTCACTGGCACATTTGCCCCTTTATGAAAAACACGCTTCCTTTCCCTGTGGCATAGAGAGAGAAATGCACTGGTGCAGGGAAGGGAACAAGCCAAGCTCACAGACTGACTGTGAGAGACCTGATTGCTACAGATGGGTTCCTGCAAACTAGCAGAGCTCCAAAGACCAGGGATTCTGCATGGGGCAGGTCTGGACACAGGCACATAAGTCTGATGGACCGACAAAAGTTTAGATTTTGACCATAAATGTTAAATGGACTTCTATCCTGCAGGCAGTGAATAAGAAAGTTTTTGGTTTTTTCCACCCCTAAAATATCACCTTCTTCAGCTCTATCCAACAGATATGCTAAAGGCATGACCACTACTTACAGAGAGATTTTTCCTGTGCTTAAATTAAGCCTGACTTAGACAGAATCTACGTTTAACCACTGACTCAGTAATGGTTGTAATGACATCTTCAAGTGTGAACAGGCGTAAATGTAAACTGCCAAAATTAGGCATCTATAATGTCCTTCCACTGACTTCAAAAAGTGAAGGTTTGGTCAAGCAGCAAGAGGAAAACTCAAAGAATTGTCAGGCCATCTGTCTGAAACCAAACCAAACATGTGTTTTTTTATCAATGGAAAAATAAATTATAGGACTCACTGAGATTAACTGTTGTTGTAGAAATCATTATCTCCCTTCCCTCACCACCATAAAACAGATTATATAGACTCCATCAGTACAAATTAATTATGGTGATTAAAAAGCAAACTTCATCACAGACAGGTGATAAACTACTGATTTACAGATTAAATGAAGGTGTATGCTTGTATATATTTTTTTTATAAATTTTCCCAGGTATGCCTGACCAGTCATTCTGGTGGAGAAGAAACAGGTTTATCTCACATTTTGGTTTTAAACACTATGGCTATTCTTACATACTCATTTTATTTAGTTCTAGGATAATGAATTCTGAGGCTGAGCTTATATTTGTCACTTTAAATATATAAAAAAAGGAAAGAACAGCATATACAGCTCACATTTCATTAATAATAACTATGTCTGCAGAAGTGTAAGTAACTCAACAATAAAAAAATTGGTCTAATAATGAATTTGGTGTGTTAAAAGCATGTTTGTCTGTCTAAATCATCACGTTTCAGACAAAAAAAGACTGAGAAGGAATGTATTTTCTACAGTCTGAGTGTTTACTCAGACATTACCAGGATTTGTCACAAAGAGAGCCCACAATATGAGGTATTACCACAGTGTCATGGCCAAAATTCACAACTTTTAAATGCATGAGCATTGGAGAGTGCTTCCAACCTCAGTATGAGGAGAACCTTAAATTTTACAGCTACAGATCAAACCCTTCCAACAACAGAGTCACTCCATTGTAGAAGACTACCAGATCAGGCAGGCAGGAAATAAATTCTTTAATAATCCACTTAAAAGGGGTTGGGTGGTACTTTGAGAAGCCCAAGGAGAAGAACACTGACTTAACTAACTAAATAACCAGAGATTAAGAGGTGAAGAAACTTTTCTCTCAGTGTAAGGCAATTAATGTGGACACAAAATAAACAAAGGGAGCTACACCCACAAGTATGCCCAAGAATGGGTTAGAAAAGACATTTTTCTTTCTCTCTACATCCCTGTAATCCATATATATTTGTCTGTAGTCTAAACACAAAATGTGTGCAAACAACTCCTAAGCAAAAATAGCAGACTCAGTCACATGCTTGGAGTAAAATTTGTCCTACCAAAAAAAAACCAAGCCCACTTCATTATTAACTGTGAATGCGTGGATGAAACCAAGCAAATGCTCCCTTAATTAACAGATTAAAATCCTGTGTTTAAAGACATCCAGATAACATTCAACCAGCAGAAGAAAAGAAACGTGAAGAGAAACAGAAGCATCAGGATGAAAATACAGAGTGATGCAAAAGAAAAGGAGTTGAACAGAGTTTTTCTCTGATATTTAGTTTGTATAGGTTAGTACATCAGTCACCATGTGGGGCGAGTGCGCTTGGAGAAAAAAAAAAAAGCTAAACAATTTGAAGGGACATACAATTTAGCCCTCTATCCTAAAATAAGGATTAACTCACAGGTTTTATTTAACTTCTTTAAAAATCTTGTAGAGATCTCACAATGTCATTTGACAATCTGTTTCAGAGTGTAACTTTTCTTATTGTTCAGAAAACTTTTTTTTTTTTTTGTATAGGTAATCTTAGGAGAACGAAAAGGAAAAACAGAACATCAAATAGCTATTTATAAACAAACTGAAAGTAGGAACAGCAAAGGTAGAGCATTGTTCAGATTGATGCAGAGATTGAAAATAACAGTACATGAGGAAATAAATGAACCTTAAAAATGTGCTACATCCTTCATCACAGAGTAATGGGCTGAAATTCTGTAATCTATGGAGTCTGAATTCCATCTTTGGTTTTCATCTAAATTCTAGGATTAGACTTAAGGCAAGCATTTATTGCATTTCTGGATGTGGAAGCATGATTTGGCAGAGTTTTCAAAACAAGCAAAACAGCAATTAAGCTATATCTAAAACTTTTGTGCATAAAGACCAGAACAGATCATATTGAGAGATTATCTACACACATATAGATGGAACCCTAGAAAATGTGACTGACACAGAAGATTAAAGCCAATACTGAAAGTAATGCTGCTGCCTGCCAAATGAAGTCAAAGTAATGCTAACTTGATAATATGGTCATTAAAGTTATTTTAACACCATTGCTGCTGCTGAAGTCAGGAGACCTGGAGTCCATTCATCGCTATTAGAATTTTCCCAAAGTTTGATGGAACTTTTCTGGAGAAAACATATATTAGTTTTCCATACACAAAGAAAGAACAATGGAAGTTTATTTTGTTAAGGACAGCTGCGGTCCAGTCTACGTATTATAGGTTCAGTATTCTGACTTAAAATTTAAGCTCCATGTTCTACATACTCCCCTCTAAATGGCAACCTTTCAAGTACAAGTCACAACAAAGTCAGAAACAAACTATTAGATGTCAGTCTTATTTTTCATATACCCTATCTCACAGACTTTCTTTATGTGTTTGATTTAGATTTTAATTTCCTTCCCCATCCCTGGCCCTCCAAAACCAAACCAGACCAAACAAAACAAAACAAAACAAAACCCCACTTTTATAAACCCCAGTGGTAGTGAGGCTGAATATAACAGCCTTAAGGAAGTTTAAGTCACAGGTAAAGGGCAGGAGAGGCCAGAACACAGAACAATATGAGGACTCTGCCTCATCACAGCAAGACAAAAGTCTAAAAAGATTCTCTGTCACCAAGTACACTTTCAGTCATGATCAGTCTCAGACTGAGGTGTTTTGACTTGTTGTTATTATTGTTTTTATTTTTGACTGGTTGGTTGGGTTTTGTTTGTTAACTTGAGGGGGGTTTTTGTTTATTTATTTTTTGTTTGTGAAACACATGCTTTGAAGTTATGTGATCCACAGAAGGAAAAAAATCCTTCAGGCCCCGCCAAGTACTTCTCTATAGTCAAGTATTTTCTTACTAACAACATATTTATGCTGAATTCTGAGTACTAAAAGCCTACTAAAAGAAATGCCAACTTTATTATTTTCTCTTTTCCTCCTAAGTACTTATGGAAATAGAGGACAAATAGGTGACTCCCGCTAAATTACAGAAACAATTAATTGATCTTAAAATTGAGATGAAGGCATTTATTTTTGAAAAGATGAAAACAAAAGAAAAAAAAAGGGAAAACCCCCCAATCCTGATATCACCATCAATTCTTAAAGTGATAGTGCACCAACCATTTTCAATGTTATATTGTTTTAAGGTTTCACACATTTGCTTTTTGGACTGACTGCATTTTTGAGTTCCTGCATTCAGGTGCACATCATGTCTGCATCCTCACTCCATCCCAGAGAGATACTCAGGAGTATAGTGGTTCCTTCACAGTATATGGCTTCCAAATAGAGGTCAGATGAAAGTCCTAGCATAGTTCAGCAGTTTTCTGATCCCTACAACGATATGAGAACCCCAGGGCAAGCATTAGCACACTCCTCCGGGTCTTTTTAGACCTGAAGACAATATTGACCATATCAGGAATAGAGAGACTCTGCTTACTGCTCTTACCCTTGTCTAAATCACAGATATTTTCCAGTTTTAAGTACCTGCGTGAAGTTATTTAAATCACCTTCTTGCTTTTCTTTCGGCCTATTGCATGAGTTTAGTCCTTGCTGGTCATAGTGTAGATTTAATTTCCAATCTGTTGGCTGTATTTTATCTGTATGTGCAATTCTGAACTAATTTTGATACTTCAGAATCCTGAACCATGAATGCTAAAAGTAGACATCATGTTCTAATGTCAACCTTTAAAATATCATATACAGAAAAGACAGGCCACTGTCTTGCCTGTGCTTCACAGAATTTCTTTTTCATTCACATCAAAAGAAAAAATATGCATCTAGCAGTTCTTTTGCTTACTGTTGGATACATCTGACTGTATCACAAGACCTTTTATAGAATGGATTTGATCAAACTGATTATTTCCCAAGACCCTTAAACTTTCTTCTTGGTCCCTGTTTTACAGAATAAGTCTTTGCTTCTCAGAGGTGTAGTCTACATCTCTGATTTTCTGTTACAGCTTTTTCATTGAACTGTATTAAATCACATAAATCTTATTGCAACCGTTTAAAATTATAATTTTTTAAGACTAGCCTGTTCCACAATAATTGGCTAGCAATAGTTAAAACATACCAGTAAATATAGATATGTGTTACTTCATGAAGTATTGATGCACTTTCCACAAAAGAAAAAATTGAAAATAAACAATTTTCTGGGATTTAAATATTTTGACGCTGCATTTTTAAAATGTTATTAAATGTCCATATTAAATTTTTAAAGTCTGAAGAAACAAAACATGCTTTGGTCTATCCTACAGTATACATTCCCTTGACATATCATGTACTGCAAATGTTAGATAAACAATTAAATAATAAGAAATAAAATCCTTTGGAGAAATCAGCTATATTCTATCAAAGTAACCATTACATTTATCCGTAAGACACAAAAACTGCTGAAAATCTTTAATAACAGCTACTGACTAACCTTCAGAGTTTACTTTCTCCATTCCTGGGCACAGTTTTAACAAACTGAAAGTAACAATACCTACTTTTGTGAAATTAGCACTTATTTATTACATCAGTGAGAAGTCCACCTAGCTTTGCAAGTAGGCTGTGACCCAAGCCAAAGCAAATAACAAAGGGTGGTATATAAAAAATGAAGCAAACATTCATGATACCACCAATGAAAATTCCTCCAGCAATGGAAAACTTGTGGCAAAGCAACTTCTTGACCCACAAATGGTTTCTATATACTTTTTAACCTGTAACAGATTTATCTGCTGGAAACTTGCCCAGTTTTACCTTGAATTTGTGAAAACTCAGGGATTTTATGCCAAAGACATTCATCGCTATGAAGAACCATGTCTTTTATTTATGTTTTGAACCTGATTCATAATTTTTTAGAGTGCCTAGATTATAAACTATTTCTCTTTTAAATCTAATGGGTGAAAATAGTGTGAAACCTTGATCTTACTGAATATTTACAGGATATATTTTATTTATAAAAGCATGGTCTTTAATAGCATTCCTTATAACAGCAATTTTTATTTATAAGATATAAAACTAATATGAACACATGTACAACTTAATATTTCGTTTTATAAGAACAAAGGATGAAAAAGTCATTCACTTTCTTTGTTGTAACCATCCCCTTTCTTAGGAAAGGGGAAAGTGGCATATTAAAATTAGACACACATTTCTTCAACTGGTACAAGCAGGTCTCTTTGAGACGTCAATATTTTATGAACTGGTTTGCCTTGTAATTGGGAAAGCTAGTGATTTAAAAGTAAAATGACAATCAAGCAGCCAATGTGAGAAATTAGGCAATGTCCATTATATCAGAGATGTGCATAATTTATGAACTCTGAATTTCAGCAATGAAAATAAAAAGTCTGATTGTCTTGGGGTCTGATTGAACCCAGTTGAAGTGTTTTTCCAGTGATATTGGAAGCAGATCAGACCCTTTCTCTTCGAATCAGGAATTACCTGGATCTGTTGTTTGTCAACAGTGAAAGGACCTGTGGGTAATATGATGTTTGGACATTGTCATGGACATAACAATCACAAAATTACAGAGTTTTTGATTCTTGGAGAACTAATGTGGGCAGTCATCAGAACTGTTACCTTGGACTTCTAGAGGGCAGACTTTGACCTGTTTAGGAGGCTGTTGATGGAGTCCCTTGGGAGCCAGGGCCAAAGGTGTCCAGAAAGGCTGGACGTGCTTTAAGAAGGAAATGTTAGTCACAGGAGCAGCCCATTTCCATGTGCTCAAAGACAAGCTGGTGGTAAAGAGCAGTCTGACTGAACAGAGCTTTGCCTGGAGCTCGGGGGAGAAAAAGAAAGTGTGTCGTGTGTCACCTTTGGAAGAAGGTGCAGGCATCTCCAGAGGACTGCAAGGATGTTTGGAAGTTGTGCAGGGAGCAAATTAGAAATGCCAAAACCCAACTAGAACTTAATCTGTCTACTCCTGTCAAAAAAAAAAAAAAAAAAGAAAAAAGAAATCAGCAAAAAAGTAGGACTAAGGAGAACTTCAATCCTTTATTGGATACGGAGTGAAAGGTAGTGACAATATAGGAGGAAAAGGTTGAGCTGCTTGATGCTGCCTTTACCTCAGCCTTCATTAGCAAGACCACTTCTCCACAGGGTACTCTGTCCCCTCAGCTGGAAGATGAAGGTGTGGAGTAGAATAAAGCCCCTATAATCCGAGGGGAAATGGACAGTGACCTGCTGTAGTGTATAGACACACACAGATGTGTGGATGTGTTACATCCAAGGGTACCGAGGGGACTATCATAAGAGCTTGCTGACACACTTTCCACCATTCTCAGTGGTCCTGGTCAACTGGGGAGGTCTCAGTGGTCTAGAGATTAGCAAATGTGATACCCATTTACAGGAAGGGTTGCAAAAAGAGTCCAAGGAACTAGAGTCCTGTTGTTCTCACCTCGGTGCCAGGGAAGGTCGTGGAGCAGATTACCTTGAGTGCCACCACGTAACACACATGGAAGAACCAGGGGACCAGGCCCAGTCAGGGTGGGTTCTGTCTATCACAGTGGATGAGGGAAAGATTGCGGATGTGTCTACCTGGATTTTAATTAAGCCTTTTACACCATTTTTTCACAGAATTCTCCTGGAGAAACTGGCTGCTCATGGCTCGGATGAGTGCACTGTTCCCTGACTAAAAATTTTGCTGATGATCAAACCTGAAGAGTGGTGGTGAAAAGTGCTACATTCAGCAGGTATCTCATCAGCAGTGGTGTTCCCCAGGCTCTGTATTGGGGCCATCCCCATTTAATGGCTTTGTTGATCATCTAGATGAGCAGATCAAGTGCACCTTCAGTCAGTTTGAGGATGACACCAAGACGGGTGTGAGTGTTGATCTACTGAAGAGTTGGAAGGCTCTGCAGAGAGATCTGGACAGGCTGGATTGATGGGCCAAGGCTAACTGGACGAGGTTCAACAAGGCAGAGGGCCGGGTCCTGCCCTCAGGTCAAAACAGCTCTAGTGAAATCCCTCACAGACATAGAAAAGCTATCCAAGTTTTATGAAGCTGAGAGGAAATGGGAGAAAGATAGAAATAAAATCTGCCTCTGACCATTCCCAGTGTTCAGAAGTTTCAACCAAACATCACACTGAATGTCATACCTTTATTTTTAGTACTCAGCTCAGCTTTTGCATACCATGGATGCTGGTTAACAAACTGGCTGGATGGCCAGGCCCAGAGAGTGCTGGTGACTGGAGTTACATCCAACTGGTGGATGGTCACAGTGGTGTTCCCCAGGGATCAGTGCTGGAGTCAGATATCTTTAATATCTTTGTCAAGCATCTGTACAAGAGAATTAAGTGTACCCTTAGATATTTTGCAGATGACACTAAGTTGGGTGGGAGTGTTGAGCTGCTGGAAGGCAGGAAGGTTTTGCAGAGGGATCTGGACAGGCTGGATCAATGGGCTGAGGCCAGTTGTGTGAGGTTGAGCAAGGCCAAGTGCCAGGTCCTGCCCTTGGGTCACAACAACCCCCTGCAGTGCTCCAGGCTGGGGGCAGAGGGGCTGAAAAGCTGCTTGGTGGGAAAGGACCTGGGAATGCTGGTCGACAGTGGCTGAACATGAGCCAGAGTGAGCCCATGTGGGCAAGAAGGCCAATGGCCCCTGGCCTATGTCAGCAATAATGGGGGTAGCAGGACCAGGGCAGTGACTGTCCCTCTGTACTGGGCACTGGTGAGGCTGCAACTTGAATCTTGTGTTCGGTTTTGGGCCCCTCATGACAAGAAAGACATTGAGGTGCTGGAGTGTGTCCAGAGAAGGGCAATGGAGCTGGCACAAACCCAATGAAGAGCAGCTGAGGGAGCTGGGGGTGTTTAACCTGGAGAAAAGGAGTCTCAGGGGACCTTCTTGCTCTCTACAACTGCCTGAAAGGAGGTTGTGGTCAGGTGGGGGTTGGTGTCTTCTCCCAAGTAAGGGGAGATAGAATTAGAGGAAGTGGCCTGAAATTGTGCCAGAGGATATTAAATCAGATATTAGGAAAAAATTCTTCACTGAAGTGTGGTTAGAGATTGGAACAGGCTGCCCAGGGCAATGGTTGAGTCACCGTCCCTGGAGGTATTTAAAAGACATGTGAATGTGGTGCTTAGGGACATAGTTTTGTGGTAGACTTGGCAGTGACGGGTTAGGGATTGGATTTGATGATCTTAAAGGTTTTTTCCAACCAAAATGAAAAAAAGAAACACACCAGATCAGAGAAACCAAAACACTCCTTACATCTAAATGAAAAAAGCTTTGGAGAGTTTTGTTTGTTTGTTTGCTTGTTCATTTAATTGCTGAAACATTTTAATTTAATCTTGTCTTCGGGAATTTCTAATCCCCAGTGAAAAGAAAGTGGAAAATAGCTACAGAAACACAGAGCCATTACAGTCACCAGTGAGTGTAAACAGAAGGGAGTTACCTAAACTAATGTTTAGTTGATCTGTAATTACCCATCATCATCAAAAACTATTAACACACACTTAAGGTATTTCTTATCAACACCATACTTAAATGTGGATTTTGTTTTGACCAGGTGCTGACATACAGTCATGTTTAATACTCTTCCCTTGTATCAAGGACGGAGGAGAATGACAAACACAGATTCAATTTCAGCAGAATAATCATGTCTTCCTGTATTGATGAAATCTCTGTGGGATAAGAAAGTTTTCTTCTACACAAACATCACTTCAAAAGACAGCTAAATTTTAGCACAAACAAAAGACAAAGGAGAAAATAGAAAAAGGAAAAAAAATCTTACAAACCTGCGTCAGAAAGACTTTTATTCTCATTCAGGCAAAGAATGTATACGCAATCTATTTCCCAAGAACCATGTATTAATATATATTTAGATCTATCTATCCTGCTAGCTATAGCTATATCTAACCACAATAAAATAGTTGAGGTCTCTCAAGTGTTATGCCTTTAAGTTAAACTTTATTGAAATAAAATAAGGAAAGAACAATACATTTTGCATTCTTCAGAAGCCAGTGTTCAATAAATACTAAGTTTTGATCGATTGATACAGTGTCATATTTGACTAAAGAGGTGGGAAAGTTGCTACTGTTGCTTTGTGCTGGCTAGAAGAAGAATGCACTATTGATTTTATATGTTGGATGGGCTGTCAGCGTACAGTGCATTGTTGATTTTGACTTTTATAGCCAACATGTTTCCTTTAATTGGATCATTTGTAAAAGAGAGGAGGGTACCTGTTCCCTTCTGACAGTGACTGATTACAATCATTTCATGTTTGTCAATATTTGATAAACCCACGGTTACCCAACAACATGGCTGAAAGCAGCATCTTTATGCATTTGCTTGTTTCCCCTCTTTCCTGTTTCTGATTTCTGTCTCAGTGCAACCAGCAAGTTGTGACAGTAACTCCTTCTTCTTCATCTTTTCTTTTTTTTTTTTTCTGAAATATTTTCTTAAGTTCTCACTCCTTGTAGAGGAAGACAAATAGAGTGAGAAAGAGAGTAAGAAAGTTTTTACTTTGAGTCAACATCACTGCCAATATCTCTTGGTAACAGAAAAGTTCTGGGGCACCCATTTATGCCCTTGACCTTGTTGCTCTCAGCTATTTTTGATGATAGGTGCAGTTCTGTAACCTTGCCACTGAGCTTTCCACTCTCTATTATGCTGAAACAAAAACCAAGATATCTATGTCCTGTATAAAACCTTTGTCTTCATTCTTACTTTTTGTTTTTTTCACATTATTATTATTAACTGGTTTTTTGGTTGGTTCCCCCCAATATTCTGCATGCAAATTAAAATATCACTACAGAGAGGTCTGGAGCTCAGGGAAGAACAGAGATGTGTGCACAAAGCATTGCTATAAATTATTTGAAGATAATTCATGTTGGTATTTTAATTGTGTCTTTGATGCTCAGTTCACAGATGGCTGATAATTTCATCTGATGTACTGAGCAGTTCTACGTTTTACTCTTGAAAGAGAAGATGTATTCACAAGTCAGGCTCAATCTTTGTTCTCTTCTGCTTGGTAAAGCAAAACCCCTTTCATTTTCACCTATGTTAATTAGGACTAGTAATGTAGATATGATGCCATCAGGGTAAGAAAATCTTCAAGGCACACAGGGCTGTGAGGTGGAGTGAACACTCCTGGCCACAAACCTCACATCATCATCTCAGCTTTAGGAGAATCTCTCCAGGGCATGTTGGAAGTACCTTACAGGGCACAAAACATTCACGTTTGGAAAGACCCAAAAGAGGCAACAAACACCTGTGTTTTTTTGCATCTCTAGAAATCTGGTTTGCAGATGGAGTAGCTGCTGAGCCTTGTCTGGCCGATTGCCTTGTTAATGAAGGGTGATGGACATCCTTCCTGTAAAAAAACAAAGAGGTAACATCTGTAAGACTACATCTCTGTGTAGTCAGATGTGGAAAAGCTACACAGAAATATGCTTATTATTTTGCACTTCATTTGCCTGTCTACTGGGAACAGTCAGTTACTAAGCTGTGGTCTACCTGAGGAGAGGAAAGCACCACTTGCTTTCCTCAGAACATCACACAAGTAGTGTTGTCCACTGTTATTCCCAGGAGATGAATACAGAGCATAGAAAATTCCTTCTAATTCTATGTCCAGTCCTTCTAAGAATCCTGGAGGCCTCCAAAAACAAATAGAAGGGAGTCAGAGCACAAATATCTACTTCACATTTACTTTAACACAAGCAAAGGGGGAAGAAGAGGGACTAGCTTCAGAGATTAAGGGAACAAATGAATTAGGGCTACTGACATCAATGTCAGAACAAAGTCCAAGGTAAGGTGTGTTTGGAAACAAGACAGCTCATTTTTGTCCAAAGGAACACAAAATAAAGCTTTGATGCGACAGTGAAAGTAAACCAAGCAGCAGACGACAAAAGAGGTGAGTGTGAAAAAAGAGTGCGAACAACTGAATTGTGCAGTACTAATTTGCTCACCTTCCCTTAGTTTCCCTTAGAACTAGAAGATATTTATCCACCAAAAGTCACAGGAGATTTAAGGCAGCTGGGACTTCAAGATCCCAGGATTAGTAGACTCCTTTACTAGAAGCGAGGCCGCAGCTGCCGTGTGTGGGCTCGGCTGGTGACTGAAGTGCACACATGTGCACATGAACTTCACACAGAGCAGCAAAGATGGAGAGCAGTGCCTTTATCAAGCACACCTGCATTGACAGACCTTTTTTAATATTAACATAGGGTTTCAGTGCAGGCTTTGAATCCTGGTCCCTTATCCAGAGACCAGCTCATAGCTTGGATCTGAAGGCTGCTCTCCTCCTACTCACTGGTTACATCAGCCCGAATTTTGTGAGCAGTGATCAGGTGCTGCTTATAAGACAGATAAGCACTGAACAGATAATTGCTTACATGCCATCAGCTCCTTTTATTCACCTTTTTCCTCCATTTCCCCCCACAGTTTTCCGACAGAATCCAAAGGAATGGCCTGAAGTTGCATCAGAGGAGGTTTAGGTTGGATATTAGAAAAAATGTTTTCACCCAGAGAGTGGTTGGGCACTGAACAGGCTCCCCAGGGCAGTGGTCACAGCACCAAGGCTCACAGAGTTCAAGAAGCATTTGGATGATACTCTGGGACACCTGGTGTGACTCTTGGGGATGGTCCTCTGTAGAGACAGGAGCTGGACTCAATGAACCTTGTGGGTCCCTTCCAGCTCAGCATATTCTGTGATTCTGTAATTCCCACATTGTTCTGGACCACGGCATTTTTCTGTTCTGGTTCCTTCCCAAATCAATAACCTAATCCTAACTACATTTTCCCCACTGGTCCCAGTTTTGAGGCATTGGCATCTAAATTTGGTGTTTCTGTTCTTCCTACTAAGTCAACCTTGGCCTAACTTGGTAGTAATGATGGACTTGCAAGACTGCTCTCCAAAATGTCCCCAGAACTCTCATGTAATTTTCTGTGAGGGTTGGCCCTTTCTCTAAAACACTCTTCTGCCTGCCTGTGAAATCCAGCCATCCCACCAAATCTGTAGCTTTTGTCAGCTTCTCACTCTTTGATTTGCTACAACCAGCAATTACTGATGCCACGTCCAGTAGCTTCTCATGTCTGTTCAGAGAAATAAATCTCATGCCAAGGACCAGTCATCTGCCTACATAACTTGATGGATGAAAAAGCTTCTTTCTTCACAATCATGACCTTTTCTTCTTCATATATATTTACATATATAGATGGAGAGATATCTATATATCTGTATTTCCATATATGGAATATTTATTACTTTTTTCATCAAAATACATTAACCTCATAATATTCACACTGCTTAGTCAAAAGAGTTTCTTTACTTAAAAAGGAGGATTTTACTCTACCTCAGAGATGAAAGACTTATGCAACTTCCTGGTATAGATAGAGACTGAATTAATGTATAGAGTTTTGGCTACTTGGATGTGTAAATTTGGCATCAAATCTGCAATCAAATGTCGCAGCTTTAAGTGTTTAAGTAGCTCTGAGGCACAACCCTCTCCTAGTAAGGAAACCTTTCCTAGTAAGGAGAATAACTCATTAATCCAAACTGTTTTCTGAAGTAAAGTGCTTAAATTGTTGTTTTTAAGAGAAATAAAGATCACTTTATAGGACAGAAGTGATGCCAATTTTTAAATCGTTTTTTACATAGAAGCTCAATGATCATCTGACCTTGCTTCAGACACCTACAGTGTAGACCCACTACATCTAACTAATCATTCTTAATGATCACTGGAAAGAAATAAACACCTCTTTCATGAAGGTTTGTAGGAATTTACCTCTACCTATTTGCAGCTCAATTTATGTTTTAGTTTTAGAAATCTGCATTAAATTAGACACAGCTATTCTACCCTAAGCGATTACTGAATCGTGGGATCATAGAACAGTTTGGATTGGAACGGACCTTTAACAGACATCTAGTCCAACTCCCCTGCCATAGGCAAGGACATCTTTAATTAGATCAGATGTTCTAGATCAGGCATTATTAGATTAGGGTATTAATACAAGAGTAGCAGATCTGTTTTCAACTTTCCCCTGAGATTGTGTCTTGGGGTGATTCTTCTTCTACGCTTGTACTAAAACTGAGTACCTTTGGGAAAAAATAAGGGTCCAGAGAAACAGAATGACTGTGAAACACAGTCTGTTAGGCAAGAAGCTGATATTTCAGAGTGTTGGTTCTAATCCTTGTTGCCCAGATTGGGTTTGTATTTTATAGGAACAGTTGTCAGACCAAGTATAGCATGTAGTTAAAAATATATTTTTTTTTTTGTTTGTGGGCCTTACAGTTCAATGAAAAACCCTACTGTTATACCACCCTGAATTCACAAAGGTTTCCATACTCCAGCTTCTGTGAAGCATGTTACGCCTCAAAAATTCAAATTCATTTTTACTTTTCTCTTTTAAACTGACATTTTATTTGCCTTTTTTTTTTCTTATTTTAAATACTATATTTTGAATGGGAAATGCTGAAAAATATAACTATGTATTTCTTTTCTGGCATTAAGAGGAGAAACTAAACACAGCAGAAAAGTGACCCCAACACACACCACATGCACATTTCCTATTAATTTCTCTCTCTCTTTTTTTTTTTTTTTCTTTTTATGGAGGCAGGGGATGGTGATAAAATATTGACTTCTGAGATTTCATTTTGGGTCTACCTGTAAGCGGAATCCAAATAAGTGTTCATCACATTCTATGCAGCTCAATAAGATGCTCAGTCAGTCTAGTGGCTCTCACGTCCTGCACTGCATTACCATCTCTATTAAACATACCATTTTGTTAAAGATATGTATCCAAAAGAATGATTCCAATTAGGTGGTGATCATTATGAATGAGTGCCTGCTATTTTTTCCAGCAGTATCCATTTGTGTCAGCTGAAGAGAGAGTTCCATCTCCTATTAATTTTTATCCCCGATCTTATCCCTGCCACTGCATTCAGGTTCCCTCATCCATTTTAGGTCCTTCTTATTCACACCAATACCTCCAACCAAAGTATGCACGGCTGCTAATATCACACCTTAATTGGGGATATTAGCAAGACAGCCCAGCTTTAGTCTTTCAAACACCCTGGGTGAAATTTCTATGGGAACAGATTTGCAAATCACCACACGCTTGCCAGAATATTCTTTCTGAAAAGCACAGGCGAGCCCGAGCACACACTTTCACACACAACCCCACATAAACTCCCCCGCATACCCTTTCTTTTAAGGGACTAGTCATTTTTATTCATTTCAATAGCAAGTGTGAAATACAAGCTTGTCATCTCCCTTTTGTGGTACTGCAACCCAAAATTATAAATGGGCTGACATTTATGGGAGACCAAAATTTAGTGTCATATTGGTAGTGGGTATTGAAAATGTTTTGATATGACAGATGAAATACCTGCTGCAGAAACCTTTGTTAGACTTCAGCTAACTACATCTGGCTAGAGGAAAAAAAAGAAAAGGCTGTAGGTAACTAATTTTAATGGTATTTCATTACCTCCCTCCCTCAGTCCCACCCCAAAATACTGTTTATGTCTTCAGATCAATATTTTAAAAAACTGTAACCACTTGTCAACCATGTGAGAAGTCACTTCCTCAGCTTCCTGGTAATTTCTGGTGACCTGTGCACGATAGTCAATGTTGACTGAACAAGACAAGGCAGACCATATGTGGCAGATTGGATCCTGAGACTTCATTATCTGTGTTTCAGAACAGTCATGGTACTTGGTCGAAACCTATAGCTCTTCAAATTGAAATTGCTTTGGAAAGATGCTGCATGTAGTGAACTTCGGTCAGAACATGTTTGCATGAAAATTGTCTTAACCAAACTTTATGTTTAAAGTTTCTGTAGTGTCTGCTAAATTGGGACTGAAGTGCAATTTAGTCAGTCAGTAGCCCTTAGCCTAAGTTTTCTGATAGTCAGAAACAGAATGCAAATACTACGAAAACTTGTCCAGGGATATTTTTTCAGTTTCCTCCAGAGAATCAGTGCAGCAGTTATTTTCTGCTGATGGTCATTTATTCAGGTTCTTACCTGACCTGCCTCTGTATTAGGAATAAGACTAAAAGTCTCATGGGACTAGTCAAGAACCAAGCAAGGAAGTAAACTAAAATAAATTACAGCAAACAGGTAAGACAGACTTGCTTTACATTTGAGACTAGCTCAAAAATCCTTTGAATATTGACTGAGAGCTTTGAACACTATTTTTATTTTTTTTAAATCTGAACTGCTCTGGCAGCTCCATGATCCTATAAACACATTTCAAAATTCTTCACGGAAGGAAACAAGACAGAGCGATGTACAAAAACAAAGACTGCACTTCATTAAAGTTATCCAGTTAATTTTCCCTGGAATCAAGGCAGACTGGACTTTTTATTTAGTTTGATGGAAGTCCAGATTTGTAATTATTAGGATGTCAGCGAAGCTTTCCTCCCCTTTTCTTTATAAACCTTAGTTCTTTCATATCAATTCTAACAAAGAACTTTTGGAGACATAGAACTATGCTAATTATGAAATCAGCTCAAGTCCTGCTATTAGCCAAACTTAATCTGTCGATCACCGAGACATGGGGAATAATGAAGTAAAATATGTCAATTCTATCTAAATAGATTGCATGTCCCAGATAAGATAACTATGAATACAAACTTTCAGCTGTCTTTTTCTGCTGAATTTTGCTTCTCAAAGGATTTGAAGTTTGGCTTTCTTTTTTACATTGTGCTGAATTCCTCCATCATGAATTCTGGTTTGGGAAAATATTACGTGAATAACTGAGTCCATCTCTAACCAGAACATTTCTTAAGTGTATGCTTAATTTATCATAGAATTTATGATGATTTCTCAATACTAGAAAAATGAATTCATATTGTGATGTAAAAGGAGTAACAGCAGTTTAACAGTAGTAGTAGCAACAGGATGTGTGATACTGGGAGTGATAGTAGCAGTTCTACTACTTACTTAGAAGACTAGTGATGTAGGGAAAGGGTTGGAATAGATTTGAGAAGTCTATCTACCTGCTCAAGAGTGATCTTAATTTTATTTTATCATATATAAGATTTTTTTTTAAGTGAAAAATATCACAATGCCCTGCTTATAACTATGTCAATGTGTTCTTTCATCAAAATATCTCAACATTGAATATTGATACAAATAATTATAATTATTAGGGAGATCATTTTACATTCTTGGTCTTTGTACATTCATTTCATTATCAGGCTGGAAAAACACATCATACTGCACTCTACCTATGACAAGGATTTCGAACCTACCTTCACATATTTGTTACAATGAACCCTGTGATCCAGGTCACTTCTCTAGAAAAAAAAAATCTCATATATTTAATTAGGAATTATTTGGCGTAGGATGAGATGATTCATGCACTAGAAAGCCTGGTTTCTCTAAACAAACAACAGAAAATTTTGAATACCTAATATAAGAGCTATCACCAATTTGATGACATGCTACATCTAAAGGAGAGGAATCACAGCTTAGATATCCCAGTCTGGCTGGGCAGTTCTGCAGTGCATATTCCTCTGTGAGTCCTGGATTTGTTAGTTTGGAAGGTTGTTTTTTTTCTAGCCATGTGCAACTGACAGGCTGTTTTGTAAAGCAAAGGCCTGATTCTGCACATCACTGTATGTATTTACAAAAACAGCTCTTTGGTGCTCTCCCAATGGATTTTAAACATAATTAAGCCTGGGTCTCCCCTATTCATGGACAACTCCGTTCTTCAAACATCCCACATATTGTCCAATAAGGACCAGGAGACTGAGCGAATACATAGTTATTTATCACAGGGAGAATTTAAACATTTCAGCTTTTCCCAACATACTGTGCTTCAGACTCACACCTGCAGACACTCATGACTGTTTTGTTTTTATTATTTTAAAGTTAATTGAACAATTTCCTTACACATGCCCACACACACTCACAAAAACACATACCAAGAAACAAGTTCTCATTTAGTGTCTCTTCCCATAGAGCCAAAAAATGTCCCATTAGTATAAACAACATGGAACTTAAAAACTGATTTATTTCAATAGACCTGTGTACCACAGCATTTGTACAAATTACACATCAGTGGTTGAAAAGAAGATGCACATAATGTATGGAATGAACTGTTTCAACTTTTTTTTTTCCTTTCCTTGCTGCTCTAATTTTTATATCTCATTTTACCTCTGTAATTAAGACAGGTCTGGTAGGTATTTAAATTAGCCTGGCTTTCATCTCTATCACACATTCATTTCAAAACTTTTATGAATATTTAATAGAGGTTTTATAATTCATGGTGATGTGATGAACAGCCTTTTGGCCGTTAAGTCAATTGACAGAAAGGGAAAAAAAAAAAAAAGGAAAAAAAAGAACCCCTCTCTTCAGGCAGAAATAATAACGATTCTATTTCTGTTCCTAGATTGGTGATTACACAGTCACCTGTTTTCACATTAAACTTTGATGATAAATTACTCAGCAACCATGATAATATCAGAAGTTTTACTGGCCAGAACAAATTGCCAGTAATTGCTTGCATGATAAAGGGAAAGAGCTGTTTCGCAGTCCTTCTGTCCTTCCCCTTAGGGACTAGCTGCAACCCCACAATCAAACTGCTTCTCTCCATATATATTTCTTTTTTTCTCTCTCTTTCCTTTTCCCCTCTCTTCTCTTTCTTTTCCTTCCCCCACCCTTTTTTTTTGTTTAATTTCAAATCATTTCAAAGGCAACTTTCTCAGCCTTTTAAGAATATATTAACATTCCATTAACACTGTCATGGTTTTTGCATGCTTATCAAGAACACAGGCCTAGAAGGCCAGTTAAATTTCATATAAGTTCAAACAGGTTCATTTATTTATTTATTCACTTTTATTCGGTGCAGTCAATATATATATTAAAACCATATTTGGGTGGGGTGCTGCCAGTAGGTTTTCAAGCCTAACAAAAGATGCAATTGTGAAACATGCGTTTTGTACAGAATTTTTCACAGAGAACTCTCTCTTATTATTATTACCCTCATCATCAGAGATAAATCACCACACTAAATCACCACTGCTGTTCTTATTGCTGTTATTGTTATCATTACTGTAATTTTGCAATTATTATGATTATAATTTTTCTTATCAATGTCAAAACTAGGAACTTTGCAAGGATCAGAGCTCTCTTTATGATAGATCTCTTAAAAACATAGGGCAGTAGCATTTCCCCACTGTGAATCACAACAACAGCATTCTCTGCAACGGGAGAATTTATCTGAGTGTTCTGGACAGTAACATGACATGGTTCTGCTTCTTTTTGGGAACCCATGGTAGTAAACTCCAACACGGGCTGCAGGAGGCTTCACTGGTGCAGTGGGTCTTCATCATAAATCAGCAAATGTCTGGGTCCCTTGAACCTATTTACCTGTTGTGCAAAGCAAGTTATACAAACAACAAAATTTAATGTATGTGTATCATTGTATATATGCATACTTAAAGGAGATTTTCCACAGGAAGTACAGGCTGAGGGGCAGAATCATGTTTCTGGTTGTTGTTTTTTTTCCTGAAAGATTAAAAATTTCTTAAAAGGGCCGAGGAACGAGGATCTTAACCACATTCACCAAAAAATCAGTTTAATTTAGAGGTGTTCAAATAGTACTGATGACTGTACTATAACTATTCTCACATTTAAAATCACACATGTGCAATGCTGAGCCAGTTTACATAAAACCAAAGTATTTTGGGTAACAATAAAATGTCTTTTTTTTTTTTTTATAGTTGCAAGAGGGAACTGGAGTGGTAAGCATCAGTATATTGTGAAGGTTTGTGGAAGAGAGAGGAGAGAGAGAGGATGATAAACCTATGAATAGCAAATTCACTTTTCAATTATTCTAAGACAGGAATTTAGTGAGTAAAAAAAATATAAAGGAAAATTACATTCATTATTATTATTCAAATCCCTTTGCAGTGGAAGCCTGGTTTTCACCGGTACATCCTACATGAAAAGAAAGCTCTCACTGGATAGCTCAGTTTTGTACCCTTTTTCTTCATAGGTTCTGTTCAGATGTAGCTCAAAATTCAGTAGAGGTTGACCTACACATGATTTCTTTTAGCTTAAGGGGTTAAATTAATCATCAATATTTTTACTTTCAGAATCCTTTCTCCCTTTCTCTTCAAAGGAATCTTCAGAGCTTCAGCTCTAAATAGAAAGGGGGGTAAAAGGTGTTGTCATGCAAACGTGAACACATGAAGCCTTATTTCTATTGCTTTTGATGTGTGAACACAATGCCATTCTCTAGCTGGCAAGTACCCAGATGCTTTCTTCTTTATTGCTGGCTGGAGCGCCTAATAGGCATAAACTAACTGCAAACAGGACCCACATGGATTTTAGCACATTTAGATCTTGAATAATTTAAGTGATTTGATTTCAGTGATGTGAGATTGATTCAAATAAGTAAATGTTTACAGGATTGTAGATGTGAAGGACTATCCATCTAAGATTTGAGATTATTTTTCTTCCAATATTCCTGATTTCTTGTGATATTATAAAACTTGAGTCTGCAAACCTTCATACCTATGCTTATCTTTAAGGACATATGTTTTCACATGTAATATAATCTTAGAGTCATATCAAAGTGTGGCTGTGCAGGATCACAAGATACCATCTAACTCGTCTGTCCAATGGTAGGATCACATCTTCCTTCATCGTTTGAACAGGAGACTGTTCAAGAATTCAGTGATGAGGTCTCTACAGCCTTCCCAGCAGCTGATTTCAGTGCTTCATCCCTCTTTTCATTGGAAAGGTTTTTCTGATGTCTCAAGTGAATCTCCTTGCTGAGCTTTTAAGCCCAATACTTATAAAGTGAACAAATTATTCTCCTCTTTATTCCGTTTTTAACTTGAGACCGTTTCCATCGCCCCTCTCTACCTTCTGTACATAAACCAACCATTTATTTCAACAAATTCATTTAGGAAAAAAAGCCTGAAATAGGAAACAATGGATATCATAAATAGCAACACTAAGTTGTAGGATTGAGGGATGAGTTCATATGTCTTCTTTGCAATACTCTTTTCCATAAGTAATGCCCATATAATAATATGAAGTTTTCCCCCTCCCTTTTTTTTTTCTTTTTGCAACTCAACTGACTGTAAAGTCGTATCCCTTTCTTATGAATGAGAAAATCACATTGTTTCCTATGCAATATTTGTGTAGCTGACTATGCCTACTTCAATGCACTGGTCTTTCTTGGCTGAGCATTTCTTTTCTCTCTACACCTGGAAAGGAATAGCCCCATGTACCAGCACAATCTGGGGAATAACCAGCTGAGAAGCAGCTCTGAAGAGAAAGCCCTGATGGTTGTGGTGACATCAAGTTGACTATTAATCAGCAACATGCCTTTGCAGCAAAAGCCAACACGCAGCTGAGCTGTGTTGGGCAGGAGTGCTGCAAGCAGGTAAGGGAGATAATCTGTCCCTTCTGCTCAGCATGGGTGTGATACTCCTGGATTTTGGTACCTAGCACTGGGATCCCCAGTAAAGAGAGACAAGGACATGACAGAGAGTGTCCATTGAAAGGCCACAGACTGGAGCATCTGTCATACTAAGAGAGGCTGACACAGCTGGTGCTATTCAGCCTGGAGAAGCATCATGGGGGATCTCGCTTGTAGGTGTAAATATCTGACAGGGAGGAGAGAAGAAGACAGACTCTTCTCAGTGGTATCCAGTGACAGACAAGAGACAGTGAACAAAAGTAATGACACCTGAACTGCACTGCTCGTCAACTATTCATTCTTTCCTGGTACTCCTCACAAAACCATTGCTCTAGTACTGGTGGGAAGTAAATGAACTGTTCTTGAGAAATCCACTCTGGTGATTGTATAACACTTCCATGACTAATTGTTAAATATTGTATGATTTCTCTTTTTCTTAGAACTGAATATAGCCTGACTAGCTTTTCAGACTCATCCTTCCTTCTCGGCTTTGCTCCCGTACCCCAGTTTTTAGATGTTATTTTGAATCAATGGCAATGATTACTGACAGATGATTCGGAAAAGTAGATTTTTTGTGACACTTTCAAATACCTTGATTTTCAAAAGATGTTCAGAACATACCAAAACCCACATTCTCTTTCTCAAGTGAAACACCTTCAGGATCTGGTTTTGAACATCTTCTCGTGTTGTACAAGGATTTGAAAATATTATTCTTATTCTCACAGTAAAATCTTTGTTGCCAGTGAAATTAAAGAACCTATGCATATATGTGAAGGGAAAAGGCCTAGTCTTAAGATAGTCTAAACAGCATAAATTGAAGAATTTAGTCTTTGAAATTACTTTTTTTGGGAAAAAAATATTTTAAATCAGTAGGACATATGCTATATATTATTTCTTAATTTATACTAAAAAAGAAAGATATTTTTCTAATGTGAATGGGTGTAGACTCTTGTACAAAAAGAAAGAAATACC
The DNA here is from genome assembly GCF_003984885.1 of Neopelma chrysocephalum. Lineage (NCBI taxonomy): Eukaryota > Metazoa > Chordata > Aves > Passeriformes > Pipridae > Neopelma > Neopelma chrysocephalum. The sequence goes on from NW_020925669.1 coordinate 1,755,859, forward strand.
TAGTTCGAGGAGAAGTCAAGTTTATATTGTAAGGATTACTTTCTTATTTGCAATGTTATGAAGAAAGGTATCTGGACATGTAGGTGCATTAACCCAGTTCTGAGCTCTTCATTGACATGTTTTATTACTCTAGGGATTACTTTGGGGAAAACTCTTCAGATCTCCTTTCCTTTATTTTTCTATGGTGATATATTTTGACTCTACAGTGTTATTATATTTTTACTAAGGTGCTGTATGGATATATAAAATAATTTTCACAAAACTGAGAGACTGAAATGCTCAGACACAGTAGCAGTATCCTCCCTGAAACACATGTTATGGTCTCTCTCTCTGCCCATCTGTCTGCCTTTATATTTCTCTCAAATATTCATACACAGCCAAAACAAAAACCAACCAACTAACCAACAACAACAACAACAAAAACACTCTTACATTCAAAAAAATTCTTACTTATAGAATTTTTTATTGAAAGGGAATTGGCTTTTCTTTTCTTGATCTTCCTCCTTTTATATTTTTTCCACCTGAGTTTGCACATAGGCTTTCTTAGTTTTCTTCATAGTATTCAGTTCTCTCCACTGACTACATGAACAGCCTGAGCACTTGAGGTAATAGGATTGTTTCACCAACTCCAATGTCCTATTCTTTTGGAAATCCAAAGTCTAAACTGAGTTCCCAAATAAGGAGGTTATACACTAAGCTAAGTTTGCTGAGATTTTCCATAGCGATTATTACAGTAACAGCTAAGGTAGGAGAACAGGGCATTCATGAGCCAAGCAGAGGGATAGAAGGGATCCCTGGTAAAGATAACAAAGGTCTCCAGAGGTTACTGTTCTCACCCTTTGTTTCTTCCAAGTATTACACAAGTGGTAGTGCCTCACTACTTCAGGGGACCCTATTTCTTAAACACTTTTTAACACACTGTTTTTATTTCATCCAGGAACCCTTTCATGCCTAACCCAACATGTCCTGGACTGATTTTCCAAAGATTCATACAAGACAAGGAACACTTTGCCCTACAATGTTTGTGTTATTTTACAAAAAGGGTAGTCTTCTTGAGACAATGCATATTTTGGCTTGGGCACCATTAAAAAATACCTTAACTCTATGTGACAACTGATTAATTTTGGTTTAAGGTTATGAATACAAAACAAAGCATGCTGGTATATAACGTGAATTTTAATGATGTCACAGCACTAGTAAAAGATGAGAAAGATAATTTAATTTGCTTTCTCTGAAAGGTCAGTTCTCTTGAGATGAAATTTTCCCTGAGGGTGTCAATGCCCCTTACTCCTCTTTCTTGTTTTTTCTCTTTCTTTGGAAAGTCAGCATTTATATTTAAACAGAAGAGTATCCCCGCTTTTTCTTTATGTTTTTTTGTTCTTGTTCTTTTTGAAAAGTAGTGTCAAAGAGGAAAAAAAAACAAACAAACCAAAGAATCCCAGATGTTTCATTTTTGAAACTCAAGCCCATAAATATTTAGACAATGTGCTTCTCACTATTTTAGTTACTTATGTCTGTGCACGCTGCACCTGAGTAGTTAAGCATGGCATGGAAGCTGGAATCATAGATACAATAATTTCCTGGAGTCATTTTACATTTGCACCTTGGAATATGGCAGTGGGGAACAAAGGATAACAGGGAATGGAATCATTCCATTTTTAGATTAGACACGAAAGATTGCATTTGGGAAGCTATAACCACCTCTGGCAAGTGCTGAGCTCCTTCTGTTGCCAGGCAGATTGATTCTGCAGTTCACTATTTTGTAAGAAACTCTTGACACTTCAAAGCCCAGGGATCAAAATCACATTTTTAGTTTGTCAATCAACATGGCTACATCACAGTAAATATATTTCTAGTTATTTTTTTTAGTCACCATTTATATTTTGTAACATTTTTTAAGTTATAAAAATAATTTACCAACATCTTGGGAAAAACTGACACTGGTGATTGGGTTCACCACATGTAATGAAAAATGAGTTCACCACATGTGGATGAGAAATGCTTTCACCTAATGATTTGAATTCTCACATCATTAGGATAATACAATCTTTGTTCTGCTTGGACACAGCTATATACAGGCTGTCATGAGGTTTTCCTTGTTTTACCTTTTTGGACAAGTTGTAAAGATATTTAATTTACATGAAATCAGGGTATATATGCACCGGTGAGAAAATTAAATAAAACTTGGATCATCTGAATGCAAGTTGACTCAACTGAAATTAAATCAGAAACTAAATAAACAGAGGTCATTAACAAAAGATCTCAATTTCTACAGGACAGTTTCTGATGACTGAGGGGAAGGTACCTGCACTTAAGAGATCAGGATCTTGAATGTAGACCAACTTTGGAAATTTTTCAAGCTATATGGTCTGAAAAAAATTAAGCCTCCATCTCCCTAGTATAAGGGTTAGGGTGTGAGAGGAAAAACAACAAATGGTAGAGGTGGATTGAAAAAATGAGGACATGAATAAGCATCTCAAGGGCTGTAAGATTAATTAGAGAATGTAAAAGACAGGACTTGTAAAGGAAAATGAACTAAGTTAGCCCAGGTGTGGAACAGGTCTATTACAGTGATCAAAACGACAGAAAGCCTGTCAAGGAAGAGGACATAGGAAAACAGGGTTTGTTTACCCAAGAAAAATGAAGACTTAGAAGGATATGATGGTTGTCTATAAATAAATGAAGGGAGAATTCACCAAGGAGGGACATGAGCTATTTAATCTAGCAGCAGCATTGGCACAAGAATAAATAGGGTTGGTTGGATATGTACAAATTTAAGCTAAAAAGAAAATAAAGAAGATTGCAAATTGCTCGAGCAGTGAGGTTTCAGAAGAGCCTTCTAGGGAGGGTGGTGCAAGAGAACAGACCTTTTCAGTGAAGAAATCAGTAAATTTATACATATAATTATACTACATAGTGTCTATAGGCTCAGAAGACTGGCTTTATTTACTTAGGAGATTGCTTCCTGTCTGTGTTCCCATGTTGCTAAAGTAGAAAGCAATGACAAAGTAGAAAGCAACAATCAAATACTGTATGTAAAAAAATAACATTGATCATGTACAGCAGCATAAGTTGTATTAATTAACACAATAATGGCATCCTAAATTCTGGATTTTTTTTTTTTTTACTTATACCTGCTTGATTTACAACTTTCATAATCTTGTTTTTTTGGGGGGATTTTTCTTATGTGTGATGTTTAAACAATAAAACACTAAAAACATTTGTGTAAAACAAGCAAACAAAGCTCACTGCCATCAACCTGTCTAGAGTTCTAATTTCAAAAACATCTTGTGCATTATATATGGGCCAATACTGTGTATTTTTTTACAATCTGTTCCATGTATGTGTTTGTTGTAGACTTTGAGTCCTATATATCCAAGAATGCAGTCAGATCCTGAACTCCTTGAGGGCACTGACTAACCAGGGACTTAGTGAGACCAACAGGAGTAGTATCCAAAGTGCATGGTTTCAGATTACTTTACTCTCAGAATTTAATATTTGGGTAATCTGTTTTCCTCATGCCAGTTTTTGACCTCAAGAATAATTGTTATTTAATTCCTGCTTGTGGTAACAATAGTAACTACAATTATATTTTAAAAGTAATTGGACTATTCTAAATGCTTCTGAATTTGTTTGTTTGTCTCAAAAATCATTATGATACCTGATAGGGTTAAAATGTGTGATTTAATAATCTATTTAGGGAAAAGAGCTAAATCTGATCTTCTTTAGAAGAGGGTCATTTTCTTGGTTTTGGGTTGGGTTGGGTTCGGTTTTTCTGTGGTGTTGATTTTTTCTTTTTCTTTCCCCCTTGTATTTTCCTCCTGGGAGAAATGTTAGGCTTACACTGTAAGCCAAACTTATAACTGTCTGACTTGTCAAGCTCAACAACTCATGCCTAACACAATCTTTTCTCCTATGTCTCCTAATTTTGCCTTTATAATACTCTAATGCTTCCACAAGTGCAAATATACAATTATTGTCAGTGTTGAGCAACTAACTGTTGAGCTGGTATCCAGAGCCAGCAATCACTCTCATTTTCTTTCCTGCTTTCCTCTGCTTTCCTTCGTTCACCCTCAGTCTAATACCCGCATGTCCTACCTCACCTCTTCCCTGGTTTCAGTTATGTGGTTTGGTTTGGAGAATTGCAAAAGCCCCCAACAGAGACGAAAATTGACAAACGAGTTTAGATAAACAGGAAATACACATAAATACACATGCATGCATATGTACATGCAGACGCTGTTCAAAGAAAGCAGAGTCTGTACTGGGACAAGCACTATTCAATGTCTTCATTAGTGACATACACAGTGGAATTTAGTGCACCCTCAGCAGATTTCCAGATCAGACCAAGCTGAGTGGTGCTGTTGATTCCCTTGAGTGAAAGATACCACCCAGAGGGTCCTTGACTGGTTTAGGGGTGGGAGCATGTGAACCTCATGCCATTCAGTGAGGCCAAGTACAAGGCTCTGCGCCTGAGCAGCAGCAATTGCCAGTATAATACAGACAGGGGGATGGATTGATTGCAACCAGATTTGTGGAGAACGAATTGAACGCAGCAGTGGATGAATTTTGTCTTTTCAACCCAGAAAGGCATTTGTATCGTGGGATGCATAAAAAGAAGCATGTGCTGCACATCAAGTGAGGTGATCTCTCCTCTGTGTTCTCATGAGACCTCACCTGGAGTACTGGGTCCAGTTCAAGTGTCCTCTGGAAAAAAAAAAAAAAAGAAAAGACATGGACTTGTTAGAGTGAGCCTAGAGATGACCAGAGGGCTAGAACACCTCTCCCATAAAGAAGGGCTGAGGGAGTCGGGATTTTTGGTTTATTTTGTTGTTATTTTTTTCAATCTGGAGACGAGAAATCTATGAGGGGACTTTACTCCAACATTTCAGTATATGCAAAGAGGGCTTATAATAAACTTTTTCGAAGGCCTGTAATGACAGGACGAGAGGTAAGAGGTTTAAACTAAGATGGGGTGGATTTAGGTTGGACATAAGAAAGAATTTTTTATTTTATGAGGAGAATAGTGAGAACAGGTTGTCCAGGGAAGTTGTGGGTGCACCACCATTGAAAGTGTTCAACACCAGGTTGGATGGGGCTTTGCAGAAACAAATCTAATAAAAAATATCATTGCCCATGCTCAAGAATTTGGATTAGATGATATTTAGGGTCTCTCCAAAACCAAATAATTATATAATTCTATGAAAAAAATTGCTTTGAGACTTATACAGCAAAACCTGTAAGTCTTGATCAAAATGCAATGTGAAAATTCTACTGAAAAACTTCCAACAATTTATGAGCAATTAACTCCACTTCTTTGAGTCTTTGACGTGGGTTTTGCTGGTGTGTGGGTTTTGGTTAGTTGGTTGGGTTGGAGGGTTTTTTTAAATATTATTTTTTCAGCGTTCTAAGATTTTATTAGACAGGATATTTTCTTATGTACTTTCTAAGTTCCTTCAGACCTTTCCATTTAACACATGACATGCAGCTTCTCCATATAAGAGATTTATTCTTAGTTTCACAACGTCATCAGTGTTTTGAAGACATAAATTAAATATTAGTGGCAGTCTGAGAAGTGCACAGCTAAGTGTACAGCAAATGTCTTACATGCTGCCAGTGAAATCCCTCACAGACATAGAAAAGTTATCCAAGTTTTATGAAGCTTAGAGGAAATGGGAGAAAGATAGAAATAAAATCTGCCTCTGACCATTCCCAGTATTCAGAAGCTTCAACCAAACATCACACTAAATGTCATACCTTTATTTTACATGTAACAGCTTTTGCATGCCATGGATGTTGGTTAACAAACTGGCTGGATGGCCAGGCCCAGAGAGTGCTGGTGACTGGAGTTACATCCAACTGGTGGATGGTCACAGTGGTATTCCCCAGGGATCAGTACTGGAGTCAGATCTCTTTAATATCTTTATCAAGGATCTGGACAAGGGGATCAAGTGTACCCTTAGTTAGATGACACTAAGTTGGGTGGGAGTGTTGATCTGCTGGAAGGCAGGAAGGTTCTGCAGAAGGATCTGGACAGTTTGGATCGCTGGGCTGAGGCCAGTTGTGTGAGGTTGAGCAAGGCCAAGTGCCAGGTCCTGCCCTGGGGCCACAACAACCCCCTGCAGTGCTGCAGGCTGGGGACAGAGTGGCTGGAGAGCAGCCAGGCAGGAAGGGACCTGGGAGTTTGGATTGACAGGAAGCTGAACATGAGCCAGAGTGTGCCCAGGTGGCCAAGAAGGCCAATGGCATCCAGGCCTGGATCAGGAATAGTGTGGACAACAGGTCCAGGGAAGTGATTCTTCCCCTGTACTCAGCGCTGGTAAGGCCACACCTGGAGTGCTGTGTCCAGTTCTGGGCCCCTCAGTTCAGGAAGGATATTGAGGTCCTGGAGCAGGTCCAGAGGAGGGCAACGAGGCTGGTGAAGGGACTGGAGCACAAGTCCCGTGAGGAGAGGCTGAGGGAGCTGGGATTGTTCAGCCTGGAGAAGAGGAGGCTCAGGGGAGACCTCATCACTCTCTACAACTCCCTGACAGGAGGTTGTAGCCAGGTGGGAGTTGGTGTCTTTTCCCAGGCAACTATCAGTAAGACAAGAGGGCGTGATCTTAAGGTGTGCCAGGGGAGGTTTAGGTTCTTCTTTAGGAAGAATTTCTTTACAGAGAGGGTCATCAGACATTGGAATGGGCTGCCCAGGGAAGTGGTGGATTTTCCATCCCTGGAGGTGTTTAAGATAAGACTGGATGTGGCATCAGTGCCATGGTCTGGTAACCATGGTGGTAGTGGATCAAGGGTTAGACTTGATGATCTCAGAGGTCCCTTCCAACCCAGCTGATTCTATGATTCTATGATTCAATGGCCCCTCTCCTGTGTGGGTAGCAGGACCAGGGCAGTGACTGTCCCTCTGTACTGGGCACTGGTGAGGCTGCAACTCGAATCTTGTGTTCAGTTTTGGGCCCCTCATGACAAGATGGTCCTTGAGGTTCAGAGCTGGTGAAAGGTCTGGAGCACAATTCTAATGAGGAATAGCTGAGGGAGCTGAGGGTGTTTAGGCTGGAGAAAAGGAGGCTCAGAGGGGACCTCCTTGCTCTCTACAACTGCCTGAAAGGAGGTTGTGGTCAGGTGGGGATAAGTCTCTTCTTCCAAGTAAGGGGTGATAGAATACAGTAGATGAGTTGGGAGGGGGAGATCCTTCAGGTTTGGCTTCAGTCCATACCTGGAAGGTGTATGCCCTTCCACCCTTTCCCCCACCACGTGGCCCCGAGACCTCACAATAGAGCACTCACCAGATCACCAGGGGAGAGACGGACGAAAGAGGAAGTTTATTGTGGGATGGGGGCTAATATAGCCCTTGGGAGGGGCAAAGGGGACCAATCACAGGTGAGGGGTCTTGCAATCAGGTAAGGAGTTTACAGTCAATAAGGAAGGGGTTAACAAAGGACCAATGGGAGCACCTTGGGACATCTTCCCAGGACACTCCTGCCTGAGAGATAAGGGGTTACAGAGAAGGTATCGGGGAAAAGCAGTGACTCTGCAAAGGGTCATCTTAACATGAGTTTAAACAACATTAAAAACTTCTGATTCACCAGTCCATCTTTGGCAGGACTTTTTCCATACATCCATTGCTACAATAGAATGAGATAAAATGGAAATTGTGCCAGGGTATGTTTATTTTGGGTATTAGGAAATTATTGTTCACTGAAAGGCTGGTCAAGTATTAGAACAGGGTGTTCAGGGCTGCAGTAGAATCATCATCCTGTGAGTGTTCAAAAAGCTTGTGGATGTGGTACTTGGGGAGGTGGTTTAGTGGTGGACTTGATGACCTGGGAAGTCTTTTCCAACCTTATTGGTTCTATGAAAGGGACAGCAAAAGTAAAGAAGCAATGTCTGACAATGTTCAGGCTTCAGCCCTTATAAAGACTTAACTTTCTCCCTCTGCTCTGTTGTAGCAAGTTCATGCTAACGGAGGGCTCAGACCTGCCTTTCAGTTGAAGAGTGTAATTCCTCTTTTAACAAACATTGGAGGCAAAGAAAGGGATAGGGTGGATCAGTGGAAAGGTGATATACTGCAGAGCATCTGATTCTTATAATTTTTCTGTACGTAAACTGTTCCCCAGCCTTTCTAAGTGTTTGACTAAATTATTCCAAACTCATTTCACAAATCCAGTCTCTCCAGTCTCCCCCGTGGTAGATGGGAAACATTGAATTGATAGATTTAGTTTGGTGAGGAAAAAACTCAGATTAACTACAACATGCTTATTAATGACTATAGAAAGCTTTAATGATGAAGGGTCTTACAGTCCTGTACTTCTAAAGTAATAATGACAGACTTACTCCCTCATTCATGATATAATGTATTTTATGATGTTTACTTCCATTGCTCTGCCTCCTCCCTTCTCATGCTGTTTGCCATGTGCCTATGTCTTTTAATTTGGCCTTGCTATACTTTTGCATGTGTCAGTCTCTGTTCCAGGTATCTGTAGACATTAGATGTCTGAATAGTAGGAGGTAATTATCCTCAATTTACAGACCAAGGTCAACCAAGATACATACAGTCTTGAAGATAACAGGTCTTCAGGGGTTTGTAAGACCTTCTAAGATTGTTAAAGTCGGGATTTTAAGCACTACTCCTCTTCCCCATAACCAAGTGTTTGGACATGGAATAGGATCTTGAATTTACATTTGTCCCTCAAAAGGTCTGCAAGCCAACATGGAAAAGTAACTAGCCTGCATGTTCTCAGAAGCACTTAGTTATTTCTTTTCCTCTGAATAAATGGAAAAGCTGTGTGGTTTTCAGTTATGGTGACACTTTACTCTGCAGTGGAAATGGATATCATAGTAACTTTTTATTCAAGGCATGGGAGAGCTCTAAACTATCAGCTGACACTACGTTTATGCTAGCAGATGAATGTGCCAAAAATCCCTTTTTCTGGCACTGAAGCCAACTGGCACAAACATCCAGTGCCCCTACTATTTAATACCTTAATGTGCCTAAGGACTAGAATTATAAGCAACCAGCTCTTTTCTTATCCAGTCTGGCTTTTAAATTGGAAGACTAAGGCAGTGATTTACTAGCTTTTTTTTATCTCTACAGGTGAGGTTTTTTGATTTTTTTTTTTTAATTATGATTATATTTTTCAGCATGGAAACAGGAAGGGAGCTTGTCCTTATGGCTCAAATCCCAATTAAACTCCTGGCTCTAACTCAAACTCTGCACAAATCTCAGTGCAAACTAGTTTATTTTTCCTCAGTTTTCAAATACTATTATAAAATGTTAAAATAGGTATCACAGTTGTCTTAGGTTCCTGCAATGGTGAGCAGTAAGAGACAAGTACTTCCAGGAGATGATTTAGACCACAAGCTTACAAGAAAAGGAGTTAATCTGGGCCTAAAGTTCACCGAGCTTCCCACCTGGAAAATTGTGGAAGTTCTCTTTTTGTCATCATTTTTACAAGAAGGGTAAGGTCTATAAAATATAGAACTGGTTTCCAGTCTATTTAGAATAGCATTCCTGTTGTGTATGTGCATGAGGGAAAGCTGCCAGAAAAATGCTACATGTGAAAGACTGAAAGCTTTCAAACTACCAGAGTCCTGATCATAACTTTGTCCTTCAATTTATGAAATTGATAAAAGCCCTCTAAACCAGACAGAGTTTGCTACAGGTTCTTAAATACAATTTCTCTGCTTTATATCACTTAACAATCCTTACCCCTTTTATAAATTCCTTTTTATATACACTCTATATGTAAATAAATTCTATTAACTGCTGTAACTGATATCTATATTTACTTTAACCATGTGTGAATAGTCTAGCACAAAAAGATCTCCATGAAGACTGTTTGGAGTCACTGGAAGAGAAATAATACATACTTTTTTTTTGTCCCTCTGATTCTTTCCACTAATACAGCACTTGCTCAGAAAATAAGTATGAAAAAGAAATGTTGAATGTGTGGATAGCAGGCAGCTTGTTCCTGACTGAGGTGAAGAGAAGCTGCATCATCATTCCAACCTCCATCCTTACCACCTGCAGAGTAAAAAATGAAATCTTGTCACGCATGACAAGGATAAATTCACGCTTACCTTTGTCCATGAAAGGAAGGTAAAAAAAGTAAGGCTGGGAGGGATGGGGGAAAAAATAAAGAAAAAAACCCTTCAACTAAATTTCAATTCCAGACGTTACACACATCCATAAAAGAAATGCCACCTCCCAGCAAGACACAGACAGTAAGAGCGAGCAGCTAAACTTCTTGGCCCCCAAAAGAAATGGAGGTAAACGAGCCTCTTCTTTCGAGGGCTAAACTTTTGAGCACACAGAAGAGGAAAGACAAACCCTATCAAGAAGTGTCATAAGGGCCAGGAGGCTTCAAGTTAAATATAAACACTTACAGCATAGACATTGACATTTGAGTTCCTTAAGGCAATGAAAAGAAATAAGCATTTATATACCACAGCCATCCTTAAGGTGTTTACATAATTCTGGTCTACAACAAACCAGAAGGGTCAATCTTTTTTTCTCTCTCTGCTAACCATGAAGCTCACTCAGGTAGCTTGCATTATTCATCTGCTTTGTAGATATAAAAAGATAGGTAACTCTGGCATAGACAATGTCTTTGCTGAACATAGAAGAGCAACCCTGGAGGTCTTCATGTCAGCTGGGTCTTGACTTAATCCATGCTGACCAGAAGGATGGGGCAGATGAACCCCAATAGAGCACGCAGCAAGTCTGTGACCTGCCACCATAAAGGTAATAGCTTACATCTGGTCTTTGTCTAAGCACATGTCCAGGCAGTGACAATATTAGGAATAAATAAATTTGAAGATAAGCTTATGCTTGTTCTTAATTGAAATTGAAATGAGAGATTAATCTTGATAACTCGAATCTGTTGTTAGACTTAGTGATGTTTTTAAAGTCCAGCCCTTGCAGTCTAAATCAAATCTGCTATAAAGGTTCCTTCCTGTATCCCTGAATTAAAAGGATTGCCAAGTATTCATGAGATAACACAGTTCTGTAGACAACACATACAATATCTATCTTCTATTTGGTTCTTAACTGTGTCATTCCAGGTTTTAGACCAGTAATATGTCAGAAGGGCTGTGGTTTTTCTACAATACTGTAATCTTGTTCAGATAAGTGTATTTAATTGGCTCCCCAGATTATTTATAGATGTAATGTAGCTGAAACCTTTGAGATTTCTGGACATATTGTTAATGAATATTGAAATATAAATATGTTATAGTTATTTGGAAATGTCTTACAAATATTTCTGCACACTGAGTGGCTCTGTGAGGTGTAGGTCAGGACAACATTTTAATGACTATGACTATTCCACTTTGAAGACTAGAGTCTGAGATTGTTTCCTTTTGGCAGAGTTAACTCAAGTGCTGGGGATCAAAGCTTTGGTGTTGCAGGTATGAGAATCAGCACAGGTTGATGCTCTACAATTGGTAACGTTGCCTACAGCATTGTAGAAGGATGAGGTTTCTGTCTAGTTGCATAACAGTAATGCTGTTTCTGCCTTTTTTTAATGGTATCTTCACAGCTGGACTAACATAAATGCTTTTGGGGTGTTTGTGTCATCTTTATTTCTTAATATAGTTCAGACTATTGATACCTCACTGTTATTTTTACAGTTTTTGGGTTGCCTTCATTCAGCAATATTACCACAATATCCATTTAAATAATAAAACCAATAGAAGTAGTGTCTATAACAGCAATATAACAATAACAAAAAAAACCCTGACAAAGTTGAATGAAAATTAATGGGGTAAAATACTATAAAACCTGAAATGGGAAGGAAGTGAAGGTTAGGGAAGGTTAGGAAAGGGAAGATTAGGGAAGTTTAGGGAAGGCTAGAGAAGGGAAGGTTTGGGAAGGTTTGGGAAGGTTTGGGACAGTAACTTTTGGAATTATCATGTTTTGATCAAAAAATTAACACGTGCTTTATAACAGTCATGGTTTTAGTTGTTTTTTTCTTCTCCTCTTTTAATATATAAATATTTTGTTGTGATATATAAGAGCAATATTTTTCTCCTTTCTTTTTTTTTTCCCCTTTCCATTCCTCTCCCCTACCATGTACTTACCCATTTCACTTCATGCCTCATTAGGGTGCCGAGTCTAAACAGCCAGCTGGATGTGCCTGGCCTGTGTATGAGCATCTCTGCACCATTGTTCTGTTCTCTAACGCTGCTCCCTCTCTCCCCTTTGAAGCTGCTCTAAAGGAACTTTATCCCTCTGTTCCAGCTGCCATTTCATTAAGCCCTTGCTTCACAGGATTTTCCACAACCATTGACACATCAGAGCAAGGATGTAGCCATTAAAATAATGAAGGGGGTAAAAAAAAAAAAAAAAAGAGAGGAAAAAAAAAGTGAGGGGAGAAGTTCTGAAGTGAAAATTGTAAAGGAGTACAAGGTTATTTAAAAAATAAAAGTCCAGGTATAACTTGATTTCTTTTCTTTCTTTTTTTTTCTTTCTTTTCTATCTTTCTTTCTTTCTTTCTTTCTTTCTCTCTCTCTTTCTTTCTTTATCTCTTTCTTTCTTTCTCTCCTTCTCTCTTTCTCTTTTTGTCAGTCCTTGCTTCCCTCATGATCTAACTCCTTTCTTTTGCTCGTGTAGAAACATATCCATGTGTGCAAAGACAGGCAATCACAGTTTCAATGTCTAATGATTGTCTCCAGATCTCCTTCCCACCCCTTTCTTTACATCAGAGGGGTCCATGAGCTGAATTTTTTTCTTTCTATGAGGCTCAGTCTTCCCATGTGGAAGGTCAAAGTCCAGGTGAGGGTTTTTTGTAAGAACTCAAAAATCTTTGCGGATGGCAAAAGCAAGACTGCTTAAGTCTGAGCTTCTCACAATTTCTTTTATGTCCTTACAGGGAAACAACACACCTTACAATCCATTTTTTGAAAAGGACTAGAACTATATATGGGAGTTTATCAGTGGTGAAATATAGTTTTCAGAGGTGTACCATGACAATCATGATTTGCAAAGGCTTCTACTGGGCATTGAGGAAAATCACTTTTAACCCTGACTGCAGTTCACCCCATCGTTATTTTATTCCTAGTTTAAATAAAAGAAGTTAGGTGAGAGGAAAACTCACACTGAAAAGCATCAGACGCCTTTTCGACCCCTTCAAATTATCTTGTTTTATTAAACAAAGTCCAATTCAGCCTGAATAATTGTGTTGGGATTGCACACAGAGATCAGAATTAATTCTTGCCAGCTTCAGTATGTGTCGCCTCTAGAATTCTTCCTTAGTTATTAGAAAATATAGGCAGCTCTGAAGTACAACTTAGTCCTTTTAAAAACTCGATTGATTATGGCAAGTACCTCTTTCCATCCATTGACTAGAAAGGAAGCCATCTCTGCTTAGCTACCAACTTAGGCACCTGAGTTAATTGCCTAAATTTAGCTACGAAAAATCTAGGCCAGAGCAGATCCTGCAAGGTCACACAGCATGATTATGACAGAGCTGGGATTCAGATCACAGGGGTCCTAGTCCCAAGCAATGCTATTACAAGACAGTCTTTCCTCCAAGTAATTAATTCTCATTTTGAAGGTTTCAGCCGAGGTAGTGGGACAGAGCCACTATTTGTCTTGTGTAATTATTCATGGTACTATCCATAAAAATACTAGAAATAAGTTATGAATATGTTTATGAGACTTTTTATTCTTAAATTTGTTGGACTTAACCTTCCTCAGACTTTTATTCCAATATATATGTATATGTACATTTATATATGAATATACATCTGTGTGTTTTTCCACAGGGATGTGCCTGAGCCATTTCCATTCAACTTACAGTACTGCACTTATAGTCTATTTTGATTTCATAAGACTAACTTTGTTGCAGTAATGATGAAAACTTTTAAAAATATTTTTTCTTTTTGTCTTTTTTTTTCCTTATCGCTCTCTTCTTTTCTTTTTTGTCTTTTTTTTTTTTTTTTTTTTTTACAGCAGGCACATCTGCCCTATGGATGAATTTATTTCCTCAATCTCATGGTGCAATATTGCATTTCAGTTGTCACTTTTGATTTATCGTTACTTTAAACATTAAATCTTCCTTTGCATTTTTATTGGTTTCATTAAAAACATTCTGCTCGGCTTTTCATTTATAACCTATATCAAGGGAAAAAAAAAAAAAGAAGAACAAAAAAAACATCCCAGCTTCTGCCTCTCTGCTTTCTCCTCCTCTGTCTCATTCAGGATGCTGCCTTTCAATTTCATCCATTTTTCCAGGTGATAAAGCCAAAGCAATTCACTAGCCATATGTGAATAAAATAAATAAATTTGAAACTTAGATCTTTTGTTACAAACAGAGTTTGTAAAAACATTTATTAAATCTAATAACTTTTGTGTTTAATGAAGCACAGAGCATATGTCAGAAGTATGGTGTCCAAAAGGCAGAAGCACTGAATAGTTTATCTGGCAAATGTGTTACACAAGGTTTGACCCTTAAATTGAGCACTGGGAGAGATAAATAGGGTAATCAAAAGCACTCCCTTACAGTCACATGAACTTGGAGCCATCTGGTCAAAGCAAAAATAAATCAGTAATGCAACTGGAAATTATCTGTAAAGACCTTTGGGGATTGGTTGAAGCATTACTACGGTCTCTTTCATATGAGAGAATAAGAAGAAAAGAAAACGAAAAAGAAAATTCAACAAAAACCAAAAAGCTCGAACAAGAAAACTGCTTGTAGAGATGACAAAAGTGACCCTAATTAACACAGAGGCCAAGAAAAGAACAAGGTACTCTTTCTTTTTTAATTTTTTTTCCTTCCTTTTTTCTTGTGTTGGGGGGAAGATGTTGTTTTTTTGTTTGTTTGATTAATTTTATTTTTTTTTCCTGGAAAGAATGTTTTTGATCCGTCAGGATGATTCACAATTCTAACAACAACAACAACAACAAAATATATTATTATGTTTCATCTTTTGTTGTTAATTAGCCAAGTTCAATAGAGAAAACTTTTTTTAGCTCAAGAGACACCAACAAATAAAAAGTTGGTTCTCTTTTTTTTCATTTTTTTTTCACTAAAAATTTTGAGTTTGTAAGAAAACATATCTTTGGTTCTTGAAAATAAATAATAAATATCTCAGGTATAAGTTTTCATCTTTCCTATGCTCAAATTCATGAAGAGTTAAACTATGTAAATCCCACTGTTGAGATCTGAAAAAAAGTAAAATTAAAAATAAAATTAAAATTTCTTTCTTACTCATATTTTGTTTTCCCTTTCCACATGTGCACTTGGAAATATACCCTGCTCTACATAAGGAGCAGGAAATGCTCAGATCCTTATCCAGATTAGAATGGTCATGTTGGCAGCAGGAAACCTCCCTGTTCTTCCTTTGAATGGAAAACTGAAAAAAAGGCAACGGAAGCTTCTAGTCAGTGAGAATGTTTGCAGGAATGAAGTGAAGGTGTTGGGACTGTCCTTGAAGTCATACCTGCATTAACTTGTACATCGCAGTGTTTTTCAGGTGATTGATTATTTTCTCTCCTCACTATGAATGTTTCGAAGTATCACCAGTTATAAACTCGATGTCAGATTCTAAATTTGCAGGGTTTTGTATAGTTTAGTTTTTCAGTAGGATTGTGTTGCTGGAGAGGAAATGTCCTGTAAAGCTGATAGACTAAACCAGCCCTTCAATCTGAAGAAAAATTGTTTCTAAAAAGGTGTAACTGGGTTATCTTCAACCCAGCTAGCTCAGGAATGAGCAGCAACACAGGCACAGCAACCTACAGCTCACAGCTCACAGTAATCTCTCGGAAATATGAACTCCATCCCAGAAGGGTTTTGTGCTTCACACTGGCTACACAACTACGGAACACCTCAGCAAATATGCTTAAAGAAGTCATGTCTATGCTGGCTGTGGAAACCAAAGAGCAGACATCTAAAAGACAGAATATATCCTAGTTTCCATTTTTAACTCTTTCTGAGACCTCCATGTTGACCTGGTGTTAGTAACCCAACCACCTCTGTTTCTGAACCTCTTGCCCAGGTATATTGCAGCTCCTTGAACGGGGAGTGTCTCAGGCTATGCTTTTGTACAGGTTCTAACACAGTCAGATCTTTGACTCCTTTGGATCTTCCTTAGAACCTAAAATTGTGGGAATAAAACTATGGAAAAGAAAGTAAAACTAAAGACCATAAAAAGAATCATATATCCTTCCTTCATGTATAATGAACAACGGCTTCTGTTGGGGATTTTCTTTCCGCTACTTTACAATACTTTATTCTTCTGAATAAGCTTATTATGTGAAGATTGAAACATTAGGATTAATTACACCAAATGCTGGTGTAAACCCTAATGAAAAACATACATCTCTTGCACAGCCTGAATTCCCTGGAGAAATCTTGAAAATATTGACTTTGACAGTTTTTGCTGTGTGACTGATTGCATCAGTTGTATAAAGCACTTTAATAAGTATCATTTTGTATATGTCTAAGTGTGCATATGAGTGTGTGTATGCATGGATATATGCCTTCCCAGATAAGACAAAAGGATTTGTTGAGGCTAAATTGAAGCTCATGTTTCCAAAGAGCTTGGCTCTTTCATCATGATGCTTTTGTCTCGATTATCTCTGGATTCTCTCTCCCTCCCTCCTCCCACCCCCTTTCTCTTTTTGCAATAATGCCTGTGTTTGATCTCTGTGTAAATAAACCAAGCATCAGGAAGTAACTAATGGATCCATCATGGGAACCTGAAAATAAAGTTGAAAAAATTGCTTACACAGTTCATTCACCCAGAGGGTCTGTGCATTTCATTGCTGAAGGTTATGGAAATTTAGCTGGTGATAGAAAAAACTTCACAGAATACAGCAGGAAATTTTCAAAGACACAGTGGGGAGAGAGGTGCCCTATTCTCCTTCACTGTCAAAAGGGGCTGGGTGCCTCATTTCCATTCGTGACTTTGAAACTTGCCCCATAGATTCAAGGCCTGAAGGAACCATTACATTCTGCTTGCCTCATCTGATGCATGAAACAGATTTCAACTAAAAATGCCTGCAAGGAGGAGAAAAATTTTGGTGGAACAAGACTACCTGGAGTGCTGCTCACATTTTCTACACAATCCTGTTAATTAATAAACAGGCATGGTAAATGAATCTTCTTTCTCCCTTCCATTCTCTGTACCAAATAATCTGCAAAATAATAGATGCAGCCCCTTTCACTGACCAGGTCACAATGTCTAACAGCAAAATGTCTTGATACCTGTTCTTCTCACCTTACTTTGCACCAGCTATTTAGATGTAAAAGGATCCATCTAGTTGGTTGAATCATTCAGACTATTTTTTCCCTTATTTCCATTAATATCACATTCTGAATGGGTGAAGCACCAAGGCGCACTGAAAAAATTAACTCTGAATGTGTACAACAAAGAACCGCAAAATAAGATGTTTTCTAGCTTGATATTCAAGGGTTCAAAGAGAGGCAGAGAGGATAAAAGTGTTTTGGAAAGTTCAGGTCATTTTGGATGAACAGTATTCAAAATAACTCTCTGTCTACAATGTCCTATCTCTGTTATTGTCACAGCACAGAGCTGCCTATATATTTAGAATGTTTTCTTTGCTGAATGGTCAATTGATTTATGTATTTATCTATCTAGTATGACACTGATGGGTGTCACTATGTATACACAATATTGTTTATTTTTTCATTTTAAAATATATTTCCATGTTCCAGAATCTCTTTGTTTTATTTGAGTATATTCAAAGGCATTTTTCTCCTGCCTCATTAGAGAATAATTTCTGGAAGGGTACCATTTTTAAGACAAAGAGTAATACTCTGGAGTCTAAACATGGAGAAGAGGAAAACAAGCTGATTTATGTTAAGGCATACAGGACTTGAAAATATACCCCAGGGTGAAATAAATATTACAAAACACAATAATATCCTTGCTTTGCCTTGATATGCATTACAGTAGTATTATGAATCTCTCTGTATAGTTCTGTATCCCTTGGAGAATCCTACCAGGAAGGGTTCCCATAGGCCTTGACACACTCAAAATGGGACAATCTCTGCCCTGGGGATGGGTGGGAAAGAATATAGAATATCACTAACAGTTTAAGGTCACTTCAGAAAAAAATAGCGTAGACCTGAATGGGTAGTGCGGATCTCCTAAACCCCAGTCATATTGTTATGATATTTCACTCATGAGGCTGTTCTTCAGACCACCAAGCATACTCAAAAGACGCTTGAAATAAGTATTCAAAGACAGAAATATGGCCAAACATCAGGCTAGCTGTTGACACAGTTGTCTTGTCTAATAACAGCTAATGAATGTTGCAAGTGAACGTGTGGGGCTGGAGGATGATGAAGGAAGGGAAGAGAGGGAGCTACGTTATGAGAAGGAAGGACTTTCATGGGAGCAATATGTCTTACAATCTAATTGCTCTGTGTTTTATAGAACTTGATCATTAGGGTATCCTGCTTATGATACCGCAGAGATGTAATGGTGAAATAAAGCAAGAGGCTATTAAACAGAAAGTTTAAATATAGCTACAGGGACAGATACTTCATGACAACTTGACAGATGTCTTGGAGTGATCACTGGTTCCTTCATCACTAATTACAAAATCATTTGTCTTAAGGAAAGGACAAAAGAGAAGTAATTATGAAAAACATGATTCTTAAGGGATAAAAAAGATAACATCGGTTTAAAACATTGAAGCGATCATAACCATTTAGAATCATTATTAGTTTGCTTGAGCCAATGACAGCTTGGTTTTCGAAGCCGGTGGGAACAGAGCTTCCTATGCCAAAGAGAAGAAAACATTCAATTTCTTGTTATGCTAAACTTATCCTCAGACTCCAGAGATTTCTTTGATGAACAGTTCATTAAAATTTCCGACCGCAGATGAATTTGAGCTAAAATACACAAATGTTTTAATTATACATTCCTTTTTAATTACACTAATGACTTGTAATGTGTTTATGTTGGTTTAGAGTTTAATTTCTTCTCTTAGATTAGGTGGTTGACTTAAGGATTGTGCTTTTCAGTAAAATACCATGATTCATCAATGTTTGATCATGAGTTAATCCAAAAATATTAAAGCATTGCAATCCTTGGAGGAATAGTAATGCACACACATACACAAGTGCAATTGTATTTTCCTTTCATGTGCTTAGGGGCAGCTAAACCTTTGCAACAGTGCACAGCAAGGTACAAGAGGCAACAGGAGACAGAGGTAACACTAGGAGATCTGCTGCTGTTAAGTCGGCAGATAGGAGAGTCATGGGGATGTAAAAAAATGGTTCCTGTATCAGCCAAGATTGGTAGGATGATTGGTGCTCAGAAAGGAACACAATACAGAGGGATGAGACTTGCTTTTCACACTGTTTTGGGCAACTGTTTGTCTTAATCACAGGCAGTCCCTGCCGCGTGTATAGAGTACAAGAATTACAGATAGGTGCTTGCTATGAGATTTATGATGTTTAAAGTTGAGAATCCAATGTAGACTCTTTGTGTTGGGCTTTTTCTAGTTGTTGGAAATGCGTGACACCTCCAGAGAGTGGTTCCTATTTATTTTAGGAATCTGTATAAATCGTGGTTAATCTGCCACGAGCATGTCTCATATCTATAGAAGATGCCAAATTGCTAGTTTAGAGACCATGCCCCACTGTGGATTACTAAATTTGTGTAATACAGTCTTAAATTCTTCTGGGCTTGATTAATGTCTAACATGAAATGGGGAAGAAGCCTGAACCTATTTTAAAGCAATACTGATACAGAATTTGTCAGAAATATAGTGCTTGTTTTACAGCTCTAATATGTCCTATACATAATTGGAGGGGAAAGTAACATGACTGGATCCTTACAGGTCAGAGTTCCCTTTTAATATGTCTAAGGACAGGTCCAGACAGCATAGTGCTGGAGGGTAGTGTTTTGCACTACCAATTACCTTTCAATACCTGTTCCCTGTTTCTCCTCCCATTCTTCTCTGTTATTTTTTCATTGCACAATTTTCCCATATCCCACCTACCTCTAGTCCTTTTCTGCCTACAGCTTACCTGCTTATGAAGTTTCATGAGATCTAACAATTCAAAGAAGTGTGTCATAAGTTTAAAGACAAGAAACAAAAAAGTGGTACTTTCTAAGAAAGGGTCAGGGCAAGAAAGGTTGGGAAATTGCTACTTGCTGTTACGGCCAAGTAACTGAATCGGAAAGGATGCTTAGTCAGGATGAGGAGAAAAACATGAGGATCATGAGCCAGCCCACTGGAATATATGGAAAACAAATGGAAAATAAGTAAATCTCTGTAATTTTGTCTAGGTGAGTTTGTGGGAAAACTAGACCATGTCTAACTTCACCAATGTGCTCTTTAGATTCACCAGCACATGCTTTCACTTCACCAACATATTGCATCCACTCTTGATATTTTAGAGAAGGACTGTTGCCAGAGACCTGTTAGCTCTGGGATGTTTGAACAGGCTAGGTATCAAAAAGGTAGATTGCCAGATTTAGGTAGCAGTTGGGCCCACTGGCTCAGCAAACATTCACCATCTCATATTACAACCTCATCAAATGATGTTCACTGCTGTTGGAGATGTCTTTGAAACAAGTCTGCCTCCTTATCCTCTTTCGGATCCTCCTTTATTCTTCTTCCTTGGCTTCAAGGCCAATAACTAAATAAGTAAGCATGACAATAGTCACACTGCCCAAGGGCTGAAAGTATATTGCCAATTATGGAAATTGCTCTTCTCTCATCATTTTCTTACAGTCTGCTTGCCTGCCTGCTGTCTGTAATATCTTACAAACTCTTTGAGACAGGGAGACATATTTCTTTTTCTGTGAATATACAGTCCTCAGGGTGATGGGAATCTTGCCCATGGCTATTGATCATAATTACTCTATTTAAATAATAAAGGCATGATCTGGTCAAATCTGGGATGGGCAAATTTCTATCTCTTTTGATGATGATCCTTCAAAATCAAGCAGCAGTTCTGAGCAACATCAAATGCTGCTGTCACCCAGGTTTCCTATCTGTCACACATTTTAAACAGAAGGGAACGTAAAAATAACTGAGAAGACATTGGGGGCGGGGGAAGTTGTGTTCTGACAGAGACTGGCTTCATATAGAAGGAATTTGTTAGTGTCCTGCCTTATAATACGTCTTTCATACTTTCTGTAATTCAACTGTACAGGGTTTTCTTCTGCCCACAATACCATGCCTTGATGTGTTTAGGTGCTTGCATGATGTCTGCCTGGCTTTCGGAGGTGCGGCAGCACAGATCCCACTAGAGAATATCACATTCCCCTTTCAGCAACATAAAATGAGACCTGTTAATTAGAGAAAAATCTCACAGCTGAATTAGTGACGTGATCAGGCGCTCTCACTGAGACAGTTAAGGAAGATAGAGTTGTCTACCTTCCTTCTTTCCATGGGTAAGATTCAGCTCTATAATGTGGACACTGTAGAAGTACCTATTAAAACTCCATCTTTTTTGTTTGTCTCTAGAAAAATTAGACAGTGCTAGGGTGCAATCTATTTATCACAGAATAGTTCTTTAAAGTGGGTCAAATAAATTACTCCTTAAAAAGATATCTTCTCTGGAATCCAACTACACCTATAATGAAGCTAACTGAAGTTAGATAAGATGAAAGCCATCTGAAATGCTGTACTGTTGTATGGTGGTGCATCCCACCCACATTTACCTCCCACCCCACCCCTGCCTCCACAAAAAAACGCCACAAAAAATGGTAGGTCTTGGATGACTTCATGTACTCCATGATTCCTAATCAGGGTGAAAGAAACAACACTCACTGAATTCAGTTGAACTAAAATTACTAGTCAGTGACATGCTGTTTTACACCATTCTATAGGATGGACTTAATTTTTACGTTTGCTTTTATCTCCCTCTTACCCTCTCTTTTAGGTGGGTTATTGGGTTGCTCTATGTGAAGGAAGGTAAAAGTGTGCTCCAGCATGTATATGAAGCATAGCATTCTAATACCCACTGTCACCTTTCCACGAAACTACAGTAAGATAAATAGAGCAATATCCATATTTTACACTCTATAAAATCCAGATCTCTATAAGATATACCTTATGTGCAATGCATACACTTGCTAGCTTATTTATCAACATACACTTATGTAAAATGTATATAGATAGGACATTTTGGTTTAGGGATAAACCAATATTTACTTGTGGAAAGCACTCAAGTGTGTGTCTGAAGAATGGAGGAGAACCTGAAAAGGTTCAAACATTTCAGGAAACAGTGAGCTATAAAAACACAATATATCAAGCTTACAATTAACCCTGTATGTTCCCGAAAAAGAATAAGGGTTAGATTGTGATTTGTAATGCCCACTTGCGGGAGAACATCTCCTGAAGTTCTAAGCCCTAAAAGAAAGTTGACCACTTTTCACAATAATCTTTCCTTTCTTTTGTTGTGATTTTTTTTTTTGTGATAAGTAATCCATTTGGGGGCAATAATTCAGCAAGACTAAACCAATAATTTATTTTACAATGAGAACAATTAGCCATCAGAATAATCTCTCCAGGGAAGTGATTGATTCCCCAGTGCTGCACATTTTAAATGTTCAGCTGGACAAGGTGTTGAGCCATCTTGTCTACACTCTGCTTTTTCTAAGATAGGCTGGATCAGATGATCCTTGAGGTCCCTTCCAGCTGGTTTTCTATGATTCTGTGATCCAACAGAGTCCTGTATTTTCATTTAGATTGAGTAGTAGGATTGTATTAGAACGGTGTTCTTTCTGAAGTATTTTTAATACATCAGAATTCCTTAGAGACGGCTGGCCCCTTCAACTCTGCTAAAAAACTAAAGTAGGTGTCAACTCCCTTACACACAAAAACTGCAAAGACAAAGGTCTCAGCTGCTTCCCTCCTTTAGTCCCCAGTTTCAGGCAATGTAGATTTTAGATATAATATAGAAACTGAGAAATGGGAGCTGCTAATGAGTCCTGGATCTGAATGTATGAAGATATGGGTCATTAGGCAGGGCTTCAAAGTTTGCACTGTGTCAGTATTTAACCAGAATTTTTGAGAGCAGATCTTGAGTTTGAATTTGACTTAAAAAGGAAAAAAACAAAACAAACAAGAAAAAAATGCAACAAAAACACAACAAACAAACAAACAAAAACAGTAAAAAAAGGAAAACAAAAGAAAAATGAACAGTCAACAGCATGTAGGATAAAAGTTTTTGACATTTACAAACTCTTTCTTTTTTTTTTTATTTTTCTTTCTTGATATTGGTTTCTGATCCCCATTGTACCAAATACAGGTACTGTGAATATAGATCAAATACACATCCAAAATCAACTTTGTTCTTCCCACTGTTGATATGGTACACTTACTGTACTAACCTTTACACTGGTAAGATCACTTTATGAGACTCATCTCTGGTTGTTTTATGAAAGCTGTGGAGAAAGGTTTTAGAGTTCTTGGAAGAACTCAGAACTGCAATGTCTTCTGTGGAGTTGTTTCGGGGTGAGTTTCACAGTCATACTACCAAAAAGTTTTCCTGTCATTCTCAAGATATTTCTTATGTCATGCGAGCTAGGAGATCCATTTTTCTGAGACACTTATTGATACTGATGTCCTATTTTCCTCCATTCTGGGAATTGCACCAATCTGTTCTGGGGTCCTGTCAATGTAAAAAAACCCAACTCCAAAAAAACAAACAAAAAACCCCACAAAAAAAAACAACAACAAAAAATCACCCCAAAGCTAAACTAACTTGCATATTTTCTATACTGATAGTGAAATATTTCCCCTCCTTTCTACGTATTTTCCTCTCCTCACCACCTCTGCTTCCTTTATTTCTGTGTGTGGTTTCAACTGCCTGAATAAAGAGAATGATATTCTGAGCTGAAATTTGCTTATAGTGCAGGAACACATTGAGACATTGGAGACCCATGGATTTAAAGATCTTTGTGAACTGGCATGCATGTAATTTTCAAGGATTCTGGAAGTAGGTAGTATATGCAAGTGATTTATAAATTGGAACCTTAATCTCTTAGTTGATTGTACTAAACACCAGATTAGGTTGATTGTTATTTTGAATTAGTCTTGTTATGAGATTATAGCTGGCTTAAGGATTCACATTAAAATAGCTTCAGCTTAAAAAGAATTCTGTATCACACCAGGAACAACAGAACCTTTCAACTAGCTCAAATTTGGTTCTTTTATGTGGCCCTGTATTCTCATCATCAGTGTTACAAGTTCATCTTCAAGACTATATATCCTGTTTTGCCACTAATGTTTGGACTTTCAGCTGCACTGAACACTACTGTAGACTGTTCCTTATCATTCATATCCCACTGCATCATGCAAACTGCATGATTCCCAGGACATTCTGCATTTATCACCATGACATACAAGACAGACAGACAATCAAGTGATGAAAAACTTTAATTCAACTTCCCAAACTGTACTTTGGAATTAAAAGGGTAAAGTGGAAAAGGAGAAGTCTACAGATTTGGGAATTTTATCTAAATTCAGGATATTCTCTTATAATTTGTTAGTTCAAAATTGCCTGTAGACACAGGCAAAAAGAAAACTGCAGCAAAAACCTGTCTTACTAATTAAAACACCCCTGAAGCATAGCCAGTAGGTAAGATATTTAACAAACATTAAAGATATTGGAAAAGATTTTTTTCTCAGATAAACTCTCCCGATAAGCTCTGAGGTTTCAAAATTGTCTTCTGGAAATCAGACATCAGACACAAAGTCAGGAGTTTCAAGGAGGTCTCTGGGCAATTACTTGCACTTACACCAAGTATGCTGCCTCACAGATCATTATGCTCAGCGGTCCCAGTTCCCTGAGTGAGTTCTCCTCTCCTTTTAGTTTGGATGCCTACACTTAAGGACAGCTCTCTGATGTGCCTCTGGTGTCTAATTTTGGTTGAGACTGTTGTGAAAAAGGGTTTAGGTGAAGCACTGGCGGAGGCTCCCTGCTCTTGAAAGTTGTTTTTAATCCAGGGCTCCTGAAATTGCTCTGGGTTGTCTGAGCTCTGCTGCACTGTGTTGCAGCCATGCCCATGCCTCGTTATGCACCCTTTTAATACAGACCCTTTCCTGGATGCTCATCTACAAACTTGACTTCCCAGCCTGATGTCAGGCATGGCTGGATGTCCTGGATTTTTCTGGCAATCATGGGACACTGTTTTGACCCAGGTTACTGTCTCCAGGCCTGATCCTGACCTGGATTGCTTGTTCTCCTTGGGTTTACGTCAGCACTGGGAGGAACCTGTTTGGTGACCACTGGATTGCCACCTCAGCCTGGACCCTATCCACTCTCCCTGGTTGGGTGCTGCGGAATTGTGCCCTTTGTTGTTGAGACCACTGCCCTACCTGGCTTGCCATCATATCTGAGACAAAATAACCCCACATACCAGTACAAGTTGAGTGTTGGCTAGATAAAAAAAAAGCTTTGCAGAGCCTGAGATGCAGAACCTGACGGGTAAAAAGTTGGACACGAGCTGGTAGTATGTCTGTACAGATGAAATTGACTGTATACTGGGTTTCATCACCAACAATAGAGTTTGCAGTCCTGGGGAGGTAATTATTCCCCACCATTTGGTACATGAGAGAACTTTTTCAGAGTACTGCTTCCCCATAAAAAGAAGAACACTAAGAAACTGTAGTAAGTCTAGCAGAACAGCTCCAGGATGGACAGGAGATTGTGGCTCACCATATATGACACAGGGCTGATCAACCTGAGGAAGAAAAGACTCAGGAGATCTTATGGTTGCCCCTGGAGGTACAAAAGAATAGGCAACAAGCACAGGCTGTAACATAAGAAATTAAAGATAAGGAAGGAAATTTACTGGGAAAGGTGTCAAACACTGATTCAGAGTGATGGTGGGATATCAATTCTCTTAGATATCCAGTACTTACCTACAGGTATGACTTGAACAACTTGTTCCAACCGAACCTGCTTTGAAGAGGAGGTTGGACCAGATGACCTCTGGAGGTCTCTTCCAGATTAGTTTGTCACTTTCAGATGAAAGAACTTCACTCAAATCCCATACTTATCAAGATCACTTGTTCCAAATTTTGTGGTGACCAATGAAATCATGGTTAGGCTTTCTGGAGAAGGACGTGAACTGCTGTCTGTGTGAAAATCCTGCTAAGAGGTCTCAGGTTTCTTTTGGTTTCTTTTGCAACCACAGCTAATTGAATACAACCTAAGTTAGAAGCCAGGACATTCACAAAGGTGTTTAAGCTACTCTTTCCAAGCCACTGTTTCAGTTAATTCTGATTAACACTCTCAAACCTTCCCTGACTAACTAGATACCTCCCCCACAACAGGAAAGATGCGCACTTGAGCCTTGCACTTCTGCTTCTTGAGAAAGTGCTGTAATTATTGACCTCTTCTGCTTCTCAGGGCCCAGAATGTGAATGCTCCTGGTTGTTATGCCTAAAGTTGAAAACACACCAATGTAGAACACGCAAACTTGGCCTCTCTGGGATTTCCAAATTTCTTTATCTTTTGTAGGATGGAGATTTTTCTCAAGTGTTTAGTCAGGCACCATCTAACTTTGCATTTCAAAATTCCGATCAATTCATCTGACTTCTAAGTGATTAGAAATTAAAGATTTTGTAGACTTGAAATCAGGTACACCGTGCTGGCTTCTGAGATTTCAGTACCTCAGCTGACTTTTGGAACACATTCTGATTTAAGTAGAATAGTTGATCTACAAAAAAAAAAAAGATGAGAAGTACAAGTTCATATTTTGACACAAATGTTAACTTCTGAAACATAACACCCTGTTTCTCCTTAAAGGTAGGAATAAACTCCAAAACCTTTATATAAAAATGAAGGAGTTTGAGTCTTAATTTTCAAATAAAAGCATAGACAATCCAAGATTGTCTGTAGTAGAAGGGTATTTCTTCCATTCCTTTTACTTTTCAAAGAACATGGACTTCAGCTGTTTTTGTGTTGGGTGTAAATTAACTGCCAGCTGGATTCAGGGAAGCAACTTCCTTACTGCAATATTGCCCAATTAGATGACATACTGCAACTGCAATTAAAAAGTCAACACTTGCCACAGCACAATATGAAAGATACGGCACAGAGAAATAAAGCAGTACATCAGATTCTATGGTTTAGTGACTGTAACTGATGGCATTTTAATGACACTTATATTGTGGTTTTAAGCCTTCACTGGAAATATCTAGTAGAACTAGCTGAAAGTAGCAATCATAGTTCCACAGATATTACGTTATTCTGTCTTATTCATTTAACTGTATAATTATTGTTCAGTTTTGGATCTGAAGCCAACCCACAAGATTTCAAAAAATATTCTGCAGGATGATGATTTTTTGGGACAAAAACCTAAACAAACAACCCTCCCCCCAAATCCCTACAACAAAACCCAAACAAACAGACCAAACAAAAATGAACAAAAAGAAATAAAAAACCAAACCAAACCAACCAAACAAACAAAAAAAAAACAAAACAAAAAAACCTCTGATCTCACTATGTTGATATATCAAGGTGTTTCATTTTACTTGTGATCCTATGTTCATAAACCATTTTTAATAGAGAAATAAAATCTGAAGAGGAAGTATAATCTAAATTTCCTATTTGTATGGAGATAAAAATATTTCCCCTTCAAAGCCAAAGTTTCATTAGACCTGATATTGTCCCATGGGAAATTTTTATTCCTGATAAGGGAAAATGTTTAACCTATTATGGAAACTCAAATTTAATTATATCCTCTCTAGGGAAGGCAGAGGTGTAACAGCTTTTAAACTTATTATTATTTTATTTTTATGTAACTTCCTATGAGTTGTATTTAAGTCATTATTTGACAAGGAAAATTCTGCAAAGACTATTTCACTCCACCATAAATAAGCCCTTTTTTAAGTAGGTGTATCTAATCTTGCAAGTTTCAGGATAGTTCCCATTGTCTCTTTTGTGAAGCTACAATTCATTACAAAATATGGCAACTACATGACTCATTTTTCATTATTTATTATGTCCAAACCCAGTGGTGAATTCTACATGCATTTTCAGGCATTCAGCCACAGAGATTTATGAGTCAGTGCAGCCCTATTTATGGGTGGAGTTTGGCTCAGAAGATATTCAGGATAATGAATGAGTTGCTATGTTTGGTATCAACCAGATATTGGGACAATGGTGCAGAAACAGAAGAAAGAGAAGAGAAAGAAAAACAAAATCAACACCTGCTCAGTGATGAAACATAGGACTAAATCCTGAAGATCTTCTTTCTTTTCCTTTTCTGATTATTTCATTTTTTCTTAGGCACAAGTCTCTGGGAATACTGAGCTTTTCTGCTTATTTGTTTGTTTTTCAGGATGAATGAAAAGTGTATGAGAACTCAGATTTTTCTTATTATGCTATGATTTCTTCCCAAAAGATACAAACCAGTGCCATGTTTCGTGAAAAAGACTAGGAGTTAAACCTCTTAGATTTTTTGCATTTCTCCACAAACGAATGGTGAATGTTTGTGTGCCTCTGTTTTCTTTGATTTAAAGCAGATTCTTACTATGAGACTACTTATTGCATTTGATACATTGGAATTTGAAAATAGTAATAAGCATTTTAGATTAAAATAATCCCACAAGGATTATCAAATTCAGCTCTTGGCCCTGCACAGGACAGCCCCAAGAATCACACCATGAGCCTGAGAGTGTTGTCCAAACACTTTCTGAACTCTGGAGGTTTGGTGCCATGATGCTTCCCTGTGGAGCCTGTTCCAGTGCCCAGGCACCCTCTGGGTGAAATATCCAACCTAAACGTCCCCTGACACAACTTCAGGCCATTCCCTCGGGTCCTATTACTGATCACTACAGAGAAGAGATCAGTGCCTGCACCTCCACTTCCCCAGCCTTCTATATTGACCCTACTCTTCTACCACCACAGTAGAGAAGGGAGAAGGGGGGATGAGCCTGTGGCTCTGCCCTTCAGCTCCTGGTTCTGTGCTTGACTTAAAGAAAAGCAACAGGGCTGTGCCACTTCCTGCGAAATCCACAGTGGGTCCTGGTGCAGCCAGGAATTAACCACGTTGTCTGAATTTGCTCTAGAAGGGTTAATCTCATGGTGGAAAAGAAGCAAAGAGTTTAATGGCAGCAGCAATTTTACCTCTTCTCCTGTTTAGTCAATGACCTTAACTCTGGTCCCTGTGCTTTGTTTAAGATGGAAGATTTGACAATAACTGAGGGTCTTATTTGAGTTGCCTGAAGACACACAATGCCAATGCACTTTTCCCTCCTCAATTTTTTCCCCACTGAACAGGGAGACTTTCAAAATCCTTCAAGTCTGTTAAGCACCAAACTGCTTTTGTTTCAAAAACACTTTCTCCTTCTTCTACAAGTCACATGGGACAATCTGCTTAATTTTTAGAAGCTTCTGGATAGCGCTGAAAAATCAAAATAACTAATTAAATTTGATTATAGGTCCACATGGTGGACAGAGGGGTGGACAGACAAGGTGGACCCTAGTACAGATATGTTGACATCAATAGTAAATAAGGGCTCCTGGTTCGTCGCCTTTGTTCCCTCAAAATTAGTGAACGCCCAGCGAGCTGGGAGGGAAAAGAGAAAAGATAAATCACCTGGCTATGGACCTTGTGAAATGCAAGCACGTTCCACACTTCTGTTTCTTAATAAAATACACACCAGTCCCCAGGAGACATTGGTAGGGAGCTGGGAAGAAAGTCATTTTTAATGGGTTCATTTCGTTTATGAATGGAACACTTTCTCCATTCTTCCTCCCCCCCTCTTTTTGACAAAACCCTCGGCTTCTTGAAATGTGAAATAGGTTAAAGAAAATACAGTTTGGGACCATTAATTATGCTTTCTTATTGAGTATATAAATTTGATGTCAAGCAGGCCAGGCTGAATGGTATATATTTATTTCAAAAATATCATCTCTGTGAGGCATTGCTGCATCATCCTATTGATTTAGGTATTTTTGTTATTGTGCTTGATGCTTTTATGAAAGGCAGGCTATTAACAAACTAAATTGAAAAACTAGTGAGTCAGACTTTTCTTGGATGATCCTGAGTGCTACTTGCAGCAGCTTTAAATTGTAAAATACTGTAAAAGACTTTTTTTTTTTAATGGGGCAGTCTCCTCTTTGCAATCCATAAGCCTTATTTGTTGTAAAGCAAAAAAAAAAAAAGAAAGAAAAAACAAGATAGAATTCTCATGCTCCACTGCAAGTTGCCTATTTTCCTCTCCTATCTATAAAAATGTTAATCTTTCCATTTCAAAGGGTCACTATTTTCGACCTTGTTGGACGCTTGTATTAAAATCCTGTGTAAAACATGGTCCTTTTAAAAGAGCAACATAGAATATTTTGTGCTCATGCAAACTGCACCCAAGAAGTAGTTGTTTGCTACTTTTCTTTCAAACACAAATCTACACAGTTAAACCTGGGTGGGCTGGTGTCAGAGGAACCAAAGAAATGAGACTGAGTCTCTTGGTGCTGTCTGGGGCTCCTTCCTTCCTTTCTCCCTCACCCTCATAGGTTTTGCTCTGAATTCCATGATCAAAGAAAGGAAAAAATCTAAAACAAAAATTAGTCAAACCCCTAAATTTCACTTATTTACTTTGGGAAACCATAAATCACCACATGAAAGTAGGTTACCTGTAAGGCTTGGCAACCTTAGAAAATATGAAATGTCCAAAGCTTGTTGCCCTTTCTTATGTAACAAAGACAAATTAGTGAAAAGTGCAGCTGTATGGACTCCACCCGTTGTTATCATGAGTCATGAGCAATGAGGGGTGGTCCTTGGCTTTGGAACATAGTTGCAGCTCAAACAATCAAGATTAATTTTCTACCCTTGGCTGTAAGCACGGTGGAGTAATTTTTGTCTCTCTCTCTCCCTTTTTCTTCCCAATACAGGATAACTAACTTATTGGGTCAGATTGAAGTGTTCTCCATGGCAGATAGCCATAAAGGGTATTTATGAAGCACATAGCAAGTCAGGTAGTCACTGATACTACATCCACCTAGTCTCTCATACATTAATAAGTTGGAGCTCTGAGAGTTGTACAGTCAAATATGGAATCTTCATATTTCATTCCAATTGGAATTTTTCTTCCCAGTTGCCCTCAGAAGTCACAAAATCTTTCAATGTCCACAGTACTTTGTGGTATTGAGTATAACTCTGCACTGTGGAAGGAATCCCTGTCTGGTTTATGGTTTGAACCCATGTGCTCCAGCTGTGACTCTCAATCAGTGTCACCTTTAAGAACCAACAAGCAAAAGCAACTTTTCTCCCAAGTCTCAAAATGAGACATTTGATGAGGGTCACAGAACATATCACAACTATTTGTGGGTATGACTGCTAACTAGCAGCTTGAATAAAGTAGCAAATACTGAAAAATATTGGAAAAAAAATCAGAAGACACGTTGGCCTTATTGTAAGATTCTTTGAAAAAAATCTGTAGATTGTTTAGTGATCACCTCAACAAACTTAAGTTCTTGGGTACTGCCTAAATATATTAGGCATATATCGAATCACCAGCTGTTTGGTCTGGATTTTTACCTACACTTGAGCCCTAAGATCAGATATACATGAACCTAAATACTGAACCTTGGCCTCAGCCTTGAAGTCTACCCAAATGCCTTATGGTGCCCTCATCGACATCATATCCTGCAAAATCATTTCAATAAGACCAGTCTTTTAACTTTCATTTTGCTCTGAAGTTTCTAATGGTAAAATACCTTGAAGATACTAATTCCAGTCTTTTAGTCCAGGATAGAGAGTCTTGAATTTTCTATTTACCTGTTTCAGATCCTCACTGTCAATCAAGATAGTATAACATAACAAAAAACGAAGTGTATTTTTGATTTTAAATAGCGTAAACCTCAGACAGACAACAAATGCTTTCTGTGTCTCAGGAAGGTGACCTAACCCAGTGCTCAATGTGTGTTTTACTTATCAGTACTAGTGGCTTTGCTAGCTGTAAATCTGACCCCAGTTACATGTAAAATCATACTTGTTGCATTGGTATTATTGTGATGTCTTTGTAAATTGTAAACAGAACATCAAATTAAGCTTTCTTCCAGCTCACCCTTTTTCCCAAGATTAATAGAAAATTTACAAGGAAGAAGGTATAATGTACATGAGCAGGACTGCCATTAGCTGGCACCTGTCAGAGCATTCCAGCTGCAGTCAGACTCACCTCTCTCCAGCTGAAGGAGGGAAATGACTATTGCACCGCCAACTCTGGGGAGCCAGTGGAGCCATCACCACCTGCCTCCTGGGGATAATCACAGGTTCATTGATATTATTGCTCCCATTACAAACAAGATGATAGCAAGGACATTCAGGATTTGGAAGCCTGGTTTGTTTCCAGGTGCACCAGCTCTCGAGACTGGTTCACTTCTGCTGATTTCCCAGGCCCTGTGTTGAAATGCTGTGAGACCACGTGATTTTTACAGAGAGGCAGAAAGAAAGGAAAACAGAACTTTTTTTTTTCTGTCCTCCTCTCACCTTCTTGTCTCTTTAGCACAAGATTCTGTGATTTCGTAGTCCTCTGTTCAAAATGTCAGTATTTCTGATCCTTTAGTTGAAGCAGTATGTGGGCCTAACCAAAAAAACCCGATAGATATCAGGAATAACAGAGCAGCAAAAAGATGCTACAATGAACTATCTGAGACTCAGAAACACACAGCCTGTCTCTTTGGTTCTTAAATAAATATATTTCTGATTTTAGTATGCTCATGCCAACCTTGTAAGGAAATCTTAGCAAAAGAAGAAAATGGGTCAACCCAAAAGAAGACCAATTAGATGAACTTATCAGGAAGATACAGGTCAGAATAGTTTCACATGTAGAGTGTGGTGTTTCAGAAGCTTTCCTTTTCCAACAGGTATTGAAACACAGAAAAAGGTGATTATAAACACATCTTTAAATTTAGTCTCAGGTTCCTTCTGGGATGCGAGAAATTCAGGGTTGTGCTTCCACATCAAAAATCCTCCAGCAAACTCAAATAGAGCAGACCCCATCTCTGGTTCAACCTTCTCTTCTGCCTCCTGACTTCCTGACTTCCTGACTTCCTGCCTTCTGCCTCAACCCTGACAAACAATATCAGAGTTTGAAGTTAGTTCTCTCACAAATACCCTGCCAGGAGTTATGCCATGGCAGCAGCAAACTGGTTTTCAGAGTAGGAAAGGTAAGGAAAAATTAAGCTGATGCCAGCACAGTGGGGTATACAGTCTCCATGTGTGTCTTTAAAGGGGCACCATCAACTCAAAAATCACTCTTCTGTCTGAAGCTTCCTTATCACCTGCTGTTAAAAGCAGCACTCTGAAGTATCATAGCTGAGAGAAGGCATACATGTGGAGTTTTCCGGTATATTTTTTGTTTATTTGTTTGCTTGATTAGTGTCAGTTTGCTCCTTTCTTTCATTATCAACGTCGGGTCTAAAAGCTGCTTAATTATGCCTCTGGCAGAGTCCAATCAGTCACCAGTCTGTGTGGTTTTTCATCTGGACAGAAGAGATGGTTTTGTGTGTGACTGTGTGTGAAGGGGAAGGGGGTGAGAAGGAGGGAGAGAACATAAGGAAAGGTGAAGAAAAGATAAAAATAACAGTCACCTTATAAAAATTAACCAGATATACTGAGAGCACCTTTTTTTTTTGAGCACAAAGTTCAGATGAAGAGGCACAGAGTGAGTTTGTAGCAGACTCAGGAGAATAATCTGTCAAGAGCTCATGCACTGAGGAAGTAGCTTTTACTTCAGACTACCAGGTTACCTTCTTCTTCTGTAAGGTAGTATTTAGGAGCCAATTTTTCCACAAAATAATACTAAGCTGTTTTATACAAGGGGAGGTTTTTCATGCTAGTAAATGGAAATTGGAGCCCAGCTGTAGTAGAGCTTTTTTTTGACCTATAGCACTGTATTAGGGGAATTATACTGTAGAAGTAAAAGAGAAGAAATAGCTTAAATGGCAACCTAACCCCCAAGGGAAACCTGACTTCAGTAGTAAACTTTAACTCAATTTCAGCTCCTTTGAGGTCAAATCTACTTCAGTTTTGCTTGGTTTCTTGTTTCCATTTTTTTTCTTTCTGTTTTCTTTTTTTTCCCCCTTTCCTACTGACATTTATTTTGAATGACATCCTTACATCTTATTAATTTTTTTTTTAATCATTAAAGAAATAAAAGATCACTCTCTTTCCACCCTCCCCATCTGTTTGAAGATGAAAGCTATGAGCTTCACTAGCCCTAGAAAGGAAATAATAATAATAATAATAGCATCTTCCATTTAAATAGTGCCTTTCATCCCAAAGCAGATTACATGTCGGGCCAATTTATGCTTTCAGTTACATGGCTATGCATCAAGAATAATTCTGTCAGAATCAGTAGTGTCTCTCTGGACTTATCCCAGAATTCATTTCTATAGGATTTAGGTATGTAGAGGTCACTGCATCATCCTACTTTCCTCCAGCAGATGTTCAGCATTCATCAGCAGCATATCAGTACCCAGCTAGCCCAGCCCTGTCCGTACATGTTCTCTGTCATGGCTTAAGCAGGAGCACAACAGCTTCTCGCTGCACCAACCTTCAGTTTTAGTCTGTCATCTAATGTGTCAAGGATTCTGGACACCCTGGACAAACTTTCTTTGATCTGATGGAATGTGTAGCATAGTGATGTATGTGTTTTACAAATCCCTCTGCACCCACTCTGTCAGAGATGGGATCATTGCAGCCCTGGCTGAAGAGCCAAGCTGATGAAGGCCTGGGCACTCCCAGCCCTCATTATTACACAGTAGTGCAGGCAGAAAAGAATAACATAGACAATAGGTGCAAATAGAGCTGTTAAATGGCCTGGGCAGGATGCCAAGGATAGGATTCAAAACCACTTCCCACTGCTCTATCTCCTTCTCAGTGTTACTTTTTTTATGTGAAATTGAAGATCTGGGGGCACAGTTCTTTTTTCCCATTGTTTTATAATGCCTAACATGGGGATGATGCTTCTAAATGTTATTGCAAGAAGTTAGAAATTATGTTCAAGTGTTACTGCAGTCTCTGTATAAACTGGAGGATGAAGGAACAACTCCATTGAAGTGCACACTTTGATGGTACACTGACTGCTTGTCAGGATGAGACTAGGGCATGTGTCATCCCCCAAAATGTCTTAGTTTCCATGCAGTAAAACCCCAGCCCAGGGCAGGACTAGATTAACTATACAAACTCAGTGATATGTCACTCACTGTGAACACTCAGGGATAGAGTGGTGTAGAGCACAACAGAATTCCCTTGCTCAGCAATCTAGGCCCAACTAGTGTCACTATCTGAAATCTTTCAAATTAGGTTAGCTCAGTCATGTTTTGCTTAAGAGGCCAGTGGTTTATCTTTTCTGGTGTAATTTCTTATTTTTGTTTCTTTCCCAGACCTTTGTTGTTACCACGCAAAGTACAGCCTTACATTTGTGGTTCTCCCAGAAATGTTACATAATTCCAATTATGAATTTATCCAGGCAAGTTTGGTTGGAGATCAGTTCAGAAGTGAGTTTCTTCACAGTATTTCTGGTACTTTCTACTTCAATTTATGGTTGAAAATAGCATGAGAACAATATATTTCACATCATTTTCACACAAAAATGAAACTTAAAAATGAATGAATTTTTTTCTAAACTGGAGTAAATGATGTTTGGATAAAGTTCAGTTTGAAGTTTGAAGGGTGAGGATAAGGAGGATTTATTCTATCCAGAGAAATTGGTTTGGTCACCCTCAGCTATAGACTGTACGAAATTCACAATATCATGTAGCTGGTTCTTTTATAAATAGATTGTACATTTACAAAGAGAAGGATTAAAACCATCTTCCTTAATTACATCCTATAATTCATACCAGGATAACCTTGTAAAAGATCAAACAGTAATGGGGGCAGAAAGGGCTTAGTGCACAGCACAGAAGAATAGCAAGAGTTTGCCCTCTTCAATATATAGTCTGCAAAGAGTCGTGCAGGACATGACCACTTAGAAACTTAGAGACAAGAGGAGAGAGAGGGGACAATAACTGTTGCAGGGCCCGAAGCTGTAAATGTTTATTCATGTAGCAATCAATTCTAGCTAGCTACCTCTGATGCAGACACACATACATATATGACCTTTCTGTACCAGAATAGATCTCAATAATTTATAGGCTTCTCTACACAATATCTTTATGAAGTAGGGTGTTTTTTTCTTCTGTTGCTCTTCAGAGTAAGGGTCTGAAGTGCAAGGAGACTAGTATGGAAATGTTTTTTATTATCAGGAAATTATTCATGTCCTCAAGATACAGAAAGGAATTCAGAATTTTCCAACACTGGTTAATTTCTAGAATCTGAGGGTTTATAATTTCGAGGGGTTATAAACATTGTACTATAAAATGAGGCTAAGATCATTCTAAACTGTTTTTCTGGTGCCTCTGTTTTCTTAAGTGCGGTGAGAGTGGATCAACTCCTCTACCCCATAATTGACTTGATTCCATAATGTGTTATTGATGGAATCCTCCACATAATGGATGATGCATATTTGCTTTCTTTTGGCTAAGGATCCCATACTCCATGAGTGCTCATAAGGCAAAAAGGGAGCATGCAAAAATTTTCTCGTTGCCACCTCAAAAAATTGTCTGATTTCAGGATGGCAGTTCCACTGTCCTTAGTATTTTATTCCTTCTTTGTGCAGCAGTACAAGCTCAGTGCAGATCCATTGAGGATGCCTAGCCCATTTGTTTCAACTTCAAATAGATAGATGACTGATTTGTACTTTGAGGTTGGTTCTGTCCCACCTGTAAAAGACCACAGATGTGTCCTAAAATTAGCATTATACTCAACAGTTCAACCAGCATAAGGCCAAAGAGTACAATGCTAATCCATCAGCACTCTTTGAGTAGGGTTTACCGGAAGCTTCTAGAGGTCTGTGTGGTGTTTGTGTTGACCAGCTGTGGACTTTTATGCTGCAGTAGGAGACAATCAATGCATCAATGCATCAGGTTGTCCATCAGCCACCTTCTATCAGGAGATATCCCAGTTTTCTGGGATATCAGGCAGATTGCCGATGTGAAGAGTCAATTCAGACATTTTTCACCTTAGAGAGGGATGAGAGTTTAGATACATTCCTGGAGTTAGTTTTCCTGTTGACTAGCTCTGCTCTGCTGCCTGCTGGGCACATGGGCTTTGTAAGTTACTGCATATGAAGTTCCTGCACTGGTAGACTGCAGACCTGACACTTGGCTTACAAATCACTTTGCTGGAAAGAAGCTTGAGAATTATCAAAGGTAGTCTAGTACTGAAGCTGGAGGATCCAATTGGTTCCCTGTGTACCTTATCTGCAGCAGCTAGCCTGGAGCCACAGAGGAAGGCTGAAAAGAAACAGACTTGAACCTGTGTATTTGACTACCTTCTATCTCAGAAAAGGTTATAGTCTGAAAACACTAGCATTGCTATTACACCCTGGGGTAAAGCTTACAGAAACATTTATTTGTCCTTTTTTAACTCAGTTTAATACGACTTTTTTTTTCCCCATCCCCTACCATTTCTACAGCATCTGAATGTATCTCATGTTTTGTGTCTCAGCTTCTCCATTTTATGTTTTTCTTTTACTTGCAACAATGATTCAAACCCAATGTAATTTTCTTGTGATTTCATTGCTTCAGAGGAGAGCAGAGCAAAGGACTCCGGCTGTTTATACGCAGTATGTAACAATTAAAAATTTAATTTCCAGAACCTGTCTGCAGGTGTGATGACAGTGCCAGGAGAGTGAAGACAGGTGGTTACATGTCCCTGGGTGAATTTTCATCTTTAAACCCATATACTCAGCTGAGTATACATTGATTGTATACTAACATAGTAATGTGCTACTGTCTAACTTCTTTCCTGTGAGCATTCACTAGCTACCAAAAACTGGAGGTGCAATGTACCAGCAAAGTAAACTAAAGGTAAGGGACAGATCATTCATCATATTTGTCAAGGTTGTTCCTATATCTGAGGTTTCACTTTCATGATCCTGACTTTCTGCAACCATTCATGCCAGGCAACCATCTTTCTCTTTCTGGAAATCTAATCTTCAGCCATGATGTTTGTGAATAAATTAATATGATCATTTTCTTGCAGCAACACTGGCTCTAGCTTGCATAACTTTTCCTTAACCACCCCAATACTCTCATCTCAATGTATATATAGAGAAAAAAATTATACTTCTTTGTTTCTCCAATTTAAACCAGATGAGCTATCTTATTCCTCTCTCAAAGAATGGATTCTTCATACCCAAATAATTGTTCTAGTTCAATCTAAATTACTTTTTTGTAATACCTTTATTCAAAATAGAATGGGGGAACTGCACAAAGTCACCAATTGACTTGTAAAATGGCAGCTATGCTTCTTTTGAATATACTACTACTACAATCAACTATTATTATTATCATCATCATCATCATCAATTCATATTAGTAATCCCTATCTTCTGCTGGGCTAAACCACACAACTTATATCCTTTGTTTATTCTCTCTTCTGTTATTCCTTAGAATTTTGAACGTAGACTAAAAATTAGATAATTTGTGCCTCAATAAAAGACACTGCTTTTCTTAATATGCTTATTTCTAATTCTATTTTTTTATTTCTAGTTCTACTTTCTGCAGTACCCTGATTCCTTCTGTCTAGCTTTGTGTCACCAGCAGTCTGAAATAACATACTTCCACTTCCAAATAATGAAAAAGGAGCAGTGGTTCTAGCCTATCTGATCAAGAACACTGTCGTCCTTCCCTAATAATTCACCAGCCAGCTCCTTACACATCTATAGCTCCTTACACATCTATAACTCCTCAGCTAACTCCTTAACTAATCCCCATCCCCTCTAGCTTTGATAATAATTTCTAGTATGGACCATATTAAATGTTTTCTTGAACTCCAGGCAGATTAGATCTATTAAATTTCACTTGTCTAGAAAAATCAGTTATCTTATCGTGGAATGGTATCAGTTCAGTTTGGCAGTCTATCTTTGGTAAACCCATCTATTTTTTCTTTCTTATCTTTCTATCTTTAATATTTTCTCTCAAAGTATGTTCTAAAACCTTGCTTACTATTAAGTTTAAACCCATTGGTCTATAGTTTCTCAGGTCAGGAGTCTGGTTTAAAAATAACAGGATGATTTTTGCTTTCAGGGAACTTGTAAGAAAATCCCCCCCAACCCAGCCCAGCTGAGGTGGAACGGTCTGCCCAAAGAATATGATGTGTCTGCTCCTCAGACAAGTGATGACCTCCTCAAGCACAGGTGATCATGAAAAGCACTGTCTTTTGAGTGTCAGTTAAACATCTTTTGTTCATGAACTCACTCCGTGGTGTTCCTCTTCTCACTGTCTCTGGCTTCTGCATAGGGCTGCTGCTGTCATACCTCATTCTTCCCAGTCTGATTTCAGATAGATAAGGAAAGAAAAGAAAAGAAAAATAAATAAAAAGGGAAAAAATGGAGAAGAATGAGGGGATTTAAAAAATAAACAAAAAAAGAGGAGGGGAAATGGAGGGGAGAAGACTGATAGAAAAAGGGACATTGAACCATACCTGTCCATTTCAGGGAGCTTTATGATCCATACACATTGCAATCTTTTACGTCTCCTCCTCAGGACATCTCCTAAATAGCACAAATTATTTTGTTAGTTTTTGTTCTGGAAGATTTTACTTCTCATACTTGCAGACACCCCAGTTTAACCATACTTGTAATCACTCAAGGAGAACATACTGAAAGATGTTTTCCTCTGTCCCAAAGATGGCTTAACCTTCACTGCATCAGTCAAGACTGTGTGTCTGCATCAAATTGCAAAGTTCTCTTCTCCTTTGCAATCTCCCTCTTGCCTCTTGCTTTTTTTTTCCTTGCCTTTTTTACAGCAGCTTTCTAAGTTACCCCATTCCCATGACACTATGATGAGTTTTGGATCATTCACGGTGTTTAAACCTTTCAAGAACATTTTCCACATGGAGAATCCTCTTAAAATGAATACATCATT
Organism: Neopelma chrysocephalum; assembly: GCF_003984885.1. Lineage (NCBI taxonomy): Eukaryota > Metazoa > Chordata > Aves > Passeriformes > Pipridae > Neopelma > Neopelma chrysocephalum. Next base: position 1,795,785 of record NW_020925669.1, read on the forward strand.
GTACATGATTATCCATGCTTAAAGGAACAATCAGCAGAACAATATGTCCTGTTCTCAGCGCTGCCTGTGAACTGCGCTTTCTTCTTCCTATTTCTTACCTCTCTTATCTTGTTGTAATTTGTTTATCTGAATAGCTGCCGGGTTGGAAAGCAGCTGTTGGTAAATTGTCCGTCAACAAGACACAGAATTTTACTTTGATGAGAGCCAGTACATTTCAAATAGATTTCAGTGTGAGTTTGATGCTCTTTCTACCCCTCAAATCATCACAGAATCATTTAGGTTCGAAAAGACCTCTGAGATCATCGAGTCTGCCACCATCCTCAACAAGGTTGTCAACTACAACATAATATTAAGTGCCATGTCCAGTCATTTCTTGAACACCTCCAGGGATGGTGACTCCACCACTTCCCTGACAGTCCCTTTCAATATTTAACAACCTTTTCATGAAGAAATTTCTCCTAATTTCAACCTTAACCTTCCCTGGCACAGCCTGTCACTTTTTTGTTGCCTGGGACAAGAGCCAAACTCCCACCTTGTAATAACCTCCTTTTGGGAAGTTGTAGAGAGCGATAAGGTCACCCTGAGCCTCCTTTTCTCCAGGCTAAACATCCCCTGCTGACTCATCAAACTTGTGCTCCAGACCTTTCACCGGCTTTGTTGCCTTCCCCTGGACATGCTCCAGCACCTCAGTGTCTTTCATGTTGTGAGAGACCCAAAACTGAACCCAGGATTCGAGGTGTCCTCACCAGTGTGCAGCACAGGGGGACAATCACTGCTCTGGTCCTGCAGTGCTTCTGAAAAAAGCCAGAATGCCATTGGCCTTCTTGGCCAAATGAGCCCAATGCCGGTTCAAATTTAGCTACTTTTGACCAGCACTCCTGGGTCTTTTTCTGCTGCATCATTTTCTGGCCACTCTGCCCTTAGCCTCTGGTGCTGTTTGAGGTTATGGTGGCCAACCACGACAGGAGCCCACCAGGAAATATCCCATTCTGGCAAAAAACAGATTCCTCAAATCACTTTCCTGCCCTCTCTATTTTCAGAATTTCTTGCTTACTTTACCCTTCTCTGTCTCAGCACTCTTTGGGCACCAAAAGAGCCCCAAGACTCCGTTTTTCTTTCTCCTCTGCATAGACTTCATCACAGTGATCTGAGCTTACTGTTGAGAAGTCTGTTCAAAATGGGATGAATCTCTGGAGCTTGTGGTTCTCTCTCCATGACTCCCTCTGAAACATAAACTATTTCCCATACCAAATATCAGGTTAAGGGTTTTTCCTGAGTGGCTCGGTCAAAGTCACGATGTAGCCATGAGCTCTTCCCAGTTCTGCTGTATTAGTAGAACAGTCCTAAATTCTAAGTCAACCATAGTAAATTAAACAATGACAGATGCACAAACACTTTAGTTAATGCTCATGGGATGGTTTCCTCCAAGGAATTCCCCCTCAGTAAGCAGTCTCAGCATTACACCTTGCTCTGAAGCATTATGGAGCCTATCACAGGACAGTTGTTCCATTCCTGTTGATATAAATGCCAAAGAGTGATACCTTACATTAGGTATACTATAAAAATGATTTGAGCTGTTACTCTTTTTGGATTACTGGGAGTTCACAGTAGAGATTTAGTCAGACCATTTACGGTAGCCTCAAAAATGAAATTTCAGGGTGCTGTGCAAGTTTATTATACAAATATACCCCTAAATGTCACCTGCACCTGACTTTAGCCTTGCCATTCTTGATTCCTTCCTCCCAACATTGCTGTAGATGATGCTTTTTCTGAAAAAAAGTGTTTTTTTAACCACTAAAGAACTGCTCATATAGGAATTTTCCACAGGTCTCTTGTAACCTATATTGTGTTATAAAAACATTAAAGGATTATTAACTGAGTTGGTTACTTCTCTTTTTTTCTTCTTTACTGTTAAAAATGTGTGCTTGTATGTCTATCTGCATTTATATACAAAAATAAATCTGCAAAATTGGGATTTCCATTGAAAGTCTTTTCTAGTAGTAAAAAATTCAGAAGATTCAGCGTTCTGGTTTTGAAGTACAATGTTTTTAAGTGGCATGTTATTTTAACAAAATAAGTACTTTTAACTCCATTTATGTTTTGTCTTTTTTTCTTCAATATTTTATTTTTTTTTCTCCAAATAGAAGAAACCTTTTGCATTCAGCCTGCTCTCTTCCTTCAGGCACAGAGGTGTTCTCGGTGCTTTTTCCCATGTTCTAATATTTCTACAAAATGGGAAGTTCATGTGACAACTACAGCCAAGTCGGCTCAAGACTTGCATTCAACTTCAAGTTCACAGTTCAATGGAAACAACACTCAGTTTCAAGTTCCTTATTGTGCTGCAGTTTTTCTTTCATGAATCACGTATTTTTCCTTGAGCAATAGCAACTGCTCTGATTCAGACAGTAGTAGAAAAAAAAAAGGGAAAAAAAGTATTCATTATAAAATATAAGTTTTGAAGAGGTTACACACTTCAGCTGTTTATGCTTAATATGTCAGCCAATTATATCTAGCTAACAAATGGATATTTATAATTATAAATATATATTTTTCTTGTCATGATATGGGGTTAAGGGATCTTCTGATGGTTTGTTTTGTTTTGTTTTATTTTCTTGGGTTTTTTTCTTTTTCATTCCTTCTGGGTTTTTTTTCTTTTTCTTTCCTCATTACTCAGTTATTTGCATATATTTTTTTCACCAGATAGGAAATTTGTAAAAAGTTTCAGGTTTTCCAAATTGAGTCATTTGTGTGAAGCAGTCTTCTTAAGTACTTTTCTGGGCATCTTAGGCTTGTATATTTATAATCAGTGCAAATGTCTGCATAAATAGACATACACACACACTTGCCCATGAGTCTGTGTATCCCTGTGAAATGTCCTGCATACGATCTGCAGTCATTAAACAGGGATTATGAGCATTATATTGTTGACTAAGGTAAGACCCAGTTCAACTAATTTTATACAGCTAAAGTCTGTGTGTTTGAATAATTCATTTTGCTTGGTTTCCTATACATTCAGTGGAGAATACAGCGGGTTATTCATGCCAGGTCACATAGGTATTGACCTTAAGCTGAGGCTGTGGATGCCCTGGAGAGTCTTCCTTCGTTCCAATATGTGGTAAGGACACATGAGTGATGCAACAGCTCATTTTTTGGTAGAAAAGCTAAGCTTTGGTAGATGTATATTTAAGTACCAGCTTAACTTTTTAATAGGGAAGATACATCATGAAGTTTCTGAACTACTCCAAGTTAGGCTGTGCTGTTTCACTTCTTTGTACGAAAGTCTGAAACTGAAGATTTTGCTCACACGAGCAAATTGAATTGCACAAAATGCTTTAGTATTCATGGGATTTGTCTCCTTGTTTGCTGTGCAGCATCACAGGTCAGAGATAAAAATCAAGGCTGCATCCCCATGATTAGGGAAGTGATTTTTGGTGTCCAGGCACTGGGACCTTCTGGGAGAAAAGTCACTATATAAATGTGAAGATATCACTGATAGTTATTATCAATAATAATACTACTAAATAAAAATCTGAAAGAATACTAGCATTCTGGTGATGAAAAAAATATTTAGCCGCTGGTCTTTTCATATTAATGAGATTCGATTTTTCAATCAGTATGAAGGACATCACCTGTGCTCCTTGCCTCCAGGTTTATCTACATGGGTGGAATAGATTCTGAAAACTAGCACTTAAAGAACTTTCTCAGAAAGATATTTCCAAATGTCAGCATTTTCTATTACTTTGTCATTGACTTCTAATGTGTTTTCAGAATGATTTGGTCCTTTCTTGAGTAAAGAAGAAAAATGGAAATCGAAAAAACTTATATCATTCATTATTATGCAGCTTTCATATTGCAAAACACAATTTATAGCTAAAACCTCACCTTCCTTTCTGCTGTGCCACTTCAAATGTCCAATGCTAAACAGAAAGTGCTATAAAAATGTCTGCCCTCACTCTATGAGATTCAAATAATTGACAATAAAGTGGAAAACTGTTAAACATGTAACCTTGGCACAAGTTCCATGGAATATTTATTCTCCTGCTGTTGTATTCTTTGGTTTGTTTGGTTGTTTTATTGGATTGTATTCTATCCAGTTGTGCCTTGCAGCTTCTGTGCGTGAGTCAAATGCCTGCAGTGGGACTCGTGGCAGAAATAAAGCAACAGGAGACAGCTCACAGACGCTGAGCGTATGTGCTGCAGACTGCCTCAAAACTTTAGGGACCTGTAACTATCTACTCTGAGGGGTAGGACTGTGCCACACTACCTAGGAGGAAACTGTGGAAATCATGGAAAGTTGGATGGGCACAATTGTTTCCTATTGCCTGCCACTCTGAGGCAGAAAATTACCCCATGAAGCTCAGTTACTGATCTGTGCTTGGACAGATTCTCCAGGTGATGAGTAAGTTCAGGCTGGAGCCCAGATGGCTCCTCACTGGGTGTAATATTGAGTGAGTAGCTGCTGCAGTCCCACATACAAGTGCATCAACACTCGTTAGGACAATGGGGAGTGTTTACTCTTTCTTCCCCCTGAGCCCACTTTCCTGCGAGTTTAAATATTGCCATTGCAGCCCAGACCTATAAACCCCAAAAAAGCCAGAGGTGACAATAAACTAAATCTGAAAGAATTATTGTGCTTGAAAAGATTTTAAACATCCACTGTACCACTTGCTGCTTTCTGGATTTTAAACATCCACTGTACTGCTTGCTGCATGTTGTTTCTGGATCTTAAGCATCCAACATAGTGCTTGGCTGCCTGTTGTTTCTCTACCTTTGTGAGATTTTTTTTTTCCTCTTTCCAGGCTAAGACTGTGAATTACGATTTTCCCCAGAAAAGAAAACTCAGAATGTAATGCTCTCAGAAATAATATGTGAAACATTATATTTCAAAAACATGGGTTTTTTTTTCAGTTGTTGTTGCAGAACTCCAGTGTGGTTCAGTGTGACGGAAAAAAAACCAGGCAAATGAGCGATGACAACAGCTGTGACTGTAATGGACAAAGATAAAAATAATAATAGAATAAGGAATATAAAGGAATCTGCTAAGTTCAGTTAGAATAAACAAAGATTCTAATGCACTAATTTCACTGATGCTGATTGAACTAAGATTTGATGGAGTGGCAACGAAGATGAGCTTTTTTACAAAACTCAAAATGGAGAATTTTCAGCACTTTTAACCCCTCGGTAAATCTGCGCTGGTACACTCTTATTTCCATCACTGGGATCATCTTTTGGTTGTAAGGGATCAATCCCTATAAGTAAGACTGATTTCCAGTGTGGTTTCTCTGCAGCCTGAGCAATGGCTTTGAGAAGTAAAGAAAAACACTGTCTTTAACGCTGCTGCTGCTTTCAAGAACGCACGTAGGATCACTCTCAAGGAGAAAAGACAATGCAGAAAGAATTGTGTCTTGCCAATACCATCCAAGGAGTCTTTCTGCTGTGCCTTTTGCAACCGGACTTGTCTATCTCGCATTGGCCTTTTTAGCCACCAGCGTGCCTGTAGCAAAAGTGGGTAGAACCCTTCCCAAATCTTCATTCACGAAGCCCAGTCATGATGATGATTCTACTTCATCAGATGGTCCTAGAAAATCCATCTCCTCTCTACTACAAGAAGTAGCTTTAGATAACTAAATCAGCTAGAGATGATCTCTGACAGAAATTTACTCATGTTTAAGCGCCTGACTTTGCAATCTAAGTATCTTTGAACATAAGGCACAGAGAGAAAAGTAAGTTTATCCATTTGATTGTATTCTGTTATGGTGGGGTGTTTTGTTGCTCTTTAGGCTTTTTTTCTTCCTCTTTTTGTTCTTTTTCTTTCTTTGTCTCCCCATTTTGGGAACAACATGAGATATTCACATAGACTAGTATGGTTAATTCCCAGCCTTCTTATACAGTGATGGTGAGAGCTATGTCTCCCTGCGGGACAATTCCGAGTCCAGACAGCATTCCAAATCACCCTCTGGAGGTTCTTTTTCAATAGGCTTTTCCATTGCCTATTGAACAGAGACTGATACCCATAAGATTAACATTAACCTTTGTGTATTTTATGTTTCCCAGCATGAAGGCTTTGTATCTTATATAAACAATGGAACTACAAATTATTTTGATGAACTACCTCAAGAAGAAGAGGAAGCATGTTACATTGCAAAAGTTTTCTTGGTGAAGAAAATCTTTGTTTCTTTTGAGAGGATATGTATCCAGTTTCCTATGAGAGTCAAAGGAAAATAAGTGCTTTTCCTCAAAAATGGGGAAGTAAAGTAGAGGTGGTTGAGAAGAGGTTAATAAGAAGAAGAGGTTAATACATGATGAAAATGCCCAATGCAACACTATAATTTTCAGATCTTGATTACTTTTCTCTAACTATTATAGCAGCTTCTAATCCTTGTCTTGGAAAAAAAAAATCATTAAGATCCCCTTTGACCAAGATGCAGCTTTGATTTCACAGCCTCCTAAAACTTCTCAAGTATGATATTTCCAGAAAAATGTTAATCCAATTTCCTTGTTACAGGAAGAGTATAAATGAGCAAGTTCATCTGATTATTTTTTATGTATTCCTCTGACCAGCATATTCATGTCTAAGAGCATTGGTGCTACCAGGATCCTCTTGCAGCACTAAAGACTAAAAAGTAGTAGGAGATTGTCCACAAAAAGGGCAGTGGGGCTGAAGGCCCTGAATGTTATTTTTCTGGTTTAATCCTCAGATTTTTCTTAGAAATTTCACAGCAAGGAGAATCACAGGACATGGAGCTCTAATATAGGGCACATTCTCAAAGGTGGGCTGAGTAACTCCTTCTGCTGAGACTGTCACCTACTTGTTCTCTTATCAACAGTAAAAAATCCTTATAGCACTAAAGATTTTTTTGGCTATCTTTGACTTGGGGTATGCTTTACCCCATGACCCATCTTTTTTCTCTTGATAGGTGAATGGGAGAGGACAACATGGCAGGGTCACAGGTAAAAACAGATTAGGCACTACACATTTCACAGTGTGACTTACCAAGGCTTCAGTAACCAAGTCACTCAATATAACTTTATCAGGGAATGGAATTATATTCTTGGCACAGCGTCTTCATTTTTAAAAGCTGCCTTCTATTGTGTTTGTGCATGGCTTCTTCTTCCTGGGACGCAGCATGAGATATTTTGACTGAATATCTTGCATACGTAATGCTCTACTCTTGTTTAGCTTTATTGATCAATGAATCACAGTATCCTAATTGAAATATACAGCCTAATTTAATGTCCTTTTCTTTAAATAAGGACAAAACATAAAGCTTAAGAAAAGAATGTTGAAAAGGCAATAATAATAATAACAGTTTTTAAAATTCTGCTTGTTTTCACTGCCTTCTTACTCAATTAGGAAGTGGTGTTTCTCTGATAAGATGGAGAAGCCAGTAATATGATAGGAAGTCATTAATACAATATAATCACAGCCTAAGATCAAACTCATCTCCTGTCTCTTTACCTTGTCAAGTGTTTCAATATTTTATGTTGTAATGTGATGACCAGAACTGATCACTGTAATCTAACTGTGGATCTGACTAATGCATTGTGTAATCAAAGATTTTCATCTGACTTAAATTCATTTGCATTTTCTTGCTCTTATTGTAAAAAGGCACCCCTAAGACTTAGTGTGGTTAAAGATCAAATTTCATCACAGTTTCTGTTCTGAAAGGCTGTTAAATTCCTTTTTGGCCTTGAAAGTCTGCATCAAATGTTTAGGCATATTTGCTTTTTCTCTCTGTTTCTTTTTCTCACTGTCATGGATTTTCTTCCTTTCTCCTGCTCATATTTAATTTATATATTCTTTAAAATTTGCCTATTTATTTCCAGGAGGACATGAAGGAAACATGAGCAATTGCTCTTTATCTCTTTCTCTCCCCTTATTTTTCAAATATCTTCATTTTTTATAAATGTCATTTATTTTATGCGTTATTATTATTTATTACTTTCTTTTGATTGGTAACAAAAAAGGTTAATTGCAGTTAATGATAAGAAGAAATAAAAAGATTGTGACCTGTACCATCTCCCCTTTCTCCAGATGATATATGAGGCCTTTGGACAAATCAATGTCCAGAGCAAACCTAGATAGTCCCCTTCATATTGGTGCTGCCCTGAAGATCAGCAAGGGGTTCGGTTCCTAAGATTGGGGTGGATCTATCACACTCTAACAAATCTCCTAGACACCCAAAATCCTTTTACAAAACTGAAGATGGCTTTTTCGCCCTTTCTTGGAATAATCTTCTGAGTTCAACATTGTTACAACTCTCGTTAATTCAAGTCTAGTGACAATGGTACTAAAGGGTTTTTTTTTCTTTTCTTTTTGTAGGTTTTCTTATGCTGTGCACAGTAGATGAACAACAAGGAGTGGTGAAGACTTTCTAACTAGCAACTTCTTTGTGGTACACGCGGATTGCAAAGGCAGCAAAGAGTTCCATCCTTAAACCCTGTACACCTAATACACAAGGCTGGGGAAGAAATAGCCTGGCAAACATTTTTGTTCTATCAGTCCCAGATCTTTGCCATGCTGAGTTGCAAGAAAAGGGGAAACTCATTACACTAGGTTATTCAGTGCTTTTATAATCAATCAAAATATTTAAATGCATTGCTTTAAAATGTTACATTTCTGTATCGAGCTTTTCCTTGAGGTTTTTCTGTTCTTATTGTTTTGAATTTTAGATGTGCACCTAGAACCAGAAAAAGAATGTGTCCCTCCTCACTCAGAAATCATTAAAATGTTATGGTTTCTCTGTTCCAAAGTCTAATATAGTTCTGTTACTTTAAGTAAAGAACTTTTAGCTAGCTTGGAAAAGGCAACTCCAAAGAGAATCTGCCTATGATTTGGGAATCTACAGCAACATTCCTAATACAGCAGATGGAAAGTTGAATATTTTTATAACTACTTTGTCAGAAGGGTTAAAATTCCATAGGTGAATTTCAGATTATTAACAAAAAATTGCAGGTTGGAGTTGTCAATTGGATTGAGCTATAGCCCTGAGTTGCTGTTTTGAGTGGATCAGCTAAAAGCACATAAAGGTGAACACAATCATGAGTGCCTACAGTGGGACCCCAGCCACAAAACTTAGTAGAAGGCATTTATCTAAATCCTCAAGGGAAATTTGAAAATGTTAACCAGGTACACTAAATCAACAATACTTTATAGTTTCCAGAGCTAACATTAGGGCCACATTTTCACTTAGGGATTGTAAGACCTTCATGGGAAGCATACAGAAATAAAGCAATAATATTAATAATTTTATGCAAGAGGTAACAAATACACAAATATGTAAGAAATAAATTCCAAACATTCTTAGTGTTTAATTGAAGATTATAACCTTTTTATAGCATGTTTTTATCCATCTTTCTGACTTTTATAGAAGAGATACAATTTTCTATTTAGTGTTCTAAAGCAGTGTTAAAAAAGCCAAATAAAATGTTTTCATCCCCTGTTACATTCTCTAGGACTTTTTGCTTCTGAAGTGGCAATTTCTGTGTTTCTCAGTGCTAACCTAGTGGACTTAATAGCAGAGTTTCAATAAAATGACCAAGAACCCTGATATTTCTCTACTTAGTCACAATGGCACTTTAGGTTAAACAATCATTGGCTCAGTTGTGAAAAATGAGATAAATTAAAATTATATTCTTCGCGAGGACCAAAGACTTGGCAAGTAATATATTGAAGAAATTTCCTGGACATAATGGGTTACATTAATTTTCAACTGCAAAACAATTCCTTCAGCATTATTTTTCAAGCAAGAAAAAAATCCACACAACTTGCTATTTGCTCTATTTATTTCTTACTGAAAAGTGAAAACACATTTCAAAGAAGGGATTAAGAAAGGCATACCAGAAAATATTGTAAAAAAAATTAATGTAAAGTATTTCAGCTAATTGGTTACCCACATGCTTTCATCCAAATGTGGTCAGTTTTAGCTATGACGGAATATAAAAAAAATTAGTCTCTTAGTTATTTTCATCTGAATATAGTTTGCTTGTTTATTTTAAACAAACTTTTACAGAAGTCTGTCTATCCCTCATGAAACTCCTTCTTTACACCCATTATAGTTCTGTGTCACTTGAATAAGTTGAAGAGAATGCCATTTCTGCCCAAGGGTTCAGCCCTCAACCTCTTCCTGCACAACAACTGATAACAAATGTTGTTGTTCTCTGATCACAATGGCCTCTTGCTACCCCGTTTAAAATGAATTCTGTGATTACAGACCCGTTTCAATAACTCAGGGCTTTACTCACTTCTGGTATAAATTGGCATTGGTGTGTTGTAGTTAATGGATCTGTGACGAGTTTGATCAGTTGAGAATTCAGCCATCAGGGAGCCCATCACTCAAGTTATCCCTGAAATTGCTGTTAATTGAGACCTCTGTGGGCAGTGACAGCAGAGAGGCCAAGGTGTGAACGAGCAAAGGTCTGATCTCTGATCTCTTCAAGGAGTGAGCAGAAGACTGAGTAGAAGAGAAGTCAGAGCAGGTCACACCAAGACATGTCCAGCCCTAATTCCTAATTCCAGCACTGGCGAATTGCAGCTGCCCGGAGAGGCAAATAAGATTAGGACGCACATTTTCCTGATGTGTTCTCATAGACATCAATGGTTCATGTGCACAGATTTCTGAACCATAAATAGCTTCTTTGTAGAACACAGCTCATTACAACTTTTTTCCTTCAATATCTCCTTTTTATCTTCATTTTGAACTTACGCATCCATTTTTCATACAGTACATTCTACAACTTAAGACTGGACTAAGTAAAAAAAAGCATTATATTACTCATACACAGATATATGGAGCTTGCCACAGCTTGTCATCTCAAATGTTTTGTGGTTAAAATGAAATTAAGTGTCTACTTTTGCACTTAAAAGAATAAAAGTACATTTTTTAAAAGGAAAAAAATGATATCAAAACAAGTATATTGGTAATTTGTGTGGACCCTCAAAAATATAGAAGTTTACCAACCACCGAACTAATTGTTCCAAATGAATCCACCACCTCGAATATACTCCAACAATTAGTAAAGGTCCTTATTTATTTGTACTGGTAAAATTAGTCAAAAACCTGCCTTGATATCTAAAGTTCAAGATAAGCCATGATAGCATTTAAAAAATAAAATAAAATAAAAATCTGAAACTGTCATGAAAACATGTCTATTGACAGAATTAATATAATATGAATATTCAAATAATTCATGGATGACCACTGTTTTGAGCATACCATTATTTGACCTCATATATCTTGGATGAATGGACTTCATGGTCAACATCCAAAGCAATCTTTACTGTGACAGAAAATGCTTCTATGCTCAGTAGTTTATGACAAGACATAAGAGAAACCCTGTTTTGCTTTACATAACTTAGCCTCCTGATTCAGCCATTTCTCCTTTAAATTTCTCCTTTAAACACTATTTAAAAAAAAGGGGGAAAGAGTTGTCTTTTTTTTTCTTTTATGCAAAAATGCCAACATTGAAAAATGATTCTCCATTCTAAGACGTGGCACAACTTAAATATTATCACTGAATGAATAAACATTGAATTATTCAGACTGGAATTGTAAAAGTAAAAATGTCAAAAAAATCTTAAAATTAAACAATCCAAGGGGAATATACATCAACTTTTTACAACCATTTTTATTGTGTTTGAAAAATACATGGCTTTTCTTGAAGGTCATTTTGAAATGGAAATATCAGTGTAAGCTGACTGCTTCATTTCAGTTTGTCAAATCAGAGCATTAGTTAAAATAAATAATATTGATCAAAACACATTGCTATCAAAAAATCTTCTTACAGAATTTTTTACTATGTTGATTGTTATCCCTCTTTTGGTATATTTACTCATGTTAATATCTGTACAACATCACTCTCTACCATTTCCTAATAGATTTTTAATATGGATATATTTATTGAATTTATTCTAAAAAATGGAGCTTAAAGTGTATTGAATGGTGTTCATTTGTTTCTGATTTATTTATGGAATAAAGTTGTGGACTATTATGGGATGTTTCAAAGCAGACAGAATCATATGGAAAAACTGTCTTCATGGCTTTAAATACAGTTCAGTCTCAGCTACTGAGTAATCCAACACAACTTGAAAAATAAACACAGTCAGTAGAACAGTGTAAGAAGAGGAAACCATTGCAAAAAATTATAAACACATAGTGGTTTTGGAGGGTTATTTCCATCATGAGCTGTGCCACACATTTCTTAGACATGTCATCTATGTCCAGAAAAATCCTTCCTATTGCATTGGAGTATAATTCCCATAGCAGCTAATAGTTGATGGAGAAAAAGGCAAGTCCAGGAAAGGGTTCACCCTGTCTCTGAGATAAACAACCTTCTGGAGACACCTAGTCCTGCTCTGTCCTGACAACAGAGTCCAAGGAGGCTATATTTTTATTTTGGTGTCTTGATTAAATGCATAGGGCCACAAGGATGTTGAAGGACCTGGAGGAGAAGCCGTATGAGGAGCAGCTGAGGGCACTCAGTCTGTTCAGCCTGAAGAGGAGGAGCCTGAGGAGATACCACATTGTGATCTTCAACATCCTCACGAGGGGAAGTGGAAGGTCTAGTACCCAACTCTTCACTCTGGTCACCAGTGGCAGGACCTGAGGGAACAGCACAAAGCCGAGTCAAGCAAGGTTTAGGCTGGATATCAGGAAAAGGTTTTTCACCCAGCAGGTGGTTAAGCACTCGATCAGGCTTTTCAGGGAAGTGGTCACAACATCAAACCTGTCCAAGAAGCATTTGGACAATACTCTCAGGCCCAAGGTGGGATTCTTGGGATGTGCTGTGCAGGGCCAGGAGTTGGACTCGATGATCCTGATGGGTCCCTTCCACTTCAGAATATTCAATGATTCTGTAAAATTAAGTCACAGTTTCTTGGAGCCTCTTAAAACTCCTGTGGAGATTAATATCTAAAACTATACACTAATAGGAGCCATAGAATTACTTTAGATGATAGCTAAATGTCATCTGAATAAGTTAATTGGTGTCTGTGACAAAAAGAGATCTCTATTTTCTTTGACATGTTTGACATGCAAGACAACATTGCCGTACCTAAGGTATTGAAAATTCAGATATGATTAAACTTCCAGGTGTGTTTTGATCCCAGAGAGTGCACAGGAAACAGAGAGATTAGTATCTGCACAATTAGAATTTGGTATAGCCAAGGTGCTGTGTGATGGATGCTGCAAGAAAATAACCCCTGACACCTTCAACAATGAGCCCCACTTTAGTCAGTTTGGCCTAAGTGTTTCAGATACATGAACACCTGACCAGGCAGGTCTTGTGAGGCAAATGATAGCATGAAAGCGGTGTGAATGGGATTTAAATATCATGTCAAGTTCTGGAGCCTCAAAACTGTACATGTTCTGAAGAACATGAAAGTTTATTTTATAGCAAGTTGATGGCTACAAATTCAGAGGAATTTTTATAAAAATGAGGCAAATTGAAGACCAGAAATAAAACCTACTTAAGGCTCTAAGGACATTGTCATGGAAAGGATGTTTAAAGATTATTGGGGTTCAACACCAAGCAAATTGACAAATACTTAGCTTGGAATAACTTCTTCTTCCCTTTCAAATTTTTCATCACAATCATAAGAGTAGAGTGAGTGGCTAAAGCCTATACAGATTTAAATGTTCAAGAAAAAAACTCCAAATATTTCCACAAGAAAAGTCAGAATGTAACCTTTCAAAAAAACCTTGCAAGAAATGCTGATAGTTTCATATTTTTTTCCTCTGAAAACTGTCATTCTGATAATTTGGGGAGGTTTCACTTCTTATTTGGAAAGAATTAAATTTTGCAATTAATTTGAAAGGTTTTAAATTCATTTTTTTATATTTTCATTAAAAATAATACTTAATACACTAAAACACTTGGATTCTTTTCTGATTTGCTATCATTATTTGGAGAACCTTAATATCAGGAGACAAAACATATTTTCAACTAGTTAACATCAGACCTGAACCAAGATGGATGAGAAATACCCAGACTGTATTATCATTTATTTTCATTAACATCTTTATATTTTTTATTTTATATTTATAACTTAATTTTAATTTTTTAATGCTATTTTTATAGTTTGGGTCACCTGTATAACATTTAAAGAATTTCTGGTCGTTGTCCCTTTTCAAATACAGTTTTGTTGTGCTTCTCATCTCTTTCTTCCTCTTTTTATAAGCAATTGGTGAAATCACTGATATTTTTAACAATGTGTCTAACACCAAAGCTCCTCAGAGAGTTAGGATTTGATGCAGTTTGGGGCTGATATCTCAAGCTTCAATATTTCTAATCTCAGCTAAGAGGACTTTGATCTTGACTCATTGATGTAAAATTAACCAACCTGAATGTGTTTTGGTTGAGCTGAGGAGTCTCTTTGAGGTGTGGGATTTTCAAAGAGTTTTAAGGTCACTTCACATGCAGCTACCACTGACATACAAGTTTCTAGGTTTGAGTAAACATGGGCTTTCTTCACTTTGTTCCCTTAAGCTTTATTGGAGTTCTGACCTCTCTTTCTCCAAGTACTAACACAGCAGTGGATACCACTAACACTTCCCTGTCTCTCAGGTTTTGAAGTGGAGATTAAAAGCTAGCAGACAACAAAGGGTTTAAAATTCATGCTGTATTGTGCAGCAGAAACATCACAAGTGGGCTGACTGCGTATCCAAACCTCAGCCTCATCCCAATATGAGTTACAACTGTAAAAATGGGACTTCAACAGAAAACCTGTGCTCCTTCTTTCAAAGGCGGTGTGATCCAGGCATTGACCCTGCAGTGTATCACCAGCAGATATTTATCTCTGAAGTCCTAAAGATGCGTCAGTTCCATATTTTGCTGCTGACATAATTTTGACATTTGTTTTATTAGGTCTGACTTCGTACTAACCTTCATTTTATTACTATGGCCCAACTTGAAGAGAGATCCTAATTTACAGTGGGGTCTATCAACCTCTTTTGGAACAGTTTTCATAAGCCTAGACAGCCATTGGGATTTATAGAACTAAATGGCTTGGTGAAATACAGGGATCCATGCCACACGAGCCGAGAAGGAGTGATTCCTCATCCGCGAGCAGAGCCTGCGTTCTGTGAGACCCGAAATCCATCGCTGGAGCTGTGGCTCCAGCACAAGTTAACATCTGTGAAAGGATATGGAGTAAAGTATGGCCCCTTATGTCACTGCCACAGCTGGGCTTCCTGCAGCTTAATTTGCCCTCTCAGCATGTTGCACTGATTATAAATACAATGCTGCTCTTGTTGCCAGAGGCCATGACATATCGCTTGGCACTCTGCAACCCTCAGAACAAATTTTTCCCTTTCCCTGTTCACCTCAGTCAATCACAGCTTCAGAAAGCAGCCCTCTGCCACCCAGCATAGGATTACATGTCATTTATAATTTTACTCGCTTCAAAAAGCTAATGCTTAAGTTAATAAAGTGGAAAGATAGCAAGTACGGTGTCCCAACCAGGGAGAGGCAGATTGAAGTTGTTGTTGTTATTATTTGGGTTGTGGGGCACGGTAGGGGTGAGGAAAAGGGAGACATAAAAATAAAGAGCTAATAGCCTCTCTGGTGTCAAGAAGAAAGAGAAAAGGAAGCAGCTCTTCAGTGAGACATAAAATATTAATAGCTCTCATTGGGAAAAAAGCTGCTCCTTTTTTTCTTTTATTCATTTAAAAATATATATGCATTTCTAAGCATAAAGTTTATGCAAGTGAAAGCTTTCTGCTGGGTGTTTTAATCACACGAGAATTCAGAGAATTTCCTACACTGGTTGTAATTTACCTGATGGATGAAATGGTTGCATAAAGTTTGAAAAGAACAGACATTTTTCTAAATTCAATCCAACTCAGCTGAAAAACTTACAGTTTGTTTGTGCCTATATTGTAGGGACTGGAGGTTTAGTAAATTTGCTGAAATATCTTTTCTTCAAAGATAAGCTTAAAAGAGATACGATGCTATAATTCAATCACTGACAATACTTGAAATTCAAATGTTTGGTGGCAAGGGGAATTACTTTCAGTTGCGCAACGAAAGAAATAGTTTTTGCCAAACTCAACTGATTTAAATATAATTGGACGAGGTTCATAATGAACTGAAAATTAACAAAACTATTAATTGTATAACAAGACAAATTGAACCAGTAAACTTTATTGGGCAAGTGAGATAGGATCTTAAATACAGCAGCAGAAGCAGCAGATAGCATTTATAAGCAAGCAAACAAACAAAACAAATGAAAAAACCCAAACCAATTAATCCTTGAAAATTAGTACTCTTTTGCCTAGTAGTTAAAACTACATAAGAATTTCCTTTTTTTTTAATTTAATTTAAAAAAATCTATTTATATGCATTCTTTAATTCACAGGGGTCTAAAATATCTGAATGTCAGCAAACAGTAAAGGTGTGGTTAGAGTAGGTATGTACGTTAGTGATTTAACTTCAAGATGTACACTTAAGTGCATTACTGATCTGCCTAACCAAATCATGTCAACATATAATTTATTTGCTGATGCAGAGCCAGTAAAAACATAAGATAAACTGTGTTCTCACTAACTTATCAAAAAAACAGAACATAAATTGCTCCATATTTTGTCTACAGTTAATCTCCTTATTCATATATATTGTTTTTGACTTTTATAGGATATATGGACATATGCTCAGCAAATTAGAAAGGCTGTGGCTGTGTATTGGGCTCATAGATGTTGTACAAAAGGTTGATTCAATAGTAAGATCTATTCAGATTTAAATATATATCTTTATATGCAACATGTAGTAAGAGCTTATTATTTGTACTGCACACCTACTGACAAAAATACTATGTGACAAAAGGAAGCAGAGTGTCCAGAACACTGTGTAGAAGAAAACAGAGATTCAAAATATGACTTTCTGACAAAAAAACGAGTTAGTGTCACTCTTGTTCAAGACTTGAGAGAACATGATCAAAAAGGTTCATGTCTCCCATGTGCAACTGTCTTTAGTCATGGGTTATTACATAATCTAGGATCACTTTTTTCTTTAATATATATTTCCCTTTGGTTTGTTAGTGGTTTGTTTGTTGTGGGCTTTTTTGGCTTCTTTTTTTGTTTTTTTTTTCAGAGTTGATCAGTTGATTTTTTTAGTAACAAATCAAGAAGTTTTATTTTACATTTACAGTGAAATGAAAACAAATTTCAGATTTTTTTTAAAACTTTTTTTTTTTCAAATATTTGTATAAGGGCCTGATTGCTCTCCTATTTGACCAAGATCTATATCTAAGCAAATCTTCATCTCATGTTAATTGTGCAAGTTTTCTTGATTTTGCACTGGGTTGTCCCAAAGGATAAGAAGTTGTGTTGTCCTTTAAAATCTCTAATATAGAAAGTAGAGACAAATTTTGAATAAGGCTTTCACTGGTACTTACTTTTCTACTTTCATTTTCTGAAACTGAGACTCACATTTTTAAAAAATCTCGTGTACTGTACTTTTTGCACCTGACTTACCTCATTCGATCAAAGTAAGCGAGTTACCGTCACTTTCTGGTTCCCAGTGATGAAGCATACAGAAAATATTTTTATTTTCTCAAACTTATGTAAAAAGCGCTGGCCCATGAATTCTAATTTAAAATTAGTACTACTACATCAACATTACCTGAACTTAAAATGTACAAATAATGACATGGGAACACACCCTCAGCAACTGCTTAGCTTAATATCCCTTCTCACATATGAAGAAGGGTATCAGGAAAGAATCTTATTTTAAAATAACTACATTTTCTGATACTATGCATAATATTCTTATAGCTGCAGTGATCTTCAGGGGGGAAAAAAAAAGAAAAAAGACAAGCAAAAAAAACCCACCCAAAAAACCCCCACCGCTTTCTTCCCTAGAGCTTGTTTCTTTGCATCTAACAGATTTCATTGAATTTCTCTTCCATGACCATATCCAATCATTTTTGTAATACATATAAAACTGCAATAACCGCTGCATCCTGAAGCAAGGAGTTTCACAATGTAATTATTTAGTGCACTTTTAGACTCTTAGGCATATATGCTTCAATAGAGGAAAGGAATTGCATCATATGTTATTAGGAAAGTCATAATTGTTGGAGATGGGGTTGATCTTGTCCAGTTTAACCACTCAAAAATAAGGGCCTGGTCCAAACTAGCTGTTTAAGTTCCGATGCTGAACAATGATGAGAGTTAGGGAACTGCACTGGACAGATCTTTCCATACCTCTCTCTCACCATTGAAAGAATCACCCTGTGCCAATTTATGGCAACTTATGCCAATTCACCTCCATTAACTAAAACTGGAACCAGGACAACTTATCTTTGGTGAGATACCAAAAATTTTAATCCAGTGAATGTAAATGAGGTGAATCATTCCCCATAGGTGAATCATTTGGACTGGATGAGTCTTCATTCGGCCTCAAAAGCATCTAAAACTCCAAACATTAAATGAACCTTTATTTGTGCTGCATAGTCTGCATCTGCCATCTAAAGTGTGACTGTATTCTCAGGTATTTCAGAATGGATCAGGAAAACACCACATCTTTTTGCTACAGGAGTAAACAGGAACTCCATTATTACCGATGGACAAACTTTGTATTTAAATCTCTCCAGACAGGCATATCTTAGTCTTTAATTCATCTTGAAAGAGGGAAATATTGATGTGACAAAATTAGTTTAATTAAAGATTGTCCTATGTTAGTCAAATCTGGTTTGATTAACTTGAATTGGGGAAATCTTACATTTGCTGGCACAGGTTTGGAACAACCTTCTGAGATATGTTTTTGAAAGCCTTTTTGCTGCCTGTTATTCTTTCAAAACACTTCTTAGGGTAATCTCATTACACAGGATAGCATTAGCAATTAATAGATTTTCTAGGATTATCAAGAGGGTTTTAAAGCAACATAAATGAGGGAGAATGATACTATGACAATCAAGTTGCACATACTTAAAAATTAAAACCAGCCTGTAGGCTCCTTATTATGACAAATCCCTTTAGAAAAAATCATGCAAGAAACACAACCTTTAACTGTGCATCCATTAAGGGAAGCATCTGAGGATGGCACTTAGGATACCTAATTCAGGTATCTAATTTACACCAAAATTTCAAAAATCTTAAAATAGTCATGGTTCCTGTAGATCTCATTTAAATGTCGAAAACAATATACGATGAAGAACCCAAAACAAAGCTGTTTTACAATAGAAGAAGATGTTCTACTTTCATTAACTTAATGCAGGATCTTAACATCACAGATTATAAAAAACACAATTTGTTGAGCTGAACACTAGCAGTCTATTAGGTACTAAAGTTTATGATTTTTTCTATTTTTTGATAATATCTTTCTAGTTATTTTTAAAACTACCCTGAAATCAAGAAAAATATTTTTTTCAAATAATTATTGCCAGAAGTTGCAAATCCAAAATACAAATAGAAACATTGAAACTATTTAAGTATATTCCACATTGTCCATCAGTAGTCAGATTCCAAAATACAGAAACTGTGAAAAGAGATTTATGATGTTGTCATCTTATTTAAAACGAGATGTGAAAGTCTGCGTTTTGAAAGTATTTTAAAAGTTTCAGAAATAGGGAAATACATGGTAAAAAGTATGGATTGCCAGTTTAATAATATAGACATCAGATAAGGGGAGTAAAAAAAATAAACCTCTTGACTAATGGTGATTATGAAAAAGAATATTTTAAAATATAATATGAACAAATAAGAACGTCTGCTAGTTGCAGATGGTAAAAATAAAAATAGGAACTTAGAAAAAGCAGAAGTATTCAGTATATATTTCTGTTCCGTATTTGGAATGATGTAGGTGGATATATCCATCTCATATGATCCTGTGGATAAAATATAACATTTACCATCTGTAACAAAGAGATATGTGAGACAGCATTTAAGGGCTGAAAAATAGTTTTACAGACTGAGGCATAAAGAGATCAGTTTGTCTAGTTTGCCAAAAGGAAGACAGAGACTTCACCTTTGTCTGAAATCACTTTTACAAAGAAAAGTTTAAGTTACACAGAGGCCTTTCATTCTTACCAACCAAAGCATTACAAAAGTCAACTAGACACAGAAATTAAAAATTTTCAGCTCTGTAAAAAAGTCTAACTTATAAGAAATGAGAATAATTAAACAGAGAATTGCATGCAATTGGATGGTTAGTCCTTAAAAGTCAAGGAATGTAATCCTAACATGAGCAGTTTAACTCTTGCTGCCAGGAGAAGTGCCCTGAACCATACGCTCTTGAATAAGGGATAGATGTGATCCTGAGCTGTCCTGGCAGACCTTCCTCTTTTGGCATCTCTCAAATCTCTTTTCTTCAGTGGTTTGACTGCCCTCAGTGAATGTTATATATTAGCTAAGAGCTTGTTACTTGAGGATTAAAGTCCAGTGTGGAGGAGATGGGAGATATACATTGGACACTTTGAGTTGGTGACCTAATGGTTCCTTTTGTCAAACACAGTCTGCAGGTCTCATTTCTAGTTTGGAATTTTTCAGGGGCCTAAGTAGAAAAGAAAGTATCCCTTTCTGGGCAGGAGGATGTACTTAGTGATGCCTCTCAAGAGATTACAGAGAAGGAGTTATGTTTTATTTTAGATATTTCTTTGCATCCAGGCAAGTTACACAACCATATACCTTTTCAGAGAGGCTCTTTAATACATGTACACTCCTTAAGATCACTATTGGAAAAATTAGTCAGGGATAAGCATTTATTGCCTATGTTAATGTTAAGAGAATTGCTGTAATGGTATAAGAGATCCATCATTTTATATCTAAAATGAGGGGAAAAAAATAAATAAATGAAAATTAAAAAAAACCACAAAGCACTTATCAAAGTCACCGTGCTGGTTGGATTCTTTCAAATCCCTTAAGGGTTTGGATGTATTAGTCTTGTGATGGCGTTGTTTTCTGGGCCTGCATTAATTTGATCCATTCTTTTAGAACATGTGTATAACACTACAAAAAAGTATTATTGGTTTATAAATTACACTTGTTGTTTCAGGGCGATAAAGAGAATGATGAATGCAGTCTTTGTTCAATCACCTTTTTATTCATGAAAGGCAAAACCATGGATTCTAAAAACATTTATCTACATCAGTAGTAAGCCATAAACCTTTCAAAAATGCTCCCAGTAATCCAGGAAGGAGCTGCTGATTACTGTCATAACAAAGAGGATTCAATAATGCTAATGACTTTTCTTATGATAATCAATAACCTGGTTGAGGCTGCTTGAATCTTAACGAATCTCCCAGATGTAGCCCCCTTCTTATGAAAATAAAAAGGGTTAGTGTGTGTTCGTGAGAATACTTGAGATTATCAGATTAATCATGGAAAGAGTGACATGATTCCACAAATGAGAGCTTCATGATAGTGGCAGGCCAGCCTGAGAGAAAAGTTTCTAGTTTCAAAGTTGGGAAGTCAACCTGTTATTAACCTAAGCAGTTTTTGCTTACTGTCTCCTGAACCTCTGAGGACAGACTCAGAGATAAATCACAGCTAGAAAAATGTAAGTTTAGGCACCTGATCTTTAGACCATGATGGGAGGATGGTAGTATCTGTCCTTAGTTTCTGGTTTTTGCTGTAAATTATCAGCATGACTTGGAATTCAACATTTTCCTAACTGAGATTTCTTCCCTGGCTGCATGGCCAGGGCGAGATATATTTTGGCTAACTTCAGTTATTTATACACACACACACACACGACTGGGCCATTCAAGTCAGTGAAGAGTGAGCAGGAGAATGTCCCCTCCAGAGGCCATTTGTCCACCACTTTTAGACAAACGTTTTAGGAAGTAATAAGTAATCTTAAGGATCCTATTGATGAAAGTTGTAACAAAGTACAAGGTTATGAGTGATACCTTTTAGATGGTGAAAGTTATTCAGTATTAATCCCATTTGTGGTGTGCATGCTGGGGCCTCAACAACACATAGAGATGAGACTCAGTCAGTTTGGTGTAAAATGTACATTGAAAACCTTGACATTTCCACACCATGTATAAACCTTCTCTTTCCTTAATATATCGCTGATTATGGAAACTAATGTCATCTTAGACAATATATATCCTGATATTTATCTTCTGTTTCCCATTTGTTTAATTTCTAGTAGGGTTTTTCTTTATCTTTTTTTTTGTGGGGTTTTTTTGGTTGACAGGTTGGTTTCAGTTGGTTGTTTTTAATATTTATTTTTTATTTACATTTATTTTATTTTTTATATTTCTATTTATTTTTCTTATTTAGTATTGTAAACCTGAACGGTAAACTTGAGCAGAAAATACACAAAATCTCAAAAAAACTACCCTTCACTAGGTAGTATATATGGGGACAATAAATGTCCCTAGCTAACCTAATATATGTTACCATCAAAAATGCTATAATCATGAGTGAATTTAATCAAAGTCCAAGGGTAAGATTTTTTTTTCAACTTTTTTTCCATCCCTCCTATCTATCTAGATCATTATCCCCCTCTTCTGCTTTTCTTTAGTTCAAATGAGACCATTTAATTGTGCAGAATTTGCTTAAATACAAGCAGATAGCTCCTCAGTCTGCAAAGTACATGTTGCAACCTGTGCCTGGAGTCCTCATCCAGCATGGTGATTCCAATGTTCTTAAACATTCAGTTTAATGTACATAAAACACTGGATGTCAGAAGGATGCACAAAATTTGAAGACTCAAATTCAGGTCTATTTTACACACAGGGATAAATCATTGGCATGATGGAGACTAACCTTGAGGAATAATCCTGGTTTAAGCATTTCTCTGCAGAATCACGTCCTGACTGATTAATTGATTAATTGGTTGTTTTGTTTTGCTTTGTTTTTCTAAGAAAGGTGTCAGTACTGATGGTGTGCTTTCCACCTCCATGCCTCAGGCCTCTCTCTGCAAGCTTTCTGCTTGTTTTTGAACACTTGAAGAATACAGGAGCCTCTTCAGTTCTTAATTTAATGCAGTTTTCTTTCCCATTAACTACATGCCTAGTAGTTGGGTGGACAACCAAGGATCATCACAGAGTTCTTGCCATATATGAAAATCTGTAATTATCTTACAAGTTTGTATAAGTAGAGAATTGTTGCTAATGTTACTACACATGTGGAAGAGAAAGGATGTGAAGGCCTTGTCAACGTGCACTCAGTGTGGACTAAATAAAAAATAAGTGACTGTAAAAGGTAGTCCATTATCAAACATCCTCAAAAAAGCCACATCAACAAACCAGCAATCAAATGAATGAACAAACAAACCAAAGGAAAAAAAGAAACAAACCACAACTGGTAGTCAGGTTTGTTATGACTACAGGGTTTTTTCAGTTGAACCATAATTATCTCCCTTTAAAAAAAAATTTAAAAAAATCATAAACCTTTGAAATTAATTAATAATTCTTAAGAATTATTAAGAAATAGTGAGATTGACACGAATACTAATTTTGCAAAGAAATCAGAGGGTGAAATTGGGGTCCCCATCTTCAGAACAAACCTTACAGAGAGACAGGATTCCTTCCAAATCATGCTTGGGGTTTTGTTGATGTGCAAGGATGAGATATTCTAGAAAAAAAAAAGTATTTTTAAGTAAATAACACATTTTTCAGCAACTTTCTTGAATAAGATCACAAAGAAGTTAAGTTGACCATTCTTAAATCCATGGTTAAAAGCCTAACCACTATATTAACGAAGTCACAGAGTCCCTTCTGGAGTTTCTGCTTGACTGCATCTTACCACAGGTTGGTTACATGTAGAGGAGCAGCTTGCCATACTTTTCCTCACTGATGGTGGTACAGAGCTGGCAGTGAGACCTTGCTTTTTATTCCCCACTAAATTTCCCACGAGACTTCAGCAAAAACAGCAAACAAACAAACAAATAAATAAGCTTTCTAGTAGGCCATTAAACCAAGTCTGATTGGAATGCCAAACATATCTTTCCCTCCCATTTTTCTAGAAAGGTTACTATAGCTCTAGCAGAAGCAACTTAAACGGTCTCATTACTTACTCTTTTGTGGTAAATAAATTATCAATAATATGAAACTGAATGCTAGACTGATTAGTTATGCCATCCTGTCCATCATGTATCTAATAATGCCTACTCAATGTAGCTCGTGCACAATACATTTTCTGTGCCCTTAAAGGTGAGGGTATGATAATAAATTGGACGGTTTTCTGAATTAAGCTGTCTTTGAAATTAGCTGTTTCATCCACCTGAATATACCAAAGCAAATTTATGATGATTAATTGTATTACAATGAACACCAAAGCACGTACTAATGATTTGCTACTTATTATAAAGCTTTGCCAATATTTTGTAAACCCAAGCGACATGATATGCGAGAAATCCAATGAAACCCTCTTAAACAAACAAAGGAGAAAGGGAAGAAAGGACAGGTCTTGCAATGCTAAACATTTCTAAGGACAAACAGAGGCCACAGGAACTCTTCTTTCTTAACTTTGCTGGGTTAGTTTCCTTTAAACTTAAGCAAAGGAGAAGAGGAGAGCTGACAAGAATGGATGCACACTTTTACTCATTATTCAAGCTGTTAATCAAACAAAACATTAGAAAGTTAGCACAAACATGACACCTTCTTAACTCTACGTAACTGGTTTTGATCCTGTCATCATTATGTCTATTCTCTTTGTGCTTTTTTTGTGTTTGAACTTCATTTCAAGAACCCAAATCAACATCTACCTCAACACCTTCAGTAAGATTCAGTGAATTACTCTTGTATTCAACTCAATAACTACTACATAAGTGGAAAAAACCATCACCCAAAAGTATGTTGTCCTCAAGTGGTGACCGTTCAGCTGGATTTACTTCTGAAAAATCTTTAATTTCTGATTTGGATGGCAAAAGACTTTTGAACTACAGCGAAACTCCTTTCCTGCCCTTGTCAAATTGTGCTAGTTTGGCTGGGGTGGAGTTAACTTGTGGTTTGGACTTGTGCTGAACACAGTGGTGATAACATAGAGGTTTTTTTGCTGTTGCTGAGCAGGGCTTACAGAGCCAAGGCCTTTTCTGTTTCTTATACTGCCATGCTGGGGAGGAGGCTGGGGGAGCATGGGAGGCTGTGAGGAGGCACGGGTGGGACAAGTGACCCCAACAGACCAAAGGGATCTTCCAGACCATATGGCACCATGCTCAGTGTATAAAGTGGGGGGAAGAAGGACAGGGGAGAACGTTTGGAATGATGGTGCTTGTCTTCCTAAGTAATCACTATATGTGATGGGGCTCTCCTGCTCTCCTGGGGATGTCTAAACATCTTCCTGCCCATGGGAAGCAGTGAATTAATTCCTTGGTTTGTTTTGCTTCTGTGTGAGGCTTTTGCTTTCCCTAATAAACTGGTTTTATCTCAACTCATGAGTTTTCCGGCTCTTATCCTTCTGATTCTCTCTCCGATCCTGCTGGTGAGGGAGTGAGTAAATGGCTTGGAGGCTGTCAGGGGTTAAACCATGACACAAATAAATATGTAACAGGAAGCAGTTTAGACAGATATTCAGACCATGTTCTAAAAAGTTACAGTTTGGAAGGCAACTTGCTAGAGATCTGCCTTTTCAGCCAAGAGCCTATACCACTTCAAAAATTTATTCACAGTCATAATATGTTAATAGAAAGGTTACTTTTCAATTCTTTAGGTAAAGCATGTTGTTATGTTTCAGGGAATTAAGGTGGGCCAGGAAATCACTATTGTGTAAAAGGAACACATCAGCTACTGTAACCTTCCTGGTTGTTTGGCTGTCATGTCTGCAGAGTGTTTATCACCTCAGCTGTTCATATGGCATATGAATGCCTTGAAGGGATAAAATTTCTGTATTCTTTCCTTAATTTTCCTAGTTTGTAGTCTTAGACCTGTACTACTGATTTGAACGTGCAAGCTATACTTAAGCAATCAAAGGAGAAGGAGGAAGGAAGGAAGGAAGGAAGGGAGGAAGGGAGGAAGGGAGGAAGGAAGAAAGGAAGGAAGGAAGGACCATTTGTGTATGCTTTTCATTCACCAGATGCATATAGGCATTATCCAGCTTAAAAACTATGTACCAATAGTAATTCTTTAATCACTGTGAATTATTTTGAGAAACCACTGTAAAGCCATGTCCATATGTACCTAGAATTCAGAATAGGTACAGATGTTCATAAACAATCAGGTTTCAAGGGATTAATGAATTATGGTTTTTCAGTTGAGTTGGGATGACTGAATGAGCTCTGCAACTACAACACAAACATGTTTTCTTCAATTAGACTAAAGGGGGGGGGGTGGAAGCAAACATAAAATCTAAATTTTGGTTGGTTTACTTCTGTCAAAGTGTTTTTTTAGTGGTTTAATTTTTTTTTTCTTCATAGTTTAGACAAGTTAATGTGTCTTTTATTTTTCTACATGGGGGGAACTAAGGTTTTGCAAGGTAATTCAATTAGCATGAAGGGTGCTCAGGTATTACAATCAACATATGAAAGGAGATCAGTTTTTTTAGCCTTTCTGGACAGAGAAAAATGTCGCTCTATCTTTCTGTTGACTTTTGATTGACTTTGGAGCAGGTCGATAATCAGCTCTGTTCAAGTAATGAAAATGTTTCTCTATAGATAATTAGAAAGTAGAACAACCCTGCAGAAATGTAGGAAAATCTCCAAATTACATTCACCTTGGCTGTTACTTTTTTTTCTCCCACTGCTTTTTGCAAATTTTTGGTAGAATGCCTCATAAACTGTGGATAAGGCACTCAGATGGGGCATTCTCGTTCTACTCCAGATTCCTGATAGCAAATGTTGTCTTGAGCTTATTCTATTTTTAAGTTAATCTATTATTTAGTCCTCAACTTGTCCTCACATTTTCTAGATACTTTGCCATCTTCAGATGAATTTCTAAATATCTCTACTTAATAATAGAATGTTAATAATTTGATTTACTAATATTTTACAGTCCACTACCTCTGAGAGCTGGAGTCCAACAAATTCTTTGTCATAGATTCAAGGCAGGTGGTGTCTGTTTCCTGAGTAACAGCTATTACTGGCAAAAGATTGTCCTTCCCACAGTAAGTAATGGCCTCTTTATATCACTCCTTCTATACACTGATGCTATAAAACTTCACATCTACACTGCATCAACAGAGCTCTTTCTCTCTCTATCCTGAGTCTAGATAATAACACTTTAAATTAAAGAACTTTAATTTAATCACTTAACTGTTGAAATCTTTATGCAGCTTACTGGATGCCATTCCTGTGATATAGGAGGGAAATTGCATGTACCCTTACTACAAGACAAAACAAAGACAAAATTAAAGAATGTACCAAAAATTAGAATGAAACATCATTCATCAACTCTGAGAAAAGACATCTACTTTTTCTAAGTTAATATGTTCAATATCTTCTGTGCCAGGAACCTATTGCAAGTTATAAGGCAATAAAATTATTATTTAGCATTATTTAGTATTTGTTCTCTAGCACGGTCCTCATTCTGCAAGAACACAGTACAACCAGAAAGCAATCTATGCACTGTAAAAAAATCATCCCAGAAAAGACAGTTTAATCTCACAGAATTAATATTTACATGTTAAGACTTACCATGAAGATGACAATTCAGAATACAGCCCTGGCTAAAAATTTTCAATGCCTCTTAAGATATAAATTGAGCAAACTGCAGTTTTCAGCTCACATCATGGCCTCAAAGACAGTGAGAAGACTTGAGTTAGTTCACTGTGTTGAATTTAGTACCAGATTCAAATCTGTGTGATTCATTTCACAATAGTATTCAAGTTCTCAGTGTTCTTACTTGACATCTAGTCATGAAGGTGTAGTTCAAACTCTGTGAATGACTGGTGACATTTTGGATGTCTTATTGATACTCAGAAGATACAAGTGTTCAGAAAGCCCTGTATTGTATCTTCAAGCCCTAATGAAGCCCTGATGCTGCAGCTAGTTTGGAGTTATGACACTAGATGCTTATATATGAACTATAGAGTCTACACAGCTAATTGATTGTCCAATGAACTTGCTGTTCAGGAGCTTCTGCAAGGTGTCTCCATGACTGTGTGAACCATATTGTGCCTTTGGAACTGGACTTAATGGCATACTCTCATGGGGTCTAGATACCAGGTTTTAATGGGCATGGTGGTATTCAGTCAAAGATTGGATTTGATGATCTTATAGACCTTTCCCAATCTTAATGATTCTGTAATTCTACGATAAATTGGAAAAGTATAGGTATCTATAACACAGAAACTTTAAAGTCTTTGAATTTGGATTAGAATATTACCTAAAAAATATTTTATTTTCTACCAAGGTTGGCTAATTAATCTAGACAAAGATTTTTAAAAAATTATCTTTTCAAAGAGCTTTTTGGTTTTAGGTTGTTTGTGATATATCTTTCCCTGCAGTGTGGAAGATGTGTATTTCCATCTTTGAGTGTTTCTGAATATTTTTTTAACAAAATATTTTTTTTAACACAAAAACTCATTAGCTGCTATTATAGTATCTCTCTACTTCCATAGCACAAATTAGCTAATACAGAAAAAGAAATAATTATAGAATTACACGATAAATCATCTGTCCTTAGCCAGTCAATATTAATTCTTAAGTAAAGACATGGCTGTTGCAAATCTAGATGAAAGGCTGGCCAGTCTGAGCTCCTTCATGCCAAGAACAAAGCAAATTCCAAATAAATTCTTTAGATAAAAACATTAAAGTTGTGACAATTACTTTCTTTGAGACTCAAATAAAAGGAAGTTATCTGCCTGTAGTGGTCTGTAATGGAACCTAATCCGCATAAGTTAGACATATAAGTTTGCCCAATTTTCAAATCTTTCATGTGTCTTTGAAGCCCTGCAGGAAAAGATCCTATCTGTTCAAAGATACTTAACTGTAGCCATGCAGAATCTGCTTTAGGATGGTTTCAAATACCTTTCTTCCTATACTCCTAGACAGCAAGCTTGGGAATTTTTTTTCTGCCCATTGGGCAGAGAAGTTTCATTTTTTAAAGGATTTTCAGAGACAAAGTTCCTGTCAGTTTCTATAAGATACATATATAGACAATAAAAAAAAATAATACCAGCTTATAAAACATGGCAGTTATAGACCATTCAGAACAAAACCAACATTCTTAGTTGCCCAACTTTTGACGATTCCCTAGACCTTTGAACAAGCCATTTTGAACAAAAAGAACATAAGCTGGTTTTAAAACTATCTGGAACAATATCAAGCTAGCTATGAAGTATCGACCTTCTCAGAAGTTCTGACACTTGGATCGTAGATGATTTTGCCAAAGCTCATAAACCTCAGTGTTAGTTTTTCAAAAAACTTCATCAGTTCTGGAGCTAAAAGAATTTGGCAGCACAGTTTGTCAATCTGTGCATTAAAACCAGTTAAAAGTCAATTACTTTTGGAACAAAATGAATGTGATGCATTCATTTCAGACTTGGAATGAGTAATCCTCTGTATTTCACTCCGGCTGCAGAGGACTAGGACTAGAGGACTAGGCCACTGGGTGAACTGGGCTGATCTTTTAATGCATCAATGCACTAAGTATATTTATTTACTTTAAGCCATTGTCAAATGTTCTGTGGGAACACCTTTATCAAATATATCCAATTCAAATTGATCCAGACTGGTCACAGACTTCAAGAAAGTCTGGATCCAGATCCTGGCATTGCCTCATTCAGCATGAAAGTCAAGTCTGTATGGCTTTAGTCACTGAAAAGGTACAAGTTAAAGCAAAGCTTTACTCCCTGCCCTGAAGGCTTCCTTCATCACAGACATACATCACATCAACATGTAGCAAAACTCTTCTTCAGGAATCATTTCTGAGGTCAAAAGGGCAGATCCTCCACAATTCAACTGGCATTACCAACCAGGCACCAAACAGTACCAGCTCTTTGATGTGCACTTTGATGTACTCACTGGTCTGACACTACAGTCAAGGATCACTGACAGCCATCGCATTAGGAGGTGAAACAGCCAGGTAGACCCAAACAAAAACTTGGAGGGATAGTGTGCACTGAAGCCAAAGAAAGCAAAGGTAAGGAATAGCACATCCAGGCTCCTATCCTCTGTAGATTCACAAAATCACAGAATATGCTGAGTTGGAAGGGACCCACGAGGATCACTGAGTGCAACTCCTGGCCCTGCACAGGACCATCCCCAAGAGTCACACCCTGTGCCTGAGTATCATCTAAACACTTCTCTAGCTCTGTCAGGATTGGTGCTGTGACCACTTCCCTGGGGAGCCTGTTCCAGCACCCAACCATGCTCTGGATGAAGAACCTTTTCCTAACATTTAACTTAAACCTCCCCTGGCACAGAACTAGGTGATCTTTAAGGTCCCTTCCAACCCAAACCACTTTATGACTCTATATTTCAATGGAAGATCTGGCTCATAAAATATTAAGGCAGCAATACCTTTAATGTTTCATACAGTATCTTCATTTAAAATTTGATATGAGACAAATCTTTACTATATCATTTTTCACTCTTTTTTTTTTCTAATAAAAGAACAATAAGAAGCACAAAACAGTAAAGGATAATTTTCTGTGGGAAATTAAAAAATGCCTTGAGTTGTCCCATCTTTTTAAAAATCTCGAAGAAAGAAGTGCTAGAACAACCTAGAGCAAGCATGTTTCCTGAAAGTCAAAATGTCCCTTTTTTCCAGGGTCTTTCCATCATTTCTGAAAGTTTCCAATGTCATTGTGGATCTTTAATTAACTGGGGTGCTGATTAATGGTCTTGTTTCCTTAAGAACCTCTTCAATGACATTATATGGATGAAGGTTGAAAGGGATCAATAAAGTTACAGCAGGATCAACAGAGATTTCTATAACTACCAATATTTGTGCTAGAAAGGGCAAGAAAATGGAAAGCAGTGATGGGTGTTAGAGAACAGGGGGTGGACCTGACAGAGTTAATCAGAAACATCCGTGAGTCTGTGTGCCTTCACATGCACCCACACACGTGCACACACACACAGAGGCTGATCACACAGATACTCATATCTGCTGCTTGCACGTGTGACAGTGATAAACAGGCTTCTGTTAGGAACAATTTAGCTGGTAATAAATCACTCTGGTAGGGGCTAGTATGCACAGGTGAACTGCCATGATGCAAGGATATAATTGTGCATAATCAATGCAAACATGCTCTAGTGGAACGTGACAAAGACTTACTTAAACACGTTTAGCTGGAACCTAAAGGTTAAGGCAGAGCCGAGGTGATGGGGGTCTCTGAGATAACACCAGGTTATCTTGCTAATGCCACGACAAAGGGAAGCGTAAGACACCCTTTGGCTGAACTGCTGTTAGGAAAAATATGAAGGAATAGTCTCTGTGACCCTCAAGAAGTGGGCTGTCAACATTCCTCAGGATTCTTCACCATCTCAGGAGTCTGGAAAATAAAAATTACAATACAGAGTACCTAAGGCAAACATAAATTATGGCCAGTTCTTGCAGAACACAGAATAGCCTCCTAAAAAACTGCTAAGGACTTTGAGTTTTGGAGTTGTGTCCCTTCGCTGCCCCCAGTTGAAAACAGATTCTTTAATGAGAAAATGTTTTGCTAGAGTCGTAAATTTCCCGCAGAGACATATTTATTTCAACTAAATTTTCGTTACGACAAACATCTCAGGTCCTCAGTGGAATTTATGGGCAAAACTCAAATTCTAGAGAAAGATACCACTTCATAGTAAAATAGCTTGGGTATTACATTATGAAAGATAAAGTAAAAACCTGTTCCTGATTAAATCAGATCAAGGGAAAAAAACATTCAAGCCCCGGATGATTATTCTAATCATCAAAATAATTATGCCAGCTATTTTATTCTTTGTTGTAAGGGTCATCATCATCATAGTTTCAATCCAGTTAGCCTAGTCAGCAGTCAGAGGAGACAGGTATTATTTCTTCAGAGGTGGCTTCAGTCCATCCAAAATTTGAGTGACCTCTACTGTTTCTTTTCTCTTACATTTAACTCTCCAAGGATGACAGAGCAACAAAGCATCCTTTATTAAGGCCTAAGAATATATAAGACAAACTTAGACTTATTGCTCCATTTTAGAAAACAATATCATCACACAGAGGACTGAGTGACTGATAGATGTTCACCTGCAAGTGGCTAGAAACCTCACTTGAGAAGTGGGTAATCCAGTATCTAACATCTGTAAATAAGTAAAACATTTTGATTTCTGTCTTAAAGTCACTAGATAAATCTCCTTGGAGCTGGCCTAATGCAATATTCCTTCTTTTTCTGCTTTGGAGAGCCTTTTTGTGGGGATTGTTGGTTTCATCTGAGAACAGGACATGAACATTTTTGGAAATCTCAGGAAAATAATTATTACGGTACAGGAAACTCATCTCTTTCTGAGATCTATATACAAAGAGACAGACCTATCTTTTGTCTTTCTGGTCATTAAGATAAAAAAAGGTAATAAAAGCACCGTTCTGGAGCAAAATGCTGTATAGATTTCTCTTTTAAAAAATGCAGGCTATGATCTACAACTGGCAAATTGCCCTATTAGTGTAAGTTTAAAGAAAAGGGTTGAAAGGTGCAAATTGGAAGGAAACTTGCTCCCAGGAATCAATAGGTCCAGAAGAGTCTATTATAATAACATCATGTCCCTGAGAGGGCATCAAGGATAAGTATGTTATTGCTAAATTAGGTGGTGCCATCTTTGCAAGGAAAACAGAAATGTAATGTTTGCTAATTGAACTATAAAAATAATAATTACCTTTGATGTAGGGGAAGGCAAAGTCACTCAGCAATGTCTCTGATTGTATAAATTGAAGCTGTTATCATCAGAGCACAAACTAGATTAAAAGTGAGCTTCTCAAATTACATTTGGATGAGACCAAACATACACAAGACTTTGAATATTTTCAGCACATAAGAAACAGCTTTTCTCTTCCCTGTTTCCTCAACAAACTCTCACATTTTCTTAACTGCAGCAGCATCTCCTTCAGAGTTGCATATATTTCTTTAATCAGCTTCATTCCGAACACAGTTTTTCCCTGCAAAAAATGTGGTTTACAAACCACTATTAACTTAAGGGGTATTATGCTTTAGTGAAATAGTATTGGTTATAATTCCTTCCCACTTCAGGATTTTTTTAAGGGGTGTTGTCATGATTTGAAATGGGGAGTGGCATGTGAAAGATGGTCTTAATTTCACTTCTGATCCTATCTATCATTTATTAATTCTCTACTGTTTATAAAAGGGTAGAACCAAGGATCTGCTGTAACTGGATAAGCCAGTTGTGAAGGGAATTTACGAGGAATCAAACAGATGATTTTGCAAAAGGTTATGATTTTTTTTTCCAGTTCAGTGTTATGCAGAATACTGTGCTACTTTGTGGTGAGATATTAGTTCTGACTTCAAACAGTACAATTTATTAATTTTATTCTCAAAAGCATGAAGAATTTTTTATTTGAACTATGTTCAAAACAAAGAGACTTTACACTGGAAGAGTAGACAAAAGATCTCTTTCATGAAGAAAGATAAAGTGAAAAAAACTCGTGGCCAAGCCAGGACTATTGTCTGAATCTAGGAAGGAAAATCCATTAAAAAAAAAAAACCAGAGCAAGGAAAGCATTGGAGTGGGAGGTTGACAGCATAAACAACACGCTGACCATTCTTTATGACCAGAGATAGATTGGTGAGCAGATACATCATCAGAATGAAAAGGCCTAGCAAGAATTCTGTATACCTGGACATTCCTGGTCTCAATAGTTCTTCAATGTGGAAAATGAGGAATACAGGCTAAAGGCACTGCTAAGTAGTAAACTGGAAACATGTAAATATAATGTACAGTTGTTGGTAATGATGCCACACAAGTCCCAAAAAAATGAGTAGCCCATCTGAATGAGTCAGACAAAGTTTGTGAGATATTTTTTACTATGTAGATTAAAAACTGATTTCTGACCCACAAAGAGTAGGATACCCTGAAGACATCCAAGACCAGGGCACTAGAGATGTGCATAAAAGCCTGTGGAAAATTCTGAAGTAATCGTGCAAAAGTCTTTTAGCTCTCACTGATGGTGTATATTCTCCTTAATTGAGATACTTCTAGAATATCACACAATGTGTGTAAGAGATTTCAGGGATCTTTAAGGAAGGCTACAACAGAAGACTACCCATCTAATTTTCTCATTAATCCTTTCTGCCTTGTAAAGACAAAACACATAAAAGATGAGCTTCTGAAAGTGAAAAACAGTGTAAGTATGTTCCTCCTGAATTTAAAATCCTTTGTCAACAATTTTGAGTGTATTCTCTTTTAAATCAGAGCTATTAAACTTTGGATGACTTCTCTTTCAGATATTAGAAAAAAAACCAACTTTTGAACAAGTAAACCATCTAGAAAAGACTAAAATGTAAAATTATTTCCCCATAAGACAAAATTCCCATTTAAAAACAATTTTTTTTATGTCATGTTTGGTTGAAAGTTTCGTATTTCTATGTATGTGTGTGCATGTGTACTGAAATGAGGTAAGACCATGAGTGACGTGTGCCAAAAAAAACCCAAAATTGTATTGGCTCAAATTTTTTTCTTATATCACATAGAATATCAGACCCCACTTTAAATCATTACTTAATTTGTACATCCAGAACTAAACACATATGAAAGCAAACATGTCAACTGGAAAACCCATAATAAGAAAGACTGAAAGCTGACTACTTTAAAAAGATAAACCAATTCCTGCAGACTAGAGTACTCTCATGGGAAATTGTATTCCAAACTGAATACACGTCCTAACTAGTGGCTACCCTAGACTTGTGCTTCTGACCAGAAATTATCCTGGGAATGAAAATCTTTTTAGATGAGAGTTTAATTGAAAACTGTATATACTTCTGTAAAGTTTTAGTTTGGGGCAATTACTTTATTCTGATTAAAACTTTATTAGTACAAAGAAATAATTTTAAATTATTGTAGTCACGCAGGTGTTGAACTGAGGAAAAAAATAAGGGTGAAAAGCAGGAACAAACATGCACTCACTTCGAACAAAATCAGAATATTGAGAACCAAATTAATCAAGACACTGAAGGACATGAGGAGAAGAAATTATTTAATTGCCTGTATACTACTGCTTGGAGCCTGGATAATAAACACAGGGAATTGGAATTGCTCATTTATGAGCACAAATTTGACCTAGTTGGTATTACTGAAACCTGGTGTGAAGAGTTACATGACTGGAATATTAAAATAAGTTGATATAACCTTTTACATAAGGATACAGTGAACAAGGGAGAAAGAAAAATAACAACTTAACTTTAAAAAAAAAAAAATTGATTTGTGCTTAGGAATCAGTGTCTTTTTGCCCTGTAGTTGAGGAAAAGATAAAAGTTGTTTACAGGTCACTGAGTGATGGAACTGAAATACTTTGCTTTCAAAAATTAATTATAAAGAAAGTGAAGAAAGAAGGAGATGCCTAAAATCTCAGTATTTACATTAAAGAGTTTCAAAAAAGCTGGGTGAAGGTTCCTCTGGAATGTAATGGATAACAGGGAGTCTTGTGGCACAGAAAAATCCTCAAAGATCTGGAAAAAATTCAATGTACAGAAACATTTAGAAAGGAAAATGGGATGCCCTGATAAATGTCCTTTTGTCAGTTTAAAGTTAACCTAAGGCAAACAATAAAATGGCTAATATGAGATTTAATTAAAATAGAATTAAAGGAAGGTAATATAACTAATATCAAATAAAATTGGTTTATAAAAATAGACCTACAGTAATTTGATGCCTTTTTGTAAAGTATAAGAGAAGAGTGATGATGATAATTCTGATCATCTAATATTTAAACTTACAAAGATTCAATCCGATCTCAGAAATGTTTTTTTCAAGAAATAAGAGCACTATAAAGTCAACAAGTTATCTTCAAAATAGACTAGGTCTCAAAATGAAATGAAATTGAGACATCCCCATAAAGCAGTAATGATTTTGAGCAAGAAAATTATTCTTGAATATGTGTTCTTAATGGAGAGCATTAAAAAACAAGGAGCAAAAGCTTTTGGAACTGGTCACTTGACAAATGAACTGCACACACACATAAATATATTCATCTATATGTATTTGAGTGTATATATATACAAATATACATTACAAAATATAAAACTTTACTACCAGAAATTAGGAACTTATGCCTTTGTTAGAGGGAAGGGAAATTCAACTTTTGGAATGGTGGATTCTGAAAAGGACTTCATCAAGAGGGCAAGGGGATTAGTATGAAAACTGAACATACAGAGAGAGTAAATCAGATCAAGTCAATCGCAATAGTTGTCTATTTAACACTGGTATAACTGTAATTGGAACACTGTGCTCATTTCTTATCTCTGCAGTTTGATAAGGAGATCTGCAAATTGGGAAGAAAGCAAAGAACCACAAAGTTGAATGAAAAAGTGATTTTATTGCCAGACTGAAGGAGGTCTAACTGGTTAGGTAAACAGAAGCAGGTTAAAGGTATCTCTGGTCATAAGACAGTCATCCAAATTTGATTCACACTTTTAACAGTCATCAAAGTCTAAGGCTATTTCCTTTATCACAGAGGTGTCTCCAGTGTGATTCAGGGGGTTCTACAGCAGCCAACATGAATCACCCTCCAGAGCAGCCCATTTCTGACTGCACTGACTGCAAAGGAAGCTGAGCCAATTATCTTTGTCTAAACCAACACTTAGAGTTAACTGAGATGAATCCTGCTTTAAATGTTCTTACAAGGAACAGAAGTTTGCCAACAGAAGGCTTATCATCTTAGTCAGCAGATGTATGAAATCCAGATGCTGAATGCTGAGCAAGTGTATTTTCCATCCACGTGGTACCTCAGCCATTCTTGATGAGTCTCTGGATTTCTTTTCCAACTGTTGGGGAACACTGACGTGATTACATTTGGAATTTTTAAATTTTGGTACTTGAAGTTAGAACAGATCACTTCAAGTTATTTAGACTAAGAGCTGTGTGGATTTTTTTCCCTGTCTTTTTCCTCTGTTAAAGCAGTCTCACCCTATTCAGCAAATTTGCAGTGCATTGTTAGGTGTGCTTCCTTCCTGTGAGCTTCCAGGTGCAAACAGTAAGACTTCCATTTTTTTTCTCCAACCTAAAATAAATCACCTAATGTAAATGAGTTTTGATTTGGTGAATTTCTATAGTTCATGTTTTTCACCAAATCTTCGTACAATGGTCCCACCCTCCTTTTAGAGCAACTCTTTTATTCCCTATATGGAGAACCTCTGTCTTACACAGTACATCCAAGTTTAATACCAGAATTCTGTGAGGTGAGTTTAATCTCAGAGCCAGGCCAGAAGCCACTAAAGGCACTTCTCAGCCTCCTGATCTTCCTCGTCTCCAGTAGGAAAGACCTACAGACCTTTGTCATTGACTTTTTTCTCTCTTTGGACCACATAACTGACTTGGCAAGCCTTTCAGGTTCAGTGCAAATAATGGTATTAAATTACTTCCACCTGCTGACCCATAAGAACCATCTGGTCTACTATATTTATATTTCCTTTATATGATGGGTGGTCAAAAGTATCCTTTGTGCAAATTGGTGCTCAAAGATCACATTCTGTGAACAAAAAATTGAGTGATGGATGGTTATGTATGATTTTCTGTCTCATAAATGGGTTTACAGGTATTAGATGAGTGGTAATGTTGAAATGAATCTTTGTTTTTTGTTTCAGGTCTCAATCTCTCTCAGATTTTTGTGAGCTTTATATGGAGTGAATTCGTATTACATCCTTCTTTCAGCAACTAATTAGAAAAAAAAGTGTTGTGTTCATTGTCTTTCCTCATGCTGTTGGTAGGATCTGGATTATTCCTCAGACTTCTGCATTTTCTGTCAGATTTGACTGAAATTGGCCAGAGGGCTCAGTGATATTGTGGAGACATGGACCAACTCAGTATCACACAGACAACATGACCATCTAAGCCACAGTGTCTCAGGAAAAAAACCAAAAAATAAAAAGAAAGGCATTTATCTAACACAGCATGAGGAAAATCATTGGGATAAAAACAAAACAGTAATTAGATATTCAGACTAAGGTTCTCAATCTTTTGTGCTCTTTTAACTCTTTTAGTGTCTGTTCCAAAATTGGTGTATATCAGCAGGAACTTTCCACTGACTTAAAAGCACTTTGAAGAAGGCTCCTAACAAAAGGAAATGAAGGGCCTGGAAATTCAAAATGCACAATATAATGATGATGACTTACTGCATATGCTGGATAAGTACCCCGGGTAAACCCATTATTTTCTTATTTTTTCCTACTACACATTTTTTATCCTGGATCTAACAAGATGTTAAATCACCATACCACGTTTTTTGATAGTAACTCAAAAATGATGCAACAGCATAATTTGGTAGAAGAATAATTAACTTGTGGTTCTATTGAATGATGAAGTGGAACTCCAGTTCTCCAAGCCTGAGAGTCACTGCTGCAGATATTCTCTTTCTAGCACAAGAGGTGCTTTTCAGTTTCATCTGCAGGAATATTTTCTTGAAAATACTCAAGGCCTTACTTGCAAAAACTGTTGTTTGCCCCATGTACCAAAAGTATTGCTTCAGGGTCCTAGAACCTGAGAGTCATTGATTAGGAGAAAAAAACCCAGCTCTTAACAGTTGATACTATATCACAGAAACAAAGAAAGGAAGAAAGTGAGATATTAGTCTGGGGACAGTATAGAAGTTAAAAACATATAGATGGTGAAAAGATTAAAATTTTAATATGATTGAAGCTGAAGATGAATGGGAAAAGATGAAGATGAGTGAGAAAGGATGAGTTTTGTCATCAGCTTCCAATGAAACTAAGACACCTGATTTGATTACAGTGTTTAAGAGTATCGAATAACGTGTTAGAAAAACTATTCATATACTTCTGGAGCTGATTTCAAAGTGTATGAATTTTAACTAAAAATGTCCTTCTGAACAAGAAGTTGCTAGCCACCTCCCTTTGTGAGGCAGTTCTCACTCTGCAGAGAAGCACAGCTGTAGTCCACTAGGGCACCTCCTGTTTAACAGCCATGTCATCCTTAATGAAGTTCAAATACCTGTCCTTGACAGTTGCTCTTCACAGAGTTTTTGGGCATGGGGTCAGAACACCCTCACAAGACTTAAACATAAAATCCTATTATAGCATATCTGGAGCAATTTTGGACTTCAGAGTCATCTCTCTCTACTGCACACCTGTAGGTGCTCAGATGCCCACATTGTGGGCTGTTTTAAAGGCTGGTTTATGTACACTGCAGGCTAAAAATGTTTCACTTTAGCGGAATACTGTCAATATCACATATTGGAGTAATACAATAAGGTGAGTATCTTATGGATCACTGTGAGTGTCTGGGGGGCAGACACATGTCCGACTATCTCCCTTAGTAAACATCAGAAAAATTAACTTGTTTACTTTTAGTTCCTTCTTAAATAGCTAAATATGATTACAGGATTTAGAACTTCTGTGTTTCTGTCTGCTGTCAGCCCAATGCTGTCCAATTCCTGCTAAAAATGGGAACAAAATAGGAAAAAAAAAAGGAATCTTCCTCTGATAGAACAGTGTTAAATATGAATCAGTTTCCATGAAGTTCAAGTACATTATGAAATGAAACTTCAAGCAAAAAGACCCAATCCAACAAATGAAAAGCCATTGTTTGTTTGCTTCAAGACATATAACATTATTATTGCAATAGTTATTTTTAAATGACATTTTACATTTTTGCTCCAAATTTCCCTCAGTGTCACAAGCTGCAATTAGTGCTAATCATCCTCTACTCCTGGTAAAATAACTGAACAGAATTACATTACCTTTCCAGCCAAAGAGGTTCTGTGCTTGCCAGCTTCTTTATATTAATGCTTTAAGCCCTGTAAATGGAATGGAAGTCACATAAACAAAGTGGAAATCTGAAGAGAACACTTCTGGAAATTAGGGATGGTTTGAAGCAGTTCCATAAATGTGGGGGTAGGTCTCCATGGGAAGACCCCCTACTAGAAACATAAAAGGCATAAACCATCACAGGTAGAGAATTTGTATAAACACATTAACACACTGCAGTAACCAAGATAATATGCAATTTTATAGGTACCAAGTTATTGCAGTGAGGAGCTTCAGGGTCAAGTTTGGTTCAGTGCCAACCAGCTACTATGCAAAGCTTTACTGGGCAAGCAATGGAGCCATGGTCTTTGTAGTTGTTTGTTTTCATTAGAATATGCAGTAAGAATAAGGAAAACTAACCATATCTGTGAAGGTAAAGCACTTAAATCATGGTAGAGAGTTGCTTGGCTTCTCAAAGATGCTTCAATTCACATGAAGCATCCATTTACAGTGGTATCTTACCCTTAAATAAAGAGTTCTTCTAGCAAGGCAGAATTTTCTAAACTTGTTTCCATGTCTGTCTGGCAGTTTCATTTAACAGAAATTGCAGCAATTGTTAAGGCCATTAAAATGTCTGATGATCATCACAGCTCTAAGTGCTGTATCTTAGTTCTATTCCTTCCATTTTCTTTAACTTCATTTATACCCTTTTGATTTCTAGGAAATGCCATTGATTTAAAACTAAATAAAACAAGTGGAAAAGTTAAAGTACACTTGTGTAATGGTTCTCATTTTAAATTTACCAGCAACGTTTCACAGGTTTGCATCTCTGGCAACCCCAGGAACAGGGCTGAAAACTTATCTGACTGAAAAATGCTGGTTTTGTTCAAGGCAGGACTAGACATCTCTTGTGCCTAATTCAGTTCGCAGATTCCCATGTCCTGAAGAGTTTGAAAAACTCCTTAAATAAATAATTTCTATTTTCTATGCTTTCTGAGATCAAATGTTAACTGCTGCAGAATCCTGAAAATCAAAATCTATATTGCCACCTCTGCATCATTTCAAAAATTTATAATTTATAAATTCCCC
The DNA here is from genome assembly GCF_003984885.1 of Neopelma chrysocephalum. Taxonomy (NCBI): domain Eukaryota; kingdom Metazoa; phylum Chordata; class Aves; order Passeriformes; family Pipridae; genus Neopelma; species Neopelma chrysocephalum. The sequence continues at coordinate 1,836,590 of NW_020925669.1, forward strand.
ACTTAAAATTCTACCTTCCTAAAAATCACTGCCATCTAGTATTGTTTAGGGATCAATAGAGCTGTGGTTTTGTGAGGAGTTATTGCTTGTCATCTGAGCAAAGTAAGTGACCATGTATTTTTAGCCTGCTCCAAATGAAATGTGAGTTAATATAACTTCCTTTGGCAAAGTAAAAATTAAATGACATTATGTACAAATTTGAGGGCAATTTTTACATACTTTTCAGAAATAACTGTGTTACTTTACATTTGGCAAATAAAGCTGCTGGTATAAATCTACCTATACTGGTTTCCTAAATCTAGTAATATTTACAACCACTTAGACAAGCAAATAATTTAAATTAAGCAAATTCCTTTTTCTATTCTAACGTATTTTCCTCTCTCTGGACCTCATTTGATGCTTTATTTACTTGTCTGATTTTATTGAAATCTTAATTTATGAATTTTAAGAGAGCAAGGATTGTTTTTGTGTTTGCTGCTTCATTTGATAATTATGCTTCAATCCATTTGCAAGGAAAATAAATTTCTAAGTAGTGCACAAATAATAGAGAAGGCCAAAGCAGAAAAGTCACTACTTACCATTCGAGAAGAAAGACCTGACCTCAGGAACCAAAGAAATAGACATAGCACTGGATCAGAGATTGAATGCTGAAGGACTGAAATAATAAAACTTTACAAAAAGCCAGGAATTTACGTATTTGGTAAAACCCAAAGAAAGAGAAAGACTTTCTTGTCTTACTTGATTATAGTTTGACTTTGAATCATCTATGTGGCTACGGAAAAAGTGAATGCAGTCCTAACAGACGCGAAATGAATTTTCTGTAGTAGTGGTAAGGAAGAGCTAATGTTGTTATACAAGTCATTTATGTGATCTCCCCTGGAATATTGAATTCCACCCTTGCCACTTTTACTCAGAAAAAACACTTGGACACAGAAAGAGGATCACCAGAGCAATAGAAAGACTGTTAAAATAAGGAGAGAGATATTTTTGAGATCAGAATGGAAACCTCTGGAGGAAACAGAGAACATAATGGGGATTACTAAATGCTCTGTGGCTCTAATTATTTTTTCTGGAATTGAAAATTAAGATGTTAATTCTATTCTGAGTATTCAGCACCCAGGTAGGTACTTCTGCTCACAGAAATACTTAAACCTGCACGAGTATTCTCTGATGGAGTCTACCAGGCTGATGGTTGTCCAGCAGATGCTGCCCAAAAATACCTCTCCTTTAATATGGATTCTAGCTCCTATTCAAAAATACCATGCACCACAACTGAATGTTGGTAAGTAGTCATAACCTTTAAGAAAACTTAGCCTATTCACTAGGTGGATAAACAGATGCACAAAATAAACTAGAGATCTCTCCTTAGAAACCGATTAAATTACGTCAGTGCGAGATCGGGAGAGAGGCATTTGAGGCTTTGTATGCAGTATTGCAAATACAGGCTAAAAGGAATGTGATGAGTCTGATCTTGTTGTACAAATCTAGAAGCCAGGGACTTGTTCCTAAACTGGCATTCTCTGTACCTGTACCCAACAGAAAACTCAGTGCAAGGGAAAGCTCCAGAACAGCCTCCTGAGGTGCAAGGCTCCTTTTCCCCACAGCTGTGACGGTGTTAATAGCCATGTAGCTAATCCTTTCATAGACTGCCACAGCGCAGACCCTGACTTCACACTTGCCTGTTTCTTCCTTTGTCTTTTTTAATTAATAATCATCAAATTGTGTCCGGATGGTTCTCCCCTCTCTTTGCCACTCTCACAACACCCACACTCACTCACTCAGCAAGGGGGAGCGGAGAAAGAAAGGCGGGATGGGGGTGGGGGGTGGGGGAGATGCCAGCTTGAAATTAACAGAGACAATTGCAGTTGACATAATGATACCACATAATCCTAGCAATTAAGTCACAGAACAGCACAACGAGTTCATTCTCAATGCTCGCGGCATTGCTCCCCTCTTCCCCTCCCTGCCTTACGCTGCATGTAGGGGAACAAGGGATCACAGAAGGCGCAGTTCTCTTTAAGGAGCCTGTTCTTAAAGACTTCAGCCATCCTGGCTGTCATGTGTGGATGTGGGAGCTAGATGCAGCCATCCATCCATTCAGTCCATTGGCTGACAGCAGATGACTTTGCACAGGAGTGGCACTTGGATTTACCCCTGGGGGGTCGGGCGGGGGCTGAGGCTGCACACAGCTGTGCCATCTGTTCCAATAATACCACATTACTCTCTAAACTCAGTAATGAAGGCTCTTGAGTAATCTTTCATCAGAATGACTTCACAGCATTAAAAATGCATTTCAATACATAGCTTGTTTAAATATTTAACCCTCTTTGGCTTTGAGAGATTGATTCAGATCCATGGTGTTTATATGTGTAAGAAACATTGATTTCCATATGTAGACCTGCATTAATTCATGAAGACATGAGTATGCACAGAGAGGGATCTGTAAATAAATGGACTCTCAAACTTTAGAATATGACTGGGGACAGTTGGTCTTCTGGCTTTGATTCTCCTCAGTGTGAACTTTTCCTGCAGAACAGTTTTACATTGGACTAAAAAAGCAAAACACACCATAGACCGGTATCTAATTAGCTTCGATGGGAACTGTATTGATCTCATTTACCTGCCACCCTCTTTTTGTTCCATTCACTGTCTGTCTCTTGTCCTGATTTTCAACCTGTCTGGCATTGTCAGTTCAAGTAATGTAGTTTTATTAATACTTTTTTCTTCCTTTTTCTTTAAAAAGTACTTTCCGGGGGGGGGGGGGAGGTTTGGGTTTGTTGGGGGGTTTTTTGTTGTTTTTTTTTTTTGGTCGTGATTTTCTTTTAGGTTTCTGACATATTTAGCCAGCAGAAACACAAGCTGTTCTAAAACTGTCAGGCCTTATTATGGCATGGAGGACCTGATGCATACAGGGCTGTCAGCTCGGCTATTGCTGTAGAACGATCGGGTGCTGTGCACAATACTAAGGCTTTCCCCACTTGTTGGTAAGTCCAGGGTGAGAACTCCTTGGTACTGACCATGGCTGGCAGTGATTATGAATGGCACATTGCTCCAGTCATGTCTTTGGCTCTTCCATACACAAGTTTTGGAACGAAAGAGCACCAATATTTGTGGGGGAAACCATAAAAACAACTCAGTGGGAATGTGAGTTGCAGCATAGATGAGATATTGTTCTGTAAGTTATGTTCTTGTTAAAGAGTCATTACAAGGATTGGTAAAGAGAAAGCTGGTCAAAATCATGGAAGTGCTTGCCATCATATAGATACTTGGACTAAACCTGAGGTACCCAACATAATTATACTTAGTACGTTTTCTGTGTCAGTGCCCCTTTATCACTTATAAGTTTCTTACATTCCAGGAGTGATCCAATATGCTGGTTTTGGCTGGGGTAGAGATCATTTTCTCCACAAGAGCTGGTATGGGTCTGTATTTTGAATTTGTGCTGGAAACTGTGATGATAAAACAGGGATGTTTTTGTTATTACTGGGCAGTACTTGCACAGGGCCAAAATTTTTTTCTGCTTCTCTCACTGCCCCACCAGCGAGGAGTCTGGGGATGAACATGGAGTTGGGAGGAGACACAGTTGCGACATCTCACCCTAAGGGACCACAGGGGTGTTCCATAATCTATGGTGTCAAGCTTAGTACCTAAAGCTGGGGGCAGGGAGAGGAAGTGGAGATGTCCGGAGTGATGGTGTTTGTCTTCCCAAATAACCTTTATGTGTGATGGAGCCCTGCTTTTCTGGGGATGGCAGGACACCTGCCTGCCCAGGGAAAGTAGTGAATGAATTCTTTGTTTTGCTTCACTTGCATATGCAACATTTGTTTGTCTCTACCCATGAGTTTTCTCACTTTTATCCTTCTGATGAACTGTGTTCCCAAAATTTGTACGTTAACCTGTATGAATTTATGTACCAATCACATACCAATACACTCTGCATGAACTGAGAGCACAAAACCTGATCTTCTTGTTCTCTTCTTTTGCAAAATGTGAGCCAGTTTCAGAGAGGAAGGTAGGAGCTATGTTCAGTATGTCTTTAAGTCCAAATTAAACCCTGAAGGTTAGTTAAGGAGAGTCTGAAAAAGCCCACCTAAAGGGCAATGACAGGTTTGGAGACGTAGACATATTCCAGTATTCGAAATTCGTAATCTTGCATAACGATTGCACAGACTTCTCTTCTCTTTGCTACCCCAACAATGCTATCCAGTGTTACTCTCCCACAACATGTAGTTTGGAATATTATCTTCTGCTATAAATGCTAACAAGGCTCATCAAAGCCATTGTGAATGATAGATCCCTCCATGTACCTCTGCTTCATCTGGAACATAAGTAATAAAAGGATTCAAAAAATATGAATCATGGGCCAAATAAATCAAACTACAGAGTAGAAAAGAAATGGGAAATGACAAGTAACAATGGTCTGTCTTAAAGTTATTGCATGACTATGTTTCTGACAGAAGCAATGCACTTGCTATTTAATAGAATGTATTTATCCTTTAACAAATCCAAGCAGACCTGTTCTTTCCTAAATATATATATATAAGTAAATTTCATCATATGTGCTCACATACATACACAAACATATATATCTCATACACACATACACACACATATGCACTCACATGTAGGAGATGAAATATGCATCTCTCTTCAAAAATCTAGATATAGCATTATCTGTGTCCGTGATCTGTCCATGACCTGTATCAGCAAGTGCCTGTTGACTCCCATTAAACATTGTTCAGTAGGACACAAAGTGTAATTCCCAGCTACAAGGGGTTAAGGAGGCATTTGTGGGAAGGCAGATTATACTGCATAATTTGGTGGACCAGCACTCATTTTTATCAGATATTAACGCAGAGTCAGAAAGAGGTATCAAGTTGATCTGACATGCTTGTGCTTTCTTCAACTTTTTTTTTATTTATCATATGTTAGATATATATTTACAAATACTAAGTGTTAGCAGTTTTCTCGCAATATTTTCTGCACCACATTTTAATTTCACTTTTGCTCATGTGCAATTTTTTTTCTTATCTTTTACTCATCCATTCCCTATGTTGTACAGGTGTTAATAATAATAATTCAATTTAATAACATCAATCCTTGCAGAGCACTTGAGCCCATCCACTCCTCAAGGGCACCTAACCCTTCACGTCCTCAACTTGCAGCTTCTTTATCACACTTGAACCACCCTCATAAACTACATCTTCTTTAGACCTTGTCAGGAAGGGCAAGTCCAACATAATGGAAATGAACTGAGAAAAATGCAACCTTCAAGTATGTCATCTCTTGATATTACAATTTCTCTTCCTTTTTTGCTGTGGGGACTGAAACAGGTATTCTTGTCTTTCCGTTCAGGCTTTTAGGATCTCAATTTTGCTGTCACACTTCTATCAGAGTTTGAGCTAGAAAAATGTCCTTTGTTTCTGGAGTTAGGGGAATTCTTTGAAAGCATTTCATTTGCCCAAACTTCTGACACGAATCTGATCAAGTTGTTGATGTGACTCATATGACTTCAGTGAACAGAGATGATGTTGAGGACTTTTTTATTGTTGCTGTTTGGAGTTTTGTCTCTATTTTGTCTTCAGGTGAGAGAAGCTTGTGTGCAGGGAAAGACTGGGACTCTCCATGGAAAAGCTCTCCTAAAGGAATTATAATCTGTGCCAAGCCTTACACGTTTTTCAGTTCACTCAATAAAAATTTTTAGGTACTTCATTAATGTAGGTTGTACATGAATCTACTAAATCTGGAGAGGAGCAAAGCTGAATGGATCCCAACTTGTCCCATGATTTTGGTCTGTCCTCTTTGTTTCTAATAAAGTGTGAAATAACCTTACAGTGTAATGTTAAAGACAAGGGACATTGACTGTAGTAGCCATTTGGACAGCCTTCCTTCTATCTGCAAGGTAGGCTGCCTGAGAAGAAGTACTTGCTCTCTCATGATCATTAACCCCTTTTAGAGAACCCTATTTTATCTGTTAAGAAAAAATAATCAACCAAAATCCTGGTCAGATTATAATCCATATTATTTATGGCCAGTGGGGGTACTAAAGTACGGAAACTATGACTCGGGGAGTGTTCCACTCTTAACACTTCCTCCTGCAGCATGGTTATACCATTTCTGAGGATAGCAAGCATGTAATACCGTAGTAAATTGTGTTCAGCCTGGATAATGATGGGAAAAAAGTGTCTGAGAGAAAGAAGAAACATTAAAATTTGCTGGAGTAGTCACAGCAACCTAAAGGCAAAATATTTTAAATTATGTTTGGATGTCCCTAGCTGTTGTACACAAGAAGGATGATGAATGGAGCACCTCTCCTAGGCGGAAAGGCTGAGAGATCTAGGGTTTTCAGCCTGGAGAAGAGAATGCTCCAGGGAGACCTCACTGTGGTTTTCCAGTATCTAAAGAGACCTGGAGAGGGACTTTCCCAAGGGCATGTAGTGATAATACAAGGGGGAATGGACTTAAGCTGAAGGAGGGTATGTTTAGATTAGATATTAGGAAGATGTGACGGTGGTGAGGCCCTGGCACAGGTTGCCCAGAGAAGCTGTGGATGCCCCATCCCAGGAAGTGTTCAAGGCCAGGTTTCGTAGGACTTGGAGCAACCTGATCTGGTGGAAGATGCCCCTGCCCATATCAGGAGGGTTGCAACAAATTGATCTTTAAGGTCCCTTTCAACAAATCATTATGTGAGAAATCCAAATTTCTCTGTATCTGTCATTGGTAATGTTATGGATCATTCATTTTGTCTCATAGGTGTTATTCCAGCTAGACTGGAATCCTTAACCTTGGTGTTACTCTTTGCTTTGAATTTTTCTTGTCTGGTTGAATTTCTGGGGTTTGTAGTGTCTGTTTTGTTGTGGGTTTTTTGTCTGCTTGTATGTTTGTTTGTTTGGTGGGTTATTTTTTGAAATTATACTCTTCACACCGAAGCCATAAAAAGAGGGGGAAAAAAACAGCTATTAATTAATGCCTCTTGAAACCATATGCTTTTTGAAACATGCAGCCAGAATTATTGATCTAATTTAAGTGTCTAAAAGTTAGATGTGTAAGTCTGAGCAGCAGTTTATGCTCCAGTTATATCTAATGGAGAGAAACCAGCACTTTTCAAGGGTAATAGTGGCTGGGTGCACATGACAGCTGTCATCCACCTGCTTCACAGAATAACCCAAAGTTATGCAAGTTCTCATTGTAAGAGAGTGACTTGTTAAAAAGCATGCATTGTATTAATGACAAAATAAAACCCAGGTTCCTTGAATTCCACATCTGTATCATAGTCATTAGGGCAGGCAGCCTAATGACTACTTAGTAGAATAGAATGCATTACCAAACAGTCTTACGCAGACAAATCTGTTGTTCAACTAAATTATTAAGATATGTTCAAGAGTAAGGATCTGGAGCATAAAATTCAAATAAAATTCATAAGCGCCATTTTTCTTGCCTGAATGAACTCAGGGTTCTGCTATATATAGCAGGTTTAATCAGGTGGAAGGTACTATGGGATGTTAATTGTGTACATTTGGATTTGTCTCACCTGCAAAATTTTGGAGTGTTTTACCTTCTTCAGAATATGCAAATATATATCCACTCTATCAAGGAGTTACTTGGGTTTCTTGTTTGTTTGTTGTAATGGTCTCTATCACTATAATGCATAAGAACACACATCATGGAAAGGGATCCCTATCACAGAATTCAGTCACCTGTTGTCATAGGAAACTAAGGTATATAATAAAATCAACAAAATGCTTCAAGTTAATCTTATTTAAAAAAAAAAAAAAAGAAAGAAAAACATCCAGCAAAACCAGCAAAGAAATCTCAGATTACCTATGTAATTTGCACTATTTGTTCCTACTAGAAGGCTCTTCCAGCATAAAATTTCTCTGATGGTTAGTAATTTCTTTAACTTCCAGGAGAAATACCTTTGGATACTCATTTGTATTAAGTAACTTCATTTACCAGGACATTAGTAAAACTGAATGAACTGAATGTTAGTGTTTCTTTCTTGAATGGAGAACAGTTAATATCCTTCCTGTCTTTGTTTTGCTGATCTAAACCAATCAAATTAATTTTGTAAAATAAGTACTCCTTTCTTAGATCATTCCTGGAGCTTTTGAACATCTTGGTCCAATTTGGTGCTTATGATCCTTGGACAAGCGTGGGCAGTAGCACGAAATGCTGTATGAGTTGCATGAGTTGTGTGACTATTAATACAGTCTCTACTTTTATTTCACCTGGATAGATGTAGAGTTAGAGTGTATTAGTCCTTCCTTCCTCCCTGAAAGAAGTCTGGTTTAGGTTATATGTGATGCAATCCAATAAAAGAAAACATTTATATATCAGTGGAGGGAGGAAGTTTGTTGGGAATAGGGGCTCAATTTTCTGGATGATATTAATGAGTTTCAGCAAGAGGGTTTGGGGGATTTCAGAAGACTTCAGAATGAATTGAGGGCTAGAGATCTGTGACCGGACAGGAAGTTCTTCCAGTGTTGGTGGAGACAATAAAAACTTCCTGAGGCCACCAAAAATTTCGAGTCTATCACCCTCATGGTTATTGTTCCCTTCCTCAGTTTAAGTGCTTGTAGACTCATATGATTAGAGCCAATATCTTCCTGCACTGCTCTTTTTGGCTGGTACTAAAGGACACTAAAAACAAAGTTCTGTCAAGGAAAAAAAGAAAGAAAAAGAAGGTAAGTTTTGATTGCCATATTAGAAACAAATCTCACAGTGGAGTGATGTAGAGAGGAAGAGGGATGAAGCAAGCCCTTTAAAGTTTCCTCATGCCTTAGACAAGCTTGAAATCTTGACAGGCCTCCTCCACTCCTGACTGCACGGGGATGGTACACCTAAACACTAAGTGAAACCCTACATGTGTTGGATTTTTGCAGGGGATACCTGCTATTTGCAGGTACCTGATTGAATTTCCAGTGGATGCCTAGCAGGTCATTTCAGTTGTCAGCCTCCAAACAGGTAATGAGAATTTATCAGCTCTTCATTCACGTTCACAGCTGATCTCTCACCGGTACATTTCTATAAATATTGCTCTTATCTGGATGTGTCTTGAATTAGCAGTTTATTTTATTCCATAGTATTTGTGTTTATTTGTGGTGTTTGTATTTATTTGGTTTACCCAGGCAGGATAAATAACAAGATAGCATTTATAACCCTGTCTTCACAAGTGACACTATGGATGGAGACTTCAGCATAGCCAATGTTTCCATTGACGTCAACAACAATAATTGCATTAATAGCGAGTCATGGTGGTCTCATTGGTATTTTGCCCAGGAACTGTAGCATGGAGCTGAGAGCCATTGTTTCATAAAAAATAAAGAAACCTATAATTTTATTGAAAGCAGAAGGGCACAAAAATGATATTGTTTAGAAACTACTTGAAATAATAGCCATTATGTCACCAGGCTTGTCAACCTTTGTGTCAGCTCAAGAAAGCTGCAAAGAAAAAATAAATCTATAAGTGCTCAGACAATTATAACACTGGACTTGAGAGGCTACACAGGGTCTTACAAAGAACCTAAAGCTGTTGTGTTTTTGTACACTTTTCCTAAGTAAGTTTAAATTCAGAGATGGGGTAAGGAGGCAGCAGGAAGACTGTTAAATAATAGAGATTGGATTATAAAATTAAATTAAATTAAATCAAATACTTTAGATTGGTGTTTCTATGCTAAGGGACAGGTTTAATTCTCAAGTCTGTATCCTGTTTTTTGGCTAATCTGGAACTATATTTGCTTTGCTAAAAGAAGGGGGTCTTTTCACTTAATTTTTCTCAGTAAGATTTTACTTCCTGTAAGAGAGGTGGGTTTTTCAGGTTATTTCATAGGAAGAAAAATGGCTTCTACACAATGAATTCTCCAAATATTTCAAAGGTCATGTTTGATTCAGTTCTTCAGAGTATGACATAAAAGGCCTGGGATATCTAATAGATTTTTTCACTCTCCTGTATGCTGCACTGATACAGTGAATCTGGAGATTAACAGAAGCATCTACTTTCAAGTGAGTGAAGAAACAGAATCGAAGAGAAAGCAGTAGGAAGAATTGGAGCTATTTTTGGTTTTAATTGAAATCTTGTAAAAAATTAAGAAATTATGACTTTTAATCTTCATAATTTTTTTTTTTTTTGCTTATTTGTGGTATTAAACATACTTTAATTTAAATGCATTTTAATTTAAGATTTGAGATCCCTCTGTCTGTTGACATGGATACCAGCCACAGACTTTGTCTCTATCAACACAACCTTTACCTTTTTCTTAGCTGCCACAATCACTGGATATGTGTTTACCTTGTGTTGTGGAAATTAAATACGTGTTTGTACTGTTTCTAAGCCAAAAGATTAGCTAAACCTCACTTCTGGTTCACCATGAGTTTGGCTTTGAATTGCATCAAAAAAGTATTTTGTTGTGGCTTTCAATAAATTTGATGGATTTTATAGTTTGGGACATAAAAAACAAAAACAAAAACAAAACATAAAAAACAAAACAAAACAAAAAAACAAACCAAACAAAAAAACAACCAACCAAACAAAAAGTATGAGAGGATCATCTCAATACTTCCATTTCCCATCATCAAAGAGAAAATAAAGAATGAGGAGGGTCCACTGAATGATACATGCCTCTCCATGACCCACCAGCACATCCCAAAGTTCTCAAAGCCTTGATAACTTTTACATGCCTAGAAATACTTACCAGGAAATCAGCATAAGACTGAGTGATGGCTTCCCAGAACTGTTACATTGACATAAATCAACAGCAACACCAACAGTAATTGTGACATGCCATTCCCAGCCCTTGTTATTAGAGTGGTGTCACTTTATCTGCTGAAACCACCCCCAGGCTACTCTGGCTCTATGAATTGCTGCTAATTCCATTTTGTAATGATACTGGGACAAATTTAATCACTTCAGAGGCCAAGGATGACAAAACTTTATTTAACCTAAAGGCACAGGGGTCTGCGTGTCTCAACCTCTAACTCTCAGAAGAAGCCACACAGATTTTTTTCCAGCTTTGAGACGTCTCTCTGCCTACATGCCTTGCTTTCATGGGCAAACAAGAATTAGCACCCAAGAGTCCCACTCTCCTGCTGCTCTCTCGTCAGTGATGGTCAGTGTTTGATACTTGAGAGTAAAGGACTCTGACATGCAGTCAGAAGAACCAATTTTTCAATATTATACTTCTGGGGAAAAAGGGGTGAAAATGCCTTTCATCTTTCTTAAACAATTCATGCCCTGAAGCGGGAGGGTTGAGATCTCCTGCTGTTTTATCCCTGCTAGTGTCACTCATTCATTACTACTGGGTTTTTCATGATATTTCACCCTGTGAGATTGCACTTTGACTTCCTAGAACACACATCCTATTCTGGCAGAGTCAGGTGTTTACTTTGAGCTCTCAGGCAATGGCCTTACTGCAGGTGACCCAGGCCCTCACTCAAGTATTGATCCATACACCTTATTCCAACCACATGCAGACATTTCTCATGCAACTTAAACCAAGAAAGTTTTATTCTTTCAGCCTTACTCTGAGTATTGCTTTGGTCTGTGGCTTGGTTCAGCTTGAATGCTAGCTCTTAGAAAATTCTCACATTCACATCTATCAGCCTTGATCTGCATGTATAATTGTTTCTTTGTGTATATTCCAGACTGGTTTTCTAAGTAGATGGACACAATAAAACAACATTCAGTATTTCTGTCACTGTGTGCACATTTGTTTTTTTCTCTGTGTGTCAGTGCTCCTTCTTAAACAGATTGTGATTGTTTTACTTGGTTTTGTGCACAACTAATAGAGCAAATATTTACAACTATTGAGTTCTAATATGTCCCTTGAAAATAATGGAGGCAGGGGGAGAAAGAAGACATCTTACTAGTTCGTATCATCATCTGAGGATAAGATCATGAAATCTGTCCTCAATAGTCAAATTAAGACTCACATGGGAAAGAGGGAAAGACTTTTTTCCAAAATCCAAATAGCTTTCTTGTAACCTGCAGCAGCAAAACTCAGAAACAGGAAATATTGCAGTTGATGTTTATACTCTAAAAGACTTGAGAAAGTTCAGCCATGAAACATAAAGCTGTGTTGTTTATGCTGTCCACGTTTCCTCTGTATCGACTGATGTAGCATCCAAGACCAGATATTTGCACCCTTCCCTCAGAGATCAGGAAACAGGAATGTGGCTGGTAAAGGCAGCTGTGTAAAGGCAGATGAGCAAGTTATCTGAGCTGTCATCTTTCTTTAGCCTGCTTGGGATCAGACCCATTATAGCAATTTTTGTCTTTATATAGCACTTTTCACTCTTAGATTTCGCAGCACTTTTCAAGCAAGTAAAAGAGTCTTTGACAAAACCACATTCCCATCAGCAATGAACAGTTCACTCAAAAATTAAACACTTTACAAAATTGGGTCAGATTCAATATAGTATTGTTCAGAAGAAAAATGGAATAAAAGCTCTCACAACTCAAAATACTACATTTTGACATTGTTTGAAATAAGCTATTTCTTTCTTTTTTTGCTCTTTCTTCTGAAATTACTTTCCATTTCTGTGTTTTAGTATTGCATAACACGCCATACAATACCATTCCATAACATCCTACATCATAATACAAATGATAAAATGTCAATTGAAATGTTTCAAATGTGTCGTAACGATATAAACCAGATTTTTTTCTTGATGAGAAATTAACAATTTCAGTTCTCCTTTCAAGCCATATAAAGCTGGAATTGGCAATTCTGTCAGTTTTCATTAAGTTGTAATTACATCTTCTGTATAACCAGAGCAAGTGTACTTATTCTTGTTTCACAAATGAGAAATTTGAGTCATGAAAAAGAAAAGAACTAAAGCTGAGAAAATAAACGTTGGCAGATCTGGAGGTAGAAATTCTAGTTCTGAATAGAGCTAAACATCCAAGGGTTATCTTTGCAGACAGACTTTTTGTCCAAATTTCAAGTATTTTTCTTTCAACCTGTAGCAATAAAATCAATATTTATTCTTCTATCTGTTTATTACTCAATGCCTCACTATATGGATTAAATCCAGAACCTCTAACAGTCAAAATTTTGAAAAATGGATCTAATATGCCAAAGAATGAAAGTCCAGACAAATTCTGTTCATAACGACACTTCATTCTGTAATGAAGAAATAAAGGTCTCTTAATTCTTTTGAAGTTCATATATGAACATTTTTAAGTGAAAAAACAATTTAATCTGAATATTTCCAGCTATATTCCCAAGTCTTAGTAATTTGTTCCCTGCAGGATTTAAAATTATGACTTCTCTGTACACTTGCTGAGAGAAATAAGATCAGCAATTGAAAAATGCAGTAGAACCTGATTTAAAGGTGACCTAGCTGTTTCAGTAGCAGGATTCTGAGCCACATTGATATGATGTAATAAATGTATCACATTTTAACAAAAGTGCAGGAGACGATCTGGGAGTCTTGGTGGGTGACAAGATGACCATAAGCCAGCAGTGTGCCCTGGGGGCCAGGAGGGCCAGTTGGATCCCGGGGTGCATCATGAGGAATATGGCCAGCAGGTCGAGGGAGGAGATCCTTCCTCTTTCGTCCTGCCTAGTGAGGCCACATCTGGAGTCTTGTTCTGGCCTTCACAACTCAAGAAAGACAAGGAACTACTGGAGAGGGTCCAACAGAGGCCACAAAGATGATGAGGGGTCTGGAGCATCCCTCTGGTGAGGAGAGACTGCGGGAGCTGGGCCTGTTTAGCCTGGAGATGAGAAGACTGTGTGGGGATCTCATTAATACCTATAAAAATCTCAAAGGCAGGTGCCAAGTGGATGGTGCCAAACTCCTTTCAGTGGTGCCCAGCAACAGGATGAGGAGCAATGAGCAGAAACTGACACGACAAATTCCACCTCAACATGAGGAAGAACTTCTGTACATTGAGGGTGGCAGAGCACTGGAAAAGGCTGCCCAGTAAGGTCATGGAGTCTCCCTCTATGGTGACATTCAAAACCCACCTGGATGCATTCCTGTATCATCCGGTCTGGGTGACCCTGGCTTAGTAGGTGGTTGGACTGGATGCTCTCCAGAGGTCCCTTCCAACGCTGATAATTCTGTGATTCTATGAAAATCCAAGAGAGTAAATCAAGAATAAAAAGAGGTCCTCAATATTCAAGAAATATGGCTGACAAGCCTGCTACTTAAACCTTGGAGAACTTTATGAGCTCATATATTTATAAGAGGATTCACATTTTTATCAGTAAACTGTATTGCTATCCCTTTGCCTAGGCTTCTTTGTTTTAATATTTCATCATTATAGAAAATCAAAACATTTTCCATGATTTTTTAAAATAAATATTTTACATTTTGTCTTCCAAAAACTTATTCAAATAAAAAAATTTTTTTGAAATTTTTTGAATTTTTTTCTTGAAAAATCTTGAGTAGGTAGTAAAAAGCCACATTTATTTAAATTAAAATAAATTTTTAACATTTCACTTTGTCAAAATTTTCAAATAATATCTATACCTGGTTCACCAAATATATTTTATTCCTTTCAAAAATTTTGTGAAAATATTATCAAGCAAAAGTTTATTATTTCCATTCTTTTTTCCAATAGTTTATCTTTTTATTCTTACATGTCCTCTAGAATGCCTAAACAGAAGAGGCACAAATCTATCACTTCTTTAATTTTAAATTATATATAACTATATTCTTCAAAAACGCTTCTGTAAAATGAATCTATGCTGAATACAAGCAACAAAGTTTATATTAATGTTTTACTGCATGTAAAGTACATGTATTGCATGTAGAGTCTAGGTTTAAGGGCTCAGATTTAGTCTGAGGTTGCTCTTCGTGCAGCCCATAGGCAGATGCAGTTTGTAAGGTGGAAGCTGTCAGTGCTTACACAGTGTGAGGAGAAAGACATCTGACAGGTTAAGGCGTAGAACCTCAGCACATGTAATTTCTGATGAACAGACTACATCTTTGGAGAAGTTTGGAACTGAGGTGTGAGTGGACAGACTTAAATTTTTATTCTGTGTATGAGAGTAAAGGATTTTCCAGCAATTATTTTTAATTCGTCTACATTTGCTGTGTCAAGGTTATTGGCAGAGTATTGTTTCACGCCTACCTTTTCATTGCAATGTAAAGGAAAAAAAAATGTCCTTTAGATGATAATAAGCTCCCTGTGTTAGAAAGAGGCATTGAATCTGCCTGATTTAAAACCTGTCTTTACATGTGATGTGGGTGATATTTACAGTCCAAAGAACGGTGACATTTATGAAAGGTGCCTTAGCCACAGATCAAACCCTTATGTTGGAAGATATTCTTCCATTCTGAAGTCCCTACAGATCACATCCGGACCACCTAAATTGAATTTCAGTCCCAGTCTTCTTCTATACAACAGGCATACAACCTTGGAAACAGGTGTAACGTTCTGAATACCGAAAAGATAATGGTATCTACAAGGAAGATTTAATTCACCCCCTGCCTCAGACACACACCCCCAGGTCTTAAATATATTCCTGTGCAACACCCAGGAGCCTGGAAGTTTTTGTACTCCCTACATAGCTAATAGAAGGGAGCGAACATCTCAGCCAAGAGTTCTGAATTACTTGTATGATGTCTGCATTTTAAGGGTTGCAGAGTCTGAATAGGCTGCTAATATTTTTCTCCTCTTAATCATAACTTATCTTGCAGACTCCTTGATGAATACAAGGGTTTTTTTCATGTCAAAATGTCTATACAAAGTAAAACAGTCCCATATATTAAGCCAGTAATTACTTCTAACACATGGTCTAGGAGTGCAATTGAAATTTCATTTTTGGCATCTGTCACATTTTTCTCTTTCTTCTGCCCAGCCCCTGGAATCAGATTTGATTCAACACGGTGGCTTAATTTTCAAGGTTTCTCACAATGCCACGCCTACTCTGTTTAGCTTGTAAGAGCTGAATAATACACAAAAATTAGAGTAGTTGAGTCTTCTGAAGTCTGAAAATCCCCATTGTGCTGGGTCTCCAAGGCTGTTTACCGCTGTGTGTTAAGGTATTTAAGAGAAAGTGCTCACTTTACCTTTTTTACTAAATTACCTTTTTGTATGGTTGTGCTGTTACTCAGGTGTGTGAAACTCTCTGAAAGAAGAATCTCACCATAGAAAAGTTACTGCTGACAGGATCCTAAATTTAAGTAATTTAAGAGAGGAGAATGGGATCAATCTGTGCAATTCTTCAGAACACCTCTAAAATGAAATAAAGACAAGATGAAGCTCCATGATCTTTCACTATGGTAATTCCTCATCATTGCCTAGTTATTTTATCATCTTTTCTTAGCGAGAAATATGGTCTTCTGACAAAGTTTTGTAGCATAAAACATCACAAACTGAAACCCAGGTGAGCAGGGCAAGCTAAGGGTCTTTCATTATTGGAAGAGGGAAACACTAACATCCGGAAACTTATCCATCCACTTTAAAATAAATTTCTAAATTAAATAATTTTCCGGAGGCATCCAATTAGCTCCATTGACCACATGTGGGAATAGTGTTCTATTTGCTAAAGCTAGATACATAACTTTGATGACTAAATTTAGGTGAGATGAAACATGCCTTCAAGAAACTCTATGATAATTCTGTAAACGTATCCTTTTGTGCTCCCTCTCTCCCCCGCTGTTTCTTTTGTTCACTTGTCACTTCTCATTTCCATGTCATGTATCTAAACTTAGACAGTAAGCTCTTTGAAGCAGAAACCAGGCCTGAATATTTGTCTCAACACTGAATAACCAGCTTAATCTACTAGTAGGACGGGCAAGTGTAGACTGCCTAAAACACTATAAGGAAATTAGCTATATATGATTAGATTTTTATTAGAAAATATGCTCCCTTTTTCGAATAAATCAGAAAAAATTCTACTAGCCAATAGGATGTACAGAGATTTAGTTTTTTAAAAACAAGTAGTGTTTTAACTGTTTTTTTTACTATAAAACCATATTTTTATATAGATGACTGTAGCGAACAACAAAGGGCTACTGATCCTAACAACTCACCATAACATCCCACTACAACTGAATGAAGCCAGTAATTGCGGGACCATTAGGAACGGGAGATTGGTCAACATAACACCATGAAAAGAAGTAAAACCTAAGTGTTTTGCAACACTATAACTTTATTATCATTACTGTTGAAATTTTTTTGCATAAACAAAGATTTTTTTTTCCTGTAATAATTAAATCTTAACTAATAATACTGATGAGTTATTAATTATACTAACAATAAATTTATAGGTTTATAGGAGATAGATATAAAGAAGATATGACCTTTTCAGCAGATTTTCTTTAAGTGAAAGTATTGCTATAAACAAAATCGTGACTTCAACCTAGCTAGTCACTGAAGTATTTACCCGCAAATTCTGAGAACATCCACCAAGTAACATACAAAAGTATTGAAAATTGACATAAGTGGAAGGTCTTACAGTGTTTTTAGTTCCCTTCCCCACCCCACCCCCAATATTATTTTCATTATTATATTTTATTATTATATTTCTCAGACACATTTAAAGACCCACCCATGGTCCAAGTAACATCTGAATATGAATATAAATATCTGGATTTTATCTATCAGATATCTTTTTATCAACATCTTATACCCAGAAAACACCTTCAGGGCACAGGCTTTGTTTAAAGAGCAAACGAAGGAAAAACCAGTACATTTCTACAGAATGTTTTGTCATTTTTTCTCTGAATAGTGAACTTTTAAATATTATCAGAGCAATGGTTATTGCTCTGATAAACCGTTGTATTATTTTTATTGATGCAAAGGAAGTCCTACGCAATCCTCCAAATTTTCCCTCACATACTATAATCTGGTCCAGGCAATGTGTTTGATAACATGCCAGGCAACATATTTTACACCATGATTAGGAGGAGAGTCGAGGCTGATTAGCACAGCATTAGCCAACATGCTTTACGTGCCAACACTTAGGTGAAAGGAACTCAAACTGAAGATAGAGCCCTGTCCTGGATCCTCAGTTGGACTTAAGGGGCAAGGAAAACTACCTCATCCATAAGCAGGCTCAGACAACGGTCATCAGCCCTAGACATCAGGAAGAATATTTCCACCAGAGCAGAGATACTTTGTGACCTTCTGAGAGGTTTAATTTCCAGACATACTTCAGGTAAGTATTTAAACTTTGTGTGTTTATTGAAAATAAGTACATGTTTCTTCCACCACAACTGTGTTTATATTTTCTGTCTCAAAACATCCTCCTGGAATTTCTTGCTGCCAGGGAGCACAAATACAGTTAGAGAAATATTCTGGTAAGGCTCAGAAAGCCCACAATAAGCACACAGTCTGACCTACATAACACAAGCCACCAAGTTTCACCAAGTAATTCTTGCATGAGGCCTTATTCCTGGGTATGCTAGAGGCAGTCTTTTAGAAAGACATCCAGGTCACATTGTCACCAGTATTTCCTGAGGCTCATCACCAATTTTCACATGTCTGACTCCCCAGAACACCAGCAGGGGCTTTGGAAAATCATCAGAGGCTGCTTTCAAACCTAGATGCTTGCAGTATGATTATAGGTTCCAAAAACAGTGACGCACACAGCCAGCAAGGGGAGCAGACCCACCCTTATTGTCTGAAAGTCTTTTAATTGAAATATTCTTACACAGCCTCTTCACCGAGGAACAAAGGATATAATTTAGCATGTTGCACTGCCAGAAAGGCAAATGACTGAAAACTAATTGTTTTTCCCATTACAGAGAACACCCATGATTGTGCCAGTGTCAGTCTCTCCCAGAAAACATTCCAGACAAACATTATTTATTATGTGCAGCAATAATAATAGTAATGATACATTTTGTTTGTACAGTGACATCCATCCTGATGTCTACCAAAGCGCTCTCAAATCTTAGTGATCTGTTTCTTTCAGAGAGTGACCTAGACCCTGGATATTTGGGTAGCAAATTGTGATCATGGCTAGCAAAGAACTGAGAAAATCTCCCTAACACTGCCAACTTTTACCCAAAACTTCTTGTCAAACCTCCCTCGGTTGTCTTCTTTTGTCAAGTATTCCCCCCGGGGAACATGAACACTTAAGATTGTTTAGCATCCAAATCACCCAGGATTGGAGAAGAGACAGTTTGTTCAGCACCACCTTGGTTCAGCTCTACGTTTTAGTTCAGTATGATTATTTTAATTACTACTGTCAGTGGTTATTCACAGCTTTGCCACTATGATATACAATGATCATTGTTATTAATTTGGCAATGAATATTGCTTTTATTCAACTTAGTGTTTTAATTCTTGTTTCTGCAATGGAAATGTTAAAATTAAAATTTTAATAAAACTAATTGCAACATTAAACCTAATGATAATAATAATAATATTCTATGGAGAAGCATGCTTCATTAAAGAATCCTAATATAGTCTCTTTTAATAAGGGTTTCTAACAATCTAAGAGGTAGGTAAGCATGCCCTCAACTTACGATGAAGAGATAACTGGATTCGGGCAGTAATATAATAAGTTTTCAAATACCAGTGACAAACTCCCCTTAATTTCAACTATGTAACACTATTCTTTAATAATGCAAATTATCAATTATATTTGGAAAAGAAAATGAATAACAATCGAATTAATAAGCAAGGTGGCATATACTTTCTGTAGGGTGAACAGAGCTAGTCAATTAGGTGTTTCATCTCTTCTACATAGCTTGTTTCATCTCATCTACTTAACTCTGTAGATGCTAAATGTTGAGCCTAAGTTGGTCATATAGGCTCTCTCTATTTGTCATGGAAAAAATCCCCTCCTGAGAAAGCTCCCTTGCAGCTCCATCAGCCAAAGCATCTCTAAAGGCTTCTTCCTCAATTGTCATACTGCTGACAGGACCTAGGCACACACACCTCTCCGTTCTGCAGAAGAGTTAGAGAAAAAACTTGAAAGTCTTTTCCTGAGTGACTGTATGATTTCATAGGGATTTAAAAAGTGTATCTGTAGAATTCTCCTTTTTGTCCCATTTTTGGTTTACTATCTCGAGGTAAATTAATACAAAAAGTTATGTGTTCCTTTTGCACCTCAGAGGTCTGAAATTCTTTATGGGATTGAGGCTGTGGAATGAAGGGTTTCCAGCTAAAGTCAACACAGTCATGAAAGGAGAGACCTCTAGGGGTAATTGCCATCTGAAATATCCACCTCCAATAGCACCTTAGTCCTTTATTATTTCCATCAAAGTACTGCTCCAGCCCACATCTGAGAGTAGAAAGGACCAGAAAATCTAGCAGTGCGACCTCAGTTCAAGGAAGGAGAACATTTCAGATGTTGTAACATTCGATCTTAGAGGGTCTGATCAAGTCAGAACCCATTTGATATAAATTTTGTAGGTGAGCATTTATATACAGGTGAAACGGAGCAGAAATTGTTGAGATACAACTCAGTGGGTCTCTCAGGTGCCTTGACATAGGACAGAATCATAGAGTTTCATCATACTGGGTCCAGATGCAACCTTGTTGTATCCATTTGATGCTGCAGTCTTCTTTTCAACTTAATTTGGTTAATAACCATACCTAATTTTGTTAAGGAACAGCTATACTCAATTTTCAGTTTTGAAATACAGTGTGGGTTTGAACCTATCCTACCAGGAGCACCAAGTAGCATGAACCAACAACTACCAATCGCCCTGTCAACGCTTCATCTCCTGTTTCCCTTGTTCCATGTGCTCAAGTTTAAAGGTTTGCAGGGTCACAATAGAAATCACTTGCTCCCAGATAGTCAAGAAGCCTGTACCTGAAATGGAGAATGAAATTTGCCCTGTGTGTCATTCTAACCATATCCCTCCTACAATGCCTTAGAGCAAAATAGGCAAGAAGAAAAATACAAGCTGAAAAATGGGCAAAGAAGGAGAAAAAATAGTTTCTAGGTCTTAAAAATTTCAAAAATAACAAAGGCTAAGTCAAGAAATATTGTGGATTTATACCTATAGTAGATGGGTTTTAGAAACAAAGAGAAAACACACTTTCTCCCAAATATTACAAGAACATAAAATAAAATAATTTCATTACGCAATCTTTGTTTTTCTTCTAACATTTCTGGATTCTAATTTTTAGTTAAATATCTTTTTGTTTCAGCTCAAGCTTTGAATGTGAAATGTACAATTTAGGTTAGTTAAATGCAGTGAAGCTTCCAAAACATCCCTGCCAGAGCTTTGAATGGAATTAACAAGTGCATGTACAAATTACATCTTATTATTCAGCAGATGAATTTTTGCAAGGTTGAATTTTCAGTTATCAAGGTTATCCATCTTTCTGCCTAGACTATTTGTGAGGGAGATATAGAGCCCCTATTCTCCAGGGATTAAAACTTTTCTGATGAAAGAGACATCACCTCTAAACTCAACTAACATAAGAATGTTGTGGTCTTAGGTTATCTTGATGCACAGATGAGTCTGAGATTACAAAGCAGAATATGATTAAGAAAACCTGTTTTTATGGCTCCACACAACCACAAGGAATAAACCAGTGCTGACTGAAACTCACAACTCCATTTGGGAAGAAAATGTGAGTTAAAAAAAAAAAAAAAGAAAAACTGTATATGTTGATTTGAAGGCAAAGCATTTCAGCACTTCCTGAAGAAAGGACTTTTCTACTTCAGCAATCGATACACTGACCTCCTAAGGTGGATAGCTTAAAACTAGACATTTAAAAGTTTTGAGAACTTTGGGCTGATTTGGGGATCTCAGATATCGTTACCTCATGGAGAGTCTTGAAAAACTGAAAAGCTATCCTAAACTGGGGTAGTGGGAAACAATCACGATATCCTACACTTAATTTGGTTTCCTCTTATATTTATCTGTTATGAATTCTTAAGGAGAAATTAAATTGAGTGGTGCTACTACAATTTTATACAATTATCTTTAAAGTACATAATTTATACAAGTAGACAAGCTGAACTGTGGATTGTTTTAGGATGCACCAGAGGGGGGACAAACCAAGTTTTGGTTTAGTCTAAGAGTTAAACAAAGAACCCAAACGAAGGTATTTGTGGATCCACTGAATTCTGTGGGTGACAGGTTCTTTGGATTTCTTTAATGATTACCTTTAATTAGTTAAATTTGAAATCCAGATGTTGTGAGCTTCACTCAAGTTATGAGTGAAATAGAAAACAGAGGGGCATGTTTTGGTTAATCAGTCCTGAAAGGAAAGAAAGTTGTACCTTAGAAAGTCCTACTTGGAGTTTTGATGAGTGAAAGTAGGGCTCTGAGGGGTATAGTGACAATACATGCTTTAGAAAAGCATGCTTCTGACAGGAGAGGTTGTTAGCATTGTCCTCAAAGTTAATGGATGAAATAGACTCTTAAGCCACAGGCTTAGTTTTCAGCCTCCAAACACAAGTCTGTCCTCTGCAGCATAGCAAGAGCCTTTGGGGAGGCTTTGTGAATGGAGCTTTTGTCCTGTGCTTGGTGTCATCCTACTGAACAAGCTGGTCTCCATGGAAAGGGTTATGCAGGAGGTTGAGTCATTTTTCAGTGAGAGGGGTCTCAAAGAGATTGCTGACAACAGGCCTCACTAATGTTGAGCAATCAGTGTGATTATCAGAGTCGCTTTCGCAACCATCTCACCAAACAATAAAATCTTCCTTTAACCTTTACGGCAGACAGAATAAAGTCAATTAATTAGCTTTTCACCATGTCCAGTGATAAACATGAACTCATACAAAACTGACAAGTGAGAAAATTTAAGCATTAGACAATCTGATATCCTTCCTTCATGCCCTCCACACAGCAAAGTCTACTGGGATTGGGCAGATATTTTAGATGTCATAACAATTTTGGGGACTGTTCACACAAAAATATCTGTACTGACTGGCCTTCAGGATTGAATCATC
Source organism: Neopelma chrysocephalum (assembly GCF_003984885.1). Classification (NCBI taxonomy): domain Eukaryota; kingdom Metazoa; phylum Chordata; class Aves; order Passeriformes; family Pipridae; genus Neopelma; species Neopelma chrysocephalum. The sequence goes on from NW_020925669.1 coordinate 1,859,413, forward strand.
GTATCACATCCTTGAGTGGACACCAAGACTATGAAATGACCTATAACTTAAAAAATATTTTTTCTTCTCATACTCGTGTTTGTTGCTCCTGGGAATCCTATTTATGATCATAGCCAACAAAAGAGATGTGTATGTAGTTTTCTGAAGAGAGGTGTTGTCCAGAAAAACATACTGGAATTATGTGATTGAAGAAATTGGTGCCCAACATATTGATAGAGCTAAGAGCTTAGCTATAAATGTTTCCTAGAAGCTGGAGATAATCCACACCAGTTGTACTCTGAATCATGTCACAAACATACAGTAACATGAACAACTTCAAAAAATAAGGTCTTCAACAAAATCAGTTTGTTCAGAAAGATCCAGAACTGCTGACTACTTGGCTAAATAAAAAAGCAAAATTTAGTAAATACAGTGAAGACCGAGGTCTAAGGAGCTATTGCTTAGGAGAGTGTATTAAACCTTAGTGGAGGGTATGAACAAAGGAAATTCACATTTTTTGATGCAGGAATCCTGCAATCAGAAGTTAATCTGAAGAAAATAATCTTAGCCTTTCCTCTAAAAGAGGATTCAAATGCATACTCATTTTGCCTAGATTCATTTTTAGACTTATAACTTACATGCTTAGCAAAATGTAATCATCCCAGTTCCTTTAAAAAGGAGATATTTAAGGGAAAGTTTCTTGTACAGAATTGTGTTCCAAAGTTCTTTTCCTTTCACTCTCCATTGAAAAAGCTTAGATGACTTATTTCGATTAGACGTCACCAGATAGATCTTGTTCAGACTTGACTAAACAAAGTCATCAGTCTACAACATTAAACACGGAGGCCAGAGTAACACTGTGTCTCTGTTAAACACTTAAATTCAAACTCTGAACTTCATGTTGATTGAAAAAGTCAGCTTGGGGACCAAGGTAAAAACAGATATCCCCTAACTGGTAAAACATGCCTATCGAACATGTGGTGCAGGTACAAGCATATTGGTCATTCTTGCATATTATAGATATGAAGGTTAAGAGTACAGGATTCAATCTTATCCATATGAGACTATTCATCCCATATCATGAGCTTACCTAGTGGTTAGAACTGTGCCTTTTGTTTCTCCACTAAACTGATAAAATTGTGTCTGTATTTAGACAACTGCAATGTCTTTCTAGGCCCTATGGTGAGTGTAGAAAAGTGTGTGATAGGAACAGGACTTTTTTAATCACCTTAGAACACTGGTGCTGTAACAAACTGTCCAAAGAAGATACTTCCAAGAGATTGAAGATAAGGCTGAGGGGAGGAGGTCATAGACCAAAATGTCTTAGATTTGTGAGGTCCTGAGGGTGAAGTCTTGAGTGTGTGATGCTTCTTTGGGTGATGTTTATCCAGAGGAGGTGAGTGGCACTCCCTGGTTGAGTAATGTTTTTCTCTTATGAGCCAGACTGTGTCTGTAGGGGCCCTGTATGCACACATCCATCACTGCCCCAGAGAAAGCCTCTTGGAAGGCATGCCTTCAAAGCAACCCTTCCCCAATCCTAAATGACTCTGCAAAAACCAGGACTTCCAGCCTTTGCAGAAACATCATGACTGTGCAAAAATAGCCTCCCTCATACACATGGGGGAAGGCACCAGGAGGGTTTCTCAGGGTGTATAAATCCATTGAACTTTATGTTTCAGGGGCTTCTCTGCCCCATCACTCCCCCATGGACCAAGACAAAATGACCACAACAACCAAGTTCTCTGGAGAGCTTTGAGTGATGACTACAAAACTTTTGTTTCTTTCTCTCCCCTCAGTTCAGGAAGGATATTGAGGTGCTGGAGCAGGTCCAGGGAAGAGCAACAAGGCTGGGGAAGGGACTGGAGCACAAGTCCTATGAGGAGAGGCTGAGGGAGCTGGGGTTGTTCAGTGTGGAGAAGAGGAGGCTCAGGGGAGACCTCCTCACTCTCTACAACTCCCTGACAGGAGGTTGTAGCCAGGTGGGGGTTGGTCTTTTCTCCCAGGCGGTATCAGTAAGGCAAGAGGGCATGGTCTTAAGCTCTGCCAGGGGAGGTTTAGGTTGGATATTAGGAAGAAATTCTTTATAGAAAAAGTAATCAGACATTGGAATGGACTGCCCGGGAAGGTAGTGGATTCACCATCCCTGGAGGTTTTTAAGACGAGACTGGATGTGGCATCAGTGCCATGGTCTGGTAACCATGGTGGTAGTGGATCAAGGGTTGGACTTGATGATGTCAGAGGTCCCTTCCAAACCAGTTGATTCTATGATTCTATTCTATGATTCTTTCCCTGTTTTCCCTTAGACATTTTCTTGGGTGGCTATATTATGATCAAAATGGCTAAATACCTGTTTTCCTTTGCAACACCTTTGTGCCTTTATATTACTATGTTACTGTAGATAATAACCAAAATGGCTACATTCCTGTTTTGCTTTGCAACTAAATTGTTCTAAAATAAACCATTTACATGTGAATGTATATACATACACATACACAGAAAGAGATATAGATATAACTGTAAACATTGATCATCTAGTATCAGTTTACTTTAATTCACTCCAAGGGATTTAATAATAAAACAAAAGTTACTCCTACCTGTCAGGATGGGTCATAACAGTGTGTGAAAACACGAAGTAAGTATATTGCATTGTGAGCCTGCTTGTGTCAATCACATCAATGTTGTACAGCAGAGAAAGTTCCTGTATGTCAGCTGGGAGAAGGACAGATAGTTTCATATGTGCAAGGAAGTCTGTGGTGAGCTTATGCATAAAACCTGAGGGGGTAAGTTATTTGTGTATGACAGTTTGCTCATGCATAAAAAACACTTTTTAGGAGGTTTCTTGTTCAGGCAAAAGCAAGAGCATTTGTATTAGCCTGTGAGCACAAGAAGCCTGTGAGCACAAGAAGCCTGTGATCATACATATGTACTCTACAGAAGAAGGAAGAAACAGTGCATGTGACAGAAGGAGATTCCGTGTATTTGTGTGTGTGCACAGGCACATCTTTGCCCTAGGCAAGTTCAGCTACTAGTTTGAAACTTGAGAAATTGACTTTACTGGGATTTGAAAGAGATCTCAGGTGAACTAAATTTGTCTTCTTTCTTTTCCCACTAGTGCAGCCAAAATGGATTCTAAGTCTAATAAGGTTTGACAAGACCTGGCACTGGAGGCAGGTGCCAAGGAATCCAACTAGTCGAAAGCATTAGAGACACCATGGGCACCAGAGGATAGAGGTGTTGCCATGGGAACAGAACGAAAGATGCTCCATGGTGGCTGGTTAGGAGGTTTGTTTAAGAGGGAGCCAAGCAGCTGCAGACTTGCTATCACCCTATGCTTGAACAACGGTAGGTAAATTCCACCCTCCTCTCTGCTCTGCAAGGAAGTGAGGGATTTAATTCTGCCTCCTTACGTGAACAATGTTGAAATCACTGACATCTCTGGAGACTCCCAAATGGTGTGTGCTGCAAAAGAAGTTGGCTGGTTTGGTACTCAATGCTGCAAATGTCTGATCTTCAATGGGTGCTTGAAGGCATGGAATATATTTTTTAAAAGAATTAAAGGATTTCATTTTTAGTTTACAAAGCTGTCCGCCTCGCTTTCTCTGCCTTCCTCTCCCTGTCTCCCCTGCAAACTCTCCTCCCACTCCATGAAAAATGTGCAGCCCCCTCCAAGGAGCACAGCCAGAAAAAGAAAAACTTATTATGAAATCAAGTTCTGCTTCAAGGGGAATTTATAAAAGTATTGTCTCTTCCAGAAAACAAATACAAGGGCTTTTTACTGTTTTTTTTTTCTTTCTTTCTTACATCTGCAAATCTATAAAGATTGAAATAGGGTGTGAGGAAAGGAGAAGGGAACCTTTTTGGCTCCAAACTAAAATACCAGCTGAGCAGCTGCAATACTGTAATTATAATAATTTGTGTTTCAGTAATGTCTAGAATCCTCTGATAATAACACAACTCCATGGTGCTAGGTGCAGTATATAATGCAGTAGGAGACAATAGGTAGCCTGCAGAGCTTGAAAAGAAGATCAAAAAAGAAAACAGCAACATAAAGCTAAAAGCTAAATCTGAAAAAAAATGCATCTGTATACCATACCAGAAAAGGGAGGAAGGGAATGAATAAGAAAGGGATTCAAATTATTTATTAAAGAGGATTTAATGTAGCAACAGTAAACAAACAACAGGCTCTGGATACAATCTCTCATTCAAGTTGTCTTTGTTTGTCAGCAGCAAGAGTCGCAGTTTAATGATCATGATACACATACATACATATCCATACCTCTGTCCCTCTGTGAATGTGTGTTTCTATCTGCCTATTTAGTTTCTGATAAATGCTGCCTCAGAACCAACCACAACCAGACACAAGATAACTTCTGTCCAAACCAATGCGAATGTTCTTAATTAAATGATTCCAACTTCTGTTTATGTTACTTCCCTCATTTAAACATGTGTTTCTAAGTGGCTGTAGTACCTAGAAAGTCATGGGTTCAGTAACAAGCAAATCAAAATAAAAGTGTGATGCTGAACTATCCATACATTCAAACATAAAACTAGAATTTCTCTGAAAAGGGTATACTCATTCATAAATGAAAATATTTACCCTATGTTACAGTTTATCTGCTTTATATTTTATGGCATGTTTTAGGGGTTTTTAACCATTTTTAGGTCCTAAAGCCCTATATGATTTCTATGTCCTGGTTCTCTTTAAGTCTGCTATTAATGGACTTTGCAAACTTAGCTCTCTCATGGGCTTCAATTGTCTGGCCATTGGATTAATGTTATCTTTTGGATTAATGTTATCCTTAGGGATGACATTTACAATGGTGTCTAAGGCAGGCAAGTGTCAAGGATCTCTTAAATGTCAAAGAAAATATTTTTTTTTTAATAGCCTGAATGATAAACTGTAAATTAAGCTTTATTATTATAGGCAGCCGAGCTTGCATATGTTGGCCAGATCAAGTAAGTTGCTGCTGCAATGCCAGCACATGCAAGACAGACTAATCGTAACCATGGATGGCATTGGGAAGGCAAAGAAAAAATAATTCCTCATAGTTTTTTCCAACTTATCACACCTTAAATTAAATTTTTAATTCTATTTAATGTAATACAACATCAAGGATTTTTCTTTACATAATATGCATGTGAGGAGTTTATGAATGTTAAATTTTACATGGTTTCAAAAGAGAAAAAAATTATTAAAGAATAATAGGTTTTCAAGGTAACAAATACGAAGATATCATCTCTCTCAGAACAAATCCTTTTGTCCCAAAGTTTTGGAGGCTTGTCAGTAGGTAGTAATTTCAGAATTTTCTAAAGATTGGTTTGTCCATGGGAAATGAAGACAAATTCAGCCCCTTTTCTTGAAAACAGTCCAGGTCACTGTTTTTTTCTCTTGCAGACACCTAAACGTAACCCATTTGTGCTGACTTAGGTTTGGGTCATTTTTGATCCTTGGCATTTTCTCCATAAACATAAGGAGACCTCATTCCTAAAGGGGAAAATGGCTCAGAGTCCTCTGGTACATCTCTGAGTGGACTTCCTTGATAAAATTCAATGTTGGAAAGATAAATAAAACCTTCCCAGCACCAAAACTTGTAAAATAGTTTTGAAGTAAAAACTAACTGTCTGCAAGTCATTTCCTATATGTGTTTGGGGAAAAGGGGTGGAAGGAGGGATTAGAATTAAATTTATAATAAGCCACTAGTTGCACTTTGATAGTGGAGTAACCACTTCATCTCCATCTTAATGTGGTGACTCAATGTCTGGGTTGCACTATTTGCTGCTAAATAATGAATATGCCTGTATCTGTGATAACATGGAAAGGGTCCGGTTTCCATTTGTTTGGGATTTTTTTTTCTGTTTTTGAAAGTCTGATTCATTAAAATTTCATATGCCCTTTATATAACCAGGATTCCATAAATAACAGGAAATTCATATCTCAAAAAAAAACCAAAAACCAAAAAAACCCACAAAAAAAACCCAACCCAACCCAAACCAACCAAACAAAAAAACCCCACAAAACTAAAACCAAAACAACAAAAGAAACTCCAAACCAAAACAAAAAATACTACCCACAAAAAAAACCAGAAAAAAACACCCGATGTACTAAAACAACAACTTAAATTCACTTTTGTTCCAAAACAAATTCACATTCTTCATACTCTACCCTCAACCTTTTTCTTATTATTAATCACTAAGGCTCAGGGCTTGATACATGCAAGCACTGAAATTCAATGACAGATGCCTCTTAGTGAAATATATCTCTTAGAGAAAATGAAAGGGATGTAAACACATGATTCACAGGAGTAAAACACCGGTAATGTTGCCTAGGAGTAGTTTAAACAGAGCCTCCAACTCTCAGAAACAAAGTTAGAGGAGAAATCTAGGATTTTTAAAGTTCTTGGTCAAAGAGAGAAAGAAATTGTACATTTACAGTTATTTATCCTTTGAAATAAGTGAAATATAAACACTGATATAATGTATATTCTATTTATCTAGTCTATTGAGCTTAGTGAGGATGGTGAGGCACTGGCATAGGTTCCACAGAGAAGTTTTGGATGCTCTCTTCCTGGAAGGGTTCGAGGCCAGGTTGGATGGGACTTTTAAGTGGAAGGTGTCTCTGACCGTGGCAGGAGGTTTGGAATAAGACGATTTTTAAGGTCCCTTCCAATTCAAATAATTCTGGGCTTTTATGATTATATTTGTTTCATAGAAGTAAGTAAAGAGTTAATTAAAATTAACCCACCTTAAATATTTAAATATATTTTCAAAATCGCATTTCCAAGTTGTTTTTTTTCCCTTTTTAAAGGACCTATAATTTCTTATCAGTAAACCAGTGTTGATAATATTCTTTTGCACAGCTAGTTGTATTTATGAATATGTAAATACAGCCTATTTTCAGGCAGAGTAGCTAGTTATGATAATTGTCTCTTTTTCACATCTCCTGGCTCTTCTATAGCTTCAGTCACCACTATACTGGACACCCTCTCAGATGCTATTTCATCAGCATCCTTTTGGCCTGAAAAGTAGGGAATTTGTACTATTTTATGAAGCTGAGGTATGAAGAGTTGAAAGATAACTGAAGGACACACAAAGTCTGGGAAAATCTGGAAATGGAATTCTGATTTTTAATGCTTACCTTTATTCCTGTATCCCCAAATGGTTCTTCATAGGATCACAGAAGATTATGGCTCAAAGAGATCTTCAGCATTCAGACAGACTCACTCTAGTGTTCAGGCATTTGCAAAATCTGACACCATCTCCATTGTTTTAACACTTTTCTAAACTATTCAGAAAGTTTTTCAGTTGGAATCCCCACCATTTTGTAATGAATTTGTATTCTGGCCCCTGACTAGCCTCACCATTAGAAAAGTTTCTTATCTCATAGCTGATATCTCCCTTGCAGCAATTTAAATGAGCAACTTCTTGTTCTGTCTGTCATAACAGGAAGAAGGGATTATTTCCAACTTTTGTAGGACTTGACAGTGTTATCGCACCCCAAAGACATATTTCTAAGCTCTCCAATAATTTCTTCTTCCAAAATCTCTACAGATGGTGGACATATTTCCTGAAGTATGTTACTGAAAACAGGGTGAAAGATTCAGCTAAACTGCAAACTTTTGCTTTACAGAGAGAAAATCATCTACTTATCTGATGTTTCCCTGACACATTGCATTATGAGCAGGTGTGGAAATCATGAGATTCATATATTCTTTTTTTCACATCATTGGCACAAACATTAATTCTAATATATTTTCTATTTTTTATAGCTTCATTTTTCATATTTCAGGCAGTTTCTTGTCAGAGTACTAACTACAAATGGGGAGTTCTTTCCTACAGGAAACTCAAAAACTATTCTGACTTTCTATTAAAATTAAAAAAAAAATAGTAGGCGGAAAGAATGGCAACACCCTTAACTTTTTGTTTCAATGTGTTTTTCCTTTTTTTTTCCTACTAGAAAGTGTGGTTCACTGAAAATATTACTGCAAAGCTAAAACGGAGAAGACCTACCTCATAATAGACAAAATGCTTAATGGCTCTCTTTTTTTTTAATTATTAAACTATTTTGACTTTCCATAAGTGTATGTTCTGGGTGAAAATTTTATCATTTTCAAAATGTGATTAAAGTATTTTGTAAAGATAGAGATTTCTGAAAACAGACCTTAAAACCAGCTTCATTTGACATTCTACTTGACCTTGCTTATTGCTGTTCTTAAAAGAAAAACACCACCACATACAAGATTTTCTGATGTTCATTTTTATGGGTTTTAACAAAACCCTGGGATCCAAGTGAGTATTCAAGAAATTTCTTGTGCAGTAGTTTTGGGTAACAGCAGGTAAATTAATTTGAAATTAGGTTCCAGTCATCCATTCACAGTAACACTGTAAAGCGTACACAAGATTTTCTTAGTCTTGTCCATCAGTCAGCATTCATTGCAGAGCTGGTCTGTTGCATCCAGAAAGGGCCTTTGCAGAGGGAGCTGCATTCCAGGGACATGCTGTAGAGGTTATTTTGGGGGCTATACTCTGCATTTTCTCCTTGTTTTCGGCATTATCCACAAAGAACATCTGGAGTGCTCCAGAGAAAGTGCACACCGAAGGAAGGCTCCCAGTTGTGTGGCTGTCAGAGGAGAGAGGGAGAGACTGAGACTTTTTCCTTCCAAGAAGTCTGACATAGATAATGCTATTGCTATTGATTTTGGCTTGGATTCATCCTAGCTAGATATGGGAACCTAACAGATGCCAAAGTTAGAAGTCCAGCCACAGTGGGCTCCATCCATAATCAATGAAAAGAAATAAACGCCTCTCAAGGGTGGACTGGCTCACCCAGGAGCTGGGAAGCATTTATGTATCTCCAGTGACAGTGGGAAGAACCAAAAATAATTGTATATATTACAGATATTTTATGTTATGTCAGTGGAATCTGGGTCTTTATATACAATTGGTCAGACAGCAAATTAACAATTAAGCAAGACTCAAGAAAATGTTTGAAGTATATTTTAATACAAAACTGGGGATTTTTGAGATTAAATCTCCATTTTTTTTTGGTTTTTTGTTTATAGACTACATTTCTCTCCCAGTTATGACAAATATTTTGCTGTTACCTTATAGCTCAAATAAAAGATTGGACAACTCGCTAAATTGTCTGTATGTCAAATGAAATTAAAAGCTAGAACGAACATGACCATCTTCTTGAGTCTGCTGGGCTTGATTTGACTACTCTCAGCATTTTTAGGAAACAAATAAGAGTCAAAGAAGCTCCCTACATCCACCTGCTTCATAAACCCTCAAAACAAACAAAATCAAGTTGCTAATTTTCAAGATGGATTTTCAGAAATCTAAGTGATCTCCTCAGGTCTTTCCTGGGCAGGCACATGATGAAAACAGAACCCCCACCTTAATGTTTTATTATTGTAGTTTTACACTCATTATCACCCAGTTCCAATATTCTTTGGGCTTTTGGATGGTACTGGAAAACAGCAAATGACTGAAAAAAACTGTCATAACTTTTAGCTTCAGGATTCCAAGGAGGAAATAAACAACCAGAAGAAAATCCCAGAGAAAACATAACATTTATTTGTTCTTCATAACACTTTATACTCTTATGAAATTCAGAGAATTTTCTTTCCTTTTGTTTATTAATTCCTTTCTTTTAGTGAAAGGATCAATAAAGCTCATTGGAAATTGTACTTTAAGAGATTTTTGATTTCTATATAAAAATCAATAATGAAAAAATATTTACTAATATTACACATCTGACTTTAAAGAAAAATCACTGCTGAATTCTGTGCCTCAAAACTTCTTCAGACTTCTCTGGATGCTTTGTTTGTCTGGGAGTTCAACAGGATTTTCTCCTTGACTCTCATGAGTTAGGAAATCATTCACACTTAACACCATAACCTGAAGTCACTCCCCATCAATAAATGCAAGAAATGAGAACCAGAAAGCTGGAAAGGTAATTTCTTTTCTCTCAAGCACCCTCACAAGAAGCAGAGTATTCCAAAAACTTGGTTTTTTTGTGGGAACCCATACCTCAGTGCAAACCACACCACACCCAGACTGTGTTCATGTATCGAAACAGTATCGTAACAACAACTTAGTTCAGACTGAACAGACAAAGTGAGAGTGAGAGGAAGGGTAGAGAGACGATCTAAAGGTGGGAGCAGGGCTTTATCATTTTTTTCACATACCCCAGGCTCCATTAACACATCTTGAGGAGTCTTATGACACTACCAACAAGAATTAATGCAGAAGTTACACGTTTTACCTTTTATCTCGATTGTGTTGCACGAGTCTGGCAAAGTTGAAAAGCTGCTAATTTAGTAGTCAGCAGTGTCAAATAAAATTTCTAAACTGTATGTCTATAAAAGAACATCTTTGCAATAAGGCATAGCAAATATGCTTGCAAAACAGTTCAGTCAGCAAACCTGTTTTAGGTTTTGAAATATTTGGCAATGACATTTATTAGAACAAAACTATAATATATCAGTGATATAAAGAGCTGTCTCTTCATCACTGGAGCTTTATTATAGGCACTAATTTTGTGCAAAATCCTTTAGATTCTTTGCAAAACACCTGCTGAACTTAAAGAAATATGGTTACTGCTTGTGCTGAGACAGATGTAGCTTAATCACATAATACTGAATTTGACTTTTCAGTGCCTCACAATAAATGAACTGAACATGCCAGTGCAGGAGATTTAAATCTTGTTCCAATTTGAATATCATGTTCGCTGACTGGAGGGCCTGAGCTACAGCCAGCTTCCCCAGGTGTCCAACATTACACAGAGCACTTCTGTTTAAGCCACTGTATCTCTAGTTTAATTAAAAAAGGAAAAAAAAATAACTCAAACAGTATACTGAATGTTGAACTTCTTTGCAGATTATTTTTTTTTTCATTTCTGTTACTTCCTTGTCTCTTTCAATCTAGCCTTCCTCTAGCTGTATTGTTTCCTTTAGGCACTCTGTCAGCATATTTTTGTTTTTCTGGGATTTTTGAAACATCCGTGTTTAAAAGGGATTTTGCTCTGCAGGCAGCTATGACAAACACCTTGAGCTGAGAATGGAATAAGACAGGCCATTTTCTTACCGTGTCATCAGCTGCACATGGTTAGTTTCATATATTGACTGATGTCTGTTGGTAGAATCAGTCAATTGCTATGAATTTCAGTCACCAGGTAGTGCCCAGATTGAGATCCAAACTTGCTTAGTCTCTTTTAACTCTCTGTCATATTTATGGATAATGGAGATTCTGGAAATATGTGCACATATGCTGTTGAGTGCAACAGTTTCATGTGTTGTGACTGCATATGCTTGTAAAAGAGCATGTACTAATCCAACTATCTAATCATAGAATCATAGAATGGTTTGGGTTAGAGGGGACCTTAAAGATCATCTACTTCTGACCCCCAAAGTCTGCACATAATTTAGAGAAATATATAATATAGCATATAGCACACACATTTAAATGCACAAATACCCATAAACATATTGATAGAATATGTATGTTACATTTTACTGTGAATATATTTTTGTCTCCCTCTATTGACTCTTATTTACACTGTAATGTTAAATAATAGTACTTTAATTTTACTTCTTCAGATAAGCTGTGTGCTTCATAAAAAAGAATAAAACAATGAAAGCTCATGAATATTTATATCAATGGCTACATAGCATTATAGTCATAATCTCTGGAACTGGTTCTCACCGGTTCAGAATTAATTATCAAGTTCAGTTTTAATTGCATTCTTCTAAATTATAACGAAAGAAAAAAAAAAAAAAAGGAAAAACCACCCATAATGAATTAGCTCACAAGCACTCTGCTGGGCCTGGTATCCGAGACTGCTTTCTGCAAACCCATTCTTCATCTGTAATGATGAGCTAAGGACATGTGATTCAGGGGCCCCTCTCGAAACCAACTTGCTTAAATGTTAATGCCTCTCCCACTTTAAAGATAAAATAAAAATCCTATTTCTAGTTACTGCAGAAGACATGTTGAACTGAATATTCCTTAAAATAGCCTCTTTTTTTTTCCTCTTTAGATGGTTTTGATGTATGATTGCATTCTACCTACATACTAAATATATTTCAGTAGTGTTGGCTCAAAAAAACTGGGGGAAAAGCATCTTTCTGGGCAGAATCAGTTTGAGCTCTGTCCGTTACTAGCCTTCTGCATTAAACTCCAAAGGATCTATTTGATTTTCTTTAAATCTAATCCATAGGGAAACAGTGAGTAAAAATTTCTATCAAATACTTTGGTATAAAAGACAAAATGTACAGACTTGAATGATTTTTAAGGGGATGCCCAGACAGAGTGGGAATCTGAAACATGGTTTCTCCCAGCTTCTGGCCACCCCTCAAGGATGTAATTTTTCTGATAAATCTGGGAGCCACGTGTCCTCAGCACTCCCTTTTCTTTCCCTCTACCCATCCACACACAACCACAACTGGGGTCACTGATTACCCCATCCCCAAACAAGATTACTAAGCAGCACAGAGCAATATCACACACCTAATCAGCTGAATTTCCACCCTGTACTTTATCTTTGTATCTCTCTCCTGTCCAGAGAAGGTGTACAGAGTCCTTCTTCCTTTAATTTATCAGCTCCAGTGTGCACACATGTAAAAACCACTAAAAATCAAATGCTTTTTTAGTTCTCCCTGGTTCAGTCATCCAAAGATCCTATGGCCTGTTTCCCAGCTGTGTAATCACAGAAAGTTTGCTACTCTCATCATTTCTTGCAGATGAAGGTCCTGACAGCACCTCAAGCTATTACCCTGTTCAGGCCGAGTGTGAAATGGAAGATTCAAGATTCATACTCCCTGTGTATAGTTGCTGATCTGTATCCAAAAGTCTTGCAAATGATCTGAGCTCCAGTCCACTTTTTAAAGAAGAAGTAAGAAAAAAAAAAAAGGAAAGGAACAAAATAGTATCAAATAAAAGCAGAGAAAATTCTGGATCTTTCCTCTTAAGCGCTTATTTACTTTTTAAAGTCAAATCACACTCAAGAGGAGTTACAGTCCCTCCTGACTGAATACAGGGAAATTGTATCATTTAAGTATCAGCAGATGTTTTTTGGAGATAAATCTGGAGATTTCTTCTCAAGGTGTTCACAAGACATTTCACTCAGCTGCTCACTAGTCAGACAGTGTAACCAGGTGCCTAATTCTAAGCATATGAGCTACACACTGATTTGATCAGGACTGCTCTGGCATGTGGGATACCTGTTCAACTCCTGCATGGAATAAGGATGTAAATTGTAAACAGTGGAGAAAGCACTAGTCAGTTTTTAATTTTAAGACAATTTGAAGGAAACTGAACATCAGATTATATATTTCAATTCAGACCTGCATAGGAGTACCCAAAATAACACTACTGCTGAAAGCAGTATCACCGCAGAATTTGTTAGAGAAATGGAAGGACAAAAGCGAATCAAAGAAATAACTGAGTTGTTGGCAAATTCCACTGATCAGAAAAAGAAACTAGAGAAAAGCCCCAAACCGTCCATCTAAATGCCTCAATTAAGTACCATGAGAGATAACCAAAAGACCTGTTATCCTGGAAGTAGTCTGGTAAAAGAGAGTTAGAAACAGCATCAATATCTACTTGCTACTCCAATCTAATGATCTGAAGAAAAAGGGGCTATGAGTCTTACTTATTCCCACCAAGAAGCACAGCAATACTTGTTTCAAACTACCCTTTAATATATTCTCTTTTCATCACTAGAATAATTCCCATTTTCCCCTCTAATTTTAGATTACTCAAGCTGCTTATATTTGTTGGATTTACTGGCTGTTATTACAGTGTAAGGTGCCCTTCAGAGAAAGACAGAGGTATTCTTTACTCTCCTGCAGAAGCACTTGTTGCTCCTGGAGTCTAAAAGGAACTTTTCTAACTGCCTGAAATTCCCAGGCACTGACATAGTAAAAAGAACAATCATAAGAAATGGAAGGATGGGAAAAGAAAGTGTTCAAGAAAGAGTGAAAGAAAAGTCCAGACTAAAACTATATGTGAAGTTGGGTGCAGGTAAGTTGTGTCCCAGAAAGAATCAATAAAGGCAATCATGTACAATCAACACTTATGTGGATTTAAGTCATGTGACTCTAAAGCTTAAAATAGAGATGCATTACAGCAGATGGCAGCTTGTGGAGGAAAAGCATAGGTGCAAGAAATGCTGTCCTTTGAGGACATTTCACAGAGGTGTTATTGGCAGGGAGAATAATTTTTTTTCTCTTCTGCAGAAGTAAAAGAGGCAAGTTTCTGAGAAAATCATCGTCCAAGACAGAAGTTGTAAGGGGTTGTATGAGCAAGGAATTTCAGAGATGTTTAAGTGCATTTATATGCAGTATGGCTGAATGAAGAAGGGGAAAAAAAAGGGGTTTGAAGGCCGTCTGTCAAGCAGTTCTCCTTCCTTTCTTTCTCTTTCTTCTTTTTTTCTGCCTTCCTTTCACAGTCAATTTGCTGGAAGTTGGATCTTGAAAAGAAAGCTCTGACATCTAGCAGTGTGGCTAACCTGTTAGGGAGCTTTTCAATATTTATATATTGTAACCCCTGATAAGACTGCCTTTTTCTGAATAAAGTCCTACATCTCTCCTTGGGGACCTTTTAGAACATTTTTGTAACTTAAAATCTGCATTTATCTTTACATTTTTGTTCCTATTCAGTAGTCACTTTCTCTCACTTTCTTTCTCCCTTTTTTTAATTCTTGATATTTCATCCCCTCTGTGGAGTTACATCTTCCCAAATAAATTTAGCCTGTTGTTCTCTTGCATTTTTAATTTGAAGAAAATAACCAAATAGCTTCATTAGGGGGCGGGGAACCTCAAGGAAGTGGGTGTGACTAGCAGCCACCTCCTCTTGGAGCTAATGAGAGAACAATTAAATGTCCTTTTGCTTAGAAGCAGCTGAAACAACGGGAACCACAACAGGTCACGCACAAAATAAATCAGAGGTCTGGACTATGTGGGTGGAAAAGTTCACAGTGGTCTGAATCAGAATACAGCAGTGGTGGGGAAGGAGTGAGACTGAATTTGTCTGCAGCTGTGCAGAGAAGGGGTGGGAATAAAAGGTTGAAGGGGCAGAAGCAGAAGTAGCAGTAATAGAAAAGGGCCAGACAGCTAGAAAAGGCCTGGATAAATTGCTAAGGAAAAAAAAAAAGGACACAAAGGCAGAAGAGAGGGAGAAAGAATATAACCATGTCCTGGCTAAAGAGAAGAACTATCAAAGGGGTTTTTTTGTGACTCAAGTCCTTCTGTGTTCAGAAGTGAAGCTTGTGCATATGTTCAAATCAATGAACAGGGGAAAATTAACATCTTATTTCCTATTCTCTTTGGAGTTAAGAAAGATCTAGATCCATTCTGTTTCTTTCCTTGTGATTTTTTTTCAGTGAGAGAAATTATGATCTTCATGTCTCTGTAGAGGATAGATATATGGGCTTCTGTGTATAGTGTGGTTCAGTATTTTGCAGAGAGATAGTGTGTGTGGACAGGCTGGGCTCTCATCCCTGAGATGGCTTTGAAGTGTAACCAAGCTTCAGCATTTATGTGGTAAAATTCTCATCCATGGTAGGCCTTTCTGAGTTTTCCAGTTAGCAACAAACCCTGAAAGATTTAACCCAAACTGCTTTAAAAAACAGATTTCTATTTATTAGAGGCATAAATTGGAGAGGACCTTCTTGGCCACTAAGGGCCTTATTTTTCGTTGTTGTTTTCTTAATCAAATTGATAAAAATCCTCATGACCTGCTAAACATGTTTGTTTATGTTTGTTTGCTGTACTTGCCTTATTGTGACAGAATTTCCCTGCTTTGACGGTTTGGAACAGTTCAGTCTTGGGTCTTGCTAATTTTTCAAGTTTTATCAACAAAACAAATGGAAACATTGTCTGTTTTATTCTCCTCATGAGTTTTCCAGAGATGAACAGAAACAGAAACTTTTCATTTGGACTCTGAACATAATTTTGCCATTTTATGTATATTGCACTTCATTCTTCTGTCCTTAGATCCAATAGCTGGTATTTAGTTTTGGCTGATGTGCAATGTATTTCTTCTGCTATATTGAAATTCAAAGTTCATTAGAAACTAAGAGAAAAAAAAAGGAAAAAAAAAAGAGCACACACACAAAAAACTTTCCAGTAAATTATAAAAGAGAGTTCCAATATTACATGACATCAAAGACAATGTCTGAAAGTTACTTGTAGTTTTCTTTTAAGCCATTTTGCTCTCAGAAACCAAAGGTCAACCTAGAACATTGAGAACCAAGCAAAAGTTCCTGTTCATCCAACCTTCAACTTGAATAGTTTGGGTTTTTTTCTGTGATATTTTTAGTTGAGACTTTCATTTCTCAAATACAAACAAACAAAAAAATTACCTGTACTTTCTTTCAGTTTGTTTTCTTTCAGGATTTTTTTCTTCCTGTTTCTCACTTCCCTCTTAACTGTATTGCAATTGGGAATGGAAAGTGAGGAAGAGTAAATATTAGGAAAGCACCAGTGAAAAGAAAGTGGAAAGTCTCTCATGTTCTCATTAATTTGTCTTTCAGCAACACCTCAGAGTTGTCACACTCTTCACATCACAGAGCTCAAAACCAGAAGCAAGCCCCAAACCATTATTTTAAACACAAAAGAGACATCAAAGGTGAAGAAACAGATACAGTATTTCATGTAATCATAAGTTTTTTAATGCTCAAATCCTGGAAAGCTGTAGGTTAAGACTGGAAGAACAGGTACCACACACTGAGCACCAGCTCAGGACACTCTAGATGGGGTTTTCAGTGCAAAATCCTTATATGAAGGTTCTTTCTTTTACATTTAAACAGCTATTTGTTAATATAATGTGGAATCAATGCCTCCATCTCCTTTGAACTTTTGGACAAGCACTGGAGTTGCTACTTTGGACATCATGTCTCTCACAGGAGCAGGAGCAAGGTTTGCAAGGAATCTTTAGGGTTATGCTTTTGCTTCAAAGGAAACATTTTCCACATCTAGTTCTCTGCAACAAGCAGGAGATATGTTCCTATTTCACTGCCGTTTGACCAGACACTAATTCATAGAGCATTCCCCCGCCCCACTCACCCCTCTATCCAGAGCACAATAGATTTATTGAGCCAGGCCTTCATCTGGTGTAAATTGGCATCGCTGCATTGATTCCTGTGGGCCTGCATTGATTTATGCCAGATGAGGATCCGGTCCATTTTCATGATATTTGAACATCAATCCTTGCATCCCCTTTTCCCATCCGTAGGCTTTTTCTGTCATGCTTCTGAGAAAAAAACGCAAATGAGTTAAGGGATTGTCACCAGCCTAGGGAAGGATTTGCTTTTCCTTCTTTGTGACTAGGGTCTCTCCTGTTAATTTCCACGGCAGGTCCCTCATAAGTTTCTCCAAAACTTGTTACCATTTCCTCCTGAGGATGTCAGCTCCGGTTGCAGACTGAAACATTAACAGGGGAAGTTATTAGTCATTCTCTTTTCATACTGCCTTTCTTTATATCTGAATTATTAGAAGTATGAATGCTGGTCATCAAAAGAAATAATGAGTTTTAGAAAGTGAAAATGACACTGACAAAAACAAAAGAAATCTGATCTCAGCAGAGGGGTCCACAGAGCAGAGGAACAATGAGGTAGAAGATAAAAAAGAAAAATTGAGAACCTAAAAGGAAAAGAAAAGAAATAAAGGCAAAAAGGGAAGAAAAGAGAAGAAAAGGGATATTTAGACTGAGAAAGAGCAAACTAGTTCTTCAGCAGAATTGAAAGCAGTCATGGTGCAGGCAGAAAACAGAAGACATCGTCAGATCTTGAAAGACTTGTTTTTTCCTCCCCTTTGACTGAATAATGTAAATATCTGTCATTAAACCTCCATACTGGAGGGTCTCTTTACACATGTGTCTTTGATGGTTCCAGGCTGGACATGGGACTACATGTACAGAAGCAAAATACCACAGAAGCACAATCCCCTGTACCCACACAAAGCCTAGACAACCCCCTTCCATTCTTCCCATCACAGCCCAAAAACCTGCAGAGAGTAGCTGTCAAAACCAGTGCTGAACATCAGGTGTGCATTTGCTGTGGCAGAACTGCTTCTGGTTGAGGAAGGAGCACAAGTGCAAAGAGAGCAAAGGAAGAATGAAGGGAGGGAAGAGAAAAAACAGCCTACAGAAAACCAACCTGCCAAGCAATCTTCTTGCCCCTGTCTTTCTTGGTTTATAATTGATGAAGCCTTGTTACAGCTTTTCTTAGGAAAAAAGATCTTTTTGATCACTCCTAATACAGACACATCCTTTTCTTTTTTTTTTTCTCCTTCCCTTTTCCTCCATTCTGCTGATAAAATAAAAAGCTGAAAAGAGTAAATAATTAATGTGACTATTTTAACTATACTTATGCATCTGCTTTCAACAGTTTGAGTAATTGATTTCCTCTGCTTGAGGCCATGCAGGCTTCTCTTAATACATTACGTGTCTAGTTTACTTGGTTGATACCTGTCTGTCTGCTTTTTCGGACATAGAGGTATTTAAATTAGCAGAACTGTAATTATAGGATCTTTAAGGTTGGAAAGGACCTCTATAGTCCCGAAGTCCAAGCATTAACCCAGCATTGCCATGTTACCACTAATCCATGTCCCCAGGTGCCACATCAACACGTCTTTTAAACACTTCCAGGGATGATGATTCCACTTTTTCCCTGGGAAGGTTGTTCCAATGCTTGGCCATCCTTTCAGTAAAGAAATGTTTCCTAATATCATTCAAGTTCCTGCTTTGACACATTTCTTCAGTACAGTCATAACTATGCCACTCATTCTCTCTGGCATGAGGCTGTTTTGTGGTTTTGTTTTTTTTTTTTAATCACAAATATCATGGTACTTCGTTGCTTTCTAGGGAAGTAGTATGAAAATAGTCCAGGAGGACAAATGTACCACAGGAGCACTCAAGATTGCTTTGTAGAACCAACAAGGACCATTGCCCTTCCGAACAATAAGTGTAGTTTGATACTCCTTTGGCAGACTTTATCTTTCTTCTTCTTTTCCTCCATATTCAGAGTGGAAATCTCTAACCCATATCATATTATATGATTTATAGCATTTGAGTCATTTTTGTGAAGATCAAATATTGATAATGGAAGATCCTTGTGAAAATAGTAACACAAAACTGAAAAGAAACTATTATTTCTATATGACCTCAGGGTTCTACACTTCCTGTCTAATATTTTACACCTTTCCCCACTTTAATTGGCACTAGGGACATTTCAAGCAGTGGAGCATGAAATTTCTTGTTCTTCCCTACTGTGGGATGACAGAAATTCCTCCTGGAGGGTTTTCCATGTGTGGCTATCTCTGTCTCTGTCCATGCCACCTTTGACTGCCTCTACACAGTCTTCAGCTTAAAAGGTATCGTGCTATTAAACTGTAAATCAGAGTCTATATGTTTTTAAATCTTGGGTGGATTGTTTGCCTTGGAGAAATAGGAATGCACTGCACTTTATCTAAATATATGAACCTTGAACGAAGCTTATGGAAACATGCCTGAGTGGCATCAGAGACACCCAGAGACAGCAGCACTGTCTCTTCCATGACCGTGGTTCTTTCATAGTCCTGCAGGGTAATTCAAAGAGGACATTAATGAATCTTGAGAAGGGGTTATTCTGCTTTTTCTTTTTTACTCCTCTTCACAAGTTGCCAGATATTTCAGGTTTCTGAACCTACTAATGGATGTAAATTTTTGTGACATCCTCCTGGGAGTCTCTTACCTTGTCTCCTTGGTCTCCTGGGAGATAAGGATCTCAGCTGCAGTCCTGTGAAGAAAAGTTAAGTGATCCTCTACCGTAGATGAACTGTGATCAAGACACTCTATAATACAAAGAGAAAGAATCTCAGAACACCTGATACAAGCTGCATAGAATAATGAAATATGTAACTGCAAAGTAACTAATGTAAATTATAAAAAAATACACTCTTAAGACTGTTTGATACCTCCCTTTGAAGGTTTCAAATGAGTAGAGATAAAAGCTTATTGGGAAAGTCTGCATTTCAGTATGACTGATTTTGAAAAAATAGGTATTTTATTATACTTTTCATGAAAAGTCTATTTCACAATTGTTGTCTGCAGCATGTTTTGGGGAAAAAAAAATCTATAAACCTCCAGTCTTTTTGAATGACCAGGAACTAACAGGTAAAATGAACTAGGGTTTTGGCAACCACAAATCACTATGTTGATTTAAAAAAAACCCCAAAACTTGTTTCCTTTTAATAAGTATTGAACTTGTAAGTAACATTTTAGGAATTTTAATATTTTAGAAAAAAATATTTATGATAGGGATTTTTCTTCATTAAATACATCTTAATAACTCTAAAAATATCATTAATAAAGATTAAAAAACTGTTTCTATCTCTTGGTGAGTCTATTTCAAATCATGGCAAACAAATTTGCATAATCATAGCTTAGTGTAGCAGCCTCTGTCCCATGATAAGGGAATGACCAGCAGCCAATGGGAATTCAAACCTTTTGACCTGTGTTGGCCTTTTTCATTCCCTAGAGAAATTACCTGTATGCAAAACCTATCACTGTGTTTCAGAGCAACATGTGCTGCACAAACAAGAATTATATTGATGGCTACATAGTTCTTCCTTGCCTTTGATAGGGTCATTTCCATTTCTTTTTAATTACTACTGGAGAAGCCTTTCATGGGATGTCTTAGTGAGATGTTGGCTCTTACCTTGCAAATAACGTATAATTTTTTTTCACATATGGTAGGAGTTCAGATCATCAAATGAGGCCAGCACTGACTCCTGACTTACTTCAAGATATATGATAAGTTATTATGATCTGTCACTTACTTAATCATACTCAAAGGTGTTAATATTTTGTGACATGTCATGAATGAGAAGGTGCTGTAACTCAGAAGTTGTCTTCTGTCACAACTGTCAGGCAGGACATGAAATCTGGTCCCGCCGGTAAAATTTACTTATCTACCTTCCTAATTTAGGACCAGGACTTCAATAGGCCATTCCTGTACTAACCCAGAAAAGCATCATGTTAATGAAGAAGTTAAGGAAATGTTTTCAGTTTCTTTACACATCACTTGTTAATTTGGCCAGTGAATTAGAGTGTGCTGTTGTATGCACCAAATTCTTTTCCTCTACCATTTAGAGGAAAAATCTATCAGAACAAAAAAGTCTGCTCCCATATAGCTCCTCTTGAAACCAATGAGTTACAGATTTCACTGTCACCAAGAATATCAATGTGCCAGAGAAGTACAGCCAAGTGCAATAGTATTACACCTCCACAGATAATGAAGAATCAGCAGAGGTCTTTAAAATAAAACTGCTACAGAGGGTTATAAAGAAAATTATTTTTCTTCCCTTCAGTACAAGAACCATGGAGAAAAGAGTGAAATTATTAGGCAATGGAGTAAATATATACTTTTTTTCCCAGTCTTGTGTAACTCTTTGCCACAGAGTGTAATAGAAACCAAAAATATACCTTAGCTACAAAATAATTATATTCATTTCCAAAAAATATTTTTTGTAATGTTAAATTGCTGATGAATATTGTTATAAGTCCTATTAACAAGACCTAATGTCTATAGCACTTCAAGGCAGCTTTAGATAGTGCCAATGGCTGATCCAACCACTGGGTGCTAATACAACAAAGGGAATATAGAAGACGCTTTTCCTGTAAAATCATCTTATTTGATGGATTGGAGGACTAAAGGCTCTTCATTAAAAGATTATCAAAGTTTCTGTGGTCTCAGAGTCATAAGTATATGTTGGATGTAAGTTTCTCAGTACAGTGCACAGCACTGAGAAATAGTGTTAAGCACATGCCTGTCTGTATGGAACAGAAATTATAAGCTCAAATGGGAAATAAATGTACTCATCTCACCAACCTTCTAAAATCTATCCCAGTGGGAAAACATAGATAATAGAAGTGCAAAATTATCTATTGAATAATGGCTCTTTCAAAAAGAAAGTCACTATCCAGACCAGTGACTGCCATAGAAAATACAAATATTTCTAATCTGAACAAATCTTAATATAAGAAATTAATAGATCAAATAAAACAACAAACACCTGTAATTATGAAGAAGATCATGATTCCTTAACTCATGATTTTAGAAGGAGGGGAAGGGTGAGATCAACACAAAATTTGTATCTTAGTGAGTCACAGATTCAGTTTGTGTAACAAACCAGTAAGCCTATCTCATCAAATATCTCAGAACATCTAACCTGATGTTCTCTGTCCTTCTCTCAAAAAGCAGAGGGGGTGACAAATCCCAGAACTTGAATGAATCTGCTAAGATTTGGCAGCATTCATGTACCATAGGTGTGTATTCCTGACAAATTCGTCTTATGGAAAACTTTGTACTGCTCTGAGCCACTATTATCTCCCTTTGTGGCTGAGTTGGGGGGATCTGACTTGAGTGACTAAGTAGTTGTGTCCAGGTAAGCTCAATTCACTTCAGAAAACCCTTCTTGTGCCCTTAACATAGAAAACTTGATGAGCTTACATAGGAACTCTAGTACAAGAAATCTTCCTGGAAGTCATAAAATAGTTTGTGTTGGAAGGGACCTTAAAGATCATCAGGTTCCAACTCCCCTGCCATTGGCAGGGATATATTCCGTTAGACCAAGTTGCTCCAAACCCCATCCAACCTGGCCTCAAACACTTCCAGGGATGGGGCATCCACAACACCTCTGGGCAACCTGTGCCAGCACCTCACCACCCTCACAGGGAAGAATTTGTTCTTACATGTAATCCAAATTTACCCTCTGAGTTTAAAACCATCCACACTTGTCCTATCACTCCATGCCCTTGTAAAAAGTCCCTCTCCATCTCTCTTGTAGCCCCCTTAGATACTGGGATGTGCTAGAAGTTTTTCTCAGAGACTTTTCTTCTAGAGGCTGAACAAACCCAATGCTCTCAGTCTGTCTTCATATAAGATGTTGTCCAGCCTCAGCCCTTGCTCCAGCAAGTCTACATCCTTCTTAAGCTGGAACACTTGCTAGTGAAGACTGAAGCAAAAAAGTTGTTGAGTACCTCAGCCCTCTCCACAGCCTACCTGACCACAGGTAACCGGGTCTCCCACTTTGTTCCAGAGAGATCACGTATTTTCCTTAGTCTTTTTATCATCACTGTGCCTAGAGAAACTTTTCTTGTTGTCCTTGGTGTAATGCTGCTCTAACCTTTACACGTGGCTTTTAATCTTACTGTAGGTCAAACAAAAGTCCCAAAGTTGTATGTTTTCCTGAGGCTGTAAGGGTGTTACGATACGGTTCCATATTTTCTGGTCCACACCCATCTTTATTCCAAATACATAAAGAATAATAGAAGAAGGTCAGAGGCCAATTATTAAAATTAATCACCAAGGTCAGAACAAGAAGTAATGGGATGAAGCTGGAACAAAGGGGAAATTTTAGTTAATGATTAAGACAAACTTTATAACTATTAGGATATCTAGAGCTATGGAACAAACTGCCAAGGGAGGTCACAGAACCACTTTCACTTAGAAGCATTCAAGGGCAGACTTATAATCAGTCTCCCAGTAATGCCTTAAGGAAAATTAATTCAGTCTTGCTGTGAAGCACAAGCACAAGCTATGCCACTCACTAGGGTCCCTATTCCAACCCCAATGTTTCAGTGCCGAATTTATGGAAAAAAACAATAATTATCTTTTCTTATAGAAAAGAAGTTTGAGGAGAGAAAGCTGCTGATCTATATGTTGACTAATACTTTGCTAACGTACCCAGCATGTCTACATGGGTACCATTATACCTAAGAGATTTTAAAGGACATTAAGTGTGATTCCATGCAATTATTATTATTTTTATCCAAGCATCTCAAACCTCATTGCAAGCTTTGTGAAGCTCGATTAACCTATCAAGCTTCACCACAGGAACATGTTGTGCCCAGGTGGTTATTGTGACAAAAGCAGCTGTGTCATGAGACTTGAGGATTTATTTCTAAATCATAATAAATAGCTTGAAGCAGTGCCAAATTCAGGATTGAGTTGAAAAGGTTGAGTGTATCAGGGAAAATAGGTGCTACTTTAAAGGCAGATAGACAATTAATAGTGCACCCTTGATCGTCTGGGCCATGTCCAGAGAGCTAACTGAATTGGGCTTGGGTGTAAAAATACATGTCGGTGAAAACCTCACGGTCACTTTTCTAGTTGATTAAATCTTGGGCCAAAAAAAGCATTTCTGACAGTATAATTTCTTTAGTCTCTGGCTAAAGAAAAACCTCTTTGCAAAAACAAAACCCTGGGAACTCCTTACATTAATTCCTACATTGACCCCAAACTCTGTGTTTGAAGTAGGAAAAGAACAGCAAACCCATTTTAAAGAACACCCAGAGACGAAAAATCTATCATCATCTTTGGTAAACAGTTCCCATGGTTAATAATTTTACTGTTTAAATCTTCACTTTATTTTCAGTTTGAATTGCTGTAGCTTTGAAAACCAGTCTTTGAATGTTGCTGCACCTTTGTCCACAATGTTCTTTACATAGATATTTACAGACTAATCAAATGTCTTTTACGTCTTCCAAGCCAAATCAAATGGAACACGGAATTCATGTGGGTATGAGTAAGAAAAAATTGTGTCTGAACACTGACATGAAAATATTGTACAAAGTGAATATGGACAAGCAGTGGTTATAACCATGTTTAAAAATTACTGCTTCCTTTATTATCCTTCTGTTTATATAGTCAGATTTAATTCTTTTTCTTCTCTGGATTTGTAATGGTACACTTGGTCCCAGTTTTTTCCTTACACCCAACTTACCCAGCAAACTAGAGAGCTCCGAGTCAGTCATCTGTTCTGATCATTATTTACTGCTACATCCAAATTTATGTCATCTGAAAACACTCTCAGTAACGATTTTCAGTTTTTAGGGTTTTTTGCCCCAGGTCACTGTTAAAATTATTTAATCATGATAGGTATGAACCATGACCAAACTGGAATTCCAATGAAAGGAATTTTTGAGGGTTAATTGCACATTTTATGTGATATTTTGGGATCCAATACTCAGTATTTTTTTCATCTGTGCAAAGTAAGCTATATTGATTATTTAAACCTGCAGTACCAACTACCTCTTCCACTTATTCTTAGAGAAGTCTTCAAACTTGTTCCTGCAAAAATGTTCTTATAATCAACCAACCCTTGCCTGGGACTTTGAAGCTTTTGTTTGAGTATCATCACATCAGTCTTTCCAAGTTATTATGACTAATGCATTAAAAATTAATTTAGTCTACTTCATAATGTCTGGTCATAAAAGATCAGTTATTAGTTGGGTTTTTTTTTGGATTGGATTTCTTTTTTTTTTTTTTTTTTGGAGGGGACAAGTTATGTAGCAAATATTTTATATGTTTTTTCAGCATTCCTCAAATGTCTTTAGTTTTCCAGAACAAGTTAAGTGCACATCAAAGTCATGAAAAGTGTCAAAGGACAGTTTTATCCTGGCTATTTCATAGCAGCAATAAAAGCAAAGGAGGGAGTATCTAGAAACAACAGTTTTGGTAAGAACCAAAGGTGGTAGACCATACAAAGATGGGGTCTGGAAAATATAGACCAACGTTTATAGGCCATGCTTAGATAAGAAGACGGAGAAGTTACTTCCTTCCCTGTAGCTGTCAAAATCCTTATCCCCCTTTTAGCCTAGGACAGAGAACTGTTTCTAAGTACCTGAAGGGAGTGTTTCAAGAGGCTGGAGCCAGGCTTTTCTTGGTGATACCAAGCAATGGGATGAGCGGCGTTAGGCAGGAACCAGCAGACGGGAAGTTCTGTCTGAACATGAGGAAGAATTTCTTTAATGTGCGGGTGACTGAGCACCGGAACAGATTGCCCAGAGAGGTTGTGGAGTCTCCTTCCCTGGAGATATTCTGAAGCCATCTGTACACGATCCTGAGCAATGTGCTGGAGCAGGGAGGCTGGGGTAGGTGAACTGCCGTGGTCCCTTCCAACCTATCTGTTCTTGGATTCTTACGGTCAGTTCAATTACACCAAAAACACGCTGCAGCTCAAGGTCAGGGAAAACACAACAATTATGCCAAACTTGAGAGACTGGACACCAATCAGCAATGTGACAATTGAATCCATTGCTGCAGACAAAATGCTGTAGTAAACATTCGAGAGAAAGGGAAGGTAGAGGGGAGGAGGAAAAGAAAGAGGGAGATATTCATTTTTATCACATTAGGATTGATTTAAAGATTGTTTGGAAGCTACTTTCATTTTCATTTTAATATTATTAGGAGATAGCAGCATGTAACAGGCTTTGACACTGAATGCTATGCTTTGCATCGGTTGCAGAAGATGCCTGGGGAAGCAGGGGGGAGCAGGGAGGAATTGATCAGATTGTTTCTTTTTTCATATGGGAGGGAAAAAGTTGTGTGACATTTACAAAGTCATCTGTCACCTGAACAACAGGCTGGAAGACAAGTTCCTTCATTTCATGCTTTATATCTTATTTTAACCCACACACAACCATTTTTCTTGGCCTGAAGTTAAAGGGAACACTCCACTTCCAGTGATGAAAATCAGTTACTTCTACTTATTCATCCACTATCTCTCTCACCATTCATTCATTCATTGCTCTACTGTATTGTTCTCTCTGCACCTCAAATCCATTGTCAGCTGGTTTTCAGATGAAAACATGGATTTATACCTGGACTTTCACTAACCTACCAGCTCTAATAAAACATTGCCAATAGTTGTTAAAGCATGTTACAAATAATTATAATAATGGAATTTGAGATTTATGACCTGTCTTGTTTTGGGGTTTTGATTTTCCTTTTGACAAGAAATCTGACAAAGAAAGACATGGAGTGTATTGACAGGTGTTAAATGGTGAAATAACAGTCAAACAGGAACTGCTGTATCCCAAGTCTGTGCTTTGAAATCATAGTTTATGAACATACAGTACAAGATTTATGTCAGTACTGTGGTTTGACTGCATACTTTTAAGGACACTGCCTTTAAATTCCGGGTTTTATTTTTCCCATTCGCAAATATTTTTTCATTCATTTCATCCCAAATCCCGGAACAGACAGTCCAGTTATTGATCATTAAAATCTGATCAGGGTTTCATTACTCAAGGAAGAAAGGAGGTGATGAAGGATCATAGGATCATAGAATCACAGGATTGTTTGTGTTAGACAAGGCCTCTAAATCATTGATTCCAACCATTAATGAAGCACTGCCGTGTTACCACTAAACATTGCCCCTAAGTGCCACATCCACATAGTTTTTGAATCCACTTCCAGGGATGGTGACTCTGCTACTTCCTTGAGCATTCTGTTCTGATTCCTGAGCAGCCTTCAGTGAAGAAAAATTTTCAAATATCCAACCTAAAACTCCTGGCACAACTTGAGGCCATTTTCCCTCATCCTGTCTCTTGTAAACTGGGAGAAGAGAATGATCCTCACTCAGCTACCACCTCCTTCAAGTATAGATACCTGAGGGAGGTCAGTCAGAGCAGATCATTATGGGAAAGCTTAAAACACTGAAGCACCAGCCCATATATGAGGCATGTATCACTGTGCAATACTTCATGTTCTCCAGTGTGTTTGGTTTGCTGCTTTTCATGTCGTCTTAACACAGAGGGTTGTCAAGTTGTCCCTGATGTTTCACCTGGACATCAGCTTCAGCTTTACTGTTTCAATTGAGGAGTGAAAATTTTGATTCGTCCTCCATTTGGAGGTTACAGAGAGTAGAGAGAGGATGGAGGGGAGGATCCTGGATATTTGACTTATCTTCGTGGCCAATTAAAATCTGGAATGGGGCATAGGACCCCAAAAATACATTAGAATGAGTACAGCACAAGCAGCTCGAAGCCTCTGAAAGGCATTTTTCTTCTCTTCTTTCCTAAAATATGACATCTAGGATATCAGATACACTCATGACCCCCCACCAGAGCTGGTCTGCAGTGGCGTCTTACTTTAAATGCGGAACAGCTTCTTCGGTGATAACACTGTGCATGGCAAGCAGGATAAGAAATCAGTCAGTTTACGGATCGATGGTACATTTCCAGTTGCATCCCAGCCTGGGGGAACATGCATGTTTCTGCTAAAGTCAAACACCTTCCCAGAGGGAGCCTACATGTCTCATTTTCTTGTGGAAATCATAGGTCTCATCAGTGCAGTAATTCAGTATGTCTCAAATATTTCAGATTAGGCAGGACAGCAATAATCTTTTTCTTTTTCCTTTTCCCCAGAGGAGGGAAATTGCTTTATTTGCTGAGCTGCGTCTGTGTCTGTTTCTCTACAGGTACTTATGTGAAGAAATTATTGAGGTAGAGTTGAGTTTTGCATTTGGATTTGAATGTGAGTTGTCTGAAAGCATGGCCAGGCTAGAAAACAGCATAATTTGAAGAAACTCACTGCTCAGACAAGATATGAATAGAGGGAACTTTCACGTTATTATTGCAATGATTGGTGGAGAAAAGGATAACTTCTTATCTTAATTATTTCTGCATAACCCAGATGCCTGGGAATCATGGAGACCAGAACTCAAGAGCCAATCTCTTGCTATCAGTTGCTGGCAAGACATATTTTTCCTGGTTGAATGACAGGTTAAATACTCATGTTTAGTTCTAATATTTCTCCCATTTACCTTGGCTTAACCAAGAATAATCAACTTATAGGGTGAATCTTTTTTTATAGGTAGGATTTGCTTTGTATCATCTGAAGAGGATACTGTGGTTGGAGCCACACAGGTTTAACTCCTGCAATACGAGGGATCACAATCTACTCTGTTTGACTTCTGAATAAATAACTTTTCCATATTCTGACTTTGAAACAAAAGTGTTAGTATCTTATCTGCCTGCATATAGCAAAGACAAAGGTATTTAATTCCTGGTTGGGTAGACCTGCCCCCTTAACAGTTTTGAGGTAGTTAATGAGTTTTATCATTCCAGGTGCTTAGTTTTCTTTTCCAAATGTAATAACTAGGATCATAAGCTTTGGACTGTGCTTCCATTGCAAAGGGCAAGCACCTATTCCTAATTCCACTGGATCAGTCAGGATAAACTCTGTTGCCCCCTGCTAGCTACTGCAGTACTGCACTGGATGAAAACTCTTACCTAGGTCCCTTGAGTAATTTGTTTTTGATTATGCTATCTTTAGAACATCTCTGTGATAAGTATTAAACTGAGTGGTAAGAATCATGCCCTGGACTTGAATGAGATCCCACACCTGGCAGAGCCAAAATGAGTTCTGGTTTAAGCTTCACCAATGCAGAAAGAGCCACATCAAGTTTATGCTCTTGTAACCTAAACTGCAGTCTGACTTTATTCTTGTAAGAGTCAATCCTCTTTACGTTTACAGTTTAGATGACATCCTTCCCGTCTGATGCCTTTCATTCTACAGTGAATTATTGCCTTTCAATGGAGCAGAATTAGCTCAGACTCTCTCCGTCAAAGTTCATTACAACTGTGTTACAAACCTTATCTGCAGACACATCCAAGTAAACGTAATCATTTGTGCTTCTAACACTCTGAATTTAAAACTACTATAAATAATAATTATTGTGCTAAGTAACTAGAGCAAAGGCTGTTCAAGATAAGATTTTACAGCTCTTGGTCAAATCTGTTGTAGGTGTAAATTGAGGAATAGAGTAAGACTTACACTAGCTAAATAGGGTAGCAAATCTTGACAATGAGCCTGGCTCCTAAGAGCAGTCACAAAAGCCTCAAGCCAGCTGTTCTGTCTGGTTTATCATGAACCACTGTCTTTGATCAGAAAAGAGGGCCTGAGATGCTCTGAGGTTTATTAACTGCAGGTGTAACAGCCCCCTGCACTGTCTCCAGAGGAACTTCACAATCCATGGTGACACCAGTGGGATTACAGTAGCAATACACGTGACCCACCACCTTTCAGAACCATCATGTAAATACCAAATCTCATTTTCAGTAATGACACTGCAGGTAGATTGCTAAAATGGGTTACTCACATGGGAGGACCAGGAGATGTTTATAACTTCGTATCTCTGTTTCCTGCCCGTGTTTTTCTTGCTCTTTCGTCATGACTGTGCACTTTCCGTTTGCTGCTTCTCCCTGTAGTACAAATCTCTTCCCTCAATTTGCTCCCTTGAACCTCATTTTCTGCTATTTTAACTTCTACTCTTAGCGCTATCTATGCTTCATCAATAAATCTCTCCTACTCATTTATCTCCCTGAGAATCTCAGTTCCTATTTCTATCACTTTTGCTCTCTACCAGGAAGTCCTTTTCTAGTGTGACATCCCAGAACACTTAATCACAACATGGAATAGGGAGATGCCTTCTATTAGTGTGGCTGGCACAGCACAGAGAAAAATTTGTTGCCAACAATGGCAATGAATAAACCTTTCCAATGATCATCATCATGATCAAGTGATATATTTAACACATCCCAGAGGCTTTAACCCACGTCAGAACATTATTAAGGAATTGGTGAAATTGGAGGAGGCACCTGGGTTGTCAGACTAAGGTTCTCTCTGCTCTGGAGGGATTTTTTTTAGAAAAGTAAACAGCTAAACCTGCAGATTTCTACAAAGTGCGAACCCTGTCTCCTTCATTTTCCAGACAACATTTCCTATTTGGACCCGTAGGGGACATAAAAAGACAGCTACAGAGGGAATCGCTCTTGAATTTAACATGTCATTATATTCAGTACTTTGTTTAGGTTTCCTTTTTTGTTTTAAACTACATTGCTGCATCTAGCTCAGGTCCAGAATAATTCCATTTTATACAGAGTTCGAAACTCACTATACATTGTTTTGCAAGAAAAAAGGCAGCAAAGAGCTGGTCCTTATATTTACAACTTACATAACAAAATAAATATTTACAGAGCTACATGCATGTGTGTATATCTTCCTTATCACCAGTTCTCTGCACTGAAAAGACTTTGCTTTGTCTTGGTTTATAGCATCTTCTACTTCATTTAGGAAAAATATGTTCTATATTTTCTTTTCAATCAAAATCTCCAGCTCCAGGAGATTTTAGATTGGTGACCATAGTCAATTGAATTTGGCCAACATGTAGTTTGGCCAACAATGTGATGTACATGTGTGAAAACTACTTACACATTTTCACTAAGAACAATTTGTATTTAATAAAGACATTTTATTCATTCTCTGGCATATTTACAAATAAATAGTGTGGTTTGGGACAACACAGTGCTGTGTTCTATCGAACTGAAATAATAGCTAACATGTGGACTCATCCTTTTTTTCATTTTCTCTGAAAAAAAACCCAAACAAACAACTTATTTACACAATCTGGAATTCACAAGGAGGAAAAGAAACACCTGGATCTTTTTTGGAAAAAAAAAGGAAGTTTGTGTGTATGAAAAATTTATATTTCTGTAATATGCGGGGTCGTTTTAAAAAGGAGGATGTTTATCAAACACAATAAATACAAGTCAGGATCTACATCAAATGCCTTCCACACCTCTTTAGATCCACTTTTGTCTCCTTTGTTTACCAGAGACAGAATTATCCTGTAACCGTGTGCAATAATCAGAGACATCTAGTGGCTGACTGATAGACTGCAAATAAACATCATCACATCCTGCTCTTCATAAACGTCCAGACACACATACAGCCTCTGTTGCCCTCGAGTTTTAAGGATCCCTTTCTCCCGGACCTTTCAAGTGGGGCATTAGGGATTCATATAATTTTCCCACTCGCAGAACTACAGGGGATGCTTCAGAGCTCCCTTCCTGTAGTTCTCTCCAGCGAGAGAGTATTGAGGGATCCTCTTTCCCCTCCTTGGTCTGTGCTTTGCTTAATGTATTCCTGTCTAATCACTTACAATGCATTTCAGCAAACAAACAATTAAAATTGAAAAGGCAACACTGAAACAGGGGATGCTTATTTTGTCTGACCCTGAAAAAAAACGGTGTAAGTTTCTCACTGTGTAGAAGTTGTAGGGCTAAAGTTACTTCCAGAACTAGACAAAAATATTCCTGGTTTCCTATTTTGTGTTGCTTTTAAACTTCCCTGACATTTACTGCTGATGAGAAGAGCAAATATAACCAGTGAGATTTTTCCTTCTTTTTCTTCTCCCTCTTTGCCAACTCACCGTCCCCAAAAAATGAAAAAAAAATAGTCAAACTTCTCTGTCCAGGTTTCATTGAGTTCTGAGGGTTTCTTTGTCTTTGCTGTTTGCTGTTTATTTTTGTTCAAGGGATTTGCTAAGGAAATTTTCTTCTTAAAATCTGCTGGTTTTCCCTACCCTGATGATATAAACCTTTAGACTATATATAATTAACCCCAAATATTCTATTTGTCAACTCTAATTTGTGCATTCCTCACAGAAAATAAATTTGTGGTTGTTTTTTAGTTTTACGGGTCCTTGTGTCTAAATATAACAAATTAATTTAACTAGTTTGTTGTACAAGAAAAAAAATAGAAGGAATTTTTTAGAAATTATCTTAAAGGGAATTTTCTTCTCTCTTCCTTGAGAATTCTTTTTGCAATGGATCTGAAAGAGAGAAAGAAGTAGTGATCCCTTTCTGCATGAGATGCCCTTGCCTGCATAGAAAGGAAAAAACAGACAAAACTCCAGAGAAAGTGGTGTCTGGAGAGCAGAGAAACTCCTTTTCTGAAGCAGCTGGTGCAGTCACACCATAAGTTTCCATCTAGTTAAATCCCTGCTTTCCCTTAAAGCAAACAAACTCCAAAATCACTCAGAACAAACACACTCCAGTCCAAACCAAGTCAAGACAGCAAGCAAATACACTCTAGAAAACACCAGGCAATTAGACTCCTAAAGTCAGTTTAAACACAGGCACAGCAGATCAGCAAACACGTCCTTCCCCTTATGGAAAACAAACACGGGAGGCAGCGGCGCTGCTCGGGCTGGGAGCCCTGGACCTCAGTTCCCCAGAGGAAGGAGAGCCACGTCTCTCCCATATTGCTGTTGCTGTGTCTGGTTTCCTGACAGGGAAAGAAAATATTGATATTACTTGGCTAATTAGAATTGTCTGTAAGCTTTTGCTGTTATAATTGCTGTTCTATTGGTCGGGTGGGGATAGAAAGCAGCTTTGTAAGGGAAGGGTGGGTATATTCAGCTGGTTGACCATGAGACAACAATGAGCTCCTGCAGCAAAGAACGTTGACAGGATCCTGGGCTACATTAGATGGTACGTTGCAAGTGGGTTGAGGGATGAGGTCCTTCTTCTCTGCTCGGCACTGGTGAGACATGTCTGAAGCACTCTGCTCCACAGCACGTGAGAGACACGGATACATCGGAGAGAGTCTAGCAAAACACCATCAAGATGGTCAAGGAACTGGAGGACAAGATGAATACAGAGAGGCTAATGGGGATGTCTGTTCACCCTGGAGAGAAGAAAACTGAGGGGTTTGGGGTTTTTTTAGCATCTTTGACTGCTTCATAGGTACTTAAAAAAATGTGAAATCACATTATTCCTGGAGAAGTCCAATGAAAAAATGAGAGATAACACACAGAAGATTAATATCGCTTTCTCAATTTCTTCATCAGGATAGAGTAGATCATTCATCTTTAATTTCAGACTTAGCTTAGGGGAGATAATATTGCTCTCTACAATTACCTACACGGATGTTGTAGACAGGTGGGAGTCAGTCACAGGTAACAAGCAGTAGGATGAGAAGAAAGGTCCTCAAGCTACACCAAGGAAGGTTTAGGTTGGATATTAGGAAAAATTTCTTCACTGAAAGGGTAATCAAACACTGGAACAGGTTGTCCAGGAAAGTAGTGGAATCACCATCCCTGAAAATGTTCAAAAATATGTGGATGTGGTGCTTAGGGTCACAGTTAGTGGTGGACTTGACAGTTCTGGGTTAATGACTGAATTCAATTATGTTAGAGGTCTTTTCCAGCCTTAATGATTCGATGATTCTAAAGAAAAATTTTTTGTGCATCTACACTGCTAGTAGCATGAGAGTTTCTGTACTAAACACAACAGGCTTCACTTTCTGATAGCATGTCATGCACAGCAGTACCACTTATTTGCAATGGAAGATTCAGATACCCTGGTATGAGCTAACTGAAATATTCCTGCTGTCTTGTAAGATGCAAAAGTGTCTTTCTCCTAAGCAGGCAGTATAGATCTCCAATTTATTTAATCCATTACAGTCCCAAACTTCTACTGAGTTTGCTAAAACACCTTTTTACAAAATGAATACTATAGGGTCAGCTACTGAGGCTGAGGAATGATAGAATTGTAGGATGGTTTGGAAGGGACCTTAAAAATAATCTTTTTCCAACACTTCTACCATGGGCCACTAGACAAGGTTGCTCAAAGTCCTTCCAGGAAACCTTGTGTCTTTTTCAATTTTTTTTTTCCTGACCTTTTTACGTGCGTCTAAAATCTGTGCTGTGACAGAACTAAGTTAAGTGAACATTCACAGAGCTTTTATACTGGAGTTAGACCATACTTGTCTCATCTAAAGCTATTTGTAGGAATAATGTTGTTGATGTGAGTAAACATATAACAGGAGTTTGCATTTACAGGACTATTTCTACAGATATTTCTTCATTATGCTTTGTAAATCATACTCAAGCCAGAGGGCACAAGTCATCTCTAAACTGGAAGAAAACAAACCATAATAGCTATTGCCTTCCTATAAAGACCTTATAAACTTGAGCTCAGAAGTGTGTGTGCTTGTACAGCTTACTGCCATCTCTCCTTGCTTGTCTGTAACTTCCAGCAGACAATCATGTGAATAAACCGGTGATGCATTTATGTCTCAATCCAACTGGACAAGGTGCTTCACTTTAGCATCTAGCATGGAAGCACACTCTGCCTGTATGTTTGGTTTTTTTCTTTCAACATCGCAAAATCTTGTTTTCAGCAGAAGAAAATTCACATGCTAAATTTTACGCATGAGACGAAATCTCTGTCTGAGTGAAAGATTCCTTTATGTGTCCTGGGCAGTGTGGTGGTTCTGGTGGTCACAGACAGCAAATACTCAGGCTAATATTGTAATGTAGATAAAGTGCAAATCAATACCAAAAATGAATTTACAGTTTACTTCTTGTCCTTTTTTTTTTTAAAGAAAAATTATTTTTCTCCGACAAAAATATTTAAGAAACTTTTTGAAATAGGCATTCTGATGCGCTTTATGCAAGAGTAAACCTTTAATATTTGCCAACTATGGATGGGAAAACCAGTAGAAAGTGTGAGTTTCAGTTACGAAGCATGTTAATTCCTTAAACAAATTCAGATGAATTCTGTGTACTATTTACACTCAGGTACTTGCCCGATAACACTGTCCTTTTACCTGCCATTTGAATTACTTAATGTGGAAGGTGCCAGGAAAAAAAGAGGTAGCTTAACAGTCCTTGCCTCAAAGAATAGACTATTGGACCTCTAGGGCAGCTCAGCTGTTCTGTATGATGAAATAAAAGTATAAGGCACCTCAAAGAGTGTTTTCACAAAGAAAAGTCAAGGGATGAGAAAGGAGAAAAAAAAACCCCTACACTGAATACCGAGGTCTGCCAGAAAATCTTGGCCATACGTCAAACTCAGACTCCTGATCAAGACTGCAGGTAGCAGCTTCAATCAACTGGTATCTGGAAGCCAGGACCCCTCGTCAGGGGCAGTCTCATACATCTCTTCTTTGAATTAAATGCATATGGCTCACTTCTTTTAAGGGAGGCGAGAGGTGTTTTACCACACACCTCTTTTCAGATCTCTCACTGGTTATGACATGCTCCAGGAACCTAAATTCTCCATTCCTATACCCTGACAGAGTGCTCCTCCCTGTCTCTCAGGCTGCGCTGGGTGGGCTGAGAGGGTCCCCAAGTGGGAGATCTCACACTCTCTCATGTGCTCCCAAAGTGCACAGGGAGAGAACGAGATGCTTCCCAGGGGCAGAGCTCTGGTGCCAGGGGCTGCACATGTATTTTGCAATTTGAATAAGAAACTGAGATAGTTCTGGGTAGATACAGACAGAAACCACCACGTGGATTTATGCAAGATGAGCACCCCAGGGGAGTGGCAGCACTACAGCCGTGTCCTTTGGAGAAGACTGGGATGTGGGATAAGTGTGTTATTTCCAACATTGCT
Source organism: Neopelma chrysocephalum (assembly GCF_003984885.1). NCBI lineage: Eukaryota > Metazoa > Chordata > Aves > Passeriformes > Pipridae > Neopelma > Neopelma chrysocephalum. The sequence continues at coordinate 1,895,407 of NW_020925669.1, forward strand.
TCAGGAGGATGAACAATCTGCTTGTTTAATGTCCTGGATGTGTCTGTTGCAGCAGAGAAGAGCACAACTGTGGGGGAATCTTCTGGTCAAAGAAGAAGGTTTGAAGACAGTCTTCCACCACTGAATAACAGGACCAATGCTTCTCCATCCCATCTGCACAAGTTGCTCTGTTTTGAGGGAGCCTCTTGGCTTTAATGTATGAGCAGAAACTGTGGGTCCAAAGGGGAACGCTGGAGTTTCCAACTGTTTCATGGATGTCAGGGGCAGAACCCAGGGCTAGATTCCCTCCTCTTTACTTCAATCTGTAGTGGGGACCAACCCAGAATGCACTAAAGTCAATAACAGGGATTTCATTAATTTCAGTAGGGAATAGTTTAAGTCCCATGTGTTCCAAGAACATTACTTAGACACATCAACTGATGAAGCAAATAGGGTTGGTTTAGCGTTATTATGAAAAGCTATTTGCAGAGAAAACATTCCCTTTGGCTGAAAAAGTTCACTTTTAAGTAACTTTTCTGCTTTTCTTTTGGGGAAAGGAGAGACAAATAAAAATCATACTTTAAAAAACAAGAATTTTTGAAATATGATGAAATTTAAACCCCAAAATAATACACAATAAATTAACTTACTTGTTTTCTTCTTTCAAACATTTATTTTATTGTTTTTAAAACTGTATATTATTTTTATTTCAGGTTTCTATGAAAGTAAAATGGGATTTTATTATATGAAACATTTTTACCAGAATCCAGAGGCACAAAGGAAAAAGTCTTTATGGAGTTTGTTTTAGAAGAGAATGCTTATGTTAGGGATGTAGAGGAAAATTTTAAATAAAATCCTGTGATAATCACTTTTGGATTTGATTACCTTTAGCAGTGAGGCAGATGTGTAAGCTCATTATTTATTTATTAATTTATTTTATGTGATTTGTTAGTGGATTGTGTTTTTTGTCTTTACTCTGTGGGGGAATTCTTGCTTAATGTTTCACTTTTTTTTTTCTACCTGTTGTGTCTGTGGTCTGCAGTGGCAGTGACTTCCTAGGTTTGTTTGCAGTTGTTAGTGCAGATACTGTCATAGCGACGTACAAGAACCCTACTGGGCTACCTGATGCACAACTACTGAATCAAAATATGGCCCCTGAAATATGAGGCAGGAGAATACAGAGAAGAAAACATAGAAAGAAAGGAGGAAAAAAAAATAAAAAAAAACTAACAGCAACAACAACAAACAAACAAAACTCCAAAAACAAAACCCAAAACAAACCAGAAACAAATAAACAAACAACACCCCCCCAACCACCAACCAAAAAACCCCAAAACCGAAACAAAAAGGACAAGATACAACATTAATTGGTTGATATTGACTGCAGCATCATTTAGCTCTCATGGCAATTCATTCTCAGTATTAAAAATGTAATGTTAATGACTAAGTTCTAGGAGAAATGATGCACAACCTGACAAAAATGAATGAAAATGCTGATTGTGATTAATAAATTTTTGTTACATTTCATGGGTCACATTCCTGCAAAGAATGGAATAGTGTGGGTGACACTAATGGAACAACACCCATTTACCTCTGTAGTCAGATGTATTTATTAGACCATACATTAACCTTGTAGCATGGTATATAACTCAAATTTGGTGTTTGACAATCAGAATTCTATTGCCAAAGAATCACATAGATTTTAATTTCAGTGAGTACAAACAGTTCAAGCACCACTAACATAGAGATCTCTAAGATGGTTTTAGACCAATCTACATTTAGTTCGACTTGCCTTCCTTTGGCAGAGACTGTTGTTATGTCTCCATGCCAAATTCATGGGTCTGTTTTTTCCCCTTCTTTCTGGTTTGAATATTAAAATGGATTCAGAGAAGTTCTTCTCTAAGCTTACAAAACAGACAAACATCTTAGAACAGACTCTTTTATGATGTCTTTTATGCCTTACTGGGGGTGTGGGAAATAGAGAAAAAAATATACTTCTGTGCCTCTTCTTTTTTTCCTTATTCTGTTTCCTCTCTTTTCTTCTGCTTTGAGTATCAGCCCAAACCAGCGACAGCGCTTTGCTTACAGGGGCCAGAAGGGTTAAATTCCTCCCATTTTGCCCGGCCTCTCTTGAAGCTGGAGTTACACTCATCAAGGATCTAGCATGGGGAGGGATGGATTTCTTAAGACAGCCTGAGGGCTCCAACAGCAGCCTTCGCTTTCAATCAATGTCGAGAGGCACGAGTGGAAATTCATTCAGCGAGCAGTCGGAGGTCTTCGCCTGTCCATACAGCCGCCTGGCACACAATCCCAAGCACAAACCGGTGGCGTCTCAGCTGGAGATCTGACATTTTGCCGAACCACTGTTTGCTCGAGAACTGATAATTAAACACTCCTTCTCCTTTAAAAAAAAATAATAAAAAGGTAGATAAAAAAAATAAAAAAAATAAGTCAACTCCGCTGGTAACCTTGAAGGCTTCCTTTTGTCAAGGTCTCAATACATGCCAAAATGTATTTTGTTAAGAATCGGTCCTGGCGGTACAATTGCCTTTTCTGTTACCTGAGTGTATTATTCTGACTGTTTTCATTTGACTTGCCTCTAGGATGCTGTGCTGCTCTGGCAGAGAGATCTGTGCGCTGGCAGAGTTCATGAACTCACGCTTGCAAGCTGATCTTTGCCCTGTGTGTTTCTAAATATTTTGGTGTGCATGCAACATGACAGAATGTGACTTTGCACTAAAAAGCCAGATAGACACAAAGAGGAAGAAACATCTCGCATCCCCTCCTTCCTCCACATTTCCCCCCTCCTCCAATCCTGTCAAGTTTTATTATGCTCAGAAGGCAACCAGGTGAGTCATAACATTTAACCAATATTGGGGAAAGGGAGAAATTTTAATTAATTTCATTACACATTAACAAAGTCCAGCTCATGACACAGTGGAAGTCTATACAGTCTTTTGCAAACAGATGGGAGCTTACCCTTCCTGTCCTCTGAGTTTCCTGGATGAGGTAGAGATGTATTAACACAGCTTATTAGCTATTGTACAGTGCTGCTTAAAGTCTGATGCCACTGTAAACCACTCAGGCAACCTGTAGTTTGAAGATGGCTTTATCAACTCCTACTGAAGGCACTGGTTTGGGTTTCTTTCAATTATACCCACAGGGAACTAAAAAAAAAAAAAGGAAAAGAAAAGAAAATTGTAAGCATATCTGGAGATGTAGCTTAAAGAATCAGAGAAACATCCCTGGCATCCTCTGTGACCAGATGTCGCCTGGTACTACTCAATTATGGTCAGAGGTGGCATGAACTCTGGTTCTGGTGCAGGAAAGTAATCAAACCTAGGTACTAAAAGGGCAGAGGCAACTGATATACTCCATAGTTTCACTTCAGGAAAGGAGTATGGTCAGAGCAGAGGACTGGAAAAGAGATTCTGTCCTCCAAAAACACCTCTCATTTTTGCCATATTGAACATCACTACCTAAAGGTGGCCTTGTTCCACTGATTCAACCTTTGTTCTAAAACTGCTTTTTTTTCTTTCTTTCTTTTTCTTTTTTTTCTCCTTTCTTTCTTTATCTTTCTTTTGTTCTCTTTCTTTCTGTCTTTCTTTTTCTTTCTTTCTTTTTCTTTCTTTCTTTCTTCCTTTCTTTCTTTTTCTTTCTTTCTTCCTTCCTTTCTTTCTTTCTGTTTTTCTTTCTTTCTTTCTTTCTCTCTCTATCTTTCTTTCTTTCTTTCCTAAACTCGCATGAAAAGAAAAAGACCAAAAGATCTATTACCTCAAGCAAGATCACTTCATAAAGAGTAGGCCTTATACCTGTACTCCAAGTTTCTTAGAGGTCTCATAATATGAAATTTTTACACAGTGCATTTGCATCTGAATCCCAGTTTACAAGAAAGAATTGCATTGATGTTTTACTGAGACGTAGAAGCAAGAAAAGTTCAAAATTTCCTGTGTCTGGGCAGAGCAGCTGCCCTATAAATTTTGACAGAAGAGAGTTTTAAGTTGTGTGCTCTGCTCCTCCCCTTTTATTTAAGAAAATAGGCAAATGAGCATTGAAGTGAGATAGCTATTACTGTCCACATCTCACCTAATATTCCTCTGCACTTCCATCTCTTTTGTTGCATGAGCAAGCCCAAGGCCAGGGTACATATTTCTGGAGTTCTGCACTATCTCAGTTAAACTCAGAGTACGAAAAGCTCCAGGATCAAGCAATGGGGTTCAGCTTCATAGTCCAATCTAATGTGAGGAGTGATAGTAAAATAAGTAAAAAAAAAAAAAAAAAAAATTAATTAAATGAAATATAATTCTGCTTAAGTATGCTTCTCTAACTGTCTTTGTTCTGGACTAGCAGAGAGAGCAGGAAGGGGTATAGCTTCAGATCTCTCCCAGTCTTTGACCCCAAGCTGGTTCAAAACCTCTGCTGTTCAACTCTTATTCCTTCAGAGACAGCAATCAAGCTGAGTGAGCAGAAATGAGATTATTCATCTGCACTTCCAGTTTGGGGCCAAAACAGCTGCTTGGTGGACTTCACTTTTCCAGATAGGAACTTTCTCCTCTTCTGTGTGCTCCTCCACTTGTCAGATCAAGCAAGAAGCATTGGAAAGACAATGCTTCAGGGAAAGGTGTCCTAGGGTCACGCCTGCTGGGTCAGAAAAGCTTGTGCACAGTATTTTCCAGGGCAGTGCCCTGAGATGTTACGTAGACAGCAATCCCTGCCCCTGTAGTTCTCCAAGTCTGCAACCTGCTCCCTAACCTGTTATTTGGGAGACCTGGAGGTACAAACAAATAAAGTCAAAGGCACATCATCAAAGAGCAAAATAATGACTAGTGTTTATGAAGATACAGTGACCTCAGAAGGGACAATATCTATTTATTTTTGTTTTAAATAGATTTTTGTTGTGCACCTTCAATATGTCACAGAGTACTGAAGGCAACTGAGCCCTTCCCCACTTCATCACCCTGTTGCAGAGATTTCTCTCTGTCCTTTGTGCACATCAACCGGCTCCTCTGCCCAGTTTTCTTACACATCACATCCCTCTGTGATGCTGCACACAGAACAAATAGCAGCAGTGCACGAAGCCAAACACACCTTGTCAAGCGAGTGCCATTACAATGTAAGGATTGATTTGCTGGTGGAGGTCTTGCATATAAGCAGACATGGAAGCTACAGTCAGGGTTAACAAGTTTCCACATGGAGAATTTATTGAGAGAACAAAATCTGGTTGTTGCTTCTTAGATCCCAGCCACTGCAGGTTTGGGTTGGCCTCAAAACTTCCTCGGATGAGACAAAGAGAGGGTTATATTTATACACTGTCTGCACCTCTTCCAGGTAAGTGCTTCCAGCAGGTAGCTGTCTCTTTGGATATTAATGTTCACATACCCTCATTTTTGTTGTCAGCTGCAGCCTTTAGCAACCCGCCTCTGGTGATAACCTTGTCGGTTCTCCCTGGACAAGCTGGGAGAGTTGTTTTCCGAACAAGAGCTGTAGTGGCATCCCCCAGCTTTGTGGGAAATGCTGCTGGTGATGCACAAGTGGCATCCACTTGTCCCCTGCCAAATATGTCTAGTAACAGTGCCAAAATATTGAGCTTTGAAGAAACACCATGTTCTAGATTAGACATTGAATATTTACTTGTTTTAGTAACCAGTCTTCTGTCTCTGACAAAAATAGAATGGAGTTAGGTGCTCAGCCAGCCTCTTGTATTTCCATCTGGATGCAAAGTTGACTTGAGATCTTTACCATGTAGTACATACCTCTCATGATGGAAATGGAGGCTTCCTTTGTTTCTCCTTTTCCAGAAGCAAATAGAAGTTCACATGAGTATTTGACCCAGTTTGCATCAGGTAGTGTGTAATGCATGGGCTCATATTAGATATTGACTGTACATTTGCAGGGAAATAGATTGGATTGACATGACAGATAATTTGCAATCTTAATATCTATGATTCTGGAAGAGTCCTTCTTGTTAAGTGAGGACGCTAAACTGACTCAACAATGGACAACCAAAAAATATATAGTTATACTTTTATTATCATTGCATTTTGAAAGAAAAAATAAGATCCCGAATTATTATTTCTTCTTTTTGAAAAAGTTACATGACCTTTAAATACCACAGGGCCCCACAGCCTTGGGAAATATTTCTAAATAGATAAATTCAGTTTTAAACCAAACCCACAAAATAAAAATGTTGATGGATATTGTCAAAGATGCTCCTTCTTAGAAAAATAAAGCATTAATAAACTATTTCTTTGCCATTTGGATCCTTTCAGGTAGGAAACCTTCATATTAATGACAATGTGGTAAAGAAGGTAGCATTTATGTGACTCTGATCTTGATGTTGTAAAAACAGCTAGGAGTAAGGTATTGTAATTGTAATTGTAGGGCTTGAACTGGAGAAACAGGCATATTTTGCCATTGATAACAAAAAAAACCCCAACTTTTTAATGTAAAATCACGCTGTTAATTTTCTCGTCATGGCTACATTAATTTCTTGGGAAATTTTGTATATATTAGATAGAAATCTGTCCCATAACTTTCACCTGTCTGCATTCCCCTCCACCTACCTTTGCACAGACACACTACCCAGCCATACCCTGGGCTGTGTGGGTCAATAGTTTTCACGGTCTCCCTTAGAACAGGCTTCAAATCAGAGCTGGCTTAAACAGTGTTATTCGCTGTGGTCCAGTTCTGAAAAAATACTCAAGACAGAGTAAACATCTTTCCCTATTCAACAAAGAATTTAAAGCCAGCTTACGCTTTTTCAAGTGCCCAAGACTCTTGAAGCTGAAGGCACACCAGCATTTTTTAGGCATAAATATAAGCTTAAGCACGTCGTTGAGTAGGCAGTGAAGAAGAATTGCTATCACAGTGTAAGGCTTTATGCAAAAATTAAACAATTGACAGCCATTACTTTGTGAACAAATTGTAGGTCAGTCATGGGGATTAAAAGATATTTCAGAGATTATTATTTTTCCACGTATTTATTTATTTTGGTCATTTTTCTGAAAGCTGAAACTAACTAGAGATCATTTAGCCTTCCAGGCCTGGAGGGAAATACTCATAGGAGATCCTTTTCAAAATATTAAGAGCAAAATTGGATGAAATCATTTTAATGCAAGTCAAAAATAATCATTTTTGAGAGGAAGTAATGTTCAGTGTTGAAAATTGTAACAAAGTTCATTATTCTGTTGGGTTTCAGAATAAGTAGCCCATTCACACATCTTTACCATTAAGAATGATATAAACATGTTGTTTGTTCTTTAATTAGTTTTCTAAACAGATAACAAACTAAACTGAATAAATCAAAATGACCTTTAAATTCCCAGAATTACAGCCTATTTAAATGGCCATAATAAGGTAATAATAACCCAAGGTAATAGTAGCTCTACTTCCTATACTCCATGTCTTGCCATGTGATATGCAACAATAATAATTTTAGTGTGATTACAAATTATTCCCATAGTTCAGGTTTCCCACAGTATTGATGTTGTTACTAATATAGATTTGTCAGTAAAGACACACAAAAAAATCCCACTCAATGTCGTCTGACAAGTCAAAACAACTAAAAAGAAAAAAAAATGAGGAAAAAACACCCCATCACTTTACAGATTAATACACAGGGGCAGAAACAAGTAGAAGTAAAAAACAATAGCTCAATTTCATTAAAGGTGTTCTTAATCTGAATAAGAGAATATCAAGGGGAAGAAATGGTATGCATAGTAAGTATCTGCTATTACTACATTTCTAGATTGAAAGCAAGTATTCATTGTTCCTGCTAAGCCCTTTGGTTGATTTACACACCAACTATTTTGCTGGTGTGAATCCACTAAAATTTAGCATAATTTTCTTGATTTTATATTACGTATCCTAGAGCAGAATTTGATGCAGAAATATCTGAGATGATATGGTTATTCATTCTACTAATTATCTGGAAAATCATAGCAACTCTGCATATTTTGTGTTTGTCCTGGGCTTGCCTGGCCCTTGGTCTAACCAGTTTTGTTATGTACTGTATCTACAGCATACACACCTCTGAGCTGAATATAGCATGTACCATAATCTCTGGAAAATTATGCTGTTTCTTGCTAGATCATAGTTGAGTGCTGTAGCTGGATGTAAAAGCTTCTCTCTCCTTCCACTTTAATTTGAAGTAAACAAGTTAATGCAAAGCACAGATGGTTTGAGAGAACCTGTTTGACCATGCTCTGGATCGGAAGATAAATGAGCACACATCCATTTACCAGTTTAGAAAAAGTAGTCATTGCACTGATTGTCAGCTCTTAGTTCCTCAAACTTCTGCCTATTCCATTGATATTTAACTGACCAGGGAGCAAAAGTTCCTCTGCAGAAATGAGTTTCCTGTGATTTTTTTATCCATGGAGTATTCCAGAGGCAATAACAGACATTGTCTTAGCAAGGGTGAGGGTCTTGAATTATCCTCTAATGTTGAATCCAGTACAACTAACACTGTAAACGTTCCTTACTTTAATAAGAGCATTGTAGTCAGTTGTGTAAAAGCTCAAGCATGTGAATATGAAGGAGCAAAAAATGATCCTGTGTCAGCCCATCTGGGACAAGTCACATGTATTTAGCCTGTAGCAAATGTGAGGTAATATGCACTAAGCTTTTAAAAGAAAGAGAACTTACCCTACTTACCTTATATTCATCCTGGATAAGAGTGTCTACGTGGATTTGTTATCACAGTTTAGCTCACGTTTTTACTAATTACATAAATAAATGATTTGTACACCTGGCACACTGGTCCAGATGCTGTTCATATGCATAATAAAGAAATCCTATCTTGCCCGCAGAACTTGCTTTTTAAGCAAACAAGGCAAAGGGTTGTTGTTATTCCCTATTTTGCAACAGGGGGAACAGAGATACTGTATGACTGGGAAGCTGATTTGCCCTTAGTAACACCACTAAACTGTGGGAAGACACAGGACTGAACTCATATATCAGATGAGAGAGCTGTGAAATCATCATTCTGGTCAATAGGTAGGATTTCCCACCAGAGTAAATGCCTGGATTTTTTTCTCACACGTATATGAGAGAAATATCTGAGCCCCAGAAAGATTTCACTGCTGGTGGCTCACAAAAGTCCTCTCTCAAATACATTGTTCAAGCTCAGTATAGGGACAAGGCATTCAGTGGGGTTTACGGACCCTCTCTTGCAAATTGTGGGACTTGTGTCAAATGGGAAGGAAGCTCACTGCTAGCAGTGATCACGTACAGCCCTCCTTACATGTCTGTTTGGCACCTGCTAGGAAGTGATTTAAGAACACTATGAAGTTTCTTTAGTTACATTCAGGCTTCTGCTTACCCAGAATTCAGAAGAACTCAAAGAAAATGCCACAAAAGGATATTGGGTTTACTGTACATATTAAAAATAACTCTGTAAACACCCTCTGCAAAAATCACCAACAAAGCCTTTTCCAGTGAGGAGAATTCAAGAAGCTTGATTTTCAGCCCTCTGAGCTCACTATTGTACAACATCCTCAGATTACAGAACAACCTGCGTTTGAATGTGTTTTTTATTTGCACTGCTATAGATAACTAATAAGCGGAAAAAGCATAGGAATTATGAGAAATGCCCAGTACTTCAGCATGTGCTATGTGACCCAGCAATTTTACTTAATGCTGTTCAAATCTAATCTTGTTCTGAAATAAATAAATAAATAAATAAAGTCATGCAGTAAAGATTAAGAGCAATTCCTGGAGACATCTGGAGATACCATATCAATTAGGTTTGCACTTAAGAGAAATTCTTCAAATTAGTGTTGGTCATGCCCTGGATTTAAAAGGAATAATGAGAAAAATTGAAAGATGTCTATTTTTCTCCTCCTTTCATCAAAACACAACTCTTTTCCTTTATCCCACAGATGACAAGTTCCTAGTAAATATACATGCACACGCACCCAATACAGGTCAAGCTGTGTGTTGTCTTAAACTTACCATTCCTTCAAAGAGGATGAGCAAAAATACATTCATATTCTCTGTACAAATATGCCATAGACAGAGTCATGAATGTTACTGCCTTTTTGAATGTTTGCTCCATTCAAAGAGCACAGTAACAAATTTTTAAAAGAGGTGTTTTTCCAGAAGGTTGATTTTGTGGGTTTTTTCCCCAGTTAGCTGGATGTCTATTAGCGTATGGGAACCTGTGCTTATGAATTTTATCCAGTAGAATAAAGAAAAGGAGGAGGGAATTAGATGGACGGAGACAACATGGCCTAGTGAATCAAGTAACAGACTTGGGTGAATCAGGAGACCTAGATACTATTCCCAGCTCTTCCCTGCAGTGTGACTTTAGGCAAGTCTCTGAGCAAGCTTTCCCTCACCACTCTGTTGTCTATTTTTATTGTAAACTCTTCAGAACAAGCACCATCCCTTGCTGCATGTTTGTATAGTCCCAAGTGCAAAGGAGCTCTGTTCTCCATTGGAACATCCTACACATAGCAGTTGAAACAAACTTCCATGATCCACATGTCAGAGAAAACGTTAACCTATCTTTCTGCAGCCAGTATGGCTGCAGACAGTTCTGGGTTGTATGCAGCATCCAGATCACAGTAATAAACAAAACTATCCCTCGGCAACACAGGATTTTATTGGCATCAGCAACTCCAATGCAATGCAGCATTGCAAAAACCTGGGTTCTGAAAAAATATCTGTATAGGCTTTAATAACAGTACAAGCACATCAACTTTATCTAGAGATAAAGTACATATGAGTTCCAAGAAAAAAATTAAATGAAGCATCCTGGTGTTCAAAAAGCACAGGATGTCTGAAAGAGAGGAAAGACAAGAAAAGAGTTGGAGGGAAGAAGGGGACCAAGGTCTCTTCTGTTAACACCTATCTATGTACTGTGCATGCTTTGTCTCAGATAATGCAGCAGTGGCTGTGTTCATCCTCATACTTCATCCTTCCCTAAAGGACATTACTATAGGCAGAGAGTGTGAAATTGTGTATTTTGTCCTCACGGAAAACTATGAGAATAAAGAAAGATGGAACCTGGCAGGAGGCAGCTATCTACATAACTCTAACATCCAGCACCACAAGGACAGGAGGTTAGATTCTTCTAGCACAGCACTTTAAGTTGAAATGTGGGAGCTTTCCTGCATAGAACACAGTTGTGGATGTTCTCTGCTGAACTCCCAGAGAAGTGTCCAGGGCTTGAACTTTCCACTGCAGCATGGACAGAAAATTAACTAATCTTGAAATACTGTCTTAAGGGTTTTTCTTTAGTGCAGTCATTTCTGACATCTACTTGTGTAGACATTCCTAGTTTTAAGGTTAAGACTGTATTGTAATTTAAGCACAGATCTGAGTGTATTCTTTATTCAGAGTTCAATCCACACTGACATAGTAATGTTTCTCACCTCAGTGAGAGTGGAGTACCTCAGTGTAGGTTTTGGAACTTGGGTGGAATGAATCCTAGATTATGTCAAACCATAAAAACAGTGCCGTGCACCATGAACTCTGATCAAACCAGGCATGCGCAGAGCACAGGATGCAGCAAGTTAGCCCTACACCAACCACGGTCATCTTAGCCCTTCCTAGGAGCAATGTGGATTTATCCAGCTGGCTTTTATGTGCCCAGGCTGCAGATTGGCGACAGGCAGCATGTGTCGGATAACAAAAGGTCCTTGCAACTCAATATTTATAACTCAACGGTGATGCTGTAAGTAGATATAGCCTGGTGGAGTCAGGTACTCACAGTACTTTTACAACAGCTTTGAGCTCAGCCCTGACTAATCATCAAGCACTGACTCCCTTCCCAGTAGGATTTTGCAGGCCTTGCTGTGACTGATGAACATCTGTGGTGGGTGGACCTCAGCCAGCAACTAAGCACCCCCCCAGATTCTCACTCACACCTGTCCCCAGCAGGATGGAGGAGAAAATAGGAGTAGCAAAAACACGAAAACTCATGGTTCAAGAAAAGGCAAGAGAGGAAAATCAAAGTGATGTGAAGGCAATTGGCACCTCCCACAACCAGAATGATGCCTTGCCAGTCTCCAAGCAACAGCTAGCTTTGAAGGCGACCCACACACACTCTGCAGATTTATTGCTGAGCATCGTGCTATATGGTAAGGAATAACCCTTTGGCCAGTTTGGGTCAGCTATCACAGCTGTATCCCTCCCTACTTCTGGCCCATCCTCAGTCTGCTCATTGCAAGAGAGCAGAGTAAGAAACAGGAAAAGCCTTGACGCAGCAAACCCTATTCAGCAAAACCTAAAACACGGGTGTGTTACATTGTTTTAGTCAGAAATCCAAAACACAGTACCATACAGGCTGGTGTGAAGAAAGTTATTTCCACCCAGTACAACAGCTGAAGTTAATTTCAGTTTGATATATTTGCCCTCATCACCCATTCTCATCCTAACCCTTCAAATACCTTGTGTTTGAGAGAGGTTCAAAAACAGTCTTGGGACTTACGGTGAGTTTATTATAACTGTTGAACTTCTTCGAGATGCCTTTAACAGAAGTGTCATTCAGGAAAATACATAAACCAGTGACTTTCAATCTAGGATCTAAGAACAGATTTCAGAGGAGTCAACCAAGTATGAGGAAAATAGCCGTCCATAAACTATACAATAATCTGCCTAAGCATTAGAAAACTTCAGGAATCTGAAAACAGGGAGTGGGGAGGGTGAGAAAAAATGACTTATGAAATAATTCAGAACCATGCTAATATTGGAAATTATTTTAAATTAGTGAAAGACTTTCATTTTAATGTCAGAGAGAAAACATGCAGATGCACAAAAAGTTTTAACCATGCAGATGCACAAAAAGTTTTTACATTCCCAATGAAGTTTCTTGTCAGCTTCATTTAAAATTATTTCTTTCCATCCTTTGACATATTTATTTGCCTTTGCAATTTTTTTAATTTACTTGTTTAAAAGTTTTCTGCCTTCAATAGCAGCTGGAATCTCAAAATGAAATTAAAACCACGTAGGTGCCAATATATATATTCAATAGATATGAGACTAAATTAAACTAATTGACATTTTATTAATATTCTGCTGTTTGTTCCCGCAGAGTTAAAACCGTACTTGAGATCCCATTATATGAAAATATACTCTGGACCATCTGGTAGCCAAACGTTTCTGATCATAAATAAGTCATTTTTTGTTAATTATTTATTTGGGAGCTTTTGTTTATTATATAAAAATCTGGAAAGGGAGAAGAAATAGGAAAATGTGCTGGGTTTTATATTACACCTTTCATAAACAAACCTATTTTTTTACAGAAAAATCTGGTTGAGACAGGAGAGGACCCTGAATATTCATTTGAATTAGAAAACAATTTCTGAAGTGAGTCTTGTTTGCAGCCCTCTTGGTTTTACTTTGTGTGAACATACAGGCACTTAGTCTCAGTAGAGAAGACAGAAGTAGTAAATATTTATCTGTAATGTTAAAACTCTAAAAAAGGAAGAAAATTGTTTATCGGAAAGAACATAAGGATGTAGGCACTTCATGAAAAAGAGAAGAAGGTAAATCCTTTTGATAATGATAATGACGTTCTGGGACAACTAGTAAAGGAAAGAGCTGAAGGCTTTTCATCACTGGAGGTCTCCAAGAAATTATTAACTGTTATCAGGAATGATGTAGATAAAACTGTTCTTCTCTTGAGGAAGTACACTTGAGTCCTTGACAATGGACTACTTGGTTTCTTAACATATTGTGAGACACTGAAATGATTTATTGCTTAAACATTGTTAAAATCACTGAAGCCAGCTCCCTGCCCCAATATGCCTCCTGGATTTCAGGGAATTGGACTGTGAGTTAAGCCTCCTGATGGGAACTTCAGGTGAGATAAAGGCGGCTCTGTTGTGTAGCCATCTCAGGTTTAAGGAGAAGTAAACAAGGCTGGGAGTGGGTATAGCCCACAGACTCATTTGCACACTCTCCCATGTGAGAGATTGGGTTGTTAAATGCTACTGTCTCAAACAATCAACAGAGTGGCCCCCCACGTGTTGAGGGTGTGTATAGCTGACACTTCAGGCTACAAGCTGGGTGTTAAACAAGACAAGGAAAGAGGAAAACCCTTCGAGGTGGGGTAGTGTTTCTTTGTCTTTATACAAATGACTCAGCAGTGACAACTGCCCTCAAGGAAAGCATCCAGGCATTCAACATGACCTGAAGGTATTCATCTCTACTGACCTGCCATGATGGACCCACCTGTGCTGACTAAATAGGCAGCTGTAACATCTTAGAGGGTGTCAAAGACTCATGACATGTCCTGTAATGCAGTATTACATCATCCATTGTAAAACTCCCAGCCCTAGGGGAGGTAGTGTGGGCATTTCTACCCAGCCTAAGCCCAATAAAAGACTCAGTGGACTTCACCCAGCAGACTTGGACTTGCCCTACCGCAAACTTCTCACACACATGATCTTCCCCCGCCACCTTGGACTTTGCTCACCAACGGACCTTCTTCCTTCACCAACACAGGTGGCCTAGTGGTTAGCGTGCAGGACTTTCACTGCTGCGACCACGGGTTCGAGTCCCCGGTCTCCTGGCCTGATGGAGGTCGTTAGCCCTGTGTGGCCATCCATCTATGAGAAGGACACTCTAAACAAACCTACGTCCTGAGGACCTCACTGCCATTGTCCAAGCTTGCTTGGCCCCGGCAGATGAACCTTAGGATTAAAGGGTGGGCTCAGTTCAGCGCAGGCTGTGTCTCACCTAAAAAATCCATTGCGCAGGCTGGAAAGGTAAAAGACCTTTCCCCAAATCTTCGTTCGCGAAGATGGGCCATTATTATTATTATTATTATTATTATTATTATTATTATCATTTTAATAAGACTGGGATTCTGGTCACCGAGAAGACCACAAGATGAAGATCAAAGTGACAACATCAGAATCCATGCAAATCCACACTTGACTGCATAGGAACCAACATGTTGCAGTTAAAAGACTGCCCAGTCATAGAAGCCAGGCCACTGCAGACACTTTTGAAGGAAAAGTAGAAGTAACAATAGTAAAACTGAGGAGGACTTTTGTAGGCAGAGGCAGAGAGCTTAGATGGAGTGCTGTAAGAGTGATAAAGTTTGAAAGACTATTCCTCACTGAGTAGGAATGGCAAGCAAATGAAGAGAAGAAAAACTTCTGTAACAAACTTTTTAATCACTCCTTGGCAAAACAGACTATTGACAATCCTTAACCACACAGACTAGAGGAAAGGAGTATCTGCTAAGTTGTTCCCAGTCCCTCATCAGGTTGGAGTTCTTCCCCTAGACCCTTCTGCTGGGCTTGCTCATCTCAGTTTTGAGGTCCTTGGTTAGGGGCAATTTCATAGTATTGTTTGTCCAAATATTTTGAATCCTATTCGAGCTTACTATCAGGAAATTACCCTTATTACTTATTTCTTCCACTTATTTCTCACACTGCTTATAGTTATGAGTGCAAGTGGCTTCTTTTGGTTTAGGGAGTAGCACACAAGAAGTACCTGGTGGACTGAACAGTGTACAACTATCTATATGTATATACATAAGATCTGGGTGTATGACTGAGGTTCCCAAGAAATATTGAAATATAGCTCTAAATAAATTTAATAAAACATTATTAAATATAGAAGCAAACAGAAGCCTAGATATGGGTTTCCCACTATTTTGACTATATGGGTTGTCTTACAAAATAAGATAACATTATCAGTAAAAAAGGGAAAGAGAAAGAAATCTGTCTCACTTCAGTTTGTCGAGGGAGGGGGCTTGGTGGTTGGGGGTTTTTTCCACTTGATTGGGCCTGTCAATGTGTTTGGGGAAAAGCACCGTTTTGGATGAAAGAGACAAAGGATTTTCACATCACTTCAGTAGCCCTCCAGACTCAAAAGTCTTTTAACAGTCAAAGAAACCATTCATGGCAGCCATTAAAATCAGACTCTGTAATAAACCTTTACATGGTTTATAATGTAAACAGTCTCTGTAGTCATGCAGCATAATTTTCTATAGAACATACAATTAGTTCATGAGGCTTTGAGTTAATTCTTCATGGAATTAGAATGGATATTCAACAAAGAAGAGAAAGGAGAAAGTGGATGAGGAGAAGGAGGAGGAAGAAAGAAAATGGAGAAGAAAAAAGAGTTTACCACTTCCACCATAATTTCTTTTTTGGTTTGGGGTGGGTTTTTTGTTTGTTTTGGGGGTTTTGCTTTTGTTTCTTGTTATTTTCTTTTTTTGTGTGTGTTTTGGTTTTTTTTTTTGTTTGGCTTTTGTTTGGTTTTGTTTGCATTTTTTTGGGGAGGTAAGGGTGTTGTTTGGCTTATTTATTTATTTGTTTGTTTTTTAATTTTACTGTTCAAGTGATATCCACTGGATATTGCCAGCCCCGTGCTTGTGAGATGGAACAATAATCTGTTTCTGTTTTTCCTGTCAACACTTACAAACACAGTTTTAGTCTTCCTCCTAGCATAGTTTAAAATAGTTCATTATTGCCTATTGAGTTTGAAAAATAAATAAAAATTGTGATGAGGACTGGAACAAAAATGGGAATGTAAACATGGAGCAGTTTGGGTTCAACATGGATAAGTAATGTGAGGGAAACTTGGTAGAAAGAACTTAAAGAAATCTGTCCTCCTTAGGAAGGTGAAAAGGAAATGACTTATATGAACATTTTCCCTGGGAAGAAGTAAAGGACAAGAGAGGAAAGCAGGAATAAGGGAACAGGTTTTAAGTCCTCAGAGTGTCAGACACATAGAATCCCTGATTGAGAGGGAAAACAGAAGAGAATGAGATGTGAGAGTGGCTAATAAGGGGGACACAGAAACCCTGATGCAAGGAAGCAGGGAAAGAGTTTCATATATTTAAAGAGGAAAGAGGATCCGATGCAGTGCAATGGACTAAGCTGGCGAAGACATGCCAGATGCCATGCTGGCTCTGATGGCAGAAGCATCCCAGTGGGCAAGAGTGAGTGCTATGAACCATGGAAAAAAAAATAACCAAAAGAAAGCCTGTGGAAATTCTCTTTGGTTTGCACCATTCGACATTACATGTCCCAAAAGTATTTTGGAGCAGTCTGGCACCCCAGCTAACCCATTTCAAATTGTGTGTGTTTGTGTAAAATAAGCTACTAACTCTTCCCTACAATTCATTCCCTACTGGCATGAAAACACCAGTTTTCATAGCAAAATACACTACACATAAAACAGGACAGCCAATAATGCAGATCTTCCCCAGACAGCTCTGGATAAAGTGACCTGCTTTTTCTCCACCAGTCTAGAAGTTTTTTTACATAACACTTCCATCTATCTATTTCCTCCCATACTTTTTTCAAATTCTGAAGTAGATCTACCAGTCCAGCCAATGTCACATGGAGGTATTATTTAGGATTTAGGAGAATTATTCTTCTCCTACAGACTGTAGGGCTGGTTCCACTTCCTCCCTACAGAGCTAAGAAACTAATTTGCATGATGTTGAAAAAGAGAAACCCTTTCTGTTGGCTTTTTCCTTAAATGCTTTATGTGTAGAGCTGTGTTCATTCCCTCCATGGTGGTGATTATTCAGGAATCTGAGCGACTTACCATGCCCAAGTATTTACATTTCAATATTTTATTAAATGATCACTTATCCACTCAGCACTACAAGAGCCAGCTATGAGGCTCCCTTAAAACTAGGGGATGCAAATCTATAGAAGGCTGTGTTTCTCTCTTCAAGACAAAGTCTAACCATTAAAGTGCATAACCAGTCATGGGCCACTTACATTGTACCAGCCTTGGAGTGAAAACAAAGGTAACGTTCCTACTTTAGCACAGTGGATAACACTTCTGGTTTTTGGGCCTAGCACAATTATGAGCTAACTCAGAGAAAGAAGAAATAACAGAGAGGAATTTGGAACCATTTTTGTTTCACCATAATAATTTTTTGCTGATCTGCTGACAATTGTGAACAGGTCACTGCATTGCTGTCGCATTTTGGTGAAGTCATGGCTACAGACAACCAAGAGGGACTATGTGCCTCAGTTTTCCAAACTCTTTATGAGGCCCAACACATTTCTGTTTCCTGCCTTCAGACATCTAAGAGTTCAGCTCACGGATTTCCTAACATTTGAGCGAAGCACAATGCCAAATATACTATGGGACTAGCTTTTGGCTGCAATATACATTTTGGAATCCCTAATGCTCATTTCTCCTAATCTCATCCTGGTCAACAGGAAGAACTGTGCCTGTCCTTAGCAGGGTTGGACTGGTTTGGAGATTTATTTTATGCTTTCAAAGAGCTGTGTGTATAATGAATGCCATTACATAGACTGTATGCTTGATCATACAAAATAAGAAATAGTGACCAGAGCTAAACTGAAAAGCTGGCCCCATCACTTCAAAGGAAAGAAAAAAAGAAAAATAAAGTTACCTTCAGAGCAGCTTTTGTACCTGCACACACTAAGGTTAATCAAATCTTATGCTTCAGAGTATATGGCTGATTAGCTCGTGTGTCTGGAAGCACTTCCCCTTATTTGCCATTCTACTCTTAGCTGCAGAAAGAACAGAGTTCATGTTAGTTCTAGGATATTTTTTGTTATTTTTTCAGTTATTCACTTGCCACAGAAACTTTGAAAACTATTGGTTGCAGTGAGAAGTGCTCTATGCAGAACAGTTCTATTCTGACAGGGAGATTGGGAAGGCTGCAAGCTTTGATATGTATTAGAAAACAAAATTATTTTGCCCTTATTACTGCAAAATGCCTGCCTTCTTATGAAGCTTTATAACTGAAAATGTGTTATACTTCTATGAAGCCTTGAGGTAGAGAAATTTTCCTCTGCATGCAAGCTATGGAATGTGAATATTAAGGTATCTTTGAATTGCGATTTAAGTCATGGAGAAACTAAATGGAGGCAAGTGTTGTGTGTTTTGATTTGTTTTGTTATGTTTTGCTTTCTAACCTTCATAGTTAAGTAAGAACAGCCAGAAGTAAGTCTCAGGACTCTTCCCTCCTTCCTTCTCTCACTCTTTCTCTCATTTCCTGAGAGATCCTCTTCTTCCTGTTAATCCTTGAAGTCCTGCATTAACCTACCTATTAATTTTGGCATTTCTTTTTTTTTTTTTTAGTTATTTTGACTTGCAGATTCTGAGAGGCACTAACTCTTGTCCATTCAGTATATCTCTATCAACTTCATTAGCGTTCTGGCAATTTACTCTTGGTGAAGAGTTGGCCATGGGGCCCGTAAGAATTTATGATGTCAAGGTCATGGAATTACAGGCATTTATAATTTCATGAAGAGTTTAAGGCGCAGGTAATTTGCAATGTAATTATTGGGGATTTAAGCACCTGTGTGCATGCCTGGCCTCACTGACTGTCACAGGGGTGAAGCACGTACCTAAGCTATCCCTCACATCAAATAGTACCATTGGCAAGGCACGATCTGTTGAGAGCACTTCTTCCACTCTCCTTCTCACGCCGTGACCTGGGTCTGGCCTATCTGAGGTGATGCAGGTTTTTTTAATGTTTTTGTAAAGTGGATTTCTCACTAAAAAACAATATTGAGCAAGAGTCTGGGTCATTACATAACTTTGAAAATTAAATGGGCAAAAGTTTAGCCTTGAATTGAGGGTATCAGGAAAGTGAGGTTCGTGTGTCAGAGAGAAAATTAGGCTGTGTGTATCTCATAGCTGTAGGTGTCAAGCAGTCTTGAGCTGTGCTATGTATGGGCTAATTATTCTACCCTGATAGTCTTGGGAAGGTGAATGTCTTTTGGTTTGCTAAAGACCACTGTGGGAAACAGGAGAAACTTTAGGGAAAACATTTTTTTCCTCACTCAAATAAACTTCCTTATTAAGCATCTTGAAGAAAGAAAGTTTATGTAATGCCTGCCCCTTGTCATTTGCTTCCTATCTGCCTCATAAGAATCAGCAATAGAATGTTACTTTGCAAGGACCAGATCTGAATGGATTCACAGGGAGTTTTGGCAAGGGACTGTTAGATATGTACCCTAAACTACTCACCTCAAAGCATCTAAATTACCTTCAGCCAAAAGTGACTTTGCATAAAAATTACATAAGTCTGGTACCTGCTGGATGTGTTACCCTCACACAGAACAAATTATCATTCATTAGTTGCATGTTTCTTGATGAAATACCCAGTAAAAAAGCACCAACAAAAACCCTCTCACACCCCTCTTACCCCCCGCCAAAAAGAAAATCCTGAAATTGTGAAGAAAAATGAATGAAAAGTACACAATGCATCTGATCTTCTTGAGCTGGCCTTACTGTTTTGATAAAACATATATGAGGATTATAGGGCTTTTTCTAGTCATGCATTGCTGTAATTTCATAGGTTTACTTTTATACCTTGCAGGAGAGCAAACTATTTCATCTCACTTGTGCAAAGCAACACAGAGAATATTTTTAGTTCATTTTCCTTAGTAAAAATGTCAATTGTAATTCTCTCTATTATGAACTATAGGTTTATTTGGAATAAAGAATAGTCCATAATTAAATTACATTGCCAGGATTTAATATGTTTACATTTTTGCTGCAGTGAAGAGAACAGCAGTTCACTCTCAACTATGCGTCTGCTTGTAACACTTTCTCAGCTACCAGAAAGAAGATGAAATTTGGTGGAGCATAGGCATTTATTTTATATTAGACCGGATTTTCAGAATAGCTTTATGTATTTATTTATAATGTTTATCAGTACTCTAATGCTAATTTAATCTCTTTGAAAAAAAATGTGTCATCAGGCTTGTAATGAATGATAAATTGGGAAATAGGGAATTGATAATGTTTTGCCATTTCAATATGGTCTGAAATTCTAGTTTAGATCTACACTTAGGAATTATTTATATCCTCTTATGTCATATCAATTTAAATAATATTCCACTCATTGAGGCATAAAGAATAATGTTAATATTAAAGTTTCTATTTAAAATTTGCTAATTGCACATGAAGGGGTTATATCTGCTGCATTCAGGGTTTTTAAATTTAATTTTATTGTATTAGAAAATCTATGAGGTTAAATCTGCAGAAATTATTGCTTTTAAATGTTGTATAATAAGAATCTTGCTGCTGTTATGAGCACTGAAAAATGTGCCTTCATCTCAAATAAGCCTTGTTAAAGCTACAGTTCTGGAACTGCCAGGATTTAATACTAAATTTGGGCCTGATCCAGCTCAGCTTTACTCATGTGAGTATCTCTATCTCCTCCGAGGAAATCTGTGCCTGAGAAGGAGTTACTGCAGATCTCTTTGCAAAGTTATTGATCCAGGGAAAGGCTGGGAATAGGGAAGAAATAGTGATGAGTATTTAATCTCCACCCATTTACACGCTGGACTCCAAAAATAGTAGGTCTCCAAAAAGTCCATTTTACAGGCGAGGAATCATAGAATCATAGAATCAACTGGGTTCGAAAAGACCTCTGAGATCATCAAGTCCAACCCTTGATACCAGACCATGGCACTAAGTGCCACATCCAGTCTTATCTTAAAAACCTCCAGGGACGGAGAATCCACCATTTCCCTGGGCAGCCCATTCCAGCGTCTGATCACCTTCTCTGTAAAAAATTTCTTCTTAATATCCAACCTAAACCTCCCCTGGCAGAACTTAAGACCCTGCCCTCTTGTCTTACTGATAGTTGCCTGAGAGAAGAGACCAACCCACACCTGGCTACAACCTCCTGTCGGGGAGTTGTAGAGAGTGATGAGGTCTCCCCTGAGCCTCCTCTTCTCCAGGCTGAACAATCCCAGCTCCCTCAGCCTCTCCTCATAGGACTTGTGCTCCAGTCCCTTCCCCAGCCTTGTTGCTCTTCTTTGGACCTGCTCCAGCACCTCAATATCCTTTCTGAGCTGAGGGGCCCAGAACTGGACACAGCACTCCAGGTGTGCCCTCACCAGTGCTGAGTACAGGGCAAGAATCACTTCCCTGGACCTGTTGGCCACACTGTTCCTGATCCAGGCCAGGATCCATTGGCCTTCTTGGCCACCTGGGCACACTCTGGCTCACATTCTGCTTCCTGTCAATCCAAACTCCCAGATCCCTCTCTGTCTGGCTGCTCTCCAGCCATTCTGTCCCCAACCTGTAGCGCTGCAGGGGGTTGTTGTGGTCAAAGTGCAGGACCCAGCACTTGGCCTTGTTGAACCTCATCCTGTTGGAATCAGCCCAACTCTCCAGTCTGTCCAGGTGCCTCTGCAGAGCCCTCCTGCCTTCCAGCAGATCAACACTCCCCTCCAACCTAGTGTCATGTGCAAATTTGCTGATGGTACACTCAATCCCCTCATCTAGATCATCAAAAAAGATATTAAACAGAACTGGGCCCAACACTGATCCCTGGGGACACCACTAGTGACCAACCACCAACTGGATGCAGCTGCATTCAGCACCACTCTGGGACCAGCCCTCCAGCCAGTTCCCAATCCAGCACAGAGTGCCCCTGTCCAAGCTGCGGGTTGCCAGCTTTTTGGAGTCAAATAACAAACTGAAGCCTGTGACAAGGTATTGAAGGTCACTGAAGGCATCCCGACTCCACACACCTGAATCAGGTGGACAGTATTGCAGTCTGGCAAGAGGGGTGAGGACTCCGCAGCTCCACACAGACAAGAGGAGATTCCTCAATCCTCTGTCCACTCTCAGCTCCTGCACAGTGCTGTTGAGGGCCAAAAACAGGAAAGCACATTGTCAATAACAGCTTGCTTGATTAGACCCCTTAGGGGAAGTCACCAGGAGCAGTTTTATTGCCAGGGAAGGAAAAATATTAAAGCAAATATGAGCCTATTGACTACTGAAGTCATGTGGAAAACAGTCATTGACTTCAAGCTCAACAGGAAATGGCCCAATATGACTGTGAAACTTACGGGCTTAAGTGAGTGACACTTTGCTTGTTGTAACGCCAAAAAAATATCAAGTTATCTTGCTTTCTGCTCTAAGCACAGCTACTGAGCCTGACTCTCTTCATGCTTTCATACAGTGACATCAGTCTGGAGGAAAGCTTTTGATGACAACAGGGTTAAATCACGAGCAAAACGATGAGAGAGCAGAATCAGTCCCATTTGTCTATGACTGACATTTTGAAACTGCTGAAGCTTTAAAGTTTCAGATTCACAGAGAATAAGTCCACCTTCTGACAATGCCTGATTATAATTTTTAGCCCTAGATGAATCTGAACAGCTTAATACTTCATTTTAATTAAGCATCAAAAAGTTGGGATTCTTATCCTAATTTGAAGCTCCTGAGTTTGAGCCATTTGGCTTGGAATCTTCCCAGGACAACTTACCACCACATTAGATCAGTTTTGTGTCCTAATTGGTACCATGAAGAAAAACAGTAATCAATTATGTTGTCAATTAACTAACAAACAATTCCTCAGTGTCAAGAGGTTTTCCTGCAGCAAGAAGTGAGAACTTTTATATAATCTCCAAACAATATGTACATTTTTGTGTATACGTACACACACATACACACATATGTATAATTTAAGGTTCTCCTTAATGTTATTGCAATTATTTCCCTCCAATCTTTAGTGCTGCTTTGGAAGGAATGCTGCTGAGCTCAAATGATGACACTGATAGCTGAGAGGCATTCGTTTTGCAGTGGCTAATTAAGCGTATGAAGGCCACGTAAAGGATTGGTTCTATCAGCACACACTCACCATCAACAGCCTGTCCCCTGCAGGGTTAAGAAGAAGACATTAAATGATCACCTGTCCCAAACACCAAATGACAGTTTCAAGGTAGTAAATGAAGCCTGGGGTTATTGAGGGATAAACTTTGTTCTTAGCTTTGCAATCAAAGGAAGAAAACAGTTGAGGAAAATCACCTTCTAAAAGCTTGGAGAGCTCTAAACAGAATTTTGCATTGCCCCTTTTTATGTGTTTTCCAGAGATGCTCCTTGGGAGAAATTCTCATTTCAATGAATGTTCAGGCTATGCAAATCTTGAGCTCACAGCTGACACCCCTTGCAAGCCCCGCCTGCCCTCCTCTAGGGATGAATTACCCCTCCGGTACAAATTACACATGCACACCAGATGGGGTGAATTGAATGCTCTAACTAGAAACAGAGGGAGAATGATCTTGTGTTTAATATGAAGGTCAGGGACTCAAGAGACTTTGATTCTATTCCTGGCTCTGCCCCAGACCTTGTATAACTTTGGGTGACTTGTTTAATCGTTCTGCCTTGGTTCTTCTCATCTATAAAATGGGAATGGTAATACTGTACTACGTTGTCAGGGTGTTACAAAACTAAATGACTGCTGGTAAGATGTACTGCAATCTATAGCTGAAAGAGAACACAGACAGGCCATTTGTTACTGCTAATAATCATTTGGGGCAGGAACTTAAACTTTCTTTTTTGTTTTGTAAAAATATACGTATTCAGGCTTATGAGTTTATTTTTAGGGGTGCTTTGAGGTAGTTTCTCTCTAAGAGTCTGAAAATTACACAGAAAGCAAAGTTGTGAGAAAATCTATGTGTAAAAGTGCATGTGTGGACATAAATTTATACAAAGAAATACCAGTGGTTTAGCTTTAAAAATGTGGATGGGGTAAGAGAGAGGGGAGAATTGCTTAGTTGTACTCAAAGCTATGTTTCTCTTTAAAAACACCAGAAAAAAAAAAAAAGATCAAAAGAAGGAAGAAAATACTTTACCTTTTGGAATATCTTGTTTGCTTTTTGCCCTTTGAAATCTATATTATGTGTAGCTCAGTTCCAGAAAGAAATACCCTGCTCATCAAATAATGATATTCCACACACTCAGACACACACATACACTTTTTGAAGAGAATGTCTCAGCAAAGTATTTGACTGTTCCAGTATGTTCATGTCACATTTTGTTTCTAGACAGGCCCATTCCCAGACCACTGCTTCTGTTGTTGATTAGAAAATTTAAACCCTAAAAATACCTCTTTGTCCTAATGTAGCGAAACAAGCAGATTTACTAAACTATAATGATTGTATTCTGTTATCGATGAATGGCAGCTCTTCAAACACCTCTCTGGATTACAGTGCCACTCTGCCATTTTGTAGGATCTCTACATCAAAGGATCTCCATATCAGAGGATCTCAAAGCATTTTCTGAAGAGTAATTAATTAATTAACCCTAACTGTCCTGTTTTGTCTCTGCTGGAGTCATAGGAAAATTTTTTTTCACTGATTTCAATGGCAGTTGGAGGTCGGGCTTTATGATTAGTACTCTTGTAATTTGTCCACTGCCAGAACAAAAAAAGCGACACAGCTCTCTCTTTCATAGACTCCACTGCCTAAAAGCCTTATCCAGGTAACTTTCTGCATACTGATCTGCTCCTGAATTCAGTAAGACACCTCTGAGGGAGGCTTAGCAGGATCTGGCCCTGCGTAATCAAATGCCCTCTCTGATTTGCTCTTGTTGGTAAAGTTTCGATTATCAAATATTCTGATACAAATTCTCTCCTGGATTGAGAAGTGATTTATTTTAATGGAATGGTATCAAGGACCCCTTTTGTTCCTCCCCCCGTACACCTAGGAAAGAAAGGACATCCTTTTTCTCCCTCAATGAGCCTGCAAATCACTATTCCCCCTGGAGTCTGAATATCTATTCAAAAAAAGTAGCTAACTCAGAATCTGTTCTCATCTTCTCGTTCCTATAATTAAAGTTTTAAATCCTCAACTGTAGAGGTCAAATAGCACATGTAGAACATTTGCACTCCAGCTTACTGACTGTCAGCACAGGGCCAAATCCTTAAGTTTTTATGCAGTCAATGTAGCTGACAGAATTTTTCCTGGAGTTAGGGCCAGATTCAGCCTATTCCCATTTTGTGGATCGGCAAACTAAGGCACAGAATGATTAGATACCTACTCCTGTCATAAGAATGAACTGTCTAGGGTGTCAGATCTTGGGTTTCAAATATTAAGACGAACATGATTTTTACCAAACTGATGTGTGCAAAGGTAAAATAAATCACTTTGTGGCAGCAAAAAAAAAAAAATTGACTCAAGAGACATGGGTTTACTTTGTTGATTGTGACAAAGATTTTTGATCCTGATGTACTCAGTTGCTTGTCAGGTGCTTTAGACTCTCAGTATGCAGCAGGATAAAAAGTAGATCTCCATAAAGCAGGATAAAAAGTAGATATCCATAACTCTTTGCTGAAGACAGGCTCCTCAAGATAAAAAATGAACAGAATGCCATTTATATGCATGTGCACATACGTATATACATATATATTTGTATGGCCTCAGAGAGAACTGGAATATATGCGAATTTACACGCTTGAGTTAGTTCAACAAATTGTGCCCCACTCATGCCTGCCCAGGTATGCAGCCTGCAGATTATGAGTCTGCCATGTGACTGGGAGATGGGAGGGTTTTGTGTGTAAAACTGCTCCTACACCCAACTGTCAGCTCCAGCTCTGCCTCTCGTCTCTGTACATGACATAATGTGGAAAAGTTTTTTATTCTGTATATTTACAACACAAAGAGAGACAGAGGTGTTTTGAACATTGGGATCTATTACATACTCCTAACTGCAGACAAAAAAAAAAAGATTGAAATAGATGGAAGTTTGAACCTGAATATTAGTATAATGGGATATATGAGGGTTTGGTTTCTGTTATTCCTATAACTTCCCTTTTAAACACAGAAGTTAAAATCTGGAGAATCATAAACTAACCAGTTTAACACGTTTAGATTAATGCCCCCACACCACCTCAACTCTCATCTCTACTGACAGTGAGCCCAACATATTTAAAAATTGTCAATGTAATCTAACTTGCCACTAAATGAAATTGACTTTGAAGTGTTATGTTAGGTGATTTATTGTATTTTGTTTTTACTATTATCTACATGCAGAATTTGCATGTCTAATTAAACTAAAAATCTTACTGTTCTACTTGCAGAGCCTTGTGGTGAACCAGATGTTGTACCTGTTGCACTATTATCATTAATGCTGCACCTAGAGAGAATAATCTGTTAGTTCATGTTGAACTTTATATAATCTTCCCAATGTCAACTTTGCTGCTTCTCTCTCTTGACTATGGACTAGTTTTCCTGACTAACAGCCTCTCCCTGAATATTTTCTGGGAACGCTGGTCCAAAATCTTTCTACTTGTCTTCATTTGACTGCCTAAGGACCTGAGTTAGGAATGCCTGCTGTGTGGAGCTGGCTGGGAGGAAGGCAGGCAGCCTGGTTGGTACTAGACATTTTAAGTGACCATCACTGTCCTATTACTGTTATGTCTATAGAGAAGGTCTCCTGTGAGGAGATATATGTAACCTTATATGTGATGAAGAAAGGTGATTGCAGCAAGAGACAAAGAATACACAATATGCCATCACCTCAGCTGAGTAGTATGGGAGCAATTTAACTTCGCCCACATGAGAATGCAGGCTAATGCATTTTGGGGTTGAGTTTCTCTTGCATTTCATTTTGTCTTTCTGTATCATTACTAGCAAATATTGATCAGCAGAAGACAATCATTATTGAGCAAAATTATCTTAACTAAAAAAAAAAGGAAGAGAGGGGCAAGAGAAGTGGTTTTTGCTAGCTTATGCATGGACAAAAACAGAAATACAGTGTCTGGAGAATTCTGAGAAACAAGAACAGGCTTCAGCAATTGTTCTACCTTTCATATTGCAGTTTATTTAAGTGCAAAAATACAGGCAGGATTGTAGAGACAATCCACAAAAAACAGCCCAGGATTATATTGTCTTACTATTAGAAAAAAAAAAAAAAAAGAAAGAAATAATCCCCCTCCACCACCACCTTATTGGGAATCAGAACACAAATCTATGAGGAATAAAATCTTTTCAGTTTGCTGTTAAGTAAAATATGCAATGCCAAAATTCATTATACACATCTTTTTGCCAAGTTATAACACTTATGTTATACAAACAAGGGAATTTGTAAGGAGGGGTTTTCAGTCAATACAATCAATATCCATAAGAAAAATTTACTTTAGTCATAAATTTTATTTGGAATTCATATGGAATAATCTATTTATTTTCACACAGATGCACAAAAAACCCATCATAAATAGGACAATCCTGTCACTTTCCTGCTTTGTAATGACCTTGGAAAGGAAAGGAAATTTTGACTCACTGCACACCAAAAAAAGTACATCAGGCCACTTTCCATTTCTTCCTCCTTCAGAGCTCAGTTGTCGGCACTACTTACAAATGGCGAAAATAAATCTCGAAAGTTTCCCCATAAACAGAAGTCTCAGTTTCTACTACCTGCTTGAGTTCATTGATTAAGCTATTTTATAAGATAATAAAATAAAATAACCCCCCCACACAAATACAAAACATCACTTGCCCTGAGGCATTCCTGTGCTTCACTCTCCTGCAGAAGTCCATAAGTCATAACCGGAGGTGCATAAAAGGTGCTGGACTCAGGCTACACCAGGATAAGCAATGTCTGACTGGGGTGAAAGGAAGAGGGTGTTTGCCTTTTAAGAAAGAGCCTGCATCTGTAGTGACAATTGAGTTGGATGAAAAGATCAAAAGTCCCTCGTCAGTCATGTCAAGAGCAAGAAGACCGGATGGACAGTGTTGAAACCATGATCCACCAAATCACTCTGCTCAAGGCTAGGTCCCAGTAGTTATCTCAGGATCAATGCTAAGACTCAGCTAAGACTGCTAGCCACATTTTGGGTTAAATTTCCCTTGCTGTGGGCATAATATGGCAAATACTACACTGATCTCCAAATATGACAGAAGGTCTTCTTACATGTCAAAAAAAGAAATGTATTCCTCCTTTTCTGAAATGGTAAAGATCACACGGGCAATAAAAAAAAACAACAAATGAACGAACAAACAAACTTAAACATCAAAAATTCCAACAAACAAACAAAAACCAAAAATCCAAAACAAAAAACAAGAACAAACAAAACAAAAACCAACCAACCAAATAAACAAACAAAAAAACCCCACAAACAAACAAAAACCCATAACTCACTCTATTTCTCATTTATAGACAGTAGGTCAGAACCTCTTTTCAAAAATAATTTCCCAACATCACCAAAAACCACTCAGATATTTAAATTAAGCATTTTTAACATAAAAGAGTCTGATTACATTATTTTTCATTCCAAACAATTGTTGTACCTATATGTAATATGTGTATAACTTTTATATATAACATAAAATTAAAAATAAAAAGTAAACAGTTTTTTGAACCAGACAAAATGCATTGGGTCTTAAGAGATATATTTTTTCAGATAAACAGTAATATATCTATTTAACCACTTTGTAGTAGTTAAAACTGAAGTAAAATTAATAAAGTTTTTCCTCTTTCATCTCATCAAGAACTGTATAATCTCACAATTGTTTATTACAGGAGAGTGTTTCCTGCCCAATGTTAGAACTACAATACAGAGAAATCTGACAACTTTTCCAAGGTCATTCATGAAATGCAAACACTTTGTTTTCGCATTATCTATTATGACTTTTGAATTGCTGTGAAAGCACAAAGGAGGAGATAGCCGCAGACAAACGATTTTTCTTATTTGCAAAAGGTGTGCGCATATGTTTGTACTTTTATTATCACATAAACCAGTGTAATCAATAAGCTTAAGCATGTATTAAAGCCCAAGACTTCTGCTTACTGAAAACTTTGCTAGTCTATATTTTATTATCATAACTGATGACCTGAAATCAAAGTAGCACAGTGTTGCTATCCTAAGTCTTTATTTGTTAAACTCCTCTACTGCAACAAGTTCCTAAAAAGGAATGCTGGGACAGGGGTGTGAGAAAACGAAAAGGATAGGATTTTTTTCCTTGTTTTTAAACCTTCTTGGCAAGGTTTTCACTGGTACCAGTACTTTACATTTTTAATGTTATTACACCTCCAGCTGGCATGAAGACCACTCTTTCTGACCAAACCTTGTTCTCTGATGCTGATCCTTTTGTAGTTGCATTGGAACCTTGCCTTGATCAAACCTTGCCTAGATTTGCCATTCTCAGGGTGTAAACACACTTTAAGTCCCTGCAGCTCATCAGATAACTGAGCATCAGCTGAGATTCGCTGTGTTCCATGTGCACATTGTGAGTCTGTGGCAGATGAATCATAATGAAAGTTATCTTAAAGCCATTTCATTATCTCACCTTCACTAAGGACTTACATAAGCAGGAGACACAAATGTGTATTAACTTGCTAAACTTCGGGAGCTCGATTGTTGGTCTGAGCCTACCAGTGTATCCATCCTGCTTACATACATAGGTGCTTGCAGGCAAAACTGCTTCAAGTATAGAAAAGCATACAAATAATTGGCTGGTATATGTCTCCATGCATAAGATCTTACTCAGGTCATAAACAGGTTATGGGTTTACTGTGCCTGAAATAGAGATTGACTGTAGTGGTTCACGTCTAAACAACGAGCAAGGCTCAATGCCATTGTTTTTATTCCACTGCTTCCTGAAGCTTCCTGAAAGGCTGATAATCTCTTAGCTGTCCAAATCTGAAAAAATAGTGAGTCCAAGCAGAGTTCATGACATATTTTTAAGACTAATGTTGCCAATTAAAGAAGTTAAGGTTGCACAGCAGTGTGATAGATAAGCTGTCCAAGTCCGTTTTGAAAACAGCATTGAACTCCTAAGTTTTTAGATATTTCTTTACACATTACTTTATTCCAGGACTTTTGAAGACTTGAAAGCTGCAGTGTTTCTGTTATTATTAACTGAGTAAACTAGTTCTTCGACAAGCTATGCCAGGGCCCCTAGCATAGGCAAACAGAACAAATAGCAGTTCTTTACTGAACACGGAAAGATCTCATAGGTGTTGTTCATACAACATCTGTGAGATACACACATAGACCTATTTTAAGAAAATAACACAGAGAAGAATGGTTGATCCTTTCAGTTGAGAACCTTTCTGTATAATTCAGAAGACTGCAGTATTTATTGGTGGCACAAGGAAGATCAGGAGGAACATTTTTTTTCTGGAATCTTAGTGGGTGATTCTACAACAGGGAGCAAAGGAACAAAGAGGATATTCCAAGCATAAGAAAAGGAAACTAAGCCAATTAACAAATAAAGCTTTTTTTTAGGCAATATAGCAAGGAAAGGGAAGGAAAAGAAGCTTTGAGAAGACTGGGGAAAAAGGGAGAAAATCTTTGGATCATTTTCTGGAAGCAGAATTTCCATTGCATGCCTCAGCTGGGTCTCCCCCTTGACTTTAAAAGAAGCTGGAAGGATATGACACAGACTTAGGTATTTGACTTATAGCTGCCTTATTTCAGGCAGGTATCTTATGGACCTAGAAGAAGTAAGCTTCTATTTTACTCACAGAGATGCCCTGTTTGTGAAGCAGTAAAAAATGTTCTTCAGGTTTGAAGTCTTGTTATTGCTACTGGAACTTTCAGCTGGGATCACTTGGTCTTTTCACCCTGAGAGGAGACTTCGCTGCAGTCTACAACTTCCTCATGAGGAGAAGCCACGTGGGCAGGCACTGATCTCTTCTCTCTGGTGACCAGTGACAGGACCTGAGGGAATGGTCTGAAGGTGTGTCAATGGATATTAGGAGAAGGTTCTTCACCCAGGGGATGGTTGAGCAGGGGTGCAGGTTCCCCAGGACAGTGGTCAGAGCACCAAGCCTGACAGAGTTCGAGAAGTGTTTGGACAATGCTCTCGGGCACATGATGGGATTATGCAGGGCCAAGGGTTGGACTTTGAGGATCCTAGTGGGTCCCTTCCAGCTCAGGATATTCAACAATGCTGCAACCAGATTCTATGATCAGAACAATGTTCAAATAGCTATATCAGAAAAGGAATAACTAAGCATGGGCTAATAAAGTTCACAGACTAGTGTGGGTGCCTTGTCCACTTTGTCCTCTCCAGTCACATTTTTTCTGTCTTCTGTCATAATTTTATGCAATGACTTTCAACTCCAAAGTAAGTTTGACTTCATGTACACTTATGAATAAAATACTGGGCCAATATTATCTGCTTAACATAGTTGACATAATTGAAGCTATGTTGATTTACACCAGAAAATGGGCCATTAAATCTCTGAGAAATGTTAGGGAGGCAAAGGAACGATAAAATTGCCGAAAGAAGTTATCTGGCTTTTAGCAGTAAAAAATATCTATTATTAATCTTAAGTTATTAAATGAAAATTTATATTTCACTTAGAAAGATCTTAACATATCAAAAAGAGCGTATAGGCCTTTACCTTGACTCTGCACCAAATTTTCCTAAGGGAAACAACCTTGCTTTATGTTATGGCACTTGTTCTTCTTGAGATCTGTAGGTTACCCATCAATATTCAGTGAGGAGGAAAGATATTGCAGACCTGGTGTATCAATTTAATTTTTTTTCCTTTAGTTAGTTACCTTCACCTTTTCAACAAATTAGTTACTTGGAATTTAACCTTCCTCTCTAATCCATCTGAGGTTTCTTCTCATAACTCACTTCTGGAGGAACATTAGCGGATGCAAGTTTGCTCCCAGGGAGGGATATGCCATCCTTCTATTTTAAATCAAAAACTGTTTTTGCAAATTAGCCAAAGGAAGCTGGCTTTAAGTGTCCTGCAAAAATCCTTCAGTGCACTCTCTCGGTCTTTTGTTCTGGTTGCTTTAAATTAGGTAGAGTAGAAGTGAACTTAAAGGAAAAGGAAATAGAAAAAGTAACAGAATACATATGTGTTTCAGGCCTTTCACTCACAAAAGAGGTGGACAATTGGTACAGACCATTCTTTGCTGAAATAATTATTTTGAATTTACCATAAAGTGAGCTGGTAATAGATAGGAATGAGCAAATGAGCTGAACAATCTCATATCCAGAATGGCCCAACTAACTTTATGCGGTAAGGAGCATTTACTCTACACGTGAAAATACATACAGTCATCTTCCTAGAAGACCTAATTAAAATGAAAACTGTAATTTTGGACTGTACATACAAATTAGGCATACACAGACTGAGTTTCTGACCTGTTTTCAGTCTCAAATTTCCTCCTGCTAAAATAAATAGTTTAAATATGTGTAGGGAGAAAACAAATATGTGTAGGGGAAATAAAAGAGTTACAAGCAGAACTGACTTGCCTACAAAAAGAAGACAGAGAGTGACTAAACTGACCAGCAGACTACAATGTGAGCAACGTGCTTGTATCATTTTCAGTATCTTGTTTACAATTCAATGTTGCTAAAGTAACATAGTCAAGTAAGGATATCTTTCACTGCTATAAGCAAATAACTTCATGAATAAGTCAGTTGTAGAAGAGCTGGAGAAGCTAAAATGGGAGATGAGGATTGTAGGATGCTTGGTAGGACTTTTCAGATGAGAAGATATGATACTATGGGGGAATCTTCAGGCTAAAGAATAGACAGATGGAAGGGCATATGTTAGTTTTATACCATTCATCTATAATCATGAATGGTAAAGAAACTGAAATCAGGAACATCATTCCCCACCCGAAAAGTAATAAAGGGCACCAGTAAAATAGCCATTACAAAAAACTTTCTCATAAAAGGCATTTTGTTCTGAAACTCATCGTAAGAGTGTCATGGCACAACTAAAATTTTAAAACTATAGATCAGATATAGTTTGAACAATCTTATTGCTTGCTAGGTGCCATCATTGTAAATAGATTCATATAACTTGAGGTTCTTGAGGGATCTGCACATTGATAGAGGGAAGCTACAAGGCCATATCAGTCTGTATGTCTTTTCTTCTATTCTTGCCTTAAGCATCTTGTTTCTGCAGGGAAAGTTGAGTCAATTGTTTGGAAGTGGCACACACAGTACAGCTGATAGTACCCTTTCTCTACTTGCACTATTAATTAAATAGAGGACTTCAGTCTGAAAGACAATCAGATAAGTCCACAGGCTGATCAATATGACACTTTAAGACAAGCCAAAAATATCTGAAAGAAAATATAATACAGATAAAAAAAAGTCCAATAAAAAGTCAAAACTACCAGGAGGTATATGAAAATGAAATTAAATTAATTACATGAGACTTCTTGATTGTTTAGTCCTTTTGATTACAATTTTGAGGATGTCCATGATATGCTATAGTGCATTAATGATTTCTTCCACTACCACATGAAAAAATGAGAACTTTTTTACTTTCAGGAACTACATCACACACACCTAAAACAGAATAAAAAAAAATTCTGCTTTTTTTTTTAATATTTAAATACCATCCTGAATGTGAAATGAAGGCCTTTACTTGAAAGTAGGTGAATGCATCTCTTGAGGCTGAAGGCTGGCTTCTTAACTTTAACAACATCCAAACTCTTTTGTTGATGTTTTACAATGGAAATATAACTTACTTAACCAACTATTTGTATAAGTGAAAAAAACTATTTTTTTATCTGAAGTTACTGACTGGACTTTCAATTTTGACAGGATATATTCGTTCATACCATCTCATCTATTCCACGATGAACATTAATATAGATATAAAGGCTGATGGATGGGCTGAATACTAACTTAATATTTTAGATAGATGAATTAAAATATCAAAAAATATTTAGTTTAGATAATTTTTTTCTTTTTTAACCTCAGTTAAATATTTTTTTGATAATAAGTGAAGTTCTGCTAAATTCCAGGAGCAAAAATACAGAAAAGGAGCAGGACAACTCCTTAATTATACTCCAGAACTCTACAAAATATCATAATTGGAAAAGAAGTAGTAAGCACAGTCCCAAGTGAAAGGCCCTGGATTTGATTAAATGTTTAACAAAAACCTCTTCATGAGAATCTGATGGTGGAGAAATTAGAAATTGTCTTCTGACTTTCAGCTGGTAATAGCCAACTCTGTGAAAAGCGCTTTACTAAGAACTGTATTAGTTAACAAAATTCTGATTATCACGATATTCTAAAAGAAAAATAGATCAGCTATTTATTAGGAATAAACATGATGTGTAATAATGCTGCTTAATGTAAAACGAATATTTACCTCTAGGGGATAGGAAATAGAGAATCCAGGGAAAGAGTGGAAAAACAACTATGTCTACAAGATAGCTTATCACTTTCACATGAGAAATATAACCAGAGTCTTTCTCTCACAGCAAAAATTTGTCAGTCTCTATTCCTGTTAAATAACTCCCATTTTTTAATTGAGATATTATTTGGGTCATGGTATGAACAGGGTTTGTTTTCCCCAAAAACTAAGATTAGAGAAATTCTTTTTTTTTTTCCTACCACAGTTACATGTTATGCTATTTGAAATCCTAGTATTCCTTTCTCTTTCTAACTCACAAGAAATGAAACTTTCCTTTCTGACCGGTGGTAATTACCAAGGATCTCCCCAAAACAGATCCTGTCTCTGCAGTACAACCTGCTTCAAGGTCAGCAACTGCCAGATCCTCGTGGAGTGCAGTCACTTCTATTTTAAAATGTATTCATATACAGATGATTGTGAAAAACTCCAATAAGTTTCTAAACACTGTTCAGTTGTAACTTCTGAAAGTTACTATAACAAGCAAGGGTAGACTTCATCTAGAGTTTATTTCTGTTGACTTCAACTACCTGTCCTTCAGCCTCAAGTGTCCCTCAACCTGTTTGTTTTGCCTTCATCCTGTAGGTAGCTGGCAATTTAAGGGATGAAAGAAAAAGAGAGAGGGGGAAAATGATATTTAATTTCTCTAACCAACACACTCCTACCTTGCACTAAGTGCTGGTGGTCATGCCAGGCACACTCTTGCAGTAGTTCTAAAGGACACCAGGCTGATGTTCAGAATTCTGCTAATTTATTCTGTTTTCTCTTTATCCTTTATTTAATAATAATAAACATAGAAAGGATGTTTATCATGATGACTGCTAAGGGGAAGAAAAAAGAAGAGAAAATAGACACATAATTCATTTTCCTGAGTCCTGGTTCCTGGACTCAATCCTGACCAAGTCCTATTTTTATTAAAGAGTGTTATGTCTTTCCTTTTTGAAAGGAAACTTGTGTGACAGCATAAGAAAAAAATTGCAGCAGTTCCTCTGGCAAAGATCTTTCACACACCAAGACTTAAGTTCACCCCACGGTAAGAATCTATCTCAAAGACAGACAAAGCCAACAGTATAACCCTATGTTGACTTAATTTTTAGGGAAGCTTAGCTTTCATATCCACTGCCCAAAACAGGATAAGATGTTGGTACATTTCATCTTTAAAATATAATTAAAGATTCATGTGAGTTACGAAACTCCAAATCCTTCCCTTACCACTACATTCTTTAAAGTGTCATTCAAACCTATCCCTGAAGTATATGTTTGTATGGTGGTTTTGTTCTGTGCAAGCATATTGCACATCAATTTTATTTCATTATCACACTACAACCTGTACTGATTGTAAACTCACAGATGCTTGTCTAATCATATCAAAACTTTTTACTGTTCAGATTATAAGTACTTTGCTAGCTTTTAAAATTTCTCCCCATTATCTAAGCCTCCTTTTTTATGTAAACTCTGCAATTTTATTGTATATTACAGAAATCTTTCTCTAATTTGATGTCATTCATTTTATTTTTTTTTCAGTTTAACTATTGTGGCTAATTATACAGCAGATCCAAATCTGCATGAATTTTGCAGGCTGCTGCCTGCCTCTCCAGTTCTTTAATTTTCTATTATCAGGCAAATTACTCTAGTGTTGATTGTTAGTCCCTTTTCCCCTGCCTTAGCCTCATATGCAGATTACAATCAGCCAAGGTCCATCCACTGGGTCATTCTATAAATCTTTTCTCAAAAGACATTTCTTTACGCTTGATGGCTTTCCATTTAACTCTTCCTTCAATGTCCACTGTGGCCCACGCTACATAAATCATTAAGAACAGTCCAACTTCTTGCACTAGGTATCATGCAAGTCTCTCTGTATTCTGCAGCTTTACTCAGCAGCCTAAACTGGAGAGACTGGGTCTGCTCAGTACAATCCCAACATTGCCCTGCACCTGAATAACTCAGCATCTGAATCATAGACGTATGATCTTCTAACTTTATAGTTCTATAAAATTGAATAGGGAGAGATAGATTTGTTTGGTGGAGTGCAAATTTACCAATCCACGAGACAACAGGAAAGCATTTTATCTTTTGGAGAAATTTTGCAGACTCTCTATAAACTCAGGCAACTATTACCACAAGTTATAGGTATTTAACATTTCAAAGATTTTTGTAGGGGAAAAAAAAGTCCTGACGATTCTGCAGTATTAGCAAGCCTCAAAAGCCATATCATCTCTCTCCTACACTCTCTCTCTCTCATTACCACTTGGATCATAACTTAGAATTCTTGAAGGTTCTGCATCGCAAGAAAGAAGCAACAGCAATTTGAGCACTACATCAAGCTTCCCATGAGGTGTCTTCCTTTCACTGTTACTGATGTTTAGGCATCAT
Organism: Neopelma chrysocephalum; assembly: GCF_003984885.1. Classification (NCBI taxonomy): domain Eukaryota; kingdom Metazoa; phylum Chordata; class Aves; order Passeriformes; family Pipridae; genus Neopelma; species Neopelma chrysocephalum. The sequence continues at coordinate 1,932,598 of NW_020925669.1, forward strand.
GGGCTTGATTCTTGACAATCAAGAGTTCTGGGTGGAGATCCAGCAAAGAGCAAAGCATGTCCTAACAGTTGTTCCACTTGCTGATTTGAATGCCATGGCTTTGATAGTAGGTTTAAGTCAAAGTAGGCGTGCTGTCTTACACGCTCTTGGAAACCTCTCTGCTCTAGTGATATGCTGAGAGCTGTGCGTGTTTGCATTCTGAGTTTCCAGTCACCCTGGCTGATAAAAACAATGGCTGATCTTTGACAGATGTGCCTATCCAGCAGCACAAGGACTGAAACCTGCAAAAAAAAATTGATAAAAAAGCTGAATACTCTTTCTTTTTTTTTTTTTTTTTTCATTCCAGTGAGGGAAATTCTCAAATAAAGAAACTGTAGCTTCTGGATCAATACGTGGATCTATTATCCTTGAAGGCAGACTGGTTGCCTCTAGACAATAAATTTTGGACCTACTCAGAGTTCAAATTACTGTAAATTACAGGAATAAAAATATCAGCCTGGCATTTCACAGCTAATTCCAGGCTTGGCTATGTAAAGTTTACAAAGGTTGAAATAAACCCACTATACAAAGTTAAAATGAGTCATGCAGCGGTTCATTTTTCTTCAAACCCAAAATATACTATTGTCAAGGAAGCCAAATGTGTTTTGATGTGCACATGTTACACAAAGCCCTACAGGATGTAACTGAATCACTCTGAAAATAGTGAGAAGCATGTTATTCCTCCCACAAAGTCCTCGCTAAAAGAAAATTGTCCAAAGTGTATATAATCAATGTGAAGGCATAGTTTACATTGTCTGTTAAACATGTCAAGCTCTATTAAAACTGATGCTTGTTTCTCAAAGTTAATGGAAAGATCCACTCGCAGTGCTGTTCTTGAAAGAAGGGGGGGAAAAAAAGAAAAGGAAAACTTAGTTAGTCAGACTCTTTCTGAAACCATCTTTTCTCAGGGCAGCATCATACTTGTGGAGCACCGTAGGCAGGGCTCTCCATCATGAGGGAGTCAGTGGAGGTGCTTTGCCAAGTTGGGTTGTGTTCCACCAGTGGGCCTGCTTTGTTATCTTTACTGTTTTTCAGTTTTATCATCACTGAAAGTAAAAAACATCCAGTGTTGAGCAAATCTTGTTTGCCGCTGAGCTCATCACTCAACGCTCCATTTTAGTCAGTGGAGGGAAATAGGCACTCCTGGCAGACGATTTGTTAGCTTTGCATTAGGTGTCTGAAATTGCTCAAATGAGATATGCCATGAAAATGCCATTTATTTCCCCTGCTGTCTTTAGATATGAGCTGTGGTGCCATGAACAAGGCCAATGCCTGTGCTGTGCTCTTTTGGGTGTAGCATCTACACCAGCCTAAAAGAGTTTGAAGAGGCATTGAGGCCAGGTTAGATGCGGCTTTGAGGAAACTGGTCCAGTGGGAGGTGTCCCTGCCCATGGGAGGGCGGTTGGAATAGGAGATCTTTAAGGTCCCTTCCAACACAAACCATTCTGTATCTACAACCTACTTCCTCACAGGGGGAAACCAAATGGGCAGGCACTGATCTTTTCTCTCTGGTGACCCTGTGACAGGACCCAAGGGAGTAGCCTGAAGCTGTGTCAGGGGAGGTTTAGATTAGACATTAGGGAAAGGTTCTTCACCCAGAGGGTGGTTGGGCACTGGAACAGGCTCCCCACGGAAGTGGTCACAGAACCAAGTTTGACAGAGTTTAAGAAGTGTTTTGACAATGCTGTCAGGCACATGTTGTGACTCTTGGCGTGTCCTGTACAGGTCCAGGAGCTGCACTTTGATGGTCACTGTGGATCCCTTCCAACTCAGGATATTCTATGATTCTGTGATTCTGTGATTCTATGAAACATAGAGATTCTTTTGGGCCTATGTTTAAAGTACTCCAAATTGTTCCTAAAGTATTTTCAGAATTGCTTGTTTATGGTTGGAATATGAACTCCTTGTTTCTGCATTTAATGTAGAATTGTAGAATAATTAAGGTTGGAAAAGACCTTTAAGATTATTGAGTCAAAATATTAACCCAACACTGCCAGGTCTACCACTAAAACATGTTCCTAAGCAACACATCTAATCATTTTTTTGTCACTTCCAGGGATGATGATTCCACCACTTCCTTGCACAGCCTCTTCTGATGCCTGATCACCTTTTCAGTGACTAAACTCTTCCAAATACCCAAACTAAACCTCCCCTGGTGCAACTTGAGGTCGTTTCCTCTCATCCTATTATTGATTGCCTAGGAGAAAAGTCCAAACCCCACCTGAGTACAACTTCCTTTCTGGGAGTTATAGAGATTTGTATGGTCTCCCCTAGGCTTCCTTTTCTCTAGGCTAAGTATCCCTACTTCCATCAGCTGTTCCTCATCAGAGCTGTAATATATATGTGTGTGTGTGTATATATATATATATAAACTTATTTCTTCCTGGCTTCTCAGACCTGCAACCATTTACTGTAACTCTGCTTTGGAACATTTGAGTTTCTGGTTTTTCTGGATTAACCTACTCCGTTCTCTGTGGCTGACCACCTTAGAAGCACGGAAACACAGTTGTCACAGTTGTTTTGAATGCTACATACCAAGAGGGTACACATTTCCAAGGGAAACTGAGAAAGTACATGCTAGAGAAATCCTTCTCAGACAACTGGATACTGAGACATTGCCCCAGTTTAGGAATTTGTTGAGCCCCAAGTGGTAAAGATCTCTGAATGGACTGAAAGACACTTTCTTTTATTTTGTTTACCTGTCCTGATCTTTCACCCTTCACAAGATATTTGCTTTACACCTCTGTCAGAGACAGGATACTGAGCTAGGTAGACCTCTTGTCTGATTTATTTTAGCTACCCTGATGGTCATAAGTATTCAGGTCACAGATTCTGTTTGTGTGTAAGCACTGACAAACACGACTATTGTCTCTGAAGTCTGGAGAGAACATCTCCAGACTTTTTGAGTTTCTTTGTTTTTTTAAAAAGGTTATAATTCTGGAGACATACAGACTATCCGTGTCTACCTGATTTTGACACTGCAGAAATAGCAAACAAATAATGTGGTTGCTTGTACAAGAGTCATCTGTATGCTAACAACTTCAAATCTTAATCAGGAGATTAAACTCAGCTATCCTGATGTAAAATTGGTGTAATTCCATTTCACTAGTTTCTCCTCTCAATTACACTGGTTCAAAGCTGGTGAGTTGAACTATTTTATTGCCACAGTTTTATACTACAGAATTAAACTAACTGTGAAAAAATACAGACAATATCTCCATTAATACGCAGTCAGGAAGAATGGATTTTTGATGAAATTTAAAGCATTGTTTCTACATGGCAAAAAATATGTTCAAGGGTGGTTACACACATAGGGATTCACAAACAAGGACAGAATGGAGGAAGGGAAACAAAGAGGAAAAATTCATGTTCAGGGGTTATTGCCAATTACAGGTGTTTGATGGAAAAATAATACCCAAACACTGTCTTAAGCTGGTATTTTCATTATCAGTATCACTAATGGGTCATCAAGGTCGCTAGGTTAAGGGCTCTGAATTTGCTTTTGTACACAACGTGGAGAGAAAAATTATCCTCTTTGACACTGAGGGTTCAAGAGTCAGAGCTAAGGATGACATCAGTCCATGAAAATCTACTGAAATCAGAGAATAGTCTTCTCTGGCTACCACTGAATAAGATTTCCTTCCACAGTGTTAAAAATTGGATGAATCTAGAAGCTAATTTTGCATAGGAAATTGCAAATAATTCTATGGGAAATTATTTCACCAGAGTGGAATGGAATTGGACTTATGAAGGGAATTTCAGTGTGTTCAGAGTACTGGGAAACTAGAACTATTAGACCCTCAGGGATCCATTCAATGTCAAGTTTCTGCAGAAATGAAACATTAAGATTGCATGTAATGCAATTCATGTAAAGTACCCATCCATAATTCCATGACTATCCCCCTTTCTCTCTGGGAAAAAAAACCCAACAAATAGATAGCTGTGTTTCAGCAACAAAACAGGCTGTATGTGTATAAGAGCAAGGTCTTCTATACATCCTTTTTTTTAAAAAAAAAAAGCAGTTTTATTTTTGTAAATATGACACCTCTGCTGAGAAATGTTGAATATTTCCTTACTAACTCAAAGTAATTCTTTGAAGTGAAAATAATACCTTTACACCAAAAATACTAGGATTTAAGTTTGTAGTGGAATATGTCAAATTATTCAGACCATCCCAACAGGTCCAATAAGACCCTTCTTTGAACATGTAGAATAAAACAGTATCCTGACACCTTTATCCACATTGCCTCCTTTCCTCCTGATATTATGTTAATTAAGATATGGATTTGCATTTGACTGCAAGATTTTTTGAAATAGCTTCTATCAAGCACAAGTACAACAAATACTGTTTTCTGTAAGGGTTTCCACATTCTTCAAGTTTGTTTGTTTGTTTGTTTATTTTTTTTGTTTAATGGGTGTTTGACTCAATACATACCATCTTAAGTTTGCTTTTCTTTTGCTCTAGTCTTTCTGTATCTTTGAGTGCACTGGTGAGACCGGGGAGTTGTGGTGGGCATAATACTGTTAGTGGTAAATTCTAGAATAGTAGGCTTCACTTACATGTAACAGGAGTGAGGGTTTTGTGGTGACTTGACTGCTTCCCAGTGTTAGTTTGTTTGTTTTTTCTTCCTCCTGAAATACTCCAGGGGAGTGTCTTTCACCACCACTGGGTAACGTGCAATTATGAAAACATAATCCCTAGATGAGCATTCCATACTGGAACTGAGATCTAAATCAGATTCTTGAATAGAGTTGCTATGAAATGTGGCAAATGTGGCAAACATTCCCTGTTTTAGCAACACACCAGTGATAAGTAAATAACAGTAAATTACTTCACCAAACCAGAACTACCTATAACTCTCCTTGTAACTCATAGAGCAAACAAAGATTTTTTTTTTTTTACTTTGAGATTATTTCGAGCTATATAAATTGTCAATTTTTGGATAACACTTTCTTTTCCTGTAAAACTGTTCAGTCTTCCTCATGAACTCAAATAAGCTTCAATCATCCAAAAAAAGACAGAAGTGAGCTGCAGATCAAATGATATGTCCTTTCATTTTGACACTGAGACCATCATCTAAAGTCCTGATTCTTTGTCTCAGTGGCACAAACTACAGCTGCTCTAGTTTGTCTAGAGGATATTTCAGGCCTAACGCAAGGCACCTCCCCAGATGGACCTCTCCACCTACACTAGATTATGTCCTCTAATGCCTCTTTGTCTCCAGTGTCCCCAATTATTTTTAGAAGCATGAAACGAGATTATAAAATGTTCCAATAGTTCCTTTTAACCAGAAACCACCTATTAGCTGGCGCTTTTATAGCAATTTTGGATAGTGTCATTTCACCAAAACCAGTACAGTTATCTCATTGAGGATTCACTTGTGTTTTAATTAGGAGGTGGTTAAATCACCTCACTCATACCCATGCTGCTGTCTCGGGACCCAGGAGGATCTACACAAGTATTCAACAGTGTGAAACAGGTAGTGTTTTGTTTCCTAGTGTTCTTTACACCAGTGATTAAACAATGCAAAACAAACCTTCAAAGATATTTAAGAACATTTGTCTGATCATAGAAATTCATTCTCCTGTCTATATTCTGTAGAAACAATTTTGTGGCCAAGACTGCACTGGTGGTAAATGGATGATGGGATATATTCACTGCAATGAAAAGCATCTACATCTAAAATATTAGGTTGTCTGACTTTCTCACCTTGAGCAGAGATTATGAAGTGCAGTCAGTGAACTTCAGGTTCTCTTGGCTCAGTGTGAACTAGGCATCAAAATACTTTTTGAAAAAATGGATGTACATAGTAAAAAGACCCTGTCTTTAATTATGTTTTTTTCCCCAACAAAATAAAATTTTGCTTTTAAAAACAAAACAAAATGAAGATGATCTCTCTGCAAAATTACTTGTGCTACTTGAGAGGCATCAATCCATATGTGATCCCTCTAATTAGATTTCATACAACTATGCTAATTTCTAAAATTCAAAATGGAAAAAACTTTGGAAGAAAAATATTTTCAAGCTTGTAAACAAGTATACTCATGACCTGAAAACAAATAAATAAATAAAAGTTACATGTGATTTTGGATTTCGTCTTGGTTGAGTCTATCATTGAAACCTCACTGCTTCTTCCTTCTAGTATCCCATTAAAATCTTCCCAGGTCAGTTCACATTTCTGTTGTCCACAATCAATTCTCTGTCTCCCAGTGATCTTATTTTAATATTTGCATGCAGCTGTTGTTCAGTCTTCATTTTACTAAGCTGATACATATTGACTTGTTATCACAGAGACGAAGCAATAAGATCTTAAGCAAAGAAAGTTCATGGACCTTTTATGATAGCAACTATTAGCAAACTGGAAGTTTTAGTCTTAAAGTAGGAAAGGAATTTTTTTTCTCACTGATGCTGTAAAATCCCTAGTTTGTCCTTGAGGCTTCTTCATTTCTTCTAAGGAAATCTGAAAAAAAAAAAAAATGCTACCTTTAGATGAGCTGTACTTTTGTTTACAAATGCAAACAATTAGATTCTGTATTATTTCCTTTGCTCTCTTTTGCCTTACCCTCTTGACTTTGATTGCTGTGACACAAGCTGCAGGAACAAGGCTCTGGCTTCCATTTGTCTGTAACTGTTTTTGATTTTGAACATCACAGTTTTAAAGCACGAGGAAATTACGGTCAGTGTGAGGCAGTGGAAGTCTCCCACAAGACACAGGTCTGCCCAATATACACCAACATTTTGAAAAATCAGCTTCAGCAGTCTTCCCTCTTGTTTTCTTGAAGGGTGCATTTAAATTTTCAGACACAACTTGTGCTATGTCTGTCTAATTTACTTTCTTCCATAGGCAGACACATAGACACAAACATATCACTTGGGTGTTTTTTATGCTCAGAGAAAACAAACCAGTGTAAGCTGTAATAGAACTGCTAACGAGCTGATGTTATCTACCAAGCTATTTAAAATTCTGTTCTCTTTCTGCTTTGCATTTGGTGGGGTTGTAATTTTAATTTTCAAGTGCAGTCTTATTTCTTCACCTTCGTCTTCAGCTTTCCCATATTACTGTGCACAGTCCACGTACCCACATATGCACACAAATCACAGTCTTGTGATTGGAAGGAATCATTTATGCTTCATGGCTCTGTCTTGAGTTGCTTCCATTTGATGGTACCTGGTGTATGCTTATTTTTCAGGGGACAGAGGATATAATACCTTCCAAAAGCCTAGATATGGTATGGAGACATGAAAACCCAAGACATTCCCTGTAGTCTGTATAGTAAGGATGTGTTAGGTGGAGGAAGACAATGTGAAGGGGGTAGAATAAATAATTCCTCTATTGTACATTGTGTATATATAGTTTTTATAAAAGTCAGTATGAAAGTGATTGACACCAGTGAACTATGTCATAACCTGGGTAGTGAATTCATCTTAGTATTGGTTTAATAATTCTTAGTTAAATATCCAAAATATAAATCTCCTGAGGGATTTTAATTAAATCCACATTCCTACTATTTATTCCATTTGATAATGTCTTAAGAACATAAAACCAAGATACTAAGAACTATAGAGTATGTTAGGATCTTAACAATGTAATATTTAATAAGGTACATAGAATCAGTTCATCTGTTCCAATGGCAATCTCATCCATTTTTTGAATTATTATTCACTGCACTTGCTTTCCTATTGCTTTCCCTAATCTAGTTTTAAATGTCTGAACAATGAAACATCTGCTGGAGAATATCCCAACATTCCCTGGGAGAATCATACAAGCCAACCAAACATTTCCACAGTATACTTTTCAGCTGATCATTTACTCTGTGTAAAGCTTTGTGTCTTTCATCATTACTATACTCCTTTATCTTCTTTATTTTTTTTTAATTGGCATTGCCTTTATTTTGCCAAAAATTTTATTCTTCAGTAGTAGGGTTTCTGTAAAGGTATCCTTCTGGTTTTGGATTGCACAAAATTTTTGTATTTTCTACAATTTTTAATGCTTATAGTTCTTAAAAAAAATTACTCTAATTAAAGCACCACTAGAAAGATTTCAGAAACTTTCCTCACACTCATAGACTATATATAAACTAGTTTTTCAGACTTTAATAAGAGAGCAAACAAGATTAATTATCCCTGAGATGGGATTTATTTGTGAATATTTTCAATACTCTAATTATAGATGTACTTTCATGAGAGGCAAACACAAATGAGGGATCGTTTCTGTGCATTACGACCAAAGTCAATGGTTGATGTCAGAATTCAGGTAGAAAGCAGCTCATAACTGCTAAAGGACTTACATTTGAGCAACAAGTTCAGTTTTATTTAAGAAATAGGTTCTCTTGTGTAGGGCACCAAAAGGTAGCTATCATGCAGAGGGCATGTGTGTAGTTGTATGTGTATCATCTTAAATTGTTTAGATAGGTGATTACTAAAAAGGACTATAATCTCAATTTCATGCAAACCTGTGGATGAAATAATTACAACTGTAATGCAGAGCCCAGAAGATAAAACCAAAGAAAGAACATGTGAGTGACGGTGGTGAAACAGTCAACTAGATGTGAAACATACTGAAAATTAAACAAAATGGCTTGACTAAATCTATCAAAAAGATAAATATTGAGTGCTTGGCACTCAATCTGCAGTAACTTCAATGAGTCCTTTTGGAAAAGACTTGAGTTTTGAAGAAGATAGATGGAGATGAAAAGAAAGTCCATCTCATGGTAATGACCATAATGTTTATTCTCTTAAGCTCACAAGATATTTGCTTTAATTTTTTCTCCAAGAGTGAAGCCAGTTTGCACACAACAGCCCCCTCAAAAGCAATACCCCTCACATGAAGATTCTTTAAAACATGGGATTTGGGAGATTTACCAGCAAGATAGTCTAGTTAGGGAACCACAGCTTCATTTCTGCCCTAAAATACAGGGTGCAGCATCACATACCTTGATTCATGAGCAGGCCATTTACTTCCAGTTATTGGACAGGGAGAATGAGTAGTGTTCAGAAGCTGAAGGCCATATGCAGGGTCAGTACCTTAACTTCTGATTTACTGAAGGACTACTTGGTCCTGCAAAAGGTCTTAGAACAATAGGTATAGGTAAACTTCTTTCCAATTAAACAAGTGATAAAACAGAAAAGACAATTCTCCTCTGCATGGGATAAAGTTTCTATTGCCCTTACTGTTCCTACTTTAGTGGAAATGCATATTCTTATCAGGGAGGTGTTGCTCCTGCACATTCTCATTCCCTCATATCTTGAGTGAGAACTAACTCGCCTCAGTACATGGTGTGGGATTCCACTCACAAACCAAAAAACTAATTGTAAATATTTAGATGTAAAGGTCTACCTCTGAACTAGATTTCTCAGTTCCTGTTACCATCAAGAAAAATCAGAGATTTGACTGAGCTATTAAAAAGAGGTGTCTAATGCATTCAATATGCTGTAGATAATTGCTTCTGGCTTCCAAACTTCAATTCAGAGGGATATAGGTATTGTATAGTCCTGTCAGACCCATGTGGATGTTTCATGCTCTCATAATCTCAAATGACAGTAGATGTTTCATTTTAGACAGTTGAATCAAACTGCTTGTTTGCAAACACAATGAAGTCTACAGAGCTATTAAGCTTATGAAGTTTAGTTACGTATTTTAGGACCAAATACCTGGTTTTCTGGACAACTTGTATTTCAATTAGCATCTCTAAACTATTGTGCTAAATTAATGCTTTCTATCTGGACATGTTGACATCAATGTCTTCATCATTTCTGTGGACCACCACCGGATGTGACCCACTGTACCTACACCTGTCTTGTGCTACAGGGCCCAGAAACAGAGGCAGTACTTGATGTGTCTCACCAGTGCTGAGCAGAGCAGAAGGATCACCTCCCTCAACCTTCTGGCAATATTCTTGGTATTATAGCCTAGTGTGTTGTTGACCTTCTTTGCTGCAAGGGTATATTTCTGGATCATACTCCATTTCTTGCCCACCACAACCCTCCTAGATCCTTATCTGCCAATGCTGCTTTCCAAACAATTGGCCCCCAGCTCATCTTGGTACCTGAAGTTATTTTTCGCCAAGATTAAGACTTTACATTTTATTTTCTTGAACTACTTATGCTGTCTCTTTATGCCTTCTTCATATTCTCTAAATATTTATTTGTCTGGACTTTAAGGTGACTATCTTCCTAACTTGAATAACTTTGTGAACAGCCTTCATCAGGCTTATTTGAGAGATCAAAGTTCCCTCACTGCATTGCCCAGAAATGTACCAGTAAAGGTAAAGGTTCTTTACCTTTTTCTACATAGAAATATCCCTTCAATCCCATCCCTTTGAAGAATCAAATCTCTCAAAGCATACAGTTACAGTTAGAGAATGCCAGTATTTTAGCAGCATAATGACCCAGAGGAATCATTCCAGTTATGGGAGACCTTGATAAAATTTTGTCTTCACCTAGAAGCTCCTCTTTCCAGGAGAGTGCTCCAGGTTCCCTCAGTTCAGGGCTCTTCATTCCACAGGGCTCTTCATTTCCTAATGAGGAAAAGGTTGGTGATGTGGCATCAAGTTACAGAGATTTTCATCCTTTATAAACTGTAGCCTGTTCATTCATTTGAAAATTATTGCATAATGATACATGCATTCCTGTGTTCTCAACTATGCAACTCCTCATCAGCTGTTTTCTTATGACAGTTCACAGATGTACTAGGCAGCCTGTTAAAGCCTTTTCTTTTCTGCCTGTTTTGTCCCTGCATTCACTCTCACCTTCTGCTGCTGCCTCTGCACATGCCTGTCTCCTCCTCCTTGTCTCCTTCCCCTTGTCTCCTCTCAAGGCATTAGAGCCAAGAAAGTCTCAGGTTTATAACAACTATGTGATACTTACTCTACCACCATGTCAATTTAATTTGAAACAATTTGACAACCCTGATACTAACGCAGGATTGGAGACCACAATGATAGTACAACATCCGTCTCTTGTTAAGCTTCCTGCACCTGCTGTTGCTTCTCTCTGTAATTGCCCTAGATCAAGAGACCGATTGTAAATGTGTTAAGTTTTGCTGACAACACAAAGCTGGGGAGACACAAGAACTCAGGCTTAAGAGGCAAGGAAAATTCAACAAGATTTGCTGGGCTCTGAGCTGTTATGCAGCAAATGAAATTCAGTATTGACAAACACACATTAATGTAATTGGCCAAGGGAAGAGTGGGACTAAAAGAGAAAAACTGCTGACTAGGAAAAGGTACTGTTTAAAGGGATGCTGATATAACGTTCATATCAAGAGCCAACACCAAAATGTCTGTTCAAGTACAGAGAAAGTCTTTGAATGGGAAACAGCTCTTTACCTAATTGGGAGTTCTATCTATTGCCTGTTTCTGAAGTATTTCACAGCATTTCAGTGGTGAAGCTGTTGCCTAAATGGGAAACTGAGCCCACATTATCTAATCTTATAAACACAGAATGTTTGCAACAAGTATCTTTGGTCACTTGCAACCTAAGGCACCAAGGCTTTTTGTGGGATCTATGATTATCAAAACAACATCCATAACGGTAATTAACATTAGATACTTTGCTGAGCAACAAAACCTACCAGTACTTTTCTGATAGAGTAAAACACACACTCCTGACTATACTATTATCTAAATGGGTTGCGTGTGTCCCTTTGAGCTGGATTATTTAAGGACTAGTTTATCACAAATAAGTAAGGATGTGATTCATCTTCTCTAACTTCAGTTGTCTAAAATTTAGAGGTCCAAGTCTGATCTCATTACCTAAGAATTCCTTCATGACAGTCCAGAATAGAGAGAAACAGACATTTCCAGAGATTGATTCGTATTAATCTAGGTTTGATATATATCTTAAAGTAAGACAATAACTCCTGGAAGCATTTATTGATCAGTTCATCTATGTTCAGACAAATGAATCCCACCTAGTAATCTAAACTGTTCCATCAGAAACATAGCTTTTTAATTGTTTCTTTTTACATCCCTTCTCTTTCTTCTTTCTCAGCCTTCATTCACAGCAAATTGCCATTTTTCTTCTAACACGTATATGTCAGGTGAATTTCAGTTCCATGAATCCCTTGGATTGAAAACATGAAGCCATGAAAATCACCAAAAATGTAAGAAAAAGGATTTTTTTTTTCAGCTCTGGGCTGCAATTCATCAGGATCAATGACTATCACTCTTTGTTTGAACTCTCTCACTTTTCTTGCCACTCTGGAAACTTCAAATTTTTGGCAGCATTTTGCTACAGTAACACAAACCCTGTCCTTAAGCTGTTCTTCACTTCTTTTCTAGTCCAGTGATATTGTATCAATCTCCTCCTGCATGTTCACATGAGTGTGCTGAGTTCACTCTATGTTTTGCTGAGGGCTTGTCTGTTTACTGCAGCATTAGATACTTGTTTGCAGTGATGGTCATGCTCTGCTTTACATGTGTGTCTGCAGCATGTGTCTCGAGATTCAAGTTACCTCATTTCCTTCAGACTCCTTGAGCCAGGGCACAAATCTGAAATGAAAAAGAGATGATTAATTTAGCCTGAGTGCAGCATAGGGTTATGAAAAACTGTTGAAAAGTACAAAATAAGGCTATGATCCTAGAGGCTATGAGTGAAATTTCTCCAAGCAGGGAAGGTTTTTGTTCTTTAAATCAAATCTCAGTGACTAAATTTGGACCATCATTAATTTATGACTGTGCAAGTCCACTCCTATTGTTTAGTCCTGGTTGCATACTCAGACTGTAGCTCTGCTTTTTATGTTTTTTTTGGTACCCACACTCAGCCTCTAGACCATGCTTATCAGATAATCACACTGATAATGAGTTAGAGGGCTGGGCAATCACCAATTATATGAAGTTCAACAAGTAAAAGGGCCAGATCCTACACCTGGGATGGCACAACCCTGGATGTATGGACAGACTGGGGAATGAGATGCTGGAAAGCAGTGCCAGGAAAGGAACCTGGGGGTCCTGGTCGATGGCAAGCTGTATATGAGTCAGCAGTGCCCTGGCAGCCAGGAGGCCAACCCTGTCCTGGGGGCCATCAAGCAAAGCATCACCAGTGGTCGAGGGAGGGGATTGTCCCGCTCTGCTCTGCCCTGGGGTGGCCTCATCTGGAATATCGTGGCAGTTTTGGGCACTACACTTTAAGAAAAATATAAAACTGTTAGTGTTAAAAGGAAGGTCACAAAGATGAAGGGTCTGCAGGGGAAAGTCACACAAGAAACTGTTGAGGGCACTTGGTGTGTTCGGCTGGAGAAGAGAAGACTGAGGGGAGACCTCACTGCAGTTAGAATTTCCTCATAAGGGGAAGAGGAAGGTCAGGCACTGATCTATTCTCTATGGTCACCACTGACAGGACCTGAGGGAATGGCCTGAAGTTGTGTCAGGGGAGGGTTAGGTGGGATATCAGAAAAAGTTTCTTTCCCCTGAGGGTGGTTGGGCACTGAACAGGCTCCCCAGGGAAGTGGTCACAGCACCAACCCTGACAGAGTTCAGAAAGTGTTTGAATGACACTCTCAGGCACAGGGTGTGACTCTCAGGGATGGCTCTGTGCAGGGCTAAGTGTTGGAGTCGACGGTCCTTGTGGATTCCAACTCAGTATATTCTGTGATTCTGTGATTCTATGACTTGATTCACGTCAAGAATGAGCCAACAGGTCAAACTCAGGCACAGGAATCAACCCACATGCTGAGCATCTGGATGCAAACTCTTCCTCCTATTGGAAGCATGGACTTGAATGATGAGAGTTGAGTTAGTTCACAGACCAAGCCCAAGCCTATCATTACTATCATTACAGTAGAGTAAGACTAGTGGAACCTGCTGCTTCTCTCCAGTAACATTAATATCCTACCTTTAATCCTCTTGCACTTCAGATCTTTTCTATAAAGGATGAACAAAGTTCCATGATATGGATGACAGCAGGGCTTGAAGTGACCTGGCAAATCTTCCATCATATGAATAAGGCAGCATATAAAGATGTTAATAAAGGATGTTAATAAAGGAAAAGTAGAGAAAAGTATTCCCTGTTCCTCAGTGCTCACTTGAAATTACTCCGTAATGGTAATGCTTGCTTCAGGCCTTGATGTAGGGCCATGTTTAAGGGTGTGCAAAATAAGCTTATGCCCATTTCGGGAAGAAGTTGAAAGTGTGGAGAACAAAAGTCATTTTAATAACCAGAAGCATTCATTGTTCACTAATGGTCATTTTTTACTGAAAACACTAGCAACTTATTAGAGCTGCAGATTGTCATTTCCTTGGCATTTTAGATGGAAATGATGAAGTTAATAGGGGATGTGACAAAATATGTGCCTCCAGCAATTAGATTCAAGACTTCTGGGTTGGTATAATTTGATGGTAAATTCTTATATCATAATCTATTTGAGGACTCTAATCGTAACTCTGGTAGGTTTTGTTAACTCTATCATGATACATTAGGCAAATGACTGACATTCATACACAAAATTATATGTTACAAGGATCCTTTATTCTTGAATGATATCTTTTGTTTGATATTTTCAAATACTTTTTATAAAAAAAATAAACTACAAAATCTCCATTCTCTCCTAATCCATTAATTGGTGCTTTTGCACCACTTCCAAATTTGATCAATTTTGGTGTCAGAATAGTCAGCAACAACACGGGCAAGAGTTTAGGACAGGACAAGCACTCCTTGGAAGATGTTAGCAAGCTGTGAAAATCAACTTTTTGGCCTGGAGTAAGAGTTTACTTTTTTAATTCTCATTTTATATCACGGAGGGAGGTGAGACAGCATTTGCCCCAGAACAGAAGAAGATAATTTATCAGATGGATTCCTACTGACTCTTCAAACAGCCTATTGTGACCTTTGGTTATTAAACCTTTTGACTGTTAGTTAATTTCAGCAGTGGGGAGGCTATTAGCTGACCGGCTAGATTCCCTGCCCAGCATCTGCTAACCAATGACCTGTGATCTGGGCAATAAAACTGAAATTACATCTGGACAATAAATATATTTTGGCTTCTAACACAATGAGAGGTCCCATCCTACCTCAATTTCTTGATTTTTTAAAGGTATGCCAGAAGACATGTTGTTGTGTCCTAATGAGATAACTTGATCTTGGCCTTTATCCATCCATGAAATATCTTTTTCCATAGGCTATTGGTGCCAGGAATTTGTGACTGTCTTGGGGACAGAAAGAAGGGAGATGGGAAGAAATAAATAGCAGCAGCAACACATCATACAAGTCAAAAGAACAAAAATTATGATTTCTATCTTGTTGCAAAATGGAAAGGAAAACTTCTTTTTGGAAATGGTATGTGTTCATCAACAGACATCTTAGTATTTGTGACCTGAATGGACACCTATGTATAAGAAAGAGGATGTAATTTTGTTATCAGGAGGGACTCAGCCATATGTTCAATACCGAAATAATAGTCCTTTAGTAGTAGAATTAATGATTAACCATGTAAACTGTAAAAAACTCTTAAATTATGATATCTCTTCTAACAACACTGGTGATCATCAAAAAGGAGAATAGGGGGTGAAATATGGCCACTTCCTAAGTCTGGTGCAGGAACAGTCTTGTAGGAAAAATGCTTCGAGTGCTTATTCATCATTGTGACATGTTCATAGATCTGTAATGAGAACTCAGACATTTAAAGAAATCTACAGAAGTTTAGTGATCCAAATGCTTTTGTAATCCATAGAATCATAGAGTCATTTAAGTTAGAAAACCCCTCTAAGATCACTGAGTCCAACCATTAACCCAGCACTGCTAAGCCCACCACTAAACCACGTCCCTAAGCACCACAACTACATGTGTTTTAAATACCTCCAGGACTGGTGACTCAACCAATTCCTTGCATTGAGTCACACTGTTCCACTGCTTGACAACCCTCTTAGTAAAGAAATCAAACCTACATCTCCTTTGGCCCAACTTCGGGCCATTCCCTCTCATCCTATAATCTATTACTTGGGAGAAGAGACCAACATTTAGAGAGCACAGAGGAAAATAGCCTTCAGCCCAACAAGTCTGTGTGTAAACTTAGAGGTAATTTGTTTTCTTCTAATTATAAAAACCGGGATTGAAATTCAAACATTTTAACTACAATAGCAACATGTACGGAAACTTCAGTCCAAAGCTTTTATAACTCTTCACTCTTAAGATTTTAAGGAGCTAGGGGGAAAAAAAACGCAAGAAACCAGACCAGAAGAAACCAAATCAAAAGAAACCAAAGTGAAATGAACCAAACTAAAAGAAACCAAATCAAACCAAACCAAGCCAAACCAGGGAAAAAAAAAAAGATAGAGAGAAGAAAGGAAAAAAAAAATTTACGATGCTTTCTCTATGAACTTTATGGTTCAGATATGAAAATACAGATCTCATTTAAAAGTGGCAGACTCTGAAGAGCACTAAGCCTTCACTGAGTTTCAACATTTTGGAGAAATGCTTGAGATCTTGCTATACAGCTTTTCTGTGCTAAGTACGTGGCTATACGTCTCCCACTGAGACCCTCTTGTGTTGTGTTTAAACTTTTGGTTATTGAACTGGTTTCATCAGAGTTGACACCTGTCTGTGACAGCAGAATGAGACTGCAACCGAAATTCAGCCCATACAAGTTTAAACTTTTAAATTCATGGTCTGAGGTTGAAGCCCAGTAGACTAAAACTCCGTCCAGCTACAGTGATGGAAGCTTGAGAGCTCAACCAGTTTAATCAACCTAACATCTCTGTGATGCAGCAAGAGTGCATATTTGTCTCTCTCTAAAGAAAACCACCTTTGGTTAAAGCGTTTCAGGTAGATAGATGGAGTCCCAAGTTAGGATACACGATTCGGCCTCAGTTATAAAAAAAGTAAAACAAAAGAAAGTCCTCAAAACTAGGTTTTTTTGTTTGGGTTTTTTTTGTCTATTTTCATTTATTTTTTTAGTTTCCTCTGGATACCTTTTTCCCTCCCCATTCTTTCTCTGGTTTGTAATTTTCAGACTTTCTCCTAAGTTCAAGGTTGATGATGTAATTCTGACTGAAGGAAATGCAGCATTTAGCTTCTCTTTAGAGGCTTTTTGGTAGCACACCACATTACATTTCTTGCTTGTCATTATATTCTGCCAGCTTTTTGCCTTTTTTTTTTTTTTTTGCTTCAGTTTTACTTGTATGCATTATTCATTGGACAGAAAAAAAAGGGAAAAAAAGAGAGGAAAAAAAGAGAAGAATAATTTGCATTTCCTGATTGGAAGCCAGGGATTATTCATCATTGCCCTGTACATCTCTTATAAAGATGATAAATGAATGTATATTAACTGAACCCTAAAACAAAATAATGTGTTTTTCTAAAAGTTTTGCAGAGCTGCATTTCCATTGTAATTAGTTTACCTTTTTTAATCAAGTACTGTTAAAGCACCATCAAAATGAAAGCTGAATTCTGAACTGTTTAAAGGAGGTGGGAGAAAGTAATGGACTATTCAGTGGGTTTTTCCTTCCTCTTTTAGGACTACTGAAAATAAATAAATTTAAGGTGTCTCTTTAAAATAATAATAAGAAAACAAAAGCCAAAAAAAAACCTTTACAAAAAATCAAAATCTCAAATCCAACGAAGATAAATCAAAACAAACCAAAGACAAGAACAACAATAAAACTAAAAAGCTTATTTAAGGAAATGAAGGCTTTACTGACGAGGAATTATGCTAAACACACTTACTCTGGGGCAATCAGATGACCACGGTGGCAAGAAAACTTGCTACACATAAGTCTCCTCATAGAAGACTTAATAATCGTTTATACTCCTCCAAACAGAAATGAGGAAGAGATCGGTCTTTTCATCATTTTTTGCTGCCTTGATTTATTGACCTGTTCAAGGTTTAAACAAGGCACTTGGCCTCCAGTACAGGTTTGGACCCACAGTGCTGTTGTTCCCAGCCATTCCCTCTCTGTGCCACTCCTGCTATGCTTAGAGTCATTTTGGCTCTAAGCTAAGCAGGACATTATTCCATTTGAGGTCTGATCTTTCAGTGAAGTAAAACCCCTTTGTGATGGTAAAATTATAATAAGGAGATAGTTGGACCATGTAAGACCTGGGGAACAAAGGGAAAAAAAAGACAAAAAAAAACGTTGTGTGTAAATGTTTTGAAGTGTGGTTGGTTTATTTTTTCAGAAAAATGTGATTCCCATAAAAAATTTAACGTTCCCTAAATGTTCTCATTCTCAGTAAACCACAACTAAAAATATCAAAGAAATTAATAAAAACAGGGCTACTGAAATTACCTAAGTTTACATTTTCTGAATATACTCCATTTTACTGTCTTTGCATTCCCTTTTTCTTTCTGAATCTTCCCACTTCTTCCTTTTGTTTTTCTGTAATGTTCTTTTTAAAAAAAGATGAAGTAAATAATATATAGTTTTTAAATGTCTTAATATATTTAATTAAAAATAATTATATTATAAAAGCCAAGAACTGGAATTTTTATTAATATTATTTATCAGTCTGAACCCAATCTGAATTACTTATTCTCAGATCATGATGGAAAACTGCTGTCATTTATTTTTCTTACCATGATACAGCAATTACATCCCTGAAATTTCACCATCATTGACAGAATTTTGCTGTTTTCATTGTTTTGCAAAGCAAGAAAATGGGACTCAAAGACTGGGTTCCCAGCACCCAGAGGGAAAAATCTCTTGTGCTATAAATGGTTCCCTGGAGAAACTCAGCTCAGTGCTCTCACAAAGCAGGACATTTTCAGACTATTATTTCCATTAAACACCAAATTAACTGCCTGTAAACTTGTTCACTTATTTGTTTTTACTGGCCTGTAAAAGCATAAAATATAAATACATAAATAAATATTTATAATGCATGGATAACAGTGCTAACACATGCCATAAGCCACGCCAGGAAAAAGGAAATAAATCAAGTTTCGTGGCTGAGAGATGCCACTTGGCTTGATTTGTAATAAGCAACTCCACTTATTGTTATGCAGCTTATTCCTATATATTATTTTGTATTAGAATTTTACTCAGACCTTTTCACTGTGCTAGCCACTCTTCAAAGGATGCTCACAATCTTTAAGGACTAAAACCATGCCATCCAAAATTAGGCACTTAACTGAAGCACCTAAATTAGGCTTTCTCTGTGGTCACTGAAAGTCATATAAAAAAGCCAAAAGTAAAACCCAGGCTTCAACCAACTCTGAACCTCAGTCAAATACGGAGTTAAAGCCTTGCCATTTAGACAGACAAGACAAAGTAAGGCAAACACAGACTTAGCATGAAGGTAAGACAAGGACCATCCTCTTGTCATGATAATGCCAGAACTAATGACCTCTTCATTTGTTCAGAAATTCAGGTATTCTGGATAGATCATATAGAGCAGAAGACCAATGCAAACAGTTGTGTTTTCTGAGGAGGGTGAGAGCTTATCCTCCTACCGTGTGTGTGACAACTAGACTGCATGTTGCATGGCCAACGTAATTTTAACCAAATAAACCTTTTCTAAGAATATAAGAGAAAATTTCTGGTTACAACCTTTTAATCAAAGCGGTCTGCACCTTCCTGAAGAAAAGACTTCTAGATTGCCTGAATTTCTCATTTCTCCAGCAACTCTTCTGTAGACTTCCCTTCCAACTTTGAAGTCTTCTGCATAAGAAATTGCAGTCACAATCCTGCTACTGAAATAACTAGCCAAGAGAAAAATAGAATAACATCCTATGCTGCTCTTAGGGGGTAATGGACTCAGTTGCAATAAGCAGGGAATGTCAGCTTAAGAAATGTGAGATTGAGCTTGCAGTTTTGGGAGAAAAGTCTCTGGAGAACACAAGGGCAGTCTGCAGACTAACATTTGCAAAGCCATGGTTCAGAGGAGTGTCAAAGGAAAGCGACTACTAAACCATTGAGCTCCAATGCCAATTCATTGTGTGACCTCCAGTAACTCCTCCTCCACTGCTGAGTTTATTTCGCATCTTCCCTCTTCCCTTCCTAATTCCCCAGAGCTTGGTTTGCAGAACACAACTTTTCCTGCATCAGTAGTCAAGAAGTGGGCAAGGCATTGGAACGCATGTCTTCCTCTCAAGCTTTCAGTGAGGAAAGCCTGAGTCCAGCCCTGGATTGTGATCAGCATGGCTAACATACACTGTAATTTAGCCTTTGCGTGCAGTAATGTTTGCAAGAGGTGAATACACTATTTTCCTGCAGGGGCGTTTGCAGTGATACATTCCTTCATATGTGTGGCACGTTAGGTAATATACCCTGAGTACTTTTATTATTACTTCCATGGGAAAACATCAACTGATTTATCTGATTAAAATTTGAGTTGGCAGCCATAAACAAACAAAATACTCAATAAAATCTCACTAATTTGGACACTTGTTTCTTTTGTTAATTTTAAAGCATTTCTTGACATTGTGTAATGTCATTGCAAGTAACACATGAGAGCTTTGGGGTTTTTTTTATTACTGCTTAGTTTAGATATAATTTACTTTGTCCCATAGCTAGCAAGTTTCTTCCAGTATTATTCCACACAAGTTGCAGAGGTCTCCAAGCATCATCCTTGGTCCTTAGGTCATTTCTTCCACAGCTTTTCTGGTAGTTAGTCCCAAACTGATAATTGCTACCAAATAGATGCACTGCAGTGCGGGGCTGTCATTTGTTTGTACTTCCCTTTGGCTTATAGCCCTGTAGTCCTCTCTCAGGCTCTGTCTACATGCCAGTGTGCTGTAATGATAAATAACATTATCGACCTATAGGTATGCATAAAACATTAGATGGATCGTATGTTTTCCGGACTGCTCAACTTTCATGAACTGCATTTCAAGTTACTCTGATCAGGTGCCTTAGTTCTGACACCATCAGTTTGGAGTGAGTAGAGGAGTAATATGGGCAGAAATAGCTCAATGAATCTCAGCAAAAAAAATACATATATTCTCTCTTCTCTTTATAAACTGGATAGTTATTTCAATTAATTTCCTGGGCAGCTGAATTAGAAAATTTGCCTTCAAAAAACCAGTGCATATTGATAAGTTTAAAATGTAATTTTTTTCCATCCTCATTTCATTAAACAGGTACAGTCAGAGCACTTAAGAGCAGTCAGAACACTTCATTTTAAATCTTTTAAACTTCAATAAACCTATGTACATTTTATATGTTTGAAGGGTTTTGTTTTGCTTTTCAAAATTCATAAATGATATTAGGAGGCTAAATTTAATTTTCAGTGGTGTCCTACAAATCAGAATTCTAAGACCCTTGTAATTCAAATAATTTTGCATGAAAGACACAAATGAAAATTAACTTGTCCCCTAATGCCTTTAAGAACCTGACTTTTTCAACATATAATTTCTTTGCACCTAAAATGTATTTGTTTTCTCCCATACTATGTGCTTGTATGTATTTTAGTGTTTGGCTGTATATAAAAGACATATAATGCTAAGGGGAGAGGGCGCAATATATATTTATTATAGTGAAAAATATTTTTCATTTGTTTTTGAGAGAAACAAAATGTTAAGTTATATTTCAATTTTGCAGAAGGTGGAAAAGGTAATACTGAAAAGATGTCCAATTTATTTTTGTCTAGTTGCCACTTAAATTAATTCCTCTCATGCACATTGCAAAAATCATTCAAAGTGTAATGATTTAGGATCAGGCCCTTATTTCTTCCCAGAATGCTACTGACACTAATGAAAAGAAAGGAAAGGAAATAATGAAAGGAAACAAAACAGGGGACAAATCTTTAGATGAAATAACTGCCAAACAAGCAGAATAATTTATGTTAGAGGAGTGGAAGGTCATCTGGCCCAACCCTTCACTCACAGCAGGACCTTAACATAATATGAGTTCAATATAACATGGGGTCAGTAACATAATTTTGTATTAATTCTTTTTGAAAAATAAATTAGATGGGTCCAGGAAAGAGATATAGGCAGGCCAAGTCTTATGTTTACAACCATGGTAAGATAAACAGTCCTAAACTGATATACTAAACATTTAAAAATTAACCTAAAATCTTACTTGTACAGTTTTCTATCTTAAACAAATCATTAGATTAAAATCTTATAGTCAAGTCCCATGGCAAAAATATCGTTAAGAGATAATTAAGGTGAAGAAGAGACACACAATTTCTTATTTAAAATTTCAACACCAACCCCAGCAGTATCTTCCTTGGGTATGAATTGAAAGAGCTTTGTTCATTACAAATTCATTAAGAAACTTGCATTCAGCTATTCATTCTTTGGAGATATATTCCCTGCCTCTCATGCAGTAAAGGAATTAAACCTTCTTAGAGTTTTACATCTCTGAAAGTATTTTTTGGGGAATCTGAGCCCTTCTTGTCCAATCAAAGGATTTTTTTTTTTTTCAGTTTTTGTTGCCCTGAAACAAGGAAAATTTTGTAACTCATGTTGAATTTGGAATTCATTCAAATACCATCTTATTCCCCTCTGTAGCCTTCTTGCTAATCAAAAAAACTATATGACTCCTTTTTATCTGAAGAATCCATCAGATTAGATATATATACACACAAGGCTAAATGAATGAAAAGAGACTTATGCCTCATATTAAAATATTAGGTAAATAGGAACAAATGTTGTTTTTAGACGGGTTGTTTTCCTTCCCTTCCTCTCTCTCTTTTACTGCCAAAGCTCCAGTAGAGTATGAATGGAGAATATCGGCCCATCTTCTAATATATGCAGCATAATCTTCTTAAAATGAGTTTTCACTTCAAGGAACAGAAGGGCTTAGAGATGAGCAGCATGGCTTTTTTTGTATTTGGCATCTCATTATACTTAGTACCATTTTTTTTCTTCTTAGAACAATTGAATATCATTAGTGAAGGAAAATTCTCCCTATATATTATTAGGGGTTTGTTTGGTTTGTTTTGGAGGTTTTTTTCCCTTTTGGGGGAGGGGTGGGGAAGGAAGAGAATAAGGCTTTTTATTCATTCATGGGGAAGAGGAAGGTGGTTTTATATTTCATGTTGCTTCATCCCAACATAATATTTTCCTCTTACTTTACAATCCCACCTCAAATAATTCTATGTAAACATTGACAAATGGGCATTTACATGAATTCAGGATGTGGAAACAGGGAAGTGAAAATATTGTGCAGTAATTTTTTTTTTTTTTAGGTGAAATGGCCTGAAATGCCATTTGAAGAACTGAGAAAATCTCTGGTATGTTTGAGTATAGATTTAATTTATCGTGGCTTCTTGACCAAACTCAAATGCAGCATCAGTTTGAAATCCAGCAACTTCTCTTGGGAAAACTCAGCTGAGTTCTTTACAGATTAAAGCCAATGAAGCTGGACCAGCAGACAATTTGACCAAATATCTATTTGCATGGATAGTTTGTACTATATTAGTGCCTAGTGGAAATTCAGTGATTTAACATGTCTCTTACATGTTTAATTATTTCTTTTAAACAGGTTGGTTGGAGAAGGTAGAAAGTGTACTCATGTCCAGCACA
The DNA here is from genome assembly GCF_003984885.1 of Neopelma chrysocephalum. NCBI lineage: Eukaryota > Metazoa > Chordata > Aves > Passeriformes > Pipridae > Neopelma > Neopelma chrysocephalum. Next base: position 1,956,045 of record NW_020925669.1, read on the forward strand.
ATATTGTTAGATTGCAAACACTATAAAGGCAGGGAGCTGATACTGGTGGAGCAGTAATTAATTCATTCATCCTACCCAATATAAAGTGCCACAATCCATGTCATGAGTTCTGCAGGCCACTGATCATCAATTAACTTGTGTCATACCCAAAAAAGATAGGAAGGATAAGAAATAGTAAATAAGACGAGAATGCGTAGGAAAAAGCTAATTCTTAAATCCAAGGCTGTAACTTTGTGTTACAAACAATAGGAATGTCCACACAGGTTGTCTCATTTTCTGTTTTGTCTCTGATAAAGGTGGAATTAAGACACAACGCTGAAAGTACCAACATCTTTTAAAAATTACACCGAAAATAATGGGACCACTGGCACACCTGTAGAGACCAGCACAGAAAGACCTCCTTGGCAACAGAGATTTAGCTGGTGGGACACTCTATTTTTGTGCTTAATCCCTTCAACCCAATGCATACCCTTCCTGTACTTTGGAGATCTGCAAGCTGTGTGAGACCTAGTGCCATAAACCCCACCAGATGCTAGGTTATGCTAGGTTCCAGTTCAGCTCAGCTTGATTCAAATGGGCAGCTAGCCAAAAATGGCCTCAGCTTCATTTCAGAGCCTTGTGCTCGCTGGTCTTGGCACTCTCTTTGCACTCAGCGAGCACACGTTCAGATGGCAATAGAAACCATCTCTGAACTAACCATTTTCTGCTGTTGTTTTTTCACGACCACTACCGTCTGTGCTTATCATTCCAAAATGCAGACATCTATCGGGTTTGCTAAGCTTCCTAGAGAGGATCACCTCTAGAGAATGATTGATTCACCATTGAAAGTTGCATGTATTCTTCACCGATTATAAACATGGCATGATTCTTTATAGGAGTGAGGTTCAATTCACAGCATAAAAGAAATTAAGTCATCACGTAATTTCCTACACGTGAACTAGAGTTTTCAGAGGACTTCTAAATAATACATTTAGTGGAGTTTGCTTCAGCTTATAAAACACAGCGCAGTGAAATTACCATGATGCCTCTGGTCTCCAGCTAAGGGTATCCCACAGCCCCACATCATATCCCATGTGGATAGCTCCCTTATTCTAACACATCTTAAATGCTACTGCATTCACTTGTGTAGTTAAATGAATTTGATGCCTGTACTGAAATTGATTCTCTGGAAATGTTCAAGGCCAGGTTGGATGGTGCCCTGAGTAATCTGGGGTAGTGGAAGGTGTCTTTTCCCGTGGCAGGTGGGTTGGAATGAAAACGTCTTTAAGGCTCCTTCCAATCCAAACCATTCTATGATTCTATGATGAATCAATGATTGACTAGACTTTCCAGGGACTGTAACAAAAGCTTAGCCACCTACTCATCATGTAGACAACTGAGCTTGAGTGTCTTATTCTGGAAGCCTAGTTTTGCTCTGAAGAACACTCGGAGTTTTTTCTCAAAAGAAAGATGAATCTTACTTGAGAAAGAAATTTTAATCATCTTTTTCAAGTCTTGCGTTATTTGCAAGGCCAGAACAACAATGCACAAGTTTCTTGTTTCTTCACCTTGTATGCTAAACAAATACCATCAGAAACAAACTGAAGTGATGCAGTGATGCAGTCAGAGATTGTTGTATCTGATTTAATCCAATCCACTCTGGGAGCCCCATCAGGTGCCATTAGGTGGGGCATGTCCCATTGTATGTTGCATGGGGCAGAAAGGGAGAGCTCAGCTTCTCCTTCACTGGGGAGTGGGAGAAAGCTGCAGACGTTGATTTTTGAAGTATATGGTAAAGAAGATAAAGTTTTAAAAAATATGCCTCCATCTCCAACAATTCTCTGCATGCAGCTGAAAGGAGGAAATTGCGCTCAGTAGCTGTCAGCTGGATTGCAGAAAAAACTCCAGTAATGATGCCCTGTCCATGGAGGCTTACCAGCCTTTCCTGTAATTGAATGTTCTGACCTTCTCAAGTCCCATTTTATAAAATAAATAAAATACAAAATAAATACATAATCCTTCCATTTTGAGTTAAAGAACAAACTGAAAATTATATCAGTTAAAATAAAAAAGGCTTCACTTAAAGAATACAGTAATTGGAGAATGTTTCTGTCTTGCCAGGCAAAATTAGCTGCATGAAAATGAGCAGTGGAAAAGAACAAAAACAGCAAAAAAATTATATTATAAAAATATCTCTTTTTAACTTATTTTTTTTATTTCCTTTAATGAAAATCTAGGGTAAGAGAACTGTCTACCTTTATGTGATTAATTTAGGGAAGTGCTTACTGAAAATTAGTGTTTGACAAGTTTCATAAGAGGCTACAAAGATAGCAAATTACACAGAGGCAGAAAGAGAACTAGAAGAAGCAGCTGAGAGTGAGGAGAACAGAAATTTGTGTATGTAGTTTGTATAAAACCTTTCTGGACTTATTTCAGTAGTTGCTCTATGTAGTAAAGAAACACAGCTTGAAAATACTGGCCTGAAATAACTGAAGTAAGACAAGAATATATTTTGCTCTTGCTGTGGTTGTTGTTGTTGTTGTTGTGAGAAAAAACGTAATTTCCAGATATTTCTACTTGTTGCAGATTGGGAAAAAAAAACAAACCAACTTTTACTTATTTTTTTATTCTGCAATTGGTTTTAAAAATACTTAGTCTTTAATAACCTAACTGAATGTTCTGTTTTGCTTAAGGCAAAGTGGTTCCTTCTGTGTTTAGCTTTTCTCTTTCAGTGAATAACAAAACACTCTTAAGAAAAATCCAAATCTTTAATATCATATTTTGAGTTTCTTGAAAGATTTCAGAATCACATCCTTCTGTATGTTTTGATATCAACAGAAATTTTGTGCAAGGAAATTGCCCAGTATTTGTTTTTAATGTATATGTGCTTGGATGTGAAAACATCCTCTTGTTAATGAAAGACAAATCCCAAACCTTGTTGATATCTGTGAGGATCTATCACTGCTTCAATAATATCAAGTCACTCCAGGCTAGAGTAGTTCCAGCAGTTAAGAGACTTATCTGTAGTGAGCCTGTTCTCACCTCGGTCTCTATAAATCACATGCAGTTTTAAGAGGATAGGAATGCCAATTTATTCTAGAAAATGGACCTTCTAGATGGTTTAATTGCCAGCCAGTGATACTGCTCTCTGCATTTAGTGGACAGGTAGTCTCAAACAACTGTCTTCTAACATAGGTAGTGTGTACATGTGTAAAAAGGTTTGGTGGAGCAAAAGAAGGTCTCTAGGGTGAGTTTAGATGGTTACCCAGGGTCCTCATCGTGTCTGTATGTCAGTTGGCTCTCAAGATGGGATCTGCAGGGAATTAGTTTCCTTTGAATGCTAAACCTGCTATAGGACAAGCAAAGGCGAGTGGCAAAGGCAACAACAGGTTCTCAACGTCCCCCTCCTCACCTGGCCTGGGAAGTCAGTTACTCTCTCTCTGGTTTAAAAACAGAGCAAATATTACTGAAGGTTCATTTCTTTATTTATCCTTAAGTGCTGAGCTGTGGTCTTGGGTTTGAAGACTGCACCAAGGGAAAGAAACCTCTGTTTTCTCCTTGGTGTTTCCAAAGATCTATGCAGCTGTGAGAATATCAGCTATTTTCCTGTACATTTTCCAATTTTTCCTTTCTTTTTTTTTTCTTTTTTTCCTATGCAGACCATAAAGTTTTCAGAACGAGTACTGTATTTTCATGCATCCTTCTAGACATGTAACATAATGGAGCCTCTGGGGCTTAGAGCAGAATGAACAATAATTGCTTTAATTCATTGTGCAAATAGAAAAGAGCTTCTCAAAAATGGCTGTCGGAATAGGATGAAGTCTATTATGCATATTTATTTCTGCTAAGATTTGTAAATATTTTAATAGGCTTGGGTTTTATCTGGGCAAAATTTAGTTATCAATTATTATAGTTCATGAGCAAAATATCTTCCACAACATGTATATAGGGCAGTATTAATCACTCTTATGAAGAATGTAAGCAAAGTAGTTAGAATAAAAGATAAGCAGGAGTAAGGGTTATTTTGTTTTTATTTTTCTGTACCACATGACACAGGATTTCTCCAGTTATACAACTCTCAAATAGGACTGTGATCTAAAGTTAATGCTATTTTAGAAACACTGCTTTTGGAAGATGAACAAATTGGTTTGGCTAATCAGAAAAATAATTCCTATTGCCTCTCCTCAGACAGGTATGTTTGATAATACTGGTTTTCTTTTTGATTTTTTTTTTATTTTCAGAGTGCATTTATTTCATTGGGGAACTCTTATATAAAACCACTCTTAAAAAACATTAATTACAAACTGGAAAATAACAATGAAATTTTATGTTTAAAAGAAAAATCAGTAAGAAAAATATCTTTTTCATTTTTCTAAAAAAGCCATTCCAAACTGTAACTAGAATTGGAAGGAATTTAAAAAAATATCAATTTAAATGTCATTCAGACTTCAATAGATTCATAAAAAATATTAAGACTAAAATTCAGAACCTATTTTCTTCTAATTCTATCCTAACTATTTGCTTTTTCTGGTTTAAAAGTTATGAAAATAATTCACTGAATTACAACAATTATACTTACTTTTAATTTTCTTGGTTTACAAATAATTTAAAGGATTTTTCAAAATGCTTTAAGATCATGTAGGTATCTAAGAGCTACATCATCATGACATGTATACTATGTGCATAAACCTGTCCTATTTATTCAGTGTTCATCAAAGAGAAATGAACAATTACTTTAGGAAATGTTGTAGTTAAGATTTTTCTTGAACATTTCAAATTTCTCTTCAGAATTTTATAACAATTTAATTTATTTAAGAATAAATAGTACTAATTAAAATAGATTTTATGTCTATTTGCAAATTCTATCTCAGATCTTTTTGATAAACAAACTAGGTTGAAATCATATAACCTAAGTTTCAGAAATGGACACAGAAGATTGAAATTTTTTTTTTTCTTTTTTAGTTAAAGAAAAATGTTTTGACAGGTTAAAATGAAACACTGAGTGAAAATATTGACTTGAAATTAAAGGTTTCATTTTGAAAAGTTGATGTAAGACATAAATTGTGTATCAAAATTGTATCATAAATTGATACACCACACAAATTCTACTTTAATTCAAATTCCAATTCAAAAGAAAAGGGTTAAATCGGAACAGATCTGTTAAAAGAAATATATTATTCTGTTCCAAACTATTGCTTTTCAAAATCAGGAAGATCATCAGAATGGACAGTCCCTACATACAAGTTTGAATATAATGAAAGATCATTTTTTAAAGGAAAAACTTACAAGCAAGCAAACATTTTTCATCAGAACATTTTTTCTCTAGCCTAATTCCTTAGGTATCCATCTTGGATGTGTCTGAACTAGATTCTCTGGAGCAGAGACACATTTTTACCATTTATTATGATAATAACACTCCAGAGAGGTGTGTTTCATAAGCAGCTACTTTGTTAAGGAGATTGTTCTCAGGATGTCACAAACAAGCTCCTTAGTACCAGGAAAAGAGGAAACAAACAAGAAAAACCCAATAAGCAATAGAATAAAAATGTTAGAAATTGTTCAGGTACTCTTAAAAAAAAAAATACTCCACTGTAATAAAAATTTGCAAGTATGCGAAAGTATAATTATCAGGCTGATCTTAAGTTACCGTACAGCACCCTGTATACAGAGAAAGGAATATTTGGTCTGCATTTCAGTTACCATTATTTAGGTAGAATAGTTTGGGAAATTCCAGAAACATCAGTGCCTACTAAAAAATTATTTAAAAAAACCATAGATGTTATTTTTAACAGATTCTTCCTATTTTGATGATAATCTGTCAAGAAGGAAAAGGAAATAATGCTAGATTATATCATATTTAAGAGCTACTGTGTGCTGCTATTGTTAGGTACTTTGACTTATTCTATGCTTTTGCACATGTAAGAGGTGTTTCCTGTGGAAATGTTGTCAGTCAGACGCATTGCTATCTATTTTTAAGAAGTTACACATACCATCAGAAATATTTATGCTTTCCTAAGTATCTCTCTGATTGAATATAATTCTAAATTCCAGTTATGTTGTGAATGAAGGTTAAAAATTGAAATAAAACGAAACAAAATAAAAAATAAACAAGGTAAAATAAAAAAAAATAAAAAATAATAAAATAAAATAAAATAAATTAAATAAAATACCAGCCCTGTCTGTCATAACACTACAGATAGCATTTAGCCAATTTTTTTCTTTCTCTGAGTGCATGATGGTATGATAATTAGGAAATGTAGTATAACGAAAAGGAAAATGTGATCAGCAAAAGCTGATATATTTGTCTATAGGATGCATGGCCATTTTTCTAATGTGTAGTGTTCTGTTTATATATTATCCAGTTATGTCTAAGATTGTTAGGTACAAATAAAGAGAGTATTTCTTTGACTAAGAGGAACATAGTTTCAGAGAATTCTCCCTTCACATCAACTTAAGTCTGTACTGCTTTCAAATAAAATTATGGGGAAAATGCAGGAGAAATTACTTGCCCATCACTAGCTCTGTTACAAAATGAGTCAGGTATGTGGTGGTAGAGATAAATGCCTAAATGGAGGTACAAGGCAGACAACCTCTTTCTATGATAGCTGAGCATTTAATGACTGTAATAGGTACATTTTCTCAGGCACCTAATAGAAGGAGTTTTAGAAGCAAAGGAAGATTACTTGATCTTAGGGATCCACCTGGAAATCAGCACAGAATTAGTAGTTTAATTTATTTTTAAAGCTGTTTTTCCTTTGTTCTAGAGCCATTTCTGGACATGTTTGCCAATGTGTAAATCAAGAATTTGGTTTTTGTTTGGTTTTTCTTCCATTATCTTCTTTGCTTTTGCTTTAATTTTCACTTGAATGTAAGAATTTCCTCTTTGAGCATGTCTATATTGTATCCTAAAGGGAAAACTCAGACATGCTGATATACACGAGATAGGTTTAAACTACTTAATTCAGGCAGTAATGATAATACAGTCACAAAGCCATGGAGATGCTTGGCCTGAACACATTTATCTTCACTTGAGTTCCTGGCTGCATTTTTACAGTCTGCACTGAAACCTTGGCTCCTGTGGGTTACTTTTTCAAAGTAATTAACTGAGAAGTACTTTGACTATGTCTGTGCAATCTTCCAGTGCAACTTAGCTGGGCTGTTGTTGAAGATGAGTGTTTTCAGTGCAGTGAATTTGGCCTCTATTTATTTGCAAGGATACTCCATTCTCAAATGTGAGAGAAGTAGAGAAGAAATGCCACACCATGAGAGAGAGGAATCCATTAATCACCCTATACCGATAGTTGCCAAGAAGAAAATTCATCTAAGGCATTCTCTTATGCATACTGGAAAAGAAGAATGAAAGCAAGAGCGGCAAAGAGAGAAACAGAACTTGGGATGTTAGCAAAAAAAAGACACAAGCAACTCTTAAAACATTTTTGGACAGACAAAACTTTTAAATACTAAAATATTAAAATTGATTGAGGTTGTGAAATAAGTGTATTACTTAGTCCTCTGTGCATTAAAATTAATTTTTCATCTTCTTATCTAAGCAGCTTCCCTATTGGCTTTTGCTGAGCATTCTTAATATTTTATATGCTTAAGGGAAAAAAGCTGCACTCTGACATCTCAACATTCCTGAGAATGTTTAAGTTTATTTCTTTCTCCTCTCCTATGAAAAAGATTTTCAAATCACACATGAACAAGGGGAAAAAGAAAAAAACAAGCACAGTTTTGCTGCACCATTCTGGGCTTTATTTCCCATATGATTGTGTATGCAAGTGCTAAGAGCTCTATTCTTCTCTACATTATTATTTTTCTCTTTGTTTCCCACTATCTCACTCATGTGGCTTGCATCATGCAGTAGCCCCAGCAATGTTGAGAACATCAATAATTTGATTGTAACTGAACAATAATAAACGATGAAGCAACTTCATCTGAGCTGGAAGATCTGGCCTTAACCTTTCTCTATTTACAGCTCTGGAAGGTTTGTATTCAGGAGAATTTAAATCAGCAGAGACATGCCAGTCCTCATGTACCGCAGTGCTGACATAAACATAGCTAAACTGCTGCTATTAGGAGATAAGTTCTTATTTTGTAGCCCCACAAACAAAAGGTTTTAGTATATCATCATTGGTGCTAAAAGCAGCATAGGCAAATGGCCCTGGATAAGGCAAACAAGTGCTTAAATCACTGCAGCTTGGTCTCTGCCAGGAAATTAAATATGTAAAATCTTCAGTATTATGGTCCTTATATTCACATGCTGAGGCTGTATCATTTGATACAGCAGGGTTTTATGTCCTAAGGGCCACTCTCGGCACTGCGGTTCTTCCAATGGAGCTGTAATTTTGTACCTTTCAGCATAAAGTTATATAAAGATCTGTGTATTCTCCTGCAATTGTACTGTTCCCTTGATCCTTGCCTTTGGAGTGCTGTGGGTGAATCGTTACATGGATACAGGTAATTAGAGCTGGACCCAGAGACACACGTGCATACTCCGTTTTTCAAGTGTTAAAGATCTTGACTTGGCTGTCATGGTACTGCTAAAGAAAAACTTTGAAATAATATTTCATATGCTCCCTTCCTGGGGGGGTGGGAGGGGTAGGGAGAGAGAGAGAGAGGGAAATTGGATACTGAATATGCAACTTGCCCACTAGTTCCTTCATTGGCAGTAATTCCTCCATGGAAGCGCTCAGTAATGTGTGTGAAGCCCAGAGTGTCTAGGAGCAGTAGCAGGGTGAACTGAGGTTAGGAGAGATCATTTTAATCAACCACAGTTCGTATGAATAAAGGCTTGGATTCTTCTCACCTGATTTTAAGTGCAGAATTTAGTATTTCAGGTAGTGAAATGTACATCCTAACCTCCCTCTGTAGCTGATGGAGAGAGATGGGCACCTCCATATCTTTGGAGCCATAGTCCACTGTTTAAAGGGAAGTGAATCCAGCCTGGATAGTCAGTTGCTTCCTTTCCCCCTTCTCCCCTTGTCAAAATTTTAATGTACCTCAAACTATTGCAGGAACAGACATTTTGCCACTTTTTTTCTCCTTGGCCGACAGTCAACAGGGAAGATATTTTCCTATGGGTACTTTAGTTCATCTGGAGTAATGGGTGTCAGTAGTTGGACTCATTTATGTAACAGTTACAGGATAGCACAATTTCTTGGAGGAATGAGGATTCTTCTGGTATATTTTTAAATATGTCCAGAAGATGCCTGGACCCATCTTACTGCTGTTCTTGACAGTTCAAACTTACTTTGCTTATTGCCTTCTTTGTCTGGCAGCAGACAAAGATGAGACATTGCTAAAAAAGGACACCATGCTAAATTCAATTCGTACTTAAGATTGAAGGCTACCTGGATTTGCTTTTGAAAACCACTGCTGCAGTATACAAAAGGGCTATCATTACAACTCAAGGCTAAGCTGAGCATGTATTGTGAAATCCTCCAAAATACTGTGAAATCTATTGAATTCATATTGCACATGACATCTCTAAATCTACCCTCACAAGCTCAAACAACTCACAAAAGTCTCCTTTTTTTAGCCTAACCAGTAACAAATTCCTACTGCTCTGTATGGCCTATGCACACCTGAAGAGGAAGAATGTTTTTTTCTGAGCCTAAAATGTGTCTCTCAGATCGTGGCTCAAGAACAGTACTTCTATACAGCTAGAACCTCTTGATTTTTGCAGCTACATTGCAAAGTTAGATTCCTTATGATCTAACAATTATTTTAACAAATGAAAATTTGTCAATTTAAAGAGACCAGAGATCCAGAAAGGCTCTATATTAAAGTCTGCCTGTCTGAACAAATAAGTTTCTCACTGGTGGCAACAGAATACATTGGGGAGATCAGTCTCATTTATGGATCAAGTATAAAACTCAAAACTGGTGAAAAATTCAGGTTTTTCTTCCTTATTCTAGTACTCTGAGCCCCGTGAATTCAATAGCCTACCTTACATCAGGTTCTGTTTATATTTTGTCTTCCTTTCCTTTCAGTGTTTTTTAAGTTATACATTTTAACTAACTTGATTTTTAAGAGATCTTTTAGCAGACATCTCAATCTCTCTGTTCCCCTGGAGACAAGAAACGAACGCCACAGAATCACCATAGTTTCCTTTTCCTCTGTTTTACATCTGTCCCATACCAAGTTGGATCTCTCTCCTAATGCTGGAAATACTGCTACATTGCCTAGAACTGTAGAATTGTGTGAGCTATTAAGATGGTCTCCATTTTATCCCAAATGTATCCTGAAATTGCAGCACAAAATGTAGAAGGTATAGAAGCCTCAGTGAGCTCATCATCCAAAACAAACATACCTCCAACTATGCCTCCACATGCCTCCAACTATGGTGACTTGATGGGTAAAGTCATTTGTCCCCAGAGTCCTCCTGGGCTACATTGATTGTATCACTTTCAATATCTCTTCTTTGGTTACAGGCGACTCCAGAGATTTCTCTCTCTACGTTGCCTAGCTTTGTCAATTCCAATTTATCTAGATATTCTTTTACCTTTTTTCTCGATAGCAAAGGTTTGTGACTGATAGTAAGCCTCATAAAAGACCTAGAAACCATTGCTAAACCTTCTTTCTTGTGTTACCTATTACCCCTTTGGGTCTACAGGGGAGTGCTATCAAACAGCTTGACTACTTGGCAGGTACCATCTATACCCACCAATTACTTGGCATTGTCACTTCCTTCCTAGCAGTGGCTTTATTCAATGTAGGGTTCCTTTTTTATTTCTTCTCCCACCTTGTCCCCTTCATGTATTTGGGAAAATTGAAAGGTGTCTCTCAGTACCTGGGGAACAGGCCAGTGGCAATTTAACCATTGGAGATTACCTTGTTTTTTATTCCTGCAGAAATTAAAATACGAACCCTGCCTGCTGCACCCGCTTAGTTTCAAAATCTGGTTTCTTCTTGTTCCTTTTACACTGCATCACTTAGAAATCCTATGAAGTATCAACAGATAAATTATCCCCTGAATTCTCTCAGAGTTTGAAATTGCTATGGCTAGCAAATCTTTTCATTAGCCACATTTTTGTTCAATGTACCCTAGTGCATTCAATCATTCCAAAAGTTCCAATTTTGGATCAGATGTAATAAGGATAAGCCAGGGAAATCAAAAAGATGAACTCCCTGTGGTACACACTCGCATTCATGCACGCAAGTTCAGTTGAGCAGCTCAAACATTGTTCTGTAAAATTTGGTGCTCCAGAAGATATATAGGATCATAGAATCATAGAATATGCTGCATTGGAAGGGACCAATCAGGATCAGTGTGTCCAACTCCTGGCCCTGCACCGGACACCCCAACAATCCCACCAAGTGCCTGAGAGCATTGTCTAAACGCTTCCTGAACTCTGTCAGGATTGGTGCTGTGACTACTTCCCTGGGGAGCCTGTTCCAGTGCCCAGCCACCCTCTGGGTGAAACACTTTTTCCTGATATTCAAACCTCCCCCCAGTTCAGCTTCATGCTGTTTCCTTGAGTCACCACAGAGAAGAGATCTGTACCTGCCCCTCCTCTTCCCCTCCCCAGGAAGTTGTAACTGCAATGAGGTCTCCCCTCAGTCTCCTCTTCTCCAGCTGAACACATCAAGTGCCCTCAGCTGCTCCTCACATGGCTTTCTCTCAAGGCCTTTCACCATCTTCATTGCCCTCCTTTGGAAAGTCTTAAATAGCTTAAGGTCTTTTTCATTTTACAGTGACCAGAACTGAAACAGTACTCGAGGTGAGGCAGCACCAGGGCAGAGTAGAGCAGGAAAATCAAAACTGAAATTTCTTTAAAATGTGATCTTTGCTTGTTATTTTGACACTAATGAATGAGTCTCTTCAGATCAAGATGTCATAAAACCATTGAGATTTTACCAAAATTTTGTCAGTTTAACTGTTCAAAAGTGAGCTAAATCGAGAAAGATAAGAAGTTTGTTCTGACATGAAGGGAAATGAAACAGGTATTACACACTTTAACTTCAGCCACAAAAAAACCCAAAACAAACAAACAAAAAAAATTCCAATCAAACAAAACAATACAAAAAACAAAAACAAACAAACAAAACCCAAAACAAAACAAACAGAAAAAAACTCAAAACCAAACCAAAACAAAAAACCCCAAACAAAAAAAAAGCCGACCACCAAATGTGCAATTTCTACTTCATGCTTACTTCCTATGCACATGCACATTATGCTCCTACTCTCGTCCTCATTTCAGGTAGGTAAATATTCCAGGGGGGAAAAAAAAGTATTATTATTGTTGCATAGATATAAATATGAAGCTAGGGAAGAAGTTGGAAATGAAAGGGCTCCCACCCACTGTGGTTTGGAGATCCAGTTGCTGGATTTCCTTTGGGAGATGTGTAGTACTCAACCACATATGAGGCAATAAAGGAGATGCTGGTGAGACCGAGCTGCTATCCAGCACTGGTTGTTAGATTGTTTATCCTTCACACATTTAAAATGGAAAATGTAAACCACTTTCTTTCTGCCAGCCATAACCACTGATCAATACCGACAGTTTCTTATAAACAATGCTGTCATTGAGGAAGTGCAATCTTCCTTCTCCCAGACCAGCTACACTTCATGAAGAAAAAAAGGAAAAAAAAAAATTGAAGGTATGTGTTCATGCATGAATGTGGGCAAGACACATGAAAAAAAAAAGAGAAAAAAACTGCCAAACATTAATTGTGTTCCAGTCATCAAAAGACTCAGGTTATGCTAACTTCCCACCATAAAACCAGGGCTAATTAGTCTGTTTGTGTATTCTTTCTCCAGTCACTGGAAATCAGTGCAATAATTTCTGTGAAGTCTTTTCCCACCTCTCTTCCTGTAACTGATGGGTCTGGTACTGTAAGATGCTGACTCTTCTCTGGCCACGAATGATGGTCCTTTCAATCTCCAGTGAAGTTCTTAGTACCTGGCATGCTTGACTTTTATTTACCCACTTCTGCTTTATTACCACCTCTGGGAACGGAGCCCAAAGAATTCCAAGTGCTGACACTTTCATCAGCAGGACATAGATAGACTAAAAGCCGTCAGTGACAAAATACACGTAAATACCCGTCATGATTTCCAAATGTGTTCTAATTCTGTGCAAATTGAGACAATTTGAATTTGTCCTTTAATGAAAAATGCTTAGAAAAGGACATCTGACCTGATCTCTTCAAAGGAATATTCCATACAATAGAATGCTCTGCATATGAACTGGGGGAAGTTGTGTGGGAAGGGTCAATCACTGCTTGGGGGCGGTCTGGGCATCAGACAGTGGGTGGTGAGAAATTGTATTGGGCATCACTTGTCTTTCTTTGGGTTTATTCCTCTCTTTTTATTTTTATTACTATTATAATAGCAATTATTATTCCCATCATCATTATATTTTACTTTGTTTCATTATTAAACTGTTCTTATCTTGACTCATGAGTTTTACTCTTTTTCTGATTCTCCTTCTCACCAGGGAGCAGGGATGAGAGTGAGCAAGATACTAAGTGGTACTTATTGGCTATCTGGGGTTAAATCATAACAATGTCATAGAAGAAGCTTAGAAGCCTAAACCCCTGTTTGTTGTATGTAGTTCTTCATCACAGCGATGTCTTGGATCTGAAATTTTCTCATTTGGTTTTCCTGACTCTAGACCTGACAAACTGTTTTAGCTAAAGATTCCAAGTGAGTATTCCCTGCAGGTCAGATCATGATTATCCAGAAAACAGAAGAAATTAGATACCTTCAGGAGCTCTGTAGCCACTTCAAGGATTTTTACCTGCCTGGGAATTTTGGACAAAAGGTGAAAACTCTGGAAAGTTGCTGGGCAAACATTCTTGAACAGAAGGATAGATAAAAAAACACATCAGTCTTTGGGACAGCACTGAGTAAAACAACTGATAAATGACTTAAAGCCTTTATAGCCTTCAGAGAAGCACGTAATATGCTGAAGTTTATTGCTTAAGCCTTTCACTGAATTCATGAAGTGTTCTAGTCACCATACCACTTTTTTTGCTGCTGTTTCAACTGGGTTAAGTCATTAGTCATTTTGCATAAATGTGATGACACATCTTGCAGAACAATTAAGAATTAGGAATCCATTTTCAAGTTCTATATTGATCCTCAGTCTATTAATTATAATATTAACTAAGGTTAAAATTATGAAGCAAATGAGTATCACTTCTTACTTTAGGAGTTACAAGTGTAGCATAGATATCTGATATCTAGAGATGATTATTTCCTTCCACCCACTATAGCAAAAGCCAGAGGGCAAGTATGTTGATAATTTAGGTAGCTCAGCTGAGCTACCAAAAGTCAGATGGAAGGACTTATTATTCATCTGTGACTAAGTCTGCTAGGAAAAGAATGTTTAATACCTTGCAGGATCAGTCTCATCAGTTCTGAGAAGGGAAATGAAGCCAAGGAAGTTGGGTTTCTTCACTCCAAGTCGCTTTTTCTGCTCCCCAGTGGAAAGAGAAATAGCCTTTGCAAGCCACTGAAGAGGTAGAGGCTAATTTATTTTGTCTCTTTCCTTTTTTTTTCCCCTCCTACAGTTAAGATACAAATAAAATATTCAGGATAACTGATTGGATTCTATCAGTGGAAAATTTCAATAACTGGTAAGCTGTCCAGTGAAACATGAATTTGCCACAGGGAAAAACAGCCGATCACTAACCAACTATAGTTGTCACTCAACAAAAATCTTCTATAAAGACTCCAGTGAACTCTGTACATGAAATAATCTTATAGTTTTTATTTGATTTGGTTATTTTTTCCAAATTTCACTCAAGACTCATAACCGAAATATTTTCTTCCCCCTCAAACAAAAGGGCAGATTCGTTAAGAGCACGAGGGACAGTGTGCTCAAAATATGACACTGCATCTTCACCATCTGAACTGTGCATGTATACTGGGGCTTCTGGTAGTCTGAACGCTTGTGGTGAAATCATAGAATCATAGAATCATAAGGGTTGGAAAAGTCCCCAAAGACCATCAAGTCCAACCTTTGAGCAAACTTGTCAACCTTGTTAACTAAGTCATTACCCTGAGTGCCATGTCCAGTCATTTATTGAACAACTCCAGTGATGGTGACTTCACCACTTCCCTGGGCAGCTGCTTCCAATGCTTGACTACCCTTTCAGTGAAGAGATTCCTCCTCAGGTCCATCCTGAACCTCCTCTGGTGCAGCTTAAACCAGGGGCTTGAGTCCTATCATAATGTTATCTTGGAGAAAAGCCTGACACCCACCTGGCTACAACTTCCTTTCAGGTATTTTTAGAGAGTGATAATATTGCCTCTGAACCTCCTTTTCTCCAGGCTGAACAACCCCAGCTCCCTCAGCCACTCCTCATATGGTGATGATATATGTACCAGCTTTTAGACGTCACAGAAAGTGCAGTTCCAAACTGAGAGTTCTTACCTTTCCCCCTAAAAAGCTACATTGGATCTGACCCAGACATTCCTCATTGATCTTTGAGTGACACAAGCATCAGTAGCCATACTTAGACAAACAGTTCTGGCACCAGATTCAGGGATGAAAGTAGTAAGAGAGAATCCACCCTGAGGACCCTATCAGGGTTTAGGCACAACCTTAACATCAGCAAGTATCACAAAACAGATGCCTTGAGCTAGTGTGGCAAACAAGACTACCTAAGCTCATCAAACTCAAACCAGAAAAGACAGATTTTGTTTTTTCAGGATCCCAATAAAAGCTAAAGAACTACTCCATACCTAAGGTTCACCTGAGAGATAGCTCTTGGTGTTAGTGTACTTTATGTATATATCTGCAAGTGCATAAAAAACAGTGACTGAGAAACAGTCTGGAAGGGGAATGATAATGCAATGCAAGATTATGTTTTACAGGTAAACAATTTCTTTTTTTCTCTCTGATTGAAGGGTGTCAATTTGCCTTTTGTGATTTGATCTTAATTTAATGTGATAGCTAGAAGTGGAGATAACAGAAAAACATTTTGCCTAGTTTGTTGATTAATGAAAAATACAATTCAGTATAAGCTTATTCATTGTAATTTTGGATAAACCCAGAGTGTGTCTCTTTCTCTTCTTTTTCCTCCCTTCCTTCCTCTCTCACTCCCTTCCTCACTCCCTTCCTTCCTTCCTTCCTTCCTTTCCTCCTTCCTGCCTTCCTTCCTTCCATAATTTAAAAAAAAAAAATATATAAGTGACTAACTCAAATATTTTTCAAAATAGTGATGCTGATATGAAGAAAACCGGTATGAGCCCAGGTACTCTTTGTTGTCAGCTTAGGTTCTCTGGAAAAATGAGAATTCTCAGATTCAAAAGTGCATTTATTCATTGAATGAAATCACTAGTACCTACTTCTTTTCTGAATGTCTTCAAATAAGATTAGTGGAGCCCCTCCTTTAGGTTCCTGTTAGTGTTAGTCAGTAACAATTAAAGAAAACTTTAATTTCCTTCAGATATTTTGAAGGGAAATACAGCCCACAGCTTCTATCCTTCTGCTGCATGGGCATTGGATCAAACTCACAGATAGTATGAGGAACTGGGACCATGGTTGTCTTCCAGAGAGGTACTGAACAGAGTGAAGGTGGTGACATATCTGATATGTGACTTCAAAGCTCATCAATTTTCTGATTAAATTTCAGGAACAGGAGGAACAGGCTGGAAGGGGCTTTTAAAGCAACTGTCAACAGCAGTAGAGAACAAGGTCTCAAGCTGCACCAGCAGAGGTTCAGGTTGGACGTCAGTAAGAATTCCTTCACTGAAAGGGTGGTCCAGCATCGGAAGGGGCTGCCCAGTGAGGTGGTGGAGTCACCATCCCTGGAGGTGTTCAAGAAATGACTGGGTGGGGCACTCAGTGCTATGGTTTAGTTAACAAGATGGTGGTCAGCCAAAGGTTGGAGTCGATCCTAGAGGTCTTTTCCAGCCTAAATGACTCCGTGATTCTGTGCTTCTATGGCATATTCCTCTGTTACAACCAGTCGTCTAACACATGATCTGGGTGTCCAGCTGCCTTTACAAGTCAGGATCACAACTGAGTATTGAGTACTGAAGAACTTGCGCTGCAGAGCACAGAGCACTGAGTTCTGCTGTAGCTGTTTGCGTGGATTTCTATGGCAATCCCAAATTTGTTACACCATTTCTAAAATTTAAGGATGGCATCTGGAAAAGCATGCTCAAGGAACTTGTCTAGGGCATCATCCTCTTAAAAGTTAACTTTACTGTGTCCAATGAATGAAATACTGAACAGCAGGTATATTATTTTTAAAAGGCATATAAAACAATAGCGAAGCACTGCCTGATTATATTACAGTATCTATCTTCTCATGTATCAGCAAAAACTAGCACTGAAGTATACCTAATTATCATATTTACAGTGGTACAGGTAGTAAAACAGTTATGTTTTGCATTGCTCAGGATGTTCAGGGCTGAAATAGATAAACTATGTGGGAGATTAGTAATAGGTAATTATTCTCTACTTACATATTCAGCTTCATATTTCTAAATTAAGGTAAGTGGAAAAAGCTTATAAAATATTCAGGGCTCTTTTATCTTTCCTCCTCCCTCTTATTAGAAACTGTGCATGAATTTGCATAGAATAAACTGAGCCCATAAATCATAGCAGAAACTGCAAGAACGCTCTTTGTAAGTTATAATTTAAGGTTAACTGTAGCACATTTTGCTTACTGTATTATTAATGACTTTAGTTCACTCATGACAAGATTACATACTAAAAATTGTTGGTAGACAAAACTCCAGTTCATAATCAATTTGCTTCCTAACATTAGAAAGCCACTCACCATGTTTTTATACTTCCAAAGAAGAAACCATCAGGCAGAAAGTTTATTGGGCAATGTTTTACATTGTCCCTTTCTTCAGTAACTCTGATGCATCTGATCAGGAGATTTAGGTCCAAAACCTCACATGGAGCTTGAACTGGTTCCCTGTGACACATGGCAGGCTCGGAAATGACTACTGACTCCCGTGGCCCGGAACTTATGGCTATGCCTACAAGGAAAATTCTAGCAGAAACATCTGAACAGCTTCAGAGCATGATGTTTAGTGTGCTACTTCTGCTTCTCATCTTAATCTTCTATGTTGAACAGGCATTAACCAGATAATCTCAGAGCCACATCTGTTTAGTTTACGCATATTCTCACCCTATGTTCTGTTCTATCTGCTAAAAGAAATCACTGGTACCTAGGCAATAATTAGTTCACTCCAGGATTCACTACTATCCTGCCATTAAATACCTGCCGAAATCTAGGAATTGTTGTATTTAACACTTCTTGTGCTTGACCATTACTAATAAATGTCAGATATTTAGAAGAGTTGGACCATTAGCAACACATGCATCTGTTTGAAGCCTACATAACAGCATGACTTTCCTTTCTTCATATTGTGGAACCCTGTCAAAGGACTTCTGTAACATTAATTTGGTAATTTAGTACATCATCATAGGATCTTCTTGCCTGGTTACACTGTTTACAATTGATGATTCTAAAAATACTGGATTTGACTTTCAGAGAATCAAAGAGGTAGTTTCTAATGACTACCTCCATGGTTTTCCAAGATCCACAATGAAAGAGCAGGCTACCAGGTAGACTAAATAAAAATGTAGTGAACACAAAAAATATATAATCCTATTATTCTTATTTAAGACTAACTTTCAGGTGGCAGGATCTTTGGCATAGTACAATTTGTCTCACTTTTTTTTGGTGGTTTATTATTGTTGTTGTGCTGGTGGTGCTGGTGGTTGTTGTTGTCATCGTTATTGTCTTGCATTGTCAGCAATGCAAGAATTTGTCCTTGATATCATCCAAAACAACAGCTTTCTGACATCAATCAAAATGCTGCTTTTTTCCCTTGAATTTTGCAGAAACTATCCACTTTATTTGACAAACCTGAAAGAAAAGGATAAATGGCATTCTTCCTTTGAAGATAGTTTCAATATCAAATAAATATTAACAGTTTAAGTCCTTGAACCACAAATATTTTTCTTATTAAATTTGTTTTAAACATAATATCAGAAGATTATCTTCTTTGGAAAATGCACACTAATAATAATTAGCTTTTTATTTATTGTACAATCTTTTTCTACAATCCTAAAAAATAAGAATGAGTTTTTAAACTTTCTCCCCTTCTTTTTGTTCTGATTTTTACTTTTCTTATTAGGAACAGTTAGGATTCAGATGAAATTTCTTTGTTAAGTACATTTTTGAAAACAAATGTTTCAAATGTCACTTTGTGATGTTCTCAAACTGAAAATTTCTTCCTTCTAGATAAGAAATTGCTTTTATTCAAAAATTAAGTGAAATATTACAGAAAAGAACTGAAGGTCGAGACAAAACATTAATGTTTAAATAGTTTGACAGACACAAGACCTTTTTGCCTTCACATTTTAAATGAAGAGCTCTCAAAATGCTGACTTTTTAATAGTACTCAGAACAGGAAATATTTCAATACTTTTCATTTTACAATTTTTTATGTAATACAAAAATTGTTGATCATCTCTTATTTACCCGGACTAATATTTCCTTCTAAAAATTGATTTGTATAGTTTGATTGGTTTAGTTTCTCAATGTCTTTAATCCTATATTCCCACAAATTTTCTATATCTTTCTGGTATAAGAAAAGCAAAGTAACCTAATCAAATCAGATGTCTTCAAAATACGTAATTTTTCAAAGTGAATATAGGATTTTAGGTCATACCACTGTAGTCTCAAGAAAATAAATAAATAAGTGAAAGCTTTCATCAATTACACACAAAAACATAATATAACCTCCCACTAAAATAAAAATCATCACTGACCTGCAGACAAGTTGTTTAATGTTTGTAACGCAGAAAATGGACATCAAAGAATCAATTACACCGCAAGTAGATTGGAAATTGTAATATCTTTAATGTCTACATTCCAGACGGAAAAAAAATGGTCCCGTGAATAAGATAAGTGTCCTTCATACTACAGAAATTGAGTTGCAAGACTTTTTTTTTTTAAGTGTCCTTTTTTTCAGAGAACAGATTTATTTTACAGGCGTGTGCTTGGGTTACTTAATAAGACAATATTTTTATACAACCTTTTTTAACACCAAAAGTGTGATGAAAGGGGAAATTCAAAAGCATTCTGATGGTAAATCATCATCGCTCTTGTAAGGTGACACATTGTTTTACTTATTCCTGATTAGCCCTCATTGTACCTCCCATTAATGGTAACCTCTTCTGCAATCACTGCTCTGCAGAGTCAAGGCAGGTAAAGAATCTTTCATTGTACTAATTAGAGTGGGGTAGTTTTTAAAATATTCCAGCCCTAATATACAGGCAATCACTGGTTCATCTTGAACTACGCATTAATCCCAGAATGTGGTAGATTGTTTACAGGCGGATACTGGCCTTTGAGGTAGCATTTGAACAAAATTAGCATAAAATGAGAATAAAGCAAACTGCATTCTTTCATACAAAGTGTTACCCATTTCTATAGAGTAAAGTGAGATAGGATTGCATTTATAATGGAATGTGTGCATAAGAGTAATGTTGATCTATGTCAAATAAAAACACAGAAAATGGCAGAAATTTGGTTTCCAGACCTATTTATTAAATTGCTCCATAAACTAAACTTGCCTGCATCTGTTGGGAGACAGCAAGATTATTACAAAAAGAACTACATTGTCAGAGCTTTCTTAGTACTGTGAAGAATGAAAGATTTCCGTGTTTTCTGCCCTTTCCTTCCCTTAGAAAAAATCCCAATTTGGTAAAAAAATTCAGTATTTTAATTAGAAATCTAAAAGTAATTATATAGTGGATTTTTCTGTACTCTTGCAGTTCTTTCAAATACAAATATTTGTTGAAGGTATTTTTAATTGAAAAATGTTGATAAGGTAATAATAAAAATAGTTTCTAATGTACAAATAATGTTTTGAAGCAGGTCTACTCAGAACTTCTTAAACTCTCTTCCTCACTCTCATCACTATGATTAATTGTGTAATAATAATGTGTAATAATATAAGCACAAATCACACAGTGAATACTAAAGGTGCTATATTATTGAATAGTTTAGCTGAACGCTTACAGTCTGGGAAGAAGGAAGAGCTGTATTTTCTTTTCTTTAACAAAGTGTTCAATGTTTGAGGCTCTGGGCTCAGATCTAGGTAGACAGACGTGTAGAACAAGGTGGCAGAGCTTCAGCAGTCCAAAATGGCCACATTGTTTTATTCTTGCATTAATAATTGAAAGGTACAAGTGGACCTGAGAGTTAATAAGCTGAGGAAACTTTGGAACTAGGCATTACTAAATGGATTGGTTAATATAAGAAATATTTCAACCTTTCCTCCAGCACTGAATGTAACTCGCAATCAATCTTTTGATTCTGAGGTGTGTCTCACCACCATCCTCATGAATATGGGCCTTTGAGTGCTTTAGTTTATCAGGAAAAAAGCAATACTGAAATAAGGTAACAGCGTCAGTTGTCAGGAGTCTTACCCAAAAGAATGACACATTACCAATCACGCTTTGTGAAAAGTCCATGACAGGACACCAGCAGCTATGCACATATCAGCGGTTTCCCTGTATATGGGGAATATTTATTAAATCTATATTTCATGTACATACACTCGCCTCCTTGTTTGTCAAAGTGGATTTACGAGTGATGGTTTATTCAGTCTGGAGAATTTAGGCTTTGGAAAGGAAAATGAGTTGAAAAACCTCTTTAGCATTACAGGAAAATATAAATTTAGGACACTCAGAGCTATTGCAGTGGTATATATCCTGCCTGTGGTCTTCTTTTCTCAAGTGAATTTACTGTGGCCCATTACATGACAGTTGTAGCAACTAAATTACAGTAGCTCTCCATTAAATAACAAAGATATGATTAGTAGTGTACTTTACATTCTCAAGGCAGTTTTCTAACCCCCTAAGTGGATAATTGTCAGCTATTGTTTTTAAACTGTGAGCCTTGCATGACTTTATTAATAAAGTTTCTGAGATTCAAAACATTAAGAAGGTAACAGCAATATATAGAGCAATATACATCTACACCTCTGGCATAGGGAGGGACAAAATTCAGAAAAAGTTGGGAACATGTGTCAGGCTTCTAGGAGAGTCACATGTGTACCTTCTTTTTCAAGTGTCTCGGCCTTCAGATATCTGTGGAAGGACCAAAATTTTAGCTGAAAAATCCTGTTTATATTATTCCTCTCTTTTCTCACTAGAATTCTCCCAGAATCTTGCCAACCAGCAAGTAATACTATCTATTCTTAAGTATCTGATTTGAATTGAACACACATATAGTTTATTGGAACATAAGAGACCTGAAGACAAGAAGCAAAGATGGCAATTCATCAGATTACCTCAGCCTAACATGGTAAATTATCAATGATATATCTACAAACATTATTATAAACAGAAATGGGTGTCCATCCATATGCAGAAATATCTGATAGTGCAGACTGGCTCCTGGTCATGCACTGGCCTTGACTACACAGCCTACTTTGTGATCTCCAAATCTATTGAGTGAAAGTATTTTTCAGTAGTCATTAAGAAGTTTCTATATTTTTCCTTCTTTTTTTCTTTTAAGATAGTAACTTAAATACATTCTCTCATTTTCTCTTTCATTTCACTTTCATTCCTTCCTATAAGTTGCTGTTTCTGTGTTGGAAACAATTCTTTTTGCAATCCCTCTTTGTGCTCTCTTTCTGCCTTTTGTAATATTTTACTGGCAGGTCTCTTAGACATTACTACTCTGTTTTGCAAAGTAGCTTTCCAAACCATGGTCCCTCATAAGAACACAGCTGACAGTATTGTAGGTATTAGGCATTCAGGGATTCAACAAAACCAGAAGGAAACAACTTGCTGTTGTAAATTTGTCTACATAGATTAAAGGGGATTTCATGTTGACTGTTCATGTCACAAGTACTCTAAGCTATCCCTCTATGAATCACAGAATCCCAGAATGGGTAAATTTGGAAGGGACAACAGTGGGTCATCTGGTCCAACCTCGCTCCTCAAGCAGGGCCATCCCAGAGCACATGGCACAGGATTGCATCCAGAGGGTCCTTGAACATCTCCAGTGAGGGAGATTCCACACCCTCTCTGGACAATCTGTTCCTGTGTGCGGTCAACTGAACAGCAAAGAAAGTGGAACCTCCTGTGCATCAGTTTCTGCCCGTTGCCTCTCACCTAATTGCTCAGCACCACTGAGAAGAGCTGGGCTGCAACGACTTGGTATCTTCCCTTCAGACTTGTAGACATTGGTGAGGTCCCCTCTCAGCTGTCTCTTCTCAAGACTGAACAGCCCCAACTCTCTCAGCCTTTCCTCGTAAGAGAGATGCTCCAGTCCCTTAATGATCTTTGTTGCCCTCCACTGGACTCACTTCAAGAGCTCCATATCTCTCTTCTCCTGAAGAGCCCAGAACCGGACACAGTATCTATGTGTCTTAACACACTTGATTGAATAAAACAAGCTGTTCTTCACTCAATCCCTTTGTTACTTGCTGGACTTTGAAATCTGTGTTAAATTCTAATTACCCATGTTTATGCTTTTCTTCTCCCTGATGTAATGAGAAGACAGGGTGATCCTGATTCCTTTCATTTTTTTTCTTGTAAGAAAAAGTCTGTTGTGCTCTATACAAATTATTATTCCTCAACTGTAAGAAACTATCACCCCCTGCTGTTACATATAAATATGTGGAACTCATTTACAGCTCAGCCGTGGTCAGAAGTTGCATCAGGGAGATACGCACAATCATAAAATGATACAATCATGGAGGTTGGAAATTACCTGAGTAGTTCACCTCAAAGCAAGTGCAATTAAAAGAGAGTATTCCAGGAATTATTTGTCGAAGTTTTAAGTGTCTCCAAGGATGTAGCTCTGTGAACATTTCTTACTGGGAAGTGTGGAGTTGTAATTTATCCCTACATCTACTCAGAATTTCTCATACTCTAGCTTTTGTCCATTGCCTCTCTACCTTCCACCGTGCACCTCCAAGAACAATCTGGCTTCATTTTCCCTACAGCCTCCCACCTGATCTACAGACCTCCCCTTAGCCTTCTCTAAAGTCTGAGTAATCACAGGTCCATAAGTCTTCCATCCTCATGAGGTTACTATTATCAGTAAAATTAGAATAGATATAATAGCAGGAAGTCGGCAAGAGAGGTAGGAGAAAGGTTTGTTGTTTTTTTTTTATTCCAAGTTTCTTCCATCCAAAATAGTCCTAAAAAGAAGTGATGATACATAGCATTCGGGTTGTAGAGTTTTAATCAATACTTGGCTATACAAGAATGGGACAAGGGACAAAGGGAATAATTTTTTTAGCATCATATAACAAATTTGAACTGTATGACTGCTTTCACTGCTGCAATATCCTCTGTACTAGAAATTTTTATTCAAGAGAATTGTTTTGGCATGGTGAGATCATAATAATTTTAGACATGGATCAAGAAACAGTGGCTTCAAAATATCCATTTACGGAAACTATCTTTTACAGACTTTCAAAGAACATGCTCCATTTCAGAAAAACAGCAGGCCTACTGAATTGATAGAGAACTCATTTCTCTCTGAAAATTACTATGTTATCCATTAAAAGTCCAGACTTTGCCAGTGATTCTTTGGTAAATCTGCTGGAGGAAGATATTTGTATGTGTATGAATATAACTATTTTAAAACTTGTCTGACAGCTGAAAGACCAAAAGACAGGAAGAAGAGAGGATGCAAATATTATCATGTAGGTAACCAGTAAACAATGATTCATTATTTCATACAATGTAAAAATGAACCGATGGAATGATTATGAAGCCAACTGAAAACAATTTTAAAAAACATGTCATTAAAATTAAGAAATTCAGTGCCATATTATGGTGTGGTAGCTAAAATCAAAAATGTATGGAGCAAATTTGTGAAGGATAAAGACTATTAAGTTAGTCACCCTAAGAAGTTTGTCAGAAGAATGATAGAAATTGAAATGTTATTAGAGGAAAACATTAATTCTGTATTTGCCCTGTCCTTTACAATCTATCCGTTTAGATTTTTTTTTTCTTTTTAATGGTGGTCATTTTCAGAAACCAGCTACCAGTCTAGAAGGGCCTCTGATTTAATGTTGGGATAATTAGTCCTGAGATATAACTGAAAGCCTGCCACCTCTGGACTTTGCTGGGAAAATGTATCCCTGGTTTGCAGTCTGTGACTATGAAGGCCATTTGTTGTCCTGCTCAGGATGCTGAGGTATGGTGATGAACAGCACTGCATGCTGGCAAGAGACACCTAACAGTAGGGGTATTCTAGTAACAACCACTTACAAACTTGGACAAGCAAATGCCATATTCTCTCTGAGCATTGTGGTCATCAAATTGAGGGAATTCTTGCTTTTAGTGCCCTCAGATTACACTGAAAAACACTAAATTGTATTATATGTTGTGTGATCTGCATGTCCAGGTTAATAAAGGAAAAAAAGAAAAAAAGTGTAGAGCTCACCTTGTGAAGAATGAGCACATTGACATCAGAAACCCATGACTTCTTTTATTCACTGAACTTATACATGCAACTAACAGGCTGGTGTGTATTTTGCTCACTCCTACTAAGCCTCATGCATGTATAAAACCCTTACACCTTGTAAGCCCAGTGAAAACATGCAGAAAACTCTGGAGAGTCAAGTTTCTGAGACAGAGGCTCAGTTGCTTAGAGCACAGTGCTAATACATGCTCTAACCAAGGCCACAAGTTCAATCCCTGTATGGGACATTCACTAAAGAGTTGGACTCGATGGTCCTTGTTGGTCCCTTCCAATTAAAAAATATTTAGTGAAACCTGTGAAGTTTTGATCCCTGTTAACCCCAACCAAATGTGGCCTCAGTTCTCTTCATAGTAGGCAGGATCAAAGTAAGTACTACCTGAATTTGAATGCTCGGGGTCTCCTATCTAAAATGTGGATTTTTAAAAAAGAAAATTAACCTTGCCGAGCATCATTACATGACAGAGTTACCAAGAAACTCTCCAGAGTCCAACATTCATGATTTATGAATCTATCTGAGTTCAGACACCTGGAAAATAAAAAGCATCATGGTTAGGTCTTGTGCAGTTTGCTAGTACATTAGTTATAATATTGTTGTCATTGAGAACCACATGTGTAGTTATACTGTGGAAATAATACTTATTTCTACCAGCCAATTTAATTAAAATCCTATGTATTATATCATAGAAAAAGGTGCGACAAAATTCTGGAATAACTCTTTGGCTACGAATGAGTACCTATAAACATACAAAATTTAATTTGATAGCAAACAAAAAGTCTACCATATCCAAAATACCAATTCTTTTCTATTTTCACTGTTCTTTCTCATGCCGTTGTTATCACAGCTGTATCTAAGAACCTTCCAGAACCTTCCTTGCACACTTTCCATGTGTGTAAAGTTTATGGTAAATTATAAGGCAGACCTTGGTCTGAGAAGTAGTAGACAACATAAAATGAAAACATGTCAAGAAACAGGCTCACAACCTGGACAAATAATCTGGACAAATGTGGGATAGTGCTTCTGCCTGTGTCATGACCCTGAATTTACTGAAAATTGCCCCTTTTCAATAACAGCTGAAACATTAGGTTTTGTCTGCACATTTCTTAACATATTACAGAAAGCCAGACTGTATGGCAGGCCTTGGTCCTTGGAAAACCTGCATCAAATACATAGGCAACATAGAGTATGTTGTCATTCCCAGGTACATAATGTTGTCATTTATAATATATTTAAGAAAAAGAAGATTTTTAACTTCTAGAAGAAGGTGGAGTATTTTAAGCAAGCAAACATAGTAACAAAGTTATCAATAAGTGCTGGGAATAAACCAGACTTTTGCATGTCTGAAGGATCTACCAGAAATACTGAACTACTGATTTACCTTACATGAACTGTCTGCCAAAGGGACTTTCCTGGGATAGTTCTCTCTTCAAAGTATTTTCTTCTGATACCTACATGTGTTCTAACCTTCAGTCATCAAAATAGCCACATTTCAAATAGGGACCACAATGAACTGTAGTAGAGAAAAAATACTCAAGTCAACTTTTTGCAAGTTACTTCAGTACTTCTGTGGGACATCAAAATCAGTAATGAGAACAATACGCTATGATAAAAATGTTTAGAAGTTGGGATTTTTTTCATATAAACTAAAATAGGAATAAAAGTACTTTTAATAAGAATATGTTCAAAAGTCAGGTCTGGATATTATTGGAAACTATTTTTGTCAAGTTTTTTGTTCACTTACATTTGGACCTAGTTCATGCTACCATCTGTTCTGTGAAAATACCTCATGGAAAAATTATTGTGATGCAGATGAACCTCACTGAAAACCTTCATTCTGTAAAGTTTTAGTTTATATCGATCAGTTTTGTACCCATCTTTACTTTTCTTATAGATTTTCAACCATTCTCTTTGGTGATGCTTTCAGTCTTTCCTGGGGAGTTCAAACTGGAACACTTGCTGACAAAGAAATATTGCCCTTGATTTCTCTGGTTGAGCAGGGTTTGTGCAAATCTAAATAAGTACCCTTTTCTGCTACGCAAAAAGTTTTGAAGTTGCATAAGACGTAAATTTGGAAACGTTACTCATTTACAGACTAGTGCTTGCTGTGTTTTCAACACACAGGTCACGAGTTCCCAGGAAACCCCACAGAATTACTGAGTACTCAAGCCTTTGAATCTCTTCAGAGCACATAAGTGATCATTCTTGCTTTAAAAAGTTGATCAAAAAACATTGCAAAGATGATAAATATGTCTGAAAAAGCAGTACTTGCATTGATTATCCATTATTTGCATCAAAATCACAGGCAAATTTCACACCTCTATCCACTTTTGAATTTCAGTTAATTGCACCAGCTATTTAAGTTCTGGCAATATTATCTGGGAGATGAATTTGCCCTAAAAACAACATCTGTAAAGAAAGGGAAAACAGAGTTGATGGCAATCCTCATGATTTTCTGGAACAACTTTTGTCCTCGTATTTGTGTAAACCAATAGGAGATGTGAATGCCTATAGTGTATTAAACCATGTTCCAGCAAAATTTGTGTTCAAAGGACTCACAGCACTTTTGAGACTGTGTGCGCCACGGGCCTCCTTGTGTGCTCAGTGTGCAGATGCTCTGAGCTTAATTCAGCCCTAACAAAAGAACCCTGGAACTTGTGCTCAAGCTACAACTGTTTACACTTTCAGCTTCACTATATCTAGTTCAAGCCTTAAATGTCAGCCAAGATGTCAGCTATTACGTAAGTGGGGACTGAAACAAAGACCTTTTAGAATCAAAAGCATAGTCTTTACAATGCTGAATAAATCAAGCTTTTTAGGAGAACCTTGAATGTACATAATTATACAGTGATCCATATAATTATTTGGCACCATGCTAGAGGGGAGAATTGCATTCCAATTGCGTGTTTGTCCCTTTATAACAAAGTGGAGATGAAACTTTATAAAAAATTCTCTACTCTTTTCCTTTTCTTCATTAAAGCTATAGCTTTTATGATTCACCTTAGGTATGTCTCCCGCTTTTGTCTATAAATTATCCCTAAAGAGTTCTCAATATTTTCATAAAATACTGTTCCTATTGGATATGGAAAATTTTGTTTGTGCATTTTCCATTCCAAATGTCATTGTCTAGCAATTAATGAATTTTACCTAAGAAATACAATTAACAGGTAGAAATATAACACTAAAATACTGGGAGCTTGCACTGTGATAAGTTTCTTGCACAAAAGAGATCAGTTCTCAATAGAACAAGACTCTGGATGAGATGATCCATTTAAGCCAGGTGTTAACAGAACAACATAAGCCTATGCAGACTGATTAATTTCCAATCATATTACAAATCTCAGTCTTGGTCTGTAACAAGGTTCAATTAATTAATTGATTTTGTGCATCTGAGCACTTCCAACCTGGATGTCCATATATTTAGGACAGGAAGTGTTGGGATGAATGTGTCACTCACACTTTCCCTTAAGATGTAAAGAAAAACTATTTACTTTGGGGTTTTTTTAAATTATTTGGTTTAGTCTGTACCACAGAGAGACATTTTGGGTGCTATCATAATCCATATGTTGAGGTTTTTTTCCTATGTAATATTCTGTTTAGATCTAACTCTAATTTCCTTACATATGTAGACAAATCAAGAGAGATAACAGAATGACAGAATCATAGAATGATAGAATCATAGAATGACTTGGCTTGGAAGACCTTAAAGATCGTTTAGTTCAAACCTACTTTCCATGAACAGGGATACCTTCCACCAGACCACATTGCTCAAAGACCTTCCAACCTGGCCTTGAACACTTACAGGGATGGAGCATAAACAACTGTTCTGGGCAACCTGTGTCAGTGCCTCAACACCCTCCAGTAAAGATTTTCTTCCTAATATCTAATCTAAACCTACTCTCTTTCAGTTTAAAGCCATTATGCCTTGTTCTTTGACTCCATGCCCTTGTAGAAAGTTCCTCTCCATCTCTCTTGTATCTCCTTTTAGGAACTGGAAGATGATATAAGGTCTCCTAGAGCCTTCTCTTCTCCAGGTTGTACAATCCCAACTCTCTCATCCTGTCTCCATAGCACTAGCTCTCTGAGTAGCTTTGTGGACTACTCTGGGCTCACTGCAGCAGATTCACATCATCCTTACAGTGAGGTTCCTTCCCTCTAGAGCAGCAACGAACCACACTGCTTGGTATCATTTCCAAACTTGCTGAGAATGCACTGAATCTCGTTCTCATCCCTGACAGAGTTGTAAAATAATACTGGTCCCAATATTGCCCACCAAGGAATGCCCTTGAAATACTGTACTCCTCTTCATGGGAGAGAAACTTTTGTTCAGACCCTGTGCACTCCTTGAATTGAAGTGTTTCACCAAAGCTCAACAACAAGTCATAGTTTGTTTACTCCTGATAACAGATTTGCTGAGTTTTTAAATTCCAAAATTAGATGACCTAAACCAATAGACAAACAAATCTCCCCCCTATTCCTTTTTACAGAAGAAACAAGACAGGTTAGCTGGATAATAGGAGATCTGCTTTCAGCAGCTTTGCATATGTTTCAACATCATCTCCTCCCTTAAAAATCCTTATAAATTCCAATAGACCTCTCTCTCATAACCTGTCCTCATACCTCCAACACATTAAGGACTCCTGACTAGCCATGGTAAGGTGGAAGAAGAGATTTGTCAAGAATTGGAGATATTCACACAGGTCTTCCAGCTTGATCTCGGTTCTCTGTACTTACTTCTTCATTGCTAGGAAACATCATGTATTACAAATTTAGAGAAGTGTTTACTCAGTCCTAATCGTGAGTGTGAGTCAATGACTGAGGTCTCCAAACAAATCAATAGTGCTGGAATAGGCAAGCACCCCCTTCTGGGCAGATACTCCAGGACAGTGAAAGCAAGGATGAAGGAGCCTTTATTGGTTCCCTTTCCAGCATGAAAAATCAAATGCAATTTGTCCACATTAGTGGGCTTAGTCTCTTTCTGATTATCTGGTGCCACAAAGATGTGACCCATGCCTATGCCTCTGATTTTTAATAAACACATTTGCTGGGTCCAATAGTTTGGCAATTTGTACAGAAAATTAGATGTAATTCGCCCTGAATGCCACTGGTTTCTCAGATAGTTCAAAACAACATCAGGCAATTCAGCAAATAACTACAACATCTGTAAAACTGAATCAGGCTGGAAACCAGATTTCCTTGCTGGAGTCCTCAGCTGCCTGCTTCAAATTGAGGTTCTCCTCTACCTACAATTTCCATAGATGCCTACTCATCCTCTTCAGCCTTCCTCCACATTCCTCCTCCATGTCCTTTTATTCCCTTTCTCCCTTACCACTCTTTCTTAGAAATGCTCGGTGTAAAGGGTCTGATGCAATGATAAATGAGCTTGTTTTTCCCATTGAGATCAAGGATGTCGGTGCAGACTCCCCAGGAAGTGTTCCCATGAAGGGCTACATCTGCTCTCTCAGATCTGTGCCTACCTTTCCCTCTCTCTCCGCCTTCATTTGTAGAGGTACCAACAGATCTAGGATACCTGTGACTTTTAGTGATCTGTTCTGAGAGACCAATAAAGAGATGAAAGTTGTGGTTTTGTTTTTGGAGTTTTTTTGGCTGTTTACCATTTGGCAGTTCATTCTTCCCCCTTCCTGTCCAGCAAGGGACACGGATGGCTTCTAACTCTTCTAGTTAGCTTAAATAGCCAATGGGAGCCTTTGGGGCTCTTAAAGAGGCTTCTTCTAGGCTTCTCTCAGTCCCATCCCTCAATAAAGTTAAAAAAATTTGAAATATTATATGGGAAGTTTTCTCTAAAGAATCCCAAGTTCATGTAGGACAACTCTGAATCCTGTTCTCCTACTCCTGTCTCTGTTTTTTTTCTTCCCCTTTTCCTTCTTTTCCCCTCACAACCTTCTCCCCCCCCCTTTCTTTCCTTTGTTTCTCTTCTTCCTCTGCCATCTGCTCCTGTCTTACATTTTTGGTTTTACCCTTCTCTGGCAATACAGATATCACCCCAGCCACTCCAAGAGCAATGTACTGTTGTGCCAAATGGAGATTGTTTCTCTGGCCACTGTTGTTTCTGCAATTTAAAAAGAAATTATGACAATAATATAAACATTCAAATTAGAGCTAAAAAGAGTGTCTCAGAGAACAGGCATATTTTAATTTGAAGTAGTAATAGGGCTAAATTCTCCTCAAATATGGAATAGGAACCCCACAACACTTCTGTAGAACCGAATAGAAGGGGAGGAAATAAAAAAGACATCCCACCCTTTTTCTAGGTTATTTTTTTTTCCTATAATTACCAATAACCCGCTATTAGGCTTCAAGGACAAAAATAACTCTTAGGCTGTCTAGATATCAGATCAGAACTAGTCTTTTTCCCCCTGGCAGCAGTTTGGAAAGATGATTCCTCACGGCACCTGAAGTCTATAATTGTCAGATCACTCATTCCCATGGAGAAGTCCAGGCAGGTGGTATCTGCCCTGTGATTATTTCTCTTCCCTTTTTTATTTTTTTTTTACCTGGTTTCTGCAACATCCCCAAGTGTCAGATGTGGTACAGTGGAATATCTGTAGTTTTGGGAGGGAAAGAGAAGGGTATTGCAATGGGTTAACTCTATCTAAGCTGGTGCAAATGATGTCAACTTCAACATTTAAACTCTCATTTCCAAACAGATGCTTGTGTGGGGTTTGTGATGTGTAGAGGCCTTAGGTGGGAGATGGGTCCCCATGTGCGAGGTGCTGTACAAACACATTAAATTCCCCGACTGGAAGATCTTACAGTGTAAGTAAAGAAGACCAGGGAGAGGCTGGAGGGTAGAGGAAGAATGAGCACAATCTTTGTTTTACAGCAAACAGCTAAATTAAATGGTGTCCCCAGTGGGCTGAAAGAAATCTAAGGTAGAAATGGACATTGAACATCGATTACCTGAACCTCAGTGTTTTGCTCATAAAGCAGTTTAGTCTTCAGGCAAAATCTGGCTGCAGGTTTGATCTTTCAATAACATTCTTTACTTTCTTATCATTTTCAGAAGCAATGGGCTTTCACACTGATGCATTGTAAGGTAGACCAGGCACAAAGGAAGAGCAATTCTCTGCCCATTCATATGCAGCCATCTCTTGTGCAGAGCACAGCAGGTATATAACAGCTACCTAGCCATACTGCCGACAATAAAGAAGACAGTGTTTAGCAGATACCTGGGTAGAATGACTAGCAGGTGGGGTCTAACCTTCATTCTTGAACAGAAGTGTTATCAGATTTTTAATGATCACAGAGCAGGTAAAGGACATACACAGATACCCTCTCTCTTTTTCTCTGTGTGCATCTGTGTGTGGGTATAAGATCATCTCTGTCTCTTGTAGTTGGGCCATGCCTAGGAGAGTAAAATAAGTTATCCACTAATAGAGAATAGTAAAAAGCTCCTTGAGATAAAAAGATAACAGTCTGTGACTTTTCTTTCTCTCTCTCTCTTTTTTCCTTTTTTTTTTTTAAGCAAAAGAAAAAGGGGGTTCTATTCTCAGCTTTCCTGTCGAAGATGGGTGATTTGTCTCGTAATTGTGTTCGCTGACTGCAGCAGATGGATTCATTACTAGGGCTGGTCAGAAATCTTTCAACACAATGTGTTTTTGTGCGTGTGTGAAAATGATGAATCATCAAAACTGAAACTTTTCATGAAGATACGGCAGTGCCCAGGAAACTTTTCTCACAGAATTTTTCTCAGCTCCCGATTGTGGTTTGTGATTAAAATCAAAAAAAAGCAAAAGCTTCTCATCTTGGGATAGCCCAAAAGACAGGATATGTGGCCACTGAGGTTTTGCCTTTCTTTTCTGGTTATTCTGAACTGATTCCTTTCTGATGTGTGTTAGTTACTTTACCATCAAATTATTCAGCACATTTCTTTATGTATGTGTGTATACACATATATAAGAAGAAAGAAAGAAAAGTAAACAGAGTTTTAACAAGCCAAATGGAGAGAGATGGTGGTATGCTGAACACTGTTAAGTGAATGCAGGTCATGTCCCCTGTTAGAGCCACCATATGCCTTTTTGGAGTCAGAAAAGCTTTTGCGATCTTCAGAGGGAACAGCTTGCTCATTACAGACCCTTCCTCCCAAATCCACCAGATCCTGTTTGTTTTGTTTCAACAGAAATTACAAAAATAATCCAGAGGGACTAATGCTCAAGGAAAAGTCTTGAAGGCAAAGTCACTTAGCTCATGACCGCAGCTGAAGAGTAACATTTTACAAGGAAAGGAGGTCATGAGCCTAGTTATCTGCTCATGTTTATACCCCGTAAAGACTTTTCCCCTCTGAGTATTTGTTTAACTTGTATATAAACCATTGCTGATTGTACTGCTGCCTTTGGGATCCAATCTTATGCATGACTTACCCTGTGCATAAAGAAGTTTGTCTTGGACCTCCTTAGCAAATGTTCAGTCTAGACTCTAATCAGCACAGAGAGAGAGACACTTCCAACAGGAGCTACAGCCAGCAAGAGGCCTATTTGGAAGACAGACAGGACACCAAACGCCTCTTTTAAATAGGGCAAGGCAGCTTGCTAATGGGCAGGAATTTGGCCCTGAGGTTTCGGCGTATGACAGTCATGTAAATGACAATCCCACTGTAGCAATGGGAAGAGAAAATCAATAACACTGTCATATCGGTAGGAACAATATTAGGGAGCAAATAAAGGATGACTGCACAGCAAAACATTAAACTGGGATTTATGTGAAGCAGAGAGGAAAGGAGGAGAAGGGAAAAATGCCAAAATTTATTTCCTAAAAGTAGCACGGGGGTCAATAAAAAGGCATCTTTGTAATGGAGTAAGAGCAAGAAGATGTCAACAAAGTTTTCATCAGAGGTGAGATAAAGCTCACCAAAGCAAAGGAATAGTCCCAAATTACTGCAGAGGTCCATTCTAGCTATCCATTAGCAGCCCTACCTCTTCTATTATTTCTTCCAGACCAGTCCTAGTGCAGTTGAGGATTTTCCACTGCTAGACTCTTTCACTCCTTCTGCAGTGACTTGCTTCTTACTTAGAAATATTTTCACTTTAAGGAAAAGTAACCCTTAAACTTATGGCCATGAAATCTCCTTGCAGGACATCTGACAGGTACCATTTCTTCTCTGGGCAATTCATAATGTATAAATTGTAGCATATTCATTGCCTACATTGATTAACACGTTGCAGTTCACAAAGGTCCACCTGTCTGTTACCTTGTCTAAGGTGAATAAATTATATTAATATTTGTCAATTTGAATTGCAAATAAGATTTTACTCCCATCCAGTTAACTTCTGCTCCTTTCTACTGGACACTGATTAAAAGTATATTCAGTGCATCATGACAGTTATAGGTCCATTTGTTAGTCATTTAAACTACCTTTTTCAACCTTCTTTTAAATTTAAAGAGCATCTTAAAAATGTGTGAGACATCTTACAAAGAGTTCTTACAGTAGTTTTCATCTTAAAAAGAAATAAAAAATAGGTTAAATTGTGAATGTTTGATTATTGTTCCCTTATAACATCTTGTTTGTTTTCTTGTTTACATGCATGTGCATGCTTATACAATGCAATGATAAAAAATGTGAGGTTTTCATAGCCCATCCTTTTGATGTTTTATGAATCAACTGAGAAGACAGACAGAGAAACACTGACTTACTGTTTATCTTTTACTGTAAAGTCAGCACAGGATTCATCACCCCCCCTTCACCCCAAGGTATATTTTTATAACTATATCCAAATTTAAATGTCATGAGGTATTTGGCTTTCATCCATGTTATCTTTGTGCTATCCCCTTTATAGTTAAGGGTGCCATCTAAAACCTGATTCTCTTCCATCACTTTATGTATTTATTTTGGCAGAAACTTATTAGTATACTGTGTCAGGACAAAACTTTGCACTATTAGATCACTTCTTATTTGCATTTTTAATAGTCCCTGTTAGACAGACTCTGAACTAATTAGCCAAGCATCCTGTTTCCTATTTTCAGAAATAGCTGAATAATAGCTGAAGCCCTACTAGAACAATTAAGTAATAAGAAAAATACTGTGTTAAAATTGGCAACAGAGTAGCTGCCATAAATCACTACAATAATGACTTGCAGCTCACTATGTTTAAGTAGATAAAAAATTAACCCACGTACTATTTCTGTGTTCTACAAAAAGACATATCCCAGATTAAAAACAAAAAGAAGGAAAAAAAGTCTATGTAATGTATATGAAACCATTCCAGTTTTGTTCATTGGGAGGAAGAGGGGGGCATTTAGTCTTTATTGTGACAAAAATCGATTTTCTTTGTGTTTATATTACTTATAAATATCTGGCTTAAATATTAGTGAAAATTATTAAATGCAGGCTTCTTAGCCTAATCTTTAAAACCCTTGAAGTGCTTTGTTCCCTTTGATTTCAACACAGACATTTGGTGCCTAAGTCACTTCAAAGTCACGGATCATAGGACTGTGATTCAGTTGCCCAAACACTGATCTCTTGCATTAGATATCCTAAATTATCCCACCTCCATTCAGCTACTGCTAGAAAATGGATTAAAGGGCATTAGACATCCATATTCAGGCAACTGATTTTTGCTGCTAGTAATTTTCATTCCTTTTCAGAACTTAATTCAGCACTTAGTTATAACTTCTCTATCATCCAGAATGATAGAATCTGCCAAAAGAAGGTGGTGATTTTTTGTTTGTTCGTTTTCTCCAACTTTGCCTTCAACAAGTAGAATGTGTAATACATTATTTGACCAACACAGCCTTTGCCTTTGCATTCTGAGACACCACTTTGGTAAGGTAATCACTAGAATGGAGAAATTCCACATGATGGATTGAATCATTAAGGATGACTAGTAGCCAAAAGAAAAGCCAAAATAATTTTTTGTGAGTTCTCAAATAACTTTCCCCCACTACTGGAATTTCATAATTCCCAAACAGTGAAAAATTAACAAAAATAAAACCAACACTTTTTATTGAACAATAAAAGATGTTCTAAATTCTCCATCAATGTGGGAAACTGTTGGTGGTTGAAATGGATTCTTCTGGATATAGAGGTTTTACTAGGAGGAATTTCCATAGGAGAATTAAAGTAACAAGCTGACACTGGCAAATAGGAAAGAAAAATGGCCTTTTTTGAAAAGCTTGGGAAAATAAAGCAAAGTCATAGAATATCTAAAATTTTAAGAGACCCATAAGGATCATCAAGTCCAGCTTCCTTCTCCATATGATTCCTGAAGGGAGGCAGTGGAAGGAGAGGTGCTGATCTCCTCTTTCTCATGACCAGCTATTGGACATGGAAATGGAATGAAGGCGCATCAGAGGAAATTCAGATTGGACATTAGAAAAAGGTTCTTCACTGAGAGGGTGGTCAATCACTGGAACAAGCTTCCCAGGGAAGTGGTCCTGTCACCCAGCCTGTCAGAGTTCAAGGAGTATTTGATTTTTCATTTTGCAATCCAGATCCCTCAAAGGGGCTGCTGGTATTTTTATGTATTTGCTTTTTCTTACTGTCTTTATGTCCTCCAAAATTCCTTACCACTACCTAACAAAGTCAAACACTTGATTTATAATATCAAATATATATTAAAGTTCATACTTTCTGTTTTCAGTTTCAGAAAATAAATTGAAAAAAATCTTAAATAAAATGACCTCTGCAAAAAATAAGTGGAGGAAAATGGTATTTTCTAAAAATCTATAGCAATCTTTTAGCTTTTATTTTTAACTTTTACTAACTGAATTATTGATTTACCCAAGCCATCTAAGATTAGATTTTTGTACAATGAGCAAGAGAATGGTAAAATTTGGTTCCTGAAAATACATAATATCTTGCTTTACTTACCTCCATTACTACTTTGAATTTGGTTAACATTGTAATGAAACCAGTAATATGCTTAAAGCGATGGAACTAAATAATGGTATATTTATAAAAATAATGGAACTACCTGATTACTTAATGATAAGAACCTCTACATTTAAAAATGTCGTCATACTATCTAGCTAAGCACCAGCAAGAGATATAATATCTTTAAATATCTTTTACTCTAGAAATAGTATCATCATATTAACTACATGTCTGCATTGACATGCCATTAAAAAGCACCTTAGGACTTATTTTGCACCTAGGTTTTCTTTAATTTGTTTTTCTTCCTTGGTCTCTTTGTAAATTACAAGATTCTTCAAAAGAAGCAAACATGAAAAATCCTTTAAAGAAATTCAGGTTTCAGGATACATGATAACATAGCTAATCCCCTGATCTTCAAAAACATTCCCTGCAGGAATTTTGAACACAGCCCTGTGCTACTGTGAAAAAAAAAAAAAAAGAAAAAAAAAAAGAGAGAATTCTTTTGTTTGTTTGTTTGTTTGTTTGTAATTAAGAAAGACTTTTGTTTCTGTCCAAGCTGTAAAGCATTCTGCTCACTCTGAAAATCATATTAGAGAAATAATACACTTCAGTCCTGATTTATAACTCCCAGCTATGCCAGGACTCACCCTTGCATATATATTGGGTTTTATACTCAAAACTTGCCTGTTGGACTCTGTCTTAGTCTGGCTCTTGTCTTTTCTCACACCGTGCTCTTGAAACACCTCTGCCCCAGCTTTCAGCATAAAGTTATTGTGAGATTCTTTTCGGGTACCTCAGCAGCAACCTGAAGCAAACTTTGCCTGCCTGCACCAGTCACCATGGCATTGAAATGAGCATAAATGAGGATGTACAAAAGTCATTCTGAAGAGAGACTAGAGCCAGAATTTGAGCTTGGGTTTGGAGATGAAAGGCTGGTGAACTAACACATTGTGCTTGCCCATTACACCGCCTGCTAGGAGACAATAACTTTCCCAAAACTTGCCTCATGCAGCCAAAAAAACAATGACACAGAAGCAGACGTGTTTGTTTCTTATCAGCAGGGATCCTATTGCTGCAAGCTCCACAGTGTTTTGGACTCTAGCTCTACTCATCAAACCATTGCTCTTGCTCCACTCGCCAAGCAGCTTACAGAAGGCAATTAAGTGTTGCATAGGCATTTGACTGTAAACAATTATGGAACTCAATGTCCTGTAGCTCAGAGGGGGGAAAAAGCCTCCTACACTGGCTGAGCTGATAATCAATGACTTTGACAGTGGAGAACTCTGGCTCTGAAAGGCAAACAAAGCTGTTTGAACAATCACCCCATCACCATATTCCACCACAAACTGTCTTCAATTGGGAGATTATTTCTTTTACAGGGCCTGGCAGTCAGTGAGATCCAAAATGCCAGGAAAGAACTGGCACAGACTCTTGACTGTTCAGCTTGACCACTGCAGTCTCTGCGCATTCAAAAAGGCATGTCGTGCTGTGTGCTCTTCTGAAGCTGACGGTGAGAGCTGAGCCACGGCGGGAGGCAAGAGAATGAGAGATGCGGCATTATTCGGACGGCCCACGTGGCTGGAATGTGCTTCACAGTGCACCAAAGATGGGATCCAGGCAGTTAAGCTTTGGGCAACATGGAAGCCTCATGTCAGGAAACGGGAGCCTCAAAAAGCAGACCGGCAATCTGCGGAGTTTGGTAACGGCACAAAGTTCATGCTGAGAGCTTTGTCGGGGAAAGTGATGATGCATCATTTGACACAAGATGTTCAGTCAAAGCATAAAAAAAAATCTCTTCATTAAACATCATGATGTCTTTGGAGCTCACAGCAGAGGTCTTTTTGCTCTGACAAGAAGTGATCTCCTGGGTCAGACCAAATGCATTATTTAGTCTCTTTCAAAAACCTAATATATAACATGATACAACCTAACAATAAACATTATAGTTACCAGATATGAATTTCTGTAAGTATTGCTTACCACATTTCAAAATGTTATTCTTATCACTTGGCCACAGACACTCATCTTTCACTTAAACTGAATGATCAAGTGTAATCTCTGGGGAGAAAAGAAAGCTCTGTCATTACTTAGGGGTGAAAAATCCCATGTTGCTTTTACTTAGAAATCATAAATAACACCTTAAT
Source organism: Neopelma chrysocephalum (assembly GCF_003984885.1). Taxonomy (NCBI): domain Eukaryota; kingdom Metazoa; phylum Chordata; class Aves; order Passeriformes; family Pipridae; genus Neopelma; species Neopelma chrysocephalum. Next base: position 1,995,439 of record NW_020925669.1, read on the forward strand.
ACTGGGCAGATGGTGTTAGTCCTTCCTTCAGATGAGAAAGGGAATCCAGTGATCTCTGGATTATCTCCCTGGGTATCTCAGACATCCACATAGGTCCAGATTTACCTTTAACATCTAAAATTCCATGGCCAATACAGTAACCTCACCACAGGATGATCCAATCCATCCTAAAGGAAATATGTACCTAAAATGGAATGAGTCACATTTTTTTCATTTATTCTCATAATCTGTAAAAGAATAAATAAGTAAATAAATAAAAAAATAAGTGAAGAGACTAGGTGCCCAAAGCTGAAGGAGTTGAGTAGCCTCCATAGTGATTAATATAAAGTCCTGAGAGCTCATTGAACAAATAAACGCTAACAACTGGGCTCTGTGAACTGGCAGAAGTCAAGTCAATGCCAGTGCCTGAAGAGAAGCTTGGGATGAGATATTGACTCCTGATGGGATCTGTGCTCCCCAGAATTCAGCAACGCTGTCATTTACTTCAGCAGGGACAACTTTTCATGCAAACCTCTCATCTTCCAGACCTAACCTACTAAAAGCTAAACAGATATTCACGTCAAGGCACCAAAGGCAGGAAAGGTGTTCTTGGGGTCAGAATGTGGGGTCATTTGGGAGCAAGGGGCAGGAATCAGCAGAAGGAGGAGATCAGGGTAGGAGGAGGACATGATGCGAGGCACATGGTGAAGGCAGTGACCCAAGATGTGAGGAGACACTGACCTCCAGTATATAGCGATGGCCGTCCCCAACCTCTCTCACCTCCTGACCCTCCCACAGATGCCTAGATCAAACACATCTGTGCCTCCTCTGAAATATATCCCTTCAGTGTCTCCTTCCTCTCCAGAGACACGAAGTGTCCTTCCAACAGCTCCAGCCCTGACTGTCATACAGCAACAGAAGGAACAAAGCAAGTTCTTATGGGGAAACCCCTCAGAAACACTTTTCCAGGTCCCTGAAGAATTCTCAGTGTTTGTGTTACTTTCTTTCCCCTTTCTAGTGTGTTTGCTGTGTCACCAGGCATGACCCAAATATTTACAGCCAGAAAAGACCCAAAGACTGTCTGTACCCATAATATTTGTCTGGTGACCTTCCTTGCCTCTGTCACCATCTTCATGATGGAACTGAGCCCAGTCTGGCAGTGTCAGAGTACAGGGCTACACTGGATCCTGTGGGAAATCACAACCCAAGAGCTCCATGACTGTCAACTCCTTCTCCAAAGAGCACCTGAAAGCCCTTTCCTGAGCTATGCTCTAGCTCTCTCTGTCTACCATGGCTTGGTATCTGCTCAAGTCTGGCAGCCTGGTCAGCTCTGCAGGAGCTGCATGTGAAAAACCCACAAACAAAGAGTATAAACTGTTCCTGCAGTTGCAGAAATGGTCTCACAGGACAGTCTTCTGTAGATAAGATAGTCAGAAGAAATGTACACAGTACTAGGAGTGATGTCTCTTGAATGGGCTGCAGTTGCCACACAGTGTCAGTCTCCTCTTCCCAAGTAACAGGTGATAGGAAGTTGCACCAGGGTTGAATTTGCACCAGGGAAGTATTAGATTGAATTAGGAAAGATTTCCTCACCAGTAATGTTGTCAAGCACTGGAACAGATTGCCCAGAGAAGTGGTAGAGTCACCAACCCTGGTGGTATTTAAATGATGCGTAGATGTGGCACTTGAGACATGGTTTAGTGGGGGACATGGCAGTGATGGGTTAATGGTTGGATTTGATGATCTTAAAGATCTCCTCCAGCCTAAATGTTTCTATGATTCTATAGCAGAACACATCAGCTAGTTACGGGGACATCTTAACAGTCTTAATAGTAACAAATGGTAACAGTGCATATTATGTTGCATTAACAGTTTATTTAAAAGATAGATTACAAATTTTTTTCCCCATCAATTTATGCTTTCTGAAGGCATGCATTGAGTGCTAAACATTGTTTTAAAAGTCCTAGCCATTTCAAAGCTCATTTTGCCTCTTAGAGCAATGGTCTAGGTACAATTGCAAAATGTTTATTGCTTTTGGGATGAACTTAACATCATTTTATATTTGGAAAACTATTATATGCCCACCAGGTTTGACTACCACTGTTCATCTACCCCTGGATGAGAACTTTCTGAGCATCAGTAACAGGTTAAGGGAAAGAGTGGGATTTCTCTATGACAAGAGAAAAACTTTCCTGAAGAGGTAAGGCCATCTTTTCCAGGAGTTGATAGGAAAATATCATCTTGACATTCTTGGTTCTGGATGACTATGGCTTGTTCATGGGCTGCAGAAGAAAAAAAAATGTGATGCACTGGAAGTCCAATGAAGCAATAATAAAAGCAGGAAGACACATGCTGTCTTCATTATTCCTTTATTAAGATTCACCTAGTACACCTGATAACATTAAGTAGCTGCCAATAAGATGAGAATTAGCATCCACATCTCTGGAAACCTTTCCTTCAAGTGCTCTCTATTCAAAATGGAGGAAAAATCATTTTCAGAAAGCTGTAAATCTGTTAAAGCAGCTGCACAAGGAAGGCCCAGTACTCAGAGATAATTCGTGGTTCACATGACCATGAATTCTTAGTCATTAGTTCCTAAATTATTTATACCTGCAATCAAGTTGTGAAATGAAAAGGTATCATCATTAAGAAATTGAAGCTTGAGAGATACCATGCAAGTCTGCATAGATAACATTGAATCTTTGGTTGCATCCAAAATATTGAAACCACATTAACTATTCTCCCCAGTAGAAAGGGCTTATCCTTCACCAACCCATTCACAGTCAAACCAATCTTACCTTGAATGTAATGCTTACTTATGGAATGGAACATTCCTGGAAATTACTCAGTAGGTCTCTGCTTGTTTTTTTTAATGATTTTTCTTAACTTTTTTTAGATAGACAAACTGGAAAAGCAAAGAAGAGGAAAGGAAATGAGGAGTAGGAAAATGTGTTATTGTTGAAGAAAGGGTCTCTGCTTCCAAAGATTTTTGTAAATATGAAGTTCACAAGCACACTTCAGACGGGGGAGAACTAAGTGAAATAAGGGAATAGGACAAGCATGATCAGAATTGAAGTAGAGTTTTCAAGATCATCATGAATGGCTCCTGATCATAAAAGATGAACATATAGTTTAGATGTTCAGAAGGAATGATTTTAGGACCACATTAAGGTTATCTTTAATTCCTGATATAAAATTAAGCAAAGGACTTTATCAAGTTCATTTAGCAAGTTCTTGAAATAAAATCCTTGCTCAGATCCTGATCTAGCACAAAATGGCATAGAACAGTATTACAATGACCTCAGTCAGCTGCATTTCTGTCCCAAGATTAGAAAATCAAAGTTGCGTTTACTAGATGGAAAATTCTGTCTTGAGAACCGTAATCTTGTAAAACACTTGAAAGAGAAAATAAGAATCAGTCATAGCTCATCAGCAGAATATGGGATCCAATGAGATGTTTTGTTGCAGAGGACCAATATGATCCTTAAACACAAAAATGAAAATGTATCAGATGGGAGAAAGGAATTGTTTTATTAGTTTGTACTTGGTATTGATATGACCATTATAGGAAAACTGTCCAGTCTTTGTACCCACAGCTGAGAAAAGATATTGAAAAAGATTGGAAAGAGTTCAGAAAAGTTTCATAGGAATTATTACAGGTTTGAAAACACTGTGCAATGAAGTACTGTATGCTCTATTTAATTTTTCAAAAGGAAGACAAAGGTGTAACTAGACATGGTCTATAAATATCCACCGAAAGAATAAAAATGTGATAATAGAAGTTTCTTCAGTCTTAGAAGGAAAAACTTGAAAAGATCCAGTGGTTAGGGATTGAAACTTGGCAAACTGATTCTGCAAAGAAATATCCATTTTTAGCAAAAGTGGTAGAAAACAGTAGAATGACTAGTCAAGAACCATAGTAGGTTTTTCATCATCTGGCACTTTCAAATAAGGAAATAAAGTTTCTGCTTGCTTGTAGACTGTATCATATGATCACAGAAATAAAACTGGAATTTCTTCATGAAAGTAATGTCTTTATCTGAAGTCCAGATAAAAATTACACTACAATTAACTTATTTTAATATCAACCAGAAATTGTGTGTTTTATCTAAGATGGCTATGTAAAAAGAGTTTTCTGCATATTCAGTGAAAAAAGACTAACACTTTCACATGGCTATTCACTCCATTTTCTTCAGACAGGGATCTTTGGTCAAAAGAATCTCCCTCCAAAGGCACTTAGTTCTGTTGATTGTACAAGGAGTTTGTAGGTAAGTGTTTTCTGAACAAACATAGTTATCAACAGATAGTCTTACCCGTAGTCTATCTTCTAGTCAAAAACAGACCTGACATTTCTAAGGCATAACTCAACTTGCCCTAAGGAGAACTTGACCCTAAGCAGGGTCAAGGATTTTTTCCCTAAAAATGCCTATTTATTGTACTGAATTGAAAGTGCTATTTTTCCAGTTGTAGATCTTGTAGTCTCTTACAGTTTTAGTTGTATGAGATGAATCCCATCCTAAATTAATACAACGATTTCTCATGGCCTTTAGGCTAACAGGAAATTCTATGAATAATTAAGCATTCAGATATAACAATGATAGTCAATTTTACAATATTCGTGAAGATTCCTAGCTGGAACTCAAAGAAAAAGTGTTGGTCTCTCTGCCTCATTTAAATTTTGCTGAGTAACTGACATTTTCCTACAGCAGTTCTATTTTGTCATTGAGGGAAACTTTATTTTAAAGGACCAGGTCATGACTTTGGGTTATATTGCTTTATAGTAGGCAATCTCAGTTCTACCCAAAATGCTTTATGTGTCTGAGGTCAGACTCATAGACACCTCATTAGCACCTTCTTAATTTAAAGATGCCAAAACCCCATAGGTAAGATGAGACTTGGCATGGATAAAAGCAAACTTAATAAAGATTTAGCAATCATGTTATTGTCTCACACCTTTCATTCTATTACCCTAAGAACAGCCCTTGGTACCATAAATTATATACCTATTTTGACTAAAAGGCACTGCATGATGAGTTGTGAGACTTATAAAAATCTAGTCAATATTAGAGGAAGTGTCTGAATGATAGACAGAGAGACAAAGTATAATCTTCATGATTCCCTGATGAAACATATACTGAGGCTTAACCTAATCCCTGAAGGAATGACAGCAAAAATAAGGTGAAAGACCAATTAGCCTTCTCCCACACTAATCCCTGGTTAGAGCAGCTTATTCTTTTTTATACTTGTAGAGCCATTCAAAGTACCATGGAAAATCAAAATTGTACTGGCCATACCTTTTCTTCAGAATAATTTCGCTGCAATAGCATATGAGTCCTTGCTACCCACAGGTTTGTCACATGCCAGAGCTAAAAGATTTCTGATCCGACCAGAAGATTTGGTAGTGATAAGTCAAGAAGATAAGCCAGGCATGAAAATTAACACTGGATAGAATGATTTTAAGTTGATTCTATTCAAATTAAATGAAAGGATGAGAGCAGGTCTGTAACTAAGGTTTTCAGTAATAAAGGACAAAAGGAAATTAGGCAGAAAACTCAGCTGGGTGGAACAGATCCAGAACATGAATATAAAAAAGGTCTGTATATTTTCTTTTTCCAACATAGGAAAACTACTGAGAATTTCTGCCACAAGTAAAAATTAAACTTGAATAAAATGTTGCTAAACTATACTGAATAAAAAAATTGTAACAGAAAAATCAGTAAGGAAAGAACAACTAAGAAGAAATAGAAACCAAAAACACTTAAAGCAAAATTATTTTGGACATCAAAAGGCCAGTGCTCTTGAACTGGTTCAAGACTCATTAGCAAGAAGACAATATATACAAAATGAAAGAGATAAATATTAAGGCAAAAAATTATCATTTTTCTATAATGAATATATACTTTAGTTGTCATGGGAAATTAAAATATTCAAGCAGCACTGAAGAAGAGAACTAGAATAAATATAAAACCAAAACTGTTTGAATGTATTTCAACCATATATTTTACCAATTCAACCTAACTCCGAGGAGGGAATAATGTTTTCTAATTTCAAAAATAATAAAATGGCAGAGTGGAAAATCAACCTGGCAAACACAAAAAATCTTCACTTCTATAAATTCCAGTTCACATCAGAACAAATAACTTGGGGAAAACAAGATAATCAACTACAAGAATCTTCAATATCTTATGATATATTTAAGTTTAATTTATGATTATCATGAAGTCTGACATAACTAATTTTAATATGAGTGGTTTGTTTACTTTTCAGTAAAAATTCGTAAAAGAACTCGTAACATTTGCATCATTTCTTAAGGTATGACATCTTTTTTAAACTTTATATTTGCCACATACCTCCCTGTAATGGAACTTTATCTAAAAAAAATCTGTTTCAAAAAGAAAAGTTCATTAACAATGGACCCTAGGCAGCTTCAACTTCTATACTGTATAAGGAGAAACGTAATCTACATAAAATTCTTTTTAACCTTTTTCATGTGTTGAATACTGACTAAATAATAAAGTTAAAACTGCCTTGGTCAAACAATATTTCAGTTAATAAATGCATCTAAATTAATTATGTTATTGTAATGATCCATTATTCCTCACAGGAAAAAACAAACAAGACATACCACAGAATGTTCTTTCTTTGTGAGAAGAACCAGGACATCATGGTATTCGTGTGATTGCAAGAGCATCTTCAAGCTGGGGACAGACTAGAAGAGAATGAGAGTATGTGACACCCAAACAACAGTGCCTGTAGTAATGACAATAACCCTACAGGCCTGGGTTGTTTATGGTTAGGAGTAAAAATATCTCAATGAACAGATGACATTTTTAACATATAATTCATTCTTCAAACAAGAAATCAATAATATTCTGGAATTGGGAAGGAAACGCAGCCTGGCTAGGGATGACGGGGAAGTCCACTCAGGGTTCAACACAGGTTGTAGGTTGTGAAGGAGTGAACCACTTTATTAAGATGGCTCCCCGTTTTATAGGGGAGCTCAGAGAACTTTCTAGGGTATGACAAACAGGGGGAGGAGGGATAACGACTGGGATATAGTCTGATATAAACACTAGGGGAGGGATTACAATAGAATATGGATGTGAGGGGAGGGGTGGAACTCTTGTAGGAACAAACCATTGTAAAAACAGGGATAAGAAGGTACCATTAAAACATTGACTCTGCCATTAGCTGGTCATTTTACTTCATTAAGTCTGTCTTAATTAAACAAGTCCATTATTTCAAATCCAATCCTCTTCTTCTGCAGCTTCCTTCAGGGCCACAGTCCATCGTTGGTAGGCTTCCTCTTCTCTTTCTTCTGCGTCCTCACCCACAAAATAGAAAACTCATCCCACCCTTAAGCAGATGCTTGAAACTGATAAAACAAGTTATCTCTCAAAATGTGCGTCTCAGTCATCAACTGAATACACAGTCTAGAGGACTGGTGTGCAGAAGATGTTAAACCTCCAGAATGGCAAAGACAGTTGAGCTGAATGTCAATCCCATCTTCTGATTTTGAGCAGTAAACCTCTAAGTAAATTTTCAAAATTTAAAATTAAATAACCATGGAAACTATTAAAGACACAAGGAAACTAAACAAGCTTTCTTGAAAAGCATGTTGTTGCATATCATTGCTGCTTGAAAGATATTACTCTGCCCTCAAAAAAGTTCTACATTTGTTTGTGATACCAAAGAAGTGTGAATAGAGTGTCTTTCTGGTGCCTTAAACTTACTATTTCATCAAATCTAAAGATCTCTGAGATTTCTATTACAAGAAGTCTATGGTGAAAAATTCTTCCAGATTTGATTCTCTAGGTTTTAACGGCATACTTAAACACATACGTAAATTTGAAATACACAGAAGTTACCCAGACTTAAGATACAATTTACTGTTTTCCCTGACTGGTACCTTAAATGGCAGTCTCAGAAGGTAAAACTCCATGAGGCAAATTTAGTAGGTGTTAAGATTCCACCTCTGAAGACAGCCTTACAACAATTTTTCAATACAACAGCAAAAATCAGGCATCTTTAAAATTTATATCACACTTTCTCTTTACCTCTGTTTTCCAACAGTAATTGCCACTAGATCAGTCACAAAATTGAGATGGCAGTGAGAACATCAACACAGGTAGAATGTCCATTCATTGAGTCAGGGTATTTATGGATAGCACAAAATCATGTGGATGAAACTGTGGTAGCTGTGTACAGGTTTCTGGCACTGGTTGGAGCAGACTGGTGTGGAACTGCAGAGAACTGCTGGGAGGAACCTCTGGTGGTCCCTTGCTACACCTCGAAGCTCAAAGCTAAACCAACTTAGATTGGGTTTCTCAACATCTTGTTGAGAATCTGTCTCAAATAACGTTATCACTCTCTATGGCTCCCAGAAGGGAAATTGTAGTCAGGTGAGTACCTGTCTCTTCTCCCAGGTAACTGGCAATAGGACAAGGACACAGTCTCAAGCTGCACAAGGGGAGGTTCAGGTTACACATGGGGAAGAAGTTCTTCACAGAAAGGGTGATTGGGCACTGGAATGGGCTGCCCAGGGAGGTGGAGTCACCATCCCTGCAAGCATTTAAGAAAAGAGTGGATGTGGTACTCAGTGCCATGGTCTAGCTGACAAGGTGATGTTCATTCATAGGTTGGACTTGATAACCTTAGAGGTCTTTTCTAAACTGGTTGATTCTGTGATTTTGTGAAATCTAGCAAAGATTTTAATATCCACAAGTATGCGAATTCCAAAAGTCTCATTGAGTCTCCATTGAGAAACTACTAGGAAAAAAAAATACTTAGAAGAAAATTAATAGAAAAAAATGCATAGCAAAGACGAAGGCCATTAGAACTCTTACTGGATCTAGGGTGTCTGAATGGTTGCAGTAAATCTTGATCCCACTATGATCCTTGATTTAATATGATATTTGAAATATGCAAGACTTATTTCAAACACTGATTCACCCCTAAAGTACATCTATCAGTTTTTGACTCACTGTATGTGTAGTCAAAGTGGGTCACTGTTCTAACACCAGAACTTATAATGGTGTACCAAGTCTGGCAGGAATGGAACTTAATTTTCTTCATAGGAGTCCCTATGATGATGTGTTGTGAATTTTTGACCAGAACAGTGTTGATAACACATGAATGATTTGTGTATTGATGAACAGTGCTTGCACATCAAGGCTGTTTGCCTTCTGCCCCCCCCAGGAAGTAGTTTAGGAATGGACAAGAACTTGGAGGGATAAACAGACACAACAGTACATTCCATGCTACGCCACACTCCACAATCCAAAGCTGAAGTGTGAAGGTCAGTGTCTTCCAAGGTCATTGTTGCTCAGAGGTAGTAAGAGATGGTGATTGATTGCCTTTGCATCACTGTTGATGGGTTTTATGCCCCTCTTTTCTTCATTTATTAAGGTATCTTTATCTGAATCAATGAGTTTTCTCACTCTTCCTTTTCCTGTTTTCTTTCCTGTCCCACCAAGGGGGTAGGACTGAGTGAGCAGCTGTGTGGGTGCTTAGTTTTCCTCTGAGTTGAATCCTCCACAAATGACCAGAAAATAGGACAGAACGGAAGCATGGAAGAATTGCCTTTTCCCCCCCCCCTTTCTATATAAATATTTCTGTACCATCACATCCCTACTTGTCCAGCTGAGTTTTACCACTCCCTCCATATAATATTATTGCTTTTACTTGATTCACACTCAGACACCTTAATTATGTTAAGGATCTCAAACACAACCATACACTTTTCTATTCATATGTGCACTATTTGAGTTTATAAATTTAATTCTTTGTGTTCAAGTTTCGCACAGAAATTTCTTTAAGGAGAAAAAAGTGAAGAGTTGGTGTTATATATGAAACAGACAGGTAGGGTTTCACTCAAGGGAACACCTCCTCTAACGATTATAATTTATAAAACAAAATATCCTGAGTATGACACTAGTCAATTTAGTCTGATATAAAACAGGGCCTGTGTTTTCTTTCCTTTATATTTTTATGATACGTAATGTCTTTATAATTTCCACCACTCACATCAAAGCTGCCAACTGCTGAGTGTCTAAATAAGTAGCATGCGAAGAAAATGAATGAATTGCTAAATGTCCCATTACGTCCATGGAGAATATCCTTACATTTGGAGTCAGGAATCTTAAAATTGAACGACAAATGAATGGTTTTCACTCCAGTGGAGTCAGGGTTTTGTCAGTGGCAATTCTATTACGCTCCGTGTTTGAAAGGAAAGAGAAAAACAGAGACAGAGAGGGGAATGAATAAAACCAAACCCACAGAAACCTATAGCAATACCTCAACTCCAGGACTGAATGACAATTACTTCAAGAGAAAGAGAGAAAAATAAATCTGGTAGAACATGATGCATCCAGAAGTATGCTGTCCCAAAGGGATGGGAATTTTTGGGGTATATATACTCCACCTAGGAGTTGGGATATAGGAAGATGAGAATTTTTACCATTTCTATTGTTTAATGAGGAATGTTTATCTGTTAATGCCTACACATGACTGAATTCTTAGGCACTATAGCTATGAATGTTAGATGAAATAATGCCCAGAAGGTCTCGTGTGTGTGCCTGGCCATATTAGCGAGATGTTAGGACTCTGTCTGGTCCAGTTTTGGTTCACAATAGATAACACATTGCCAAAACCAAGGACCATTTTAGGAGATAGAACTACCCACTCCCAGTAACTACTCCAGGTGCATTCACCCATCTTAGAAGCTTAGTGAATTCCTCAGCATAGACACAAATATATTTTGCTACTTGACCCTAATGACCAGAAATGTTCCTAGTCCCATTTAATTTCTCAGTATAGATATATTCTTAATGATTGTCATAAATTAGATGCTAAGAATAAAGTAAAATTGCCTAGACATAATTATCTACTGTCATTTTAAATGCCCTTGGGTGTCCCTTTTGGTTGCCAGTCCAAAAGAACAGAAGGATTTTGCCTACCTATAGATTGTGTCCCATCTGCCAACCACACAGCATCTCAAATGACGTTACATACTTATATGTCTAGGCAACTAGATTGAGTAGTAAGGGTGAGTTTCAGCTCCAGATTCAGAAGGATACATATGGCAGTGTTGGTAAGTTAGTTCTTGTTGCAGTCAATGGAAATTCAGTCAATGCACTGAAAAATCCTAAGGGAAAAAAAAGAAAATGTGGCTGTCTGCTTTAGAGAAAGGTGTACATGTTGACCATAATCCCCTTCGACTCTAATGGGATCTCAGATAGTGAGCTCACATATGACACCTACAATGGAGATACCTACCTCTAACTGATGGAATTCTACATGGTTAACACAACATCACCACGAATGCTGTCATTACTAATCAAGGGCCAAACAGATAGTGAAAGAAATAGTTTTCACAGGAAGAAAACAAGACCAGATCTCCACCTAAGCTCTCAAAACCATTCCATCTTTTGTTCTAGTTAAAAAGACTTTCCTCTCTATGAGACAAAGTCAGCATTAACCTGTCAAATTGTGATTGAAATTATTTAGTCCTGTCACACTGGATCACTGTTGGGATGAATGTTACCAAAAAAAGGCAAGAGGAAAGAATTGTTTTTTCTCCTGGGACATAAATGAGCATCTTACCACAATACCTGGAGAAAATCCCTCAATGTATTATGTTACTATAAGTAACTATCCAATGGGTGAAAAAAATTAAGTCTTAAATTATAATTCATGAAGTAAAACCAGGATGTCATGTTGTGTTAGGATACCCTGGGATATTATGTCTTATACAGTGTATATTAATGTGAATTGACAAAAGAAAACACTCATTGATTTATGTCACTAATTTTAGGACATGATGTTTTTTGGTTTTGCTGCTGCTCTTGTTTTTACTATTATTGTTACTGTTATTGTTATATTATCCTTGATCTATTACTGCCTTTTTCTCACCAAGATTTGACAGGTGGATAATGAATATTGTCTATTGTGCCATTACTATGATTAGGTGTGAATAGCAGTCGTTCTGCTATTGACTCATTTCTGCTATTGACAAGCTAATTCTGAATTTTTTTTTTAGCTTATCAAGATATATTGTCAGCTGAAGTATATGTGTCTTGTGGTTAGCAAGCTGATCTTTTACTAAAACTGTAGGATCCAGGCCATTAGTTCACCAGTCAATGCGTATGGCATTTTTTATTCTGTGCAATTATGCACTATGTTAGCATTCTAAGTCGTCAGTTGTGATCAAGGATGAGTGAACCCCATACAAAGCAAACATCTTGGAATAATCCTGTCATCTTCAACTAGCCAGTAGTCTGTGTAGTCAAGGTGAAGTGACAAGCCATGTGTTCATTACCTAATCCAGCCTAACCTTCTAAGTTCCCTCTATAGTGGCTCCAGAGAACGTTTCTTCCCACTTGTAGCAGACACTTGTCTTTTGCTGAGGTGGCCTAATTCTCTGTAGCTGTCCATGTCTCTCCAATGAATGCAGGAAGAGCCTGTTTAAATTCTTAGAGTGATTATAGGAGGTTTTGTGTTGGAACGGACCTCAAGAGGCCATTCTGTTTGAATTCTTGTTCAAAGCGGAGTCAGGCAAGTTTCCTAGGGCTTCCATGGAAATCTTTGAGAATGAAGATTGCAGAGCCTTTCTGCCCAACCATTTTGTCAACCTCAAGACTGCTACCAGTATCATACAGTATGATAGATATGGAAGAGGTATCCCTTAACACTTATATGTAAATGTGTTACTGACAATTTATAAAAATAAGGTGTCTTAGTGAGCCACTCAAGTTTGGCTGGTTTGGCTATTTTTTATATTTTAAGTATGGGCGCTTTTTGATTTTTATTTTTTTTCTTTTTCTTCAGTATTGGCTATGTTAACATAGGATATACTACTGCTGAAGTTCTAGCTTCTATGTAAAGCACATTTAGGGCAAAAAAGTCTTATTAAAGTGTATAGTAAAATATATAGTGAGCCAAGAGTTTTCAGTTTACAGGGCAAATTATTGTCCCTGTAAATGAAAAAGTAACCTCCAGTGGGCAATAATGCCTGAAGCTGAATTATATCCACTTTTTCATCCCATAAGTCAATAGCTTTCCACTATAAACATCAGCTCTAGTCAATATGATATGCGGCATACTGATATATTGACTAATGGTACTATTAAAAGCTCACAAAATGTCAGGAGCTGGAAATTTCTCATGCATATAGTTCTGCATTTCAGTAGATAAGGGTGCTCTGTGTAACTTATAAATCCATGCCCAGTTGGGAACAGTCTTTGTAATACTCCCCTTTGTGTTATCCTTAAGGATGCACAAGTTCCCCAATGTCTCCATTCCCACGTGGATTTTTTTTTCCTTCTTTTTGTAAAATAGACTTTCTTATTCTGTAAAAGAAGTCATCCAGAAAATTCTGTGTTGCAAGGCAACCAAAAGAGGTAACGTACAATTATTCTTTCTCTTCATCATATAAAACATGACATAGAGTGAAGTTTTTCTTTTTGTCTCCTAGAGTGAAGACACTGAGTCATATCTCCTTTGCTGACAGAGTGCCTCTGAAGAATGAATTTAGATGGCAGGTAAATGAAAAGCAACTTCCTAAGTTTTCAAGCTGTGTTTGTTTAAGAAGTAATGCTCAAGGTCAAAGGTAACTTCTGGGATTTAGCGAAGAGCTGGGAAGACCCTTTTGGCCTGGGGAACACCTAGAGATCATTATTATCTCCAACCATTCATTTGTCCCAAATAGATGCCTTATGTAAAGGTGATCTTTCTATCTGAAGCAGAACAGAAACAAAGCTTATGGTCAAGTAATTTACATTTACTTTGATCCAAAAATTTCTAGAGAAGTAGAATATTTTCCTCATTTTTGGTGGCTTTGTTGGGTTTTTAAAGCTTTCCAAAATTAAGAAAAGACATGGATGCACAGAAGCCAATTGAATTGACAAGAAAATTCACATACATACATGAATCAGGTGTTTTCAGTGCTTAGTAGATTTTTTGGCATATGAGGGTACTATTTGCACCTACAATTGTATTAACAGTGTGAGTAAATTGGGAATGAAAATGTACATGCATTTGTGAACCTGGTCTGAAGTGCCTGACAGTTTGTCAATCACTACTCCAACATCTTGCAGTCTTGTTAGTCAGACAGATCATTTGAATTTTGTTCAGCTATACAAATGCCACTTTTCATCTCACTAGTGGCTGCTCACCATGCGTGTCATATGACATCATTTGTTGACAGTCTGAAAAGTCCTTCACGATTAAGAACAGCAAGCAGAGGAATAGTGATGTTGGTTGTGTTATTAACCAGATGTGTTTTTCAAGAGAAATAACTAAAAGGTGTAAGCTAATAATGGCATTCTCATGAAAAAAAATGAGCTCATTTCTCATTTTTAGAATGTATTTCTTTTCTCCAGTTGTTTCTATTGCAGGTTGGAAAACATTTCTGTATGTGTTTTTAGTTCTGTCACTTTTCCTGCAAGCAGGTCATTTTTCCCTTTCATGGAAAACATATTTTTTAATAGCATTTATTTATTAGAGTACAAGATTTTCATGCAAGCCAAGGACCTAAGAGCATGTACCATTTCAGAAACCTACATACACCATGTCTATTCTGACAAACCTGTGTTAGAAGATCTTTATCCTGTGCTTCTTGTGCATTGACAAATTAACTTTAACAGACACCCAAGAGGGAATAGCAGTTCACCACAGAAGTTTTAAATTGGATGATCAGTGTCTTGGAATGTTTAACAGAAATAGCAGCAGTCAGGAGAAAAAGGTTTTATCCCTCTGACACATTCAGCATTTTTGGCACCCCACTTGCTGAGTGTGGTTCAGCATGGAAATGCACGACCATGGAGGATTTTGGGAAACACCATTTACTTTCAGTACTCAGCTGACAGAGAATAATGAGAAGGTGGAGAGTAAGAACTATAAATCCCACTGCTCTGCAGACTTTTTCTAAATTCAAAGTCTTTCAGGTTTAGATGAACATTTTTTAAGCACTGATTTTTGTCCCTTTTGATTTTAAATGTATCTATTTCATTTATGAAAAGTTAAAATGTTTACGAAAAGAGAGTCACCTCGACTTCTTTTAAAAAAACCAGCTTAATTATAAATCCCGTTTTCTATCAAAGAGAGATTAGATAGAAATTTTTCAATCTAACCTATAAATAGCCATGATTTATACTGATGCATTTAACCTCACTTTATTAGTTGAAAAAATAGGTATAATGATAATTATTGCTATTCTCACAGGAGCTGTGAGCATGAATGGACGTTCTTTAAGTATGCTAAGATGTGAAATGACAGATAATGGATATGTCTAAAGTATCCTTTCTTTGGGTTATACCTGCCAAAGGCAAATGCAGCAATGGGAATTACTACACACAATATCTCATTTTGGTATCAAACTTTTCTTATCAGCATGGTTTATAAAATAATTATCATAGACTTTAATTTTATTACCCAAGAAATATATTAAAAATGTAGATCTTTTATAATTTCTTCAATTAACAGTAGACACTTCTTGATTACTTTCTAATTAAATCATTTCACTCCAAGACTTGGTAATTACAACAAGAAGTTATTAAAATTAGAAAACATTTGCTAACTCAGTACTTTTGATTATTAAGCCTTTATCGCTTAATATCGCCAAACAGTCTATGAAGATATATGAGGTTGGAAACTGAATTTAATGTATTCAGCTATGATAATTAACCACAGGTGTTCCAAACAATGCAATGCCTCTTTCCTGTCAGATAGTTTCCTATGAAATCTATTGTTTCTGTCACTGAACTGATTTTTCATCTTATTAAGGTATCTGTCTATTGACAACATATTATTGTTCCTATTACAGGGAAGAATACTCTTGATACTATTCCATTCATCTGGAAGATATAGCAATGAATAATATAATTTATATGAATAATGAACAATATAATTTATATTAATCGGTCTCTATGTAAGATAAAACACTCCATACATATTTACATACAATTTTCAAGTATGGTGTGTCCCCATGTACATGAAAAGGAGTCAACAAACAATGTCCTTAATAACAATAAGAGAGAATTCTGTTCAAGGACAGTATAACAAAAAAAAATTGCACTGAAGTAGAAGAAATATCTAATATTCAATGTGCTCAGAGAAAAGAAGGGTCAGCAGCTTTCCAAAATCTCAAAGAAAGAAAGGGACAGAAGAAAGAGAAAGTAAAGAAAGGGGAAGTAAGGAAGGCAAGAAGGGAAGGGAAGCTTTGGGAAGGTTTGGGAAGGGAATGTTTGGGAAAGTTTGGGAAGGAAAGGTTTGGGAAGGGAAGGGAAGGCAAGGCAAGGCAAGGCAAGGCAAGGCAAGAAACTTATAGTATAAACAGCTTATGTCCAACCACTTAACAATCATTTGACATGGCTGAAGAGCTGAGGTGACCCAGGACTGTCTCATGGGAGTCTCCACTAACAAATGGGGAGAAATCTTCACTCTAGAACAATAGATAAAATTTTCTACTGGAAATAGAGGAACAAGAAAACATCTTGGATATTTAAGGCTACTGTCATCCTTCTAGATAAATTCTTCACAATCTAACTGAGCTTCCAAAAAGAAAACTCTTATTTCGACCATCCTTGAAGTTGTTTGCAGTTAAATACTCTCAAGCTGGTAGGCTGATGGAAATGTTGAGCGAAGGAGTCAACCACACATAAAGAGTTAGACTTGGATTAATCCTGCTAATTTGTGAAGCATCTGAGGGCTTTTAAGTTGGAATATAGTTGCCTTCAGCTCCCTGTCTAGTCAATGAAGAGAGATAACTCCCTTCACCAGTTAACTGAGATCAGAGGAAGGCTGAATTAACCTCCAGAGAAATTAAGCTCCTGCTTTTAACATCACAGAGTATTTTGTATGATTATAACCAGTCAGGTGCTTAGGGAACAATGAATCTAGGCCTTTGTGAGTGTGCTCCTCAGTGTTTGGTTAGACAGTTTGGACAGGTCCTTCATTTTTATTTTTTTTTTCTTTTCTTTTTTCCTCCCATGGACAGCAAACATTGGAATCTGCTTGTGTTCAAAATTAAGAATCTTTCAGGATTTCAGGCAACTCCTCTTTCCCTTTCTATCATCATCTGATAAAGAAAGTAGTCAAAGAAATTAAGTAATAGCAAATTTGGAAACAGGCATTTAAAAAAAAATAAAAGAGGGAGATTCATAAATACTTCTGTTTACCAGAATTTTGAATACAAACCTCTGAGTGAATATAATCTGAATCAACACACTTTTTTAAAACTATCTGAGAATCTTAATGTAATTGGTTTAACTTTCTCAGATTCATAGAGCATCAGCAAGTATTATCTGCCTTTTCTTATGGACCTCAATAAAAAGTCATAAGGCTTAATTAATGTGGATCATTTTAAGAACCTTAGATTAAAAGTGATATCTAAGTGAAAAAGCACTGCCATTAATGTTTATGTTCAATGCTTTGCAAGCTTGCCAGATGGCTTTATTTATTTTTTTATTTACTTATTTTTATAGGGAATTAGTCATAACAAAGAAAGTAAATAAATGCTGGCATTATGGCTATTTCTATATGACACAGATTTTACATCATTTCACATAATGATCAGAATTCTTAAATGACCCTGCCATTACGCAGTGTCCTTATGATGCCTATTTTCCAACAATCATCTTTACAGCCTCACCTAATCCTGAATTCTTCTACCCCTGTAACAGACCTCTGCAAACATGGTTCAGTAGTTTCCATTCTTTATTGTCCAGTATTAATTCCAGATCATTTATAAGCTGTTCTGCAGCAGAGCTTTGATAACTTCAGCAGAGTCACACTGGCTAGGAAGTAACTGGGTGTTTCTGACAGTTACCCATAAGACTCCACAGAAAATCAACTCCATTTTTTTGCCTACTTGTGCATCATCAGTAGCAATCTTACCCTAAGCAATAAAAGAATAAAAATATTTGAAAGTGCGATAAATGGAGGACAAAACATTACATGTGAACTTTCTCTAAAAGAAAATCGTGTTGCTTTTATTTTTTATCTTTTTTTTCTCCCCAAAATATCCATATCCAATTTGCCACACATTTTATGTTTCTTTCATTATGAAGAGAGAGTTTTCCCTGTCCATCATGTTTTAGAGGTTTTCCATAACAGTAAGATATTGCCAAACAAAAATGTCAATGAATAAATCCCTTATTTGCACCTCTCTGACCACAAAGACACTGGACATTGGAGTGGGTCCAGTGGAGGCCACCAAGATGATTACAAAGATGAAGCAACTCTCCCACGTGGAAAGGCTGCGAGAATTGGGTTTGTTCAATCTTGAAAAGAAGAGGCTTTGGGGTCACCTAATTGCAGCCTTCTGCTTCTGGAGAGAGACTACAAGCTAGTTGGAGAAGGACTTTTTACAAAAACGTAGTAGCAGAACATGAGGGAATGGATTCAAATTGAGAGTAGGTTTATATTGGATATTTTGAAGAAATTCTTTACTGTGAGGGCAGTGAGGCACTGGAACAGGTTGCCCAGATAAGTTGTGGCTGTCCTATCCCTGAAAGTGCTGAAGGCTAGGTTGGACAGGGCTTGGAGCAACCTGGTCTAGTGGAAGATATCCCTGCCCATGGCAGGGGGCTTGGAACTATGTGATCTTTAAGGTCCCTTCCAACTCAGACTATTCTATGATATTATGATTTCATGATCTTATGAAACTAAATCCTTCCTTTTTGAACCAAAATATTGCTGAATTCACAGAATGAACCTTTCCTGTTCTGACATAATTTAGCTGATAATGTTGGTACCCTTACTACCTGAAAATTCAAAAGACATTTGGTATTTCTGAAAGAAGGTATGGACTTGTGCTTGAAGAGGAACACTAACTTGCCTATACATAGGCATCCAGGACTTCCCTTTCCTTTCCTTTTAGCTGAAATTTCATGTGGGAGACTGAGCTAGAAAATCACACTTACTTTTGGTACGACCCAGCAATCCCACTGGCTCCCACAGGGTCAGATCTCTACAACTACTTCAAGAGAAGGGCTTCTGGATCATTTACTAGAGCACAAATCTTGCTTCCTACTTGCCACCTCTCCACTTTGACTATCTCACTACTAACAGGTAACCTATTTCAGAATGGCTTGCTTGGCCTATGATTGTGGTCTTACTGAGATGTACCTTTGTCTTGCAGAGAGGTGACTCCTTTGATTTCAACATAATCAGACATATTGTAAGGTCTTGCTGGGCATGCATGTTCATAGCTCTTGTTTGAATTAGGGCTTTGAAGTTTCACCAGAAGATTGAGATTTGAGTCCAGGAAAAAGTAGTAGGCCTCGTGAGATGGATTTTATACACCATCAGACTCATAACAACACTGAACTAAGAAACGATGGAGAAAAAGACAGTATGTAAGAGAATTATTTGACAATTAAGACAATAATTAAGAGAAGCACTTTCTAACTTACTGTTTTGAGGGAACAACTTGCTCAGTCCTTTGCAGACATAAAAAATGGAGTCAAAGGTTGGACTCGATGATCTTGGAGGTCTTTTCCAACCTAAGTGATTCTGTGATTCAGTGAAAAGAAAAAAGAAAAAAACAAATAAACAAGATCTAGAACAAGGGAAAATCTGGGTGCTTATGTATGTGACATTGATTTTCCACAGCCATCCATATACACAGGATTACACCACACAGCATTACACCACATTACCCTTGTTTCAAAGATGCCCTTAAAAATCTGAAGTGTCTCTTGCTTAAAAATATCAAATCCCTGCTGAGATGCACTTAATGTGTTGCACCTGTCTATAAATACTCTTCCCTGCTCACCACCTTTTGCAGGCAGATGCTCCCTTGTATGATTATTGGAACTGATAGGAAATTTTTCAACATTTGTTGACATTGCCATCAGAAAAGACTGATTCATGGAAACAAAAACTTTTCTCAGAAATCTGGCATATTTGGTGGATCTTAGCTATGTCAGGAAATAATCACAGCTGCCTCATAAAATCCAATATTCCAGTAATGATGGGAGACTCATGTTCAAAAGTCTAGTCTGCTTATTTCCAAAAACAGACTGTTTCTCCCACGTTAAAGGAGGGCTTCACACACAGTATGCTGCAGTGTTAGGTCCTTCCAGTTGACTGTACTTGAGGAACTGAAAATATTCTTCAGCTAGAATGTATGGCTGTTTGCTATCCGGTTCTTGTCATGAGTGACTCTCAGGACAGAACTTCTAAACCTTATATTTTGCAGTCAGTTGTTCTAGTATAATATGCTGAAAAAATGAACAGTGAGTAAAATTGTGCCCCGGGTCCTGACCTCAGGCTCTATTTTTAACAACACCTGTAAAATCAATTTAATTTCTCCAAATTTACACAAATGTAATTGACAACAGAACTCAGCCTTTTATCTCTCCATGTATCATCGCTCTCAGTACTCTCCAAGTGCTAGTGCCAGCACACTGCTACTGAGAATAGATCATCAGGGTGAAATGAATTTCTTCGCGATTTATTACACGATCCCTGATGAAATACAACTCTCTGGTAAAGACATGGACCTTCCTTCCAGAGCCACAGATCTCAGTTGTGCTGCTGTGGCCTCCACACATTCATCAGTCTAAATTATTTGATACTATTTAATTAGTCTAATCAAAAGGCCCAGCATTTCTTGTAACTCTGCTCAAAAAAAGAGCAGAGGAAAAAAATCAGTGCTTTGTTTACTTACAATGTTGCTCCAGACGCATGAAGACACACCAAAATAACTGCTGTTTATTTTACAAGATGGAAAAAATATTGAACGCCCTCTGGTCATAGAAGCCATTTTCTTTTGGGATTACAAGTGCAGAGATGAATTAGGTACACTTAGGATCAATATCTGTTTCTCTTCTCGGCTCAAGATGGGATTTGTCAAAATTCGAGAGCAGCTTCTATTGAGTGTCAGCTACAAATCCTTCCAGTACTGAGTCATATACTCATTGAAAGTTGAAATATAAATGGCAAAGGGCTTTTTCAGCTACAATGTCTGAGGTCAGAATGGTAGATCACCTTTCTTCCTTCTTTTTAATGAGCTTTGGTTTGATGAAGTGACCTTGCAGGTCTGGAATGTAAGGACGTAAAGGGTCTTTACAAGCTCTGGCTATGTCAGGTTCCATGTAGCAACAGCTCCAGGAAGCAAAAAGCACAACACAGTATAATGGAGCATTGATAACTGAAAGATACAGCACATACTGAGAGGATTTTAATTGAATCTTGAATGTGGTCTGAATGCAAGGGGAAGAAATAGCTATGGCTACCAGGTTTCAGCATGGTCAACAAGTGTTAACCAGCTGCATGACATTCCTGGACACAGCACATGAAAAATGAGGGGGTGCTACACTGTTGAGAATGTTAATGTCTATGGGAACACCCTCCTCTTTAGATGAGATGGGGTCCTAATCCAGGAATCTTGAAAACAGATCATGCTCCATCAACTATTTGAAAACTGAAACAACCTCTGAAGACAGAACCAGGATGAAGAATCAAAAAGACATCCTTCAAGACTGGATTTTGCTGAGTAGTTTGGAAAAACTTATCTTTTCTAGAAGAACAAAACACTCCCAGATTCCACTTGACTATAGAACATTGATCTGGTCATTGGTTTCCTGGCCAGGGTAAAAGTAGTAAGAACAAAGAAATGTAATCTAGATCCAAGTTTGTTTTTTTATTATTTTGCTGATGTTGTTGTTGTCTTTGTTTGTTTGTTTGTTTTTAAGGGGGAGTTTGTTTGGGTTTTTTTTTGGTTGGTGGGGTTTTTTTGTTGTTTTGTTTGTGTTTGGTTTTGTTAGCCTATTTTTTAAATAAAATAAAATAATAGTAATAATGATAAAAAATTACTCAATTCCTTAGAAGTTTAAAAAGTTTCCAATTTATTTTGCTTTCTTTAGGATGCGTGTTCAATACTGACTTTATAAGAATTCTCTTTGGCATTAAATATCTTTGTATGAGGGTGATCAGCTGCTCTAAGGAGGGTGAGTCTGCAAAATAAGAGGTCGTTACTTAGATGGATAGACACAGACAATTTTTTAATGGCACATATGACCATCAGGTTATGCATCCCGATGTGCTGCAGAACACCACAAAATTCACCCAGTTCTGTCTGCAGATGAAGGGACAGAAAGATATTTCCCTGTAGTATCACTTTTCATAACTGAAGCAAATGCTGAATTACCTTTTCCACTTAGGATGATTGGATTCATACCTGGGACATCTGTGTGGCAGATGAGGCACTCTGTTTCAGAGGAGGTTGAGTTTTCAGTAAGTGTACTACATTGGTGCACCTCTAATTGTCAAAAACATTGAGTCTGCGTCTTATTTATGCATTATTACCTCAAAGAAATTAACTAGGGAATTTGGATTGAAGGAGCTGATTCTTTTTGTTAAGTGGCAAAAATACTGTATAATTAATATTGAAGCCAATAACAAAGCAAAACTAGGCTTCTCATCCTTGAAACTTCACTGACTGGAAAAATTAGCCTTCTCTCCCTCTCGCTCACTCTCCCTCTCTTTTCTTCCTCCGTCTTTTTTTTTTTTAATTATAACTTGCTGAAGCACTCGATAATACCCTTTAATCTCCTTTAATAACTACCCTATCCTAGATTTTTCTAAGCATCCTTTTGCACAGCATCCACAAATCCAAGAATGAATTGCTGTTAAGATTGACTGACTGACTGATCTCTGAGCTCTGCCAATTTACTGATCCATGGCTTGTTCCTGTGGTTCCTTGTGTTCATTGTAGACTGAAGGATGGGAGGGGAATGGGGAAAGGCAGTTATTCTCTCCTGTAGAGCCGCCACCTGTACTCAGCTCGTCTGACTCAGCCTTGTGAGTTGACAATAGCACTTTAAGGAGCCCACTGAAGTGAAAGGCAGGTTGACCTTGCAATGTCCAGAGATAGCAGAGTCATTTTTGCGTCTCCATAAAGGTATAGAGAAAGATAATGGAGGCAGAGTGATAAAATAACTGACTTTATGGCCGTGGAGTTCTCTGACTACAATTTACTTCCCTACATTTCAAGAGGTGCTTGAATTAAAAAAGAAAGAAGTGGTATTCTTACATCTTTCCTCACTTTTATTCTTTCTGATTACTCATCTTAGTTAAGGTGTCTCTGAATAAGCAATGAGTAAGATAGAGAGTGCTGGTTTTAATGCATTTTGATTCTACATTTTGTAGGTCAAATTAGTCAATATCTATTGTTGGTCATATTTCCTTATTTCGTTATCTCTATCTCATTTCTTGTATAATTTTCTTAGATGTTTTATAAGACAGACATTTCCTCTCAAGGACCTCACTAAGTTTTCCTCCATATTTGGTTACTGTGCTTACTAGGTAGAGTCTTCTTATGAAACCAGCTGAAACAGAACCCTATCAAAAATGATCCATATACAAAATTCTGCCCATAGATGTACTACAGTTATTAGTTGCTACTAATCCTGTAATCTACAACATTTCTGGATCTAATTCAATTCTGAGTTCTGCCTTGAAAATGCAGCAGGTAAATGGTGGTGTAATGAATGCAAGTAGTTAATACCTTCCACAAAGTTTTATTAGCAAAAAATGTATGACAGGTGGCTCAAGACAGAGAAGCAGCTATGCTAGAACCAAGATATATAGCCAGAAACTATGATATATGCAGATGGTCCAAATAGGTGGATTTTCTTCAATTTCCTGCTTATGATCTCCCATAAAAAAAACTTTGTTTAAAGCATTGAGTGAATAACAGGAGAACAGAGCATAAAGATGTAAGACAGGTATCTGAGCTGACAGATCCTGTTCCTGGATACAGAATGCAATTACACCTTATGATACAATTATATATTTATTAGGTCCTTCTTTAAAATTAGTCCATTTTCCACACTCATTTCTTCTATTATTATCACGCTATTCCAGAATATTTATTTTCTTGTTGTTAGAGTATTTTATAACCAGATTAAAAATATGCATGGTCAGTGGATCTTTTTTTTTCCTAAGCAAAGGAAATGTGATGTTTTATTTATTCAGGAATTTCAACAGTCAGTTGACATTTACCTATCGATAGGTAGATAAATACATAAGAAAGTACACAGGACAGAACAAAACCAAACAACTGCCCCCTTCTCCCCAAAACTCTGCTCCCATATTGTCTCAGAAAATTACAACAGACATGATAGAACATTTATAAATCACAACTCTGGTCATGTGTCACTTCATTCTCTGCCAGATTGCTTCTCTGGTTAAGTCAAATTATATTTGGCACTGGGATATTCAGTACTTTCAATTATATGTTATGAAGTTAAGTTAGTTGCCAAACAATACTTATTTTTTTTTCTGTAGTCCATAAAATGTTAAAAGCATGTCCAAAAATTATATCCAGATCTGTAGGTGCAAGGCAAAAAGTAAACTACATCAGAATGGGGACAGCTCTCTAGGAAACAGACAGTCAACCTGCTTGGTAATCAGAAGCAAAAATGAAGAAAACAAGACTCAGTTGGTATATCTCAAGTATCTGACCAATCCCAACAGACTTGAGAATAAGTTTGTCATTGTAGTTCTGCCTTGGAACACATCTGCCTTGAGCTGTGTCCAGATTATTAAAATAGTGAGTTTAAGCCAGTCACACAATTGACAAATTATGATGCCTATTTAACGATGTTTAAAAGACACGTCAAGTTAAGAGGTCCTAAATTAGGAACTTCATCAGCTTAGATTTTTTCTGGAGTCAGTAGAAGAGGAAAAGATGTTCTGTAGACTCACTGAGCACACCTGAGATTTGAGGAACCTGTAGCTTTCGGATTTTTTTTTCCATTTGACCAAAACAGGAAACAATGACAACTGTTCTTATTTGACAACATAAAATTAAGAAGCCAAGGCATATAGAGAGGTGGTTTTGTTCACTGTTGTTTTTTTTAGGAAATATTCTTTTCAAAGATGTGTGAGATATAGATATGTGCAAATGTTTAAGGGTAAAAACATCCATGGAATAGAATCCTACGAAGAAGCAGAAAGATCCTTCACCTTTTCAATAACAACAGATCTCTACCAAATTCAGAAAAAAAAATCCATATATAATTTAAAATTTATATTAGAATGTACGGGAATAAGATGATTTCAATTTTTCATCAGGGAATTTTGTTTCTGATCATAGACTAAAAGAAAAAAGATTAAAAAAAAAAGTATTTCAGGGCCTTGAAAAAAATTTGGAAGTTTACAAAGGACCAGATCAAAACAACAAAAATTTCCAAACATAGTCAGAAAATTCAGGGAACCAGGCAAAGAGGCATGGGATTTTTAGAGAGAGAGAAATAAACTAAATCAAACAAACAAGTAAAAACACCCTCTTAATACGTTAAACAAAATCCTGAGGGTTCATTAAAGAACAGTGCAGTATAACTGAGAGATGTAGAATTCATATACAATTGCTTCATGACTTTTGTGAAGTGATTGATTATATGGATAATTAATGACAAAGAAAACTATTAGATTCAAAACTTAAGCTTTAACTTGAATATCACTTAGAAGTGGTCAACCTATTACAGAACAAAAAATCTTACTTCATTTATGTATATTTTATAATTACATTTCCAGGAAGTTTTCGGGGCATCTACGTATGTGAACCATAGTGTGAACAGAGGTTCAGCGCCATTTCAAACCAGAAAACTTAAAAAATTCTTAGTGTGAAGAAAAAAAACGTTTTACTAATTCTCAACTATCTTATTATAAAAATGTCTAATGAACTACCTTAAAATATATATAACTGTTGGTAGTACAAGATTATCTTATTGAACAGAAGGCAAAAGATGATTTGTCTTTAAGCATGCTTTTTGATGTCAGCCGACAGACATTTGCTAACCCATTTCTCAAATTTGAGAAATTTCTCAGTTATGAATTTTCCCATCTTGAAAAGCAGTCACCTTATTTTACATTATTATGACTAAAACCAAGCAGGCTATACAATACCTGTAGATTTGGGCTCACTTCACTGTGCCAGCTATACTGTTGACTTGGGAATCTTTTAATATTTTCTAATATTGAATAAGTGAATATTAGTAACTACAGTAAATGGTATAGAACAAAACAACAGATTAATAAGAAAGTTGGGGATTCCTTTAAAAAGTGTTAATTCTAGCACAAACAACAGCATTTGAGAAACAGGAATTGCGTAAGTCAAAGCAACTGAATTCAAATTTTTGCATAGGTAGGAGGCATGGGCTCCACTAACTTGTATCCTAGACCAAAAGAAAGGAGACAGATTTATTTCCTTACTTTTATTGTTGTGTTTTAATGGACAAGCTGCTTCACTGGCTCAGTTCTCTCTCTGGTTGATTATATTCAGACTGGCATTCTTCAAGGACATGCATCAATTCTGTATCTGCACAATGCCACCCTGAATCCAGTCATGGGCTTTTAGAAATGACTGAAATATAGATAGTAAGGAAAAAAAAGAGACTTACATCTCAGCTGTAGTGGAGTGGGTTTAGTGTTCCGCAATGCTTGGCTGCCTTATTATTAATTAACAAACAGCAGCACTATGTTCCTTCTTTCTTTTCCCCTCCTTGATATGAGTTGCAGCATGAAGGCAGCTCCTACCAAAACCACTTTTTAATTTCATGGTATAAATTGGGATTTTTACGCTAGTTAGCAATAAATAAACAAAGACTTTCTGAATGATTGAAATGGAATTTCTGAAGGAAAAAGCAACAAATAATTAGACTTCTATATCACTAATTATTATTGGTGGCTTGAACAAAATTATATTTCTGGCCTATAGAATTTCTAATCAGTAAAGTCACAGCATCATAATATGATCTCTTCAAACAGATTTATTTTTCAGATGACTGGTTCCTAATGCCATTTTGGCATTGCACAGTTCTGCAACGGTTGGTTATATTTGTCTCCTGCCTTTAAATGTATTGTTTACTATTTTTACAAATTATTATTTGTAGCATGATAATGAATAGAAACTGTAGTCACATGTTAAGGGTGCAGCGCACCAGGAATTATACCAAAGGAGAGTTAAAGCCTGTCCCTGATGCAGATGTTGCAATTTAAGAAAATTATATAACATTTAGATATACTAGAAGCCCTCATGTCTAAGCCATGCTTACCTATTACACTTCTTCCATATATTTGTAAATGTCTGTGAAAAATAATCAAAGCAAGAAACTTGGGCTTGGGGGCATTTTTGCACCCAACAACAAAGTAAAGAAATTGCACCTGGGAGGTCTCTAGTTAATGATGCAAACATGGTTTCATCACGGTTAACACTACACAGTCAAGGCCTTTAATTTAAAAGCCTGGTTACCACAGATGATGAATCAACCTTGAGGAGTGTCCATGAACTGCTAGGTCTTTTCTAAATGTGAGTGATTCAACATAAAAGGAGCATGTAACGTTCTCCCTTATGTCTTTCACTTAGATGTAAACATGGAAAAACATCATATCGAAATCATCCTTCATATTAAAGATTAATAGAGTTTATAAAGGTCAGTCAAAAAGCTAAATGTGGTTTGTGTCCCTTGATAATACAGTTCAGCCCATTTTAGTAACAACTGAAAACTCAAAGTTTCCCACCTGGAAACTCAAAGTTTTCACTTGATTTTGATAAAAGAGAAAGCTGTTTAATCTTCACTATGGACCTCTGTTATGAATGTGGTGATCAGTGTAACCAGAGACCACTGAGACGAATAAATAGGAAAATGGGATGGCTAGATAATAAATTTTGAGATGGTGAATAATGATAGGAAAATGGGATGACTAGCTTATAAATTTTGAGATGATGAAAGATGTTATACCTGGGGATGACAAATATTTTGAATGTAAAGCTTGTGTACTTAAACACATATGGATATTACAAGCACCCCTTTTTTTTTTTTCAGCTCCATTCAGGACTGTTAAAGAAATGAAGAGCCAACACCAAATTAGGGTGAAATGATGAGTGACAGATAGGTGGCAAGACATGGGTATGTTAGCGGGTGGTTGTGTCCTTTCAATCACATCTAATGAGGCTGTGGTATTCCTTGCTAAAAAATGGTACAAATGGAAAAAAAGATAACACTGATTGAAAGACTTAGGCTAATTACGTAAAATATACACTTAGATCTTTCAACTAAAGGCCACATCTGTGAATACAGAATTCTCTCAAAATGCTGGAGATTAGGAGACTTTTGAACAAGTTTTCTACAAGCTGGAACACTATTAGAGAGTATCAAATATAGCGACCTGTTCCTGTGTTCTTCCCTAGGCATTTGCTTTTGGTCACTCACAGAGAAAACACAGTGGCTGAGCTGAATGCTGGTTCAATCCAGTCCTGTTATCTCTATGTTTCTGTGGTCTGAGGCTGTGTGGGGTGAAAGAGGGGAGCAGAGCAAAGCTGAATGCACCTGGGGCAGGAACAAACCCTTTTACTAAGAGGTGCCAGTAAGGAGATGGAAATGTATCCACGTGGGATTGTACTGCTGTGCCCAAAGTGAAGCAGCACAGAGGGGCTTCATGCCTCAAAACCTGTGGCACGGAGGTCCCATCAGGTGGAAAAGCCAGCAGTGCAGCAGATGCCATAAATACACATTGCAGACTCTGAAACATTTCTGGAGAGCTTCATCAGAACGGAAGCAAATGCTGCCAGCCATTCCCATACAAATGACTGTACCTGGCTTGGCTACAGTATACTAAACAACTGCAGAAAGCAACAAATCACCAGTCTGTTTGTGACAGGTCATCCCAGCTAAATCAAGTTGTCATTTATTTTTGACTTGCTCTTGCCCCAGGATCAGTAGCTGTTTCTTTCAGGTTGAGAATGGAGCAATTTGAAAGTGCAAAAGCCTATTAGAAAAAATGGCATGAAGGGTTAGTTATAGCAGTGGCGGTTGCACTTTGTCATCTGTAGTTAACCCTTTTGCCCCAGGGCTTCAGAGACTTTCTGTATGGTTCACAGGTCACTCAGAAGCTTTGCTGCAAGTAAGCATTTAAAGGTGAAACCTGGGAGCAAAACTGCCATCAAGGCACGGGGGGAGGTGTCTGTGTGTGTGGCAGAGGGGAGTTGTTAATCCAGATAATATTGTAAATGGAAAGGAGTTCCCTAGGGGGAAAAAAAAATAAAATTTCTTGTTGTGTTTGGTAGCATAAAATGCCAATCAGTTAGGGGACATAGACACTTTCAAACAGTGTTTCAGTTGTTTCAGTCAGATTCCCTGCATCACTACTGCCTTTTGTAGTCTTATACAAACCAGAGACCTCTGCTGAATCCTGAGATCGGTTGTATCAGGGGCTATGATCAAAAAAAAAACCAAAAAGGGCAAAAATTATTTGTATGAAGTTTTCGTCAATTCCTCAGAAACAAGAGAAGGCAAGAGGAAGTTAAATGGTTTGTTCTGTAAGGAAACCAAATAACTCTTCTCTGGAGGAGGTTTAGATTAAATATTAGGAGGGAATTCTTTACTGTGAAGGTGGTGAGGCACTGGAATAGCTTACCCTGAGAAGCTGTGGGTGCCCCACCTCTGGAAGTGTTCGAGGCCAGGCTGGGTGGGGACTTGGAGCAATCCAGTCTAATGGAAGGTGCTCTTGCCCAGAGGGGTTGGAACAAGATGATCTTTACGATCACTTCCAACCCAAACTGTTCTGGGATTCTGTGATTCTATGATCCAGACTCATATCCAGAAAACCAGTACCTGACATCTATGTATAGATCCAAGTGTTTAATGGAAAGGTTACTGAAACTGTGGCTTCAGTTTTGATTTAAACTAGGCTTTCTGCAGAACATATTGTTTATCTGCTATGCTTCTTGTTCTGACTGCTTTTCTGAACACTTTAAAGCTTGGCTATATTTGACATATACCCATGGTAAGATTAGGTGAAAGGTTTCCATCATTTTCTCATTACTGAGCTAAAGATACTCAGTCTGACCTGCTTGTCCTTTTGGGTCAGTGTGGTTGAAATAGCAGGATTGAGGAAGGAATTAAGTGTTTTCCTCATGTGATCTGCTAGGCACTGAGCTGGCATAGATACATGGATCTGTAATGCCAACCTCAAGAAAAAAAAAGACTTTTGTGCATTTGCCTGTCAAGATGGTATGTGTATTTCAGATACATAGTAAGACTGAATAAAACAGTTCCTACTACTACTATTTGGTTATTCAAACATTTCTGCAAAAGCACATGTCAGAAGGGCTTACCTTAAGAGTGTTAGAATCACAGAATCATAGAATCAACTGGGTTGAAAAAGACCTCTGAGATCATCAAGTCCAACCCTTGCTCCAACCCGGCCACAGTTACCAGACTATGGCACTGAATGCCATATACAGTCTCAACTTAAAAACTTACAGGGATGATGAATCCATCACCTCCCTGGGCAGCCCATTCCAATGTCTGATTACTCCCTCTGTAAAAACTTTCTTCCTAATATTCAACCTAAACCTCCCCTGGCAGAGCTTAAGACTGAACCCTCTTGTCCTACTGCTCATTGCCTGGGAGAAGAGACCAACCCACACCTGGCTACAACCTCCTGTCAGGGAGTTGTAGAGAGTGAGGAGGTCTCCCCTGAGCCTCCTCTTCTCCAGGCTGAACAATCCCAGCTCCCTCAGCCTCTCCTCATAGAACTTGTGCTCCAGTCCCTTCCCCAGCCTGGTTGCTCTTCTCTGGACCTGCTCCAGCACCTCAATATCCTTCCTGAACTGAGGGGCCCAGAACTGGACACAGCACTCTGGGTGTGCCCTCACCAGTGCTGAGTCCAGGGGAAGAATCACTTCCCTGGACCTGTTGGCCACACTGATCCTGATCCATTGGCCTTCTTGGCCACCTGGGCACACTCTGGCTCATGTTCAGCTTCCTGTCAATCCAAACTCCCAGGTCCCTTCCTGCCTGGCTGCTCTCCAGCCACTCTGTGCCCAGCCTGTAGCGCTGCAGGGGGTTGTTGTGGCCAAAGTGCAGGACCCGCCACTTGGCCTTGTTGAACCTCATCCCATTGGAATCAGCCCAACTCTCCAGTCTGTCCAGGTCCTTCTGAAGAGCCCTTCTGCCTTCCAGCAGATCAACACTCTCCCCCAACTTGGTGTCATCTGCAGATGTTAATATGCTATTCTCTGTTATGGGATGCAGGCATTCCAAAAGCAGTGTCAGAATAATTACAAATTTGCCCATGGTGGGTGTTGTGGGCTTTTTTACCTTTTTTTTTTTTCTTTTTATTCAGGTTTCCTTGTGACACATAAACATGTAGAGTTCTGCCTCTTACTCTGTTAACCTGAGATATTGGTAATATGTTGGATATCCTAATCTGAAGAACTAAAACATTTCCTTCTCTATCTCCTACTGTTCCCCTGAGATCATGAATGCCTATAGTGTGACAGTGCAAGTGTCTATATTGCTCCCCTTATGGCCTCAGTACAACTTTGCTGTAGCCTTTTTCCTGCTTTTCACTTGGCTTTTCTAAATTTCCTTAGGCATCTTAAGTTTACTTTCAAAATAAAACAAGGCTGACAGATTTGAACTCATCTCTGATATCACAAGGAAGCAATAGGAGATAGAAAAGAACCTCTGACAATTCAGAACAAAGATATTTTCTTGTTGCAAGCTTGGTAATGGTGTGAGCTCAACCTTAGTCTCTGCTGAATTGTTAAAATGTGAAAAGCAACTTAGCTAAATGGGCAGTGAATGAGGGCAGCTGGATGCACAGTGCAAGCAAAGTGAAAACTATCAATCACCATCTATTACTCCACTCCTGGTATTTGAGCAGTGTTTCAGATGTTCTGGAGAGATTAGCTCAGAATAAGTAAATGCCAAAATGGAAACTGTCTACACATATCCATCCAGTGTGTCAGCCAAGCTAATCACACTGTGCTTTATAGACTGACCACTTCGGTCCCAGCTCTATCAGGGATCTCTCAGACATAAATTTAGCAAGGTAGATGAAACTGACTTGTCTTAGTTGAAAGTTCCATATCCTTTAAGCAAGTTGTCATGCAGATACAGAATGAAGATATCTGACTTGGAGATTTGACCTTCTAAACAGGCAAAGTAAATGAGAAGCTATGAAGATTTCCTGCAATCATTCCATGGATTATGTCTTGATTTCTAATACTTCATGGATCACAGGTTGAGAAGGACTGAGCTAGCTTAACATGAAAGCTGTCATCTAAAGCAAAACATGAGCCATGAGCTCACTCTCTGGATTTCACACATGATTAAAGGGGATATCCTCAGGCCGTAAAGTCAATTCCCAGTCATTTTACAGAACCCTCTCAGTAAACAGTTCCTGATTCCTCATATTTTGCAGCTTTGAAGAATATTTTACTGGAGCAAATGGGACCTTCCCTCTGAAAAATCATTGCAATATTCCAACTCAGCATAACAGGTTTTCACTCCACCCTGTTCAAAAGAGCTAAAATGATACCTGGTTGCTCTGACCTCTTCTAGAGCAGAGATTCTTTGGATCTCTCATTCATTGAGGAATGGTCAGCCACTGTAATCATGTAAACACAAAACAGAGGCAGCATGGAAACTGAGTTCTCCTCATCCTGAGTATCATACAATTGACACATT
Organism: Neopelma chrysocephalum; assembly: GCF_003984885.1. Classification (NCBI taxonomy): domain Eukaryota; kingdom Metazoa; phylum Chordata; class Aves; order Passeriformes; family Pipridae; genus Neopelma; species Neopelma chrysocephalum. The sequence goes on from NW_020925669.1 coordinate 2,027,910, forward strand.
GTAGGCAGAGGAGTCACAAAAGGTCAAAGGCAAATGTCACTTGCTAGGGCATGTTTTCTCCTGCTGAAGAGACACCACGTACAAGCAATGACAGTGACAACTCTTAGCAGGGAAAATGTCAGTGACTAAACAGTATCCCCAGGAGTGCAGGAGAACCCGCCTGTGCTCACGTGAGATTCACTTCTCATTCTCAAACAGAAAACAGCAGCAGTAGAAGAGAGACCATCAGTTGAAGCAGACGCTGTAAAAATAGTCCTGGAGGCAGAGAGCAAGAGAGATGGTGGTGTAAGGTAAAATCTGAGAGGGTGCCAGGGGTAGAAGAGTCGCAACATTACAGCAGAAATGGTAAAGAGTAGGAATCATCCGTATACCAGCAGAAGAATGACACAGGCGTAAGAGAAGCTGAAGTGAGACAGATTTAGCTGCAAGTATTCAAAAGACAGAAAAAAAAAAAATCATTGAAAGCAGCAAGCTACAGCCATGAAAAAGGGGGAGATTTTCCTCCTGATAAAGAAGAGAAGGTACTATGAGGTGTAGAAGATGGAGGAACTGAACCAGACGAAGAGAAGAAAAAAGCAGGCAGTGAAAAAGCAGGACCACACCTGCACAGGTGGCCACTTCAGGGAATTGTTCATGTTCTTTTTCTCCAAATAATAATAACAATCACACTCATGATATGAAGCATGGGTTCATAATTACTATCCAACAACTCCTGTAAAGGAATATGTGACAGTAAGGAGAATCCTCAAGCTGTATTTTAGCAGCACATGTGCTTAAGTCTTCCAGCCTTTATCAAACTTCCTTTGCAAATGACTCTGATATTCAATCCTTTAAAAGATGGGGAAAAGGAAGCATGAGAAACAGAAATGCAAGTGGCTCAAAGTCAGAAGTTTTAGAGTAAAGACAAGGAAAAAAAGATAGATTATCTAAGTCCAAAATCTACAGAACACCTGTATGCATCTCATAAGAGAATCAACAAAGAACAGAATACAAAGATGAAAAACTATGGTCTTTAAAATATTGCTCATAGCCCGTCCTTTGTTAAGGGTTAGTAGGGTGTCAGTATTTCCTCAAAGTTATTTTGTTGTCTAAACCTTTAAACTACAGAGCTTTGAAAAGCTGAGGGCAAGTGTAGCTGTGAAATGCAACTGGACTTCTGAGGCCCTGATGAGGCCAGTCTATGGATATTCAATGCAACAGAAAAAAAAAAAAAAAATTAGTGACTTTGTCTTCTGTTTCAGGTTGGTCTTATTCACTGAATGTTGACGCTTGACAATCACTCTGGATGATTTCTGCACTGCACTGCTACGCGAGATATCACATTTCATTACTTTCCTCCCAACCAGTCACTCTGCATAAGTGTAAGCATTTTTACCAGATGAACACCATTCTAGAGGAGTGTCCTTACGTGCAGGAGGGCTTTGAAGATGCAGGACAGAGGAAGGATGTTCAAGATTGGGTGACTCAGTGCTGACACACGGCAAAGCCCGAGCTTTCCTCTGCGCTTTTCCTCTGCTGTTTCTATTCCATGCCACTCGGATTCCAAAGACTCCAAACTGGTGGTCAAACCACGTCACAAACGTAGAAAACACGTGCATGCATTCTGCATGTGCCCAGACACACACACCCCTTCACACTCACAGAGGGTTAAAAACCATATGAATCAGCGAGGGCATGAACTGAATGCATGACACGAGGCACCAAGAAATGAGGGGCTGTGCTTGCATTAGCTTCGAGCTACTGAGCCAGATGCCTTTTGTATCACACTGGTTTAACATTGCTAAATGCTGTTGCTCACAATGTAGTCATGTTTATTACAGTTGACTAGTCAAAATTAGTAGGGAAGTAGGCACATCAGCATTAGAGCTGTTTAAAAAATATAAGGCAATAATATTTGAAGGAAAAGTTGAAGTTTTAATAATCTAGAGATTTATGCATACTTGTTCTCTATTGATTTTTAATTTCTTTCCCCATTCAGTTTTTTTATGTATTTTTTCTTAGTGTTGTTTACACTTCCTGCAAATTGTTTTTCTCACTGGTGTTATTTGGTTTTGGCTGTTGGCTTCTGAGTGAGAGGCCTAAAACCTATTGAGGGGCAAAACCAACCCTGTATTGCCATCTTGCAATATGTATATTGCGGCTCTCATTCTTTTAGAAGAGGACCACACAATAGGGACCAAAGATTCCATGTGCTTACTTTCAGATGTTATGGGGGTATATATAGGGGAAATAAGTTCTTCCTGAAATCTAATCATAATATTGGTCTTGAGAAACTTCCAGAGGACAGTTTAGCCTTGGCAAAAAATCATCTAGAGGAAACCTCAAGACAAGTAGGCCCTGGAAATGAACAGTGCGTATAGACACAGGAAGGCCTAAGAAGAAACAGGAAAAGAATTTCCTGAGGATCCTGATAAAACTATGTAGAGTTTGTTGAAACCCAAGAAACCACAGACAATTGAAGAACTGAAAATAAGTCTTCTGTCCTCTTTGAGAGAAAGAAACATGTTTGCTGACACAAACCAGATAAAACTCTAAATCAGAACTGAGAAGTTGTTGTGTGTTTCTCTGCTCACTTTAAGAACTTCCAGTTTAGACGAGGGACACAAGAAGACAGGAACTTCTCACTCAGGTTTGTGCTTCTCTTTTTTCTTGTTTAGATACTTCTTTTTACTTTTTTTGCCTATTATTTGGACAAACTGTATTATTTTTCCACCTCTGATTTGTGTGAAGCAGATCTGGGAAGAGATAGAAACACCCCACACTTCTCAAGATATCCTGTGCACTCGAAATCTCTTGGTCAGTCTTAGAGAGCAATGATGTTTGAAAGAGAGATTACACTCGTGCATTCAAATCTTCACAGATTTCAGTGAATAAAAAAAACCTAGGTTTTGTCTGGAGGCCCTAAACACGTATGAATCCCTACACAGTCTCTTTCATTCTCCTAAACACTTGATTGCATCCATGCTACACACTTACATGCCTAATTGTGTGCACAAACAGGTACAGACTTATAAGTGATTTCTTTGGTAAACACATAGACAATATATAAAAATGCTGTAGCATACAGCATATGACAATGATTCTAGGTGAAACCAAGTCAGAATTTAATGATTTATTTAATAATCAGTGAGAGCAGTGAATACATGAAAAGGCAATCTTATCTCAAATAAGAAAAATGGCATTTCAAAATGCTCCAAAAATTGATTGAACCTAAGTTTAATTATTTTTTAAGATATATTCTATTGCATTAACTTACATCCCAAAAGGCAAACTGTTTAAACCAGCACCCCCAACTTAGGATTTTTGTTTTGGTTTGATTTTCGTTTGTTTGTTTGCATTTTTTTGTTTAAGAAACAGCATATAATGTTTTAGCTGTTATGCATTTTTCCCAATTTCGGCTTTCAAGCTGAGAGACTTCTATGTCTTGAATGCATTCCTTTTTATAGATGACTCTATTTATGACAAACTGATATTTTCAGAAGACAATTTTTTAAAATTGGCAATTCTCTGAGCCTTTCCTTTAACTGACAACTTTCAGGACTCTATGAATAAAGTTAAATAACTTTTGTTATTTTTATTTATAGCTAAGAATATCAGAATATTTGTTTTCTAATATGCAGCTACTCTGGGAAAACAAATATTTTGTGACAACATTTCCAAATTTAAGCAATGTAAATAGTTAAACAAGATTATTGCCAAACTGATAGAAAGTAAGCAAAGATCTTCAGGGCAAAATTAGGTTGAGACAGCTGGAATTTCTTTCAGCATATTTTTCTGAAACAGAAAACACCGATTTTTTTCAAATCACAACTTACTATGAAAACACATCACTTCAGCAGAACTTCAGGCTGGTCCAGGATGGGATCTGCAACAATGAGTGACAGTTCCTTGCATAGATGGTTCAGTGTATCAGCTTTCTGGAGCTGACAAAATCCATCTCAAGCTCCTGCTCTGTCATATGCCAACACAAACTAGAATGAGGCTCCCTTTCTTCTCGGGCAGACACAGTACCAGGCATGGAGTTCCTTTGCCACAATAACTTAAAATATATTCAGAAGACTCAGAGGATCAGAGATAGAGCTAGAATTTGAATATCTTTCTTTCAGCCAGAGAGCTGGATACCCCACTATCAAACTATGGCTTGCAAGAGAGAGGTGTCCAGTCTGTGCTAGTCCCCTTGGCCCCTTCTGGCATCAAGGGGAAGATGGCCTGTAGCACAGGCAAGCACCTCTGAGGGTTCAACAATGCCACCTAATAAAGCAGTCAGAAAGTGCTAACGTACTTGAGAAGAGATGCCTCATTTAGCTGATGATAGCGGAGGTTAATTTTATCCTTGGTTTTCTCTGTTCTGAAGAAAATGACACCAAATCCTTGCTGGAGGTTCAGAAGGCTGCAGGTTTTTCTTCTTTGTCTTCTTATCATGTATCACCTCATTTTCCAGCATCAGTGAATGCACAGAAAGGCTTAGCACACCAGAAAGTGCAACTCAGTGCCTCTTGCTCTTCAGCACCCATCATGTTGCCCTATGAGATATAAATATGTGACCTTATTTTGAAAGGAAAATCCTTCCTAGCTGCTTTTCAGCTCCATCACTTATGCATTATAGACTTTCTACTCAATTGCAGCATAATCTCATAGGAATTTATTATGCATCCTGTATATAAAACAGTATGTACCCTCTACAGAGAACATCAAAAGGTAGTTAATAGAGATGTTAAATTATTATTGGTTGAAAGGAGCTGATGCCCTAGAGTAATCAGATTCTCTCTTTCTCTCTCTCGCTTCATATACTATATATAATATATACAATTAATAGTGCACATATATCAGTCTCCAAATAGATCTCTATAAAGTGTGCTTGAATGTTGGAGGAACTGACGTATTAAACATGTGGAACCAAGCAAAGATGCCACAATTAGGTACATTACAAATACTAGCAAATGTATTGATGGATAAGGCAAAGGAGACACTGTGAGTCCCAAAGAAAAAAGAAATTAAAAAAAAATAAAAAAAGCTTTATGTTATTTCCTGCTCTCACCATTTATTTGTGAGGGAAGACAGCAAAGGTGCTACTGACTGGAATGAATAGCTGCACTGGTATTTATTAATGATCAGGAGAAAATGTCAAATGCTTATACTGAACTAATTACTTATTGCCAAAGATCAGGAGAAGGTGTAATATGGAACTTACTACACAATGATTAGATTAATTGAGATGAGATCTAATTAGAATTGTGGTCTCTCAGATAAGGCTCTGAAATAGGAACCAGGAAACTTGTTCCATGCTAGGGGTGTATTATGAACCATTGCCTGAGTTCATTCATCCCAATTTCTGATGTCCTCCTCAGAGTCTAATCTCTTATTTTAGAGATTTGACTCTTTCCATGTCAGCAACATCTCAAACAAGTCTAGTACTTTAAAATAATGCTTGCTTTCATAGTAAATAATTCATAAGTATCACCAGTAATAATTAGAGCAACTGGTGAAATCTAAATACTAAATACAGATTTATAAGTGTTTCATTAAGAGGTAATTAAAAATTTGAGAACAAAATTAGATTAATCCAAAATGTAAGATGTAGGACAGTGGAAAATAGAAGATAATGATTAGAGTAATGATCTTAGAGATCTCTTCCAACCTTAATAACTCTGTGATTCAACAATAACACATTAAATACCTACATATCTATATATGCTTAATGTGGAGAAAATAATGTAACCCAGTCAAACTTGGGTATCTGAATCCCCGATCATGTGCTGGTCTATGGCAAGATTTACATTTGCTTGGGGTGTTTCATGGCTTCCTTCTAAATTATGTGGGTCTATCTCATCGCCATGTAAATCATGTTACTGTCATGAAGAAACACCCTGACAAGAAGAAAAATTATCTCACAGAAGGAAACTCAAACAGGAAGCTTGGACTCAAGTGACATGTTTGTGTTAACAAAGTCTGCTGCAGGATATCCTGATGAATGACCAAGCATTGTACTCTATATTGAGACTTGAAGTGGAAAAATGTGCTTCAAGGCTCCCATCTTAGCTGACATAGTTACTGACTTTCAGTGAGCAGATCTCTGAAGGACCTTCCTAAAAATCTCTTTTGTAACTTTAAGCATGGTGTGGACTGCACTGAGGTGACCTGGCAGGTACAGCAACAAGAACATGGTTTCTTAACATCCAGGAGAAATTAAAAATCTTCAAAAGTTGTTGTAACTGAAGGAGAAAAAGGGGTGACAAGCTGGGGAAAATCATCCTCTCCTGTTCTTCCCGTAGACTGGATATGATTATTACTGGGATCCCAGGGGTAATACCAAGGTATGGAAAGCAGAGCAACACTGAATACACATCCCAAATGACCCTCATTGTCCTCGATGTTATCATGTCATAAGCTGGTATCACACAGTACAGCAACAAAGCAATCCTGATCCCTCTCCCTGCTCTGAGAAGGATCATCATGAGGAGTGCATATTGCATACACAGGAACATATACAAGGTTAGGTACCACAACCACATGAACAGACAAAGTGACATTGTGACTGGTAGCTCCTCACCTAATACAGCAAATCCTTAGATCAGATCTGCCTCCAACCCTCCCTGGGCACGTCTGTCATTATCTCAACCCTTCATGAGCCACACTGGGTGCCAGTGAATGTTGTTGTAATTTAGGAATGGTGTTCTTCAATTTAGTGCTGTCATTAAAACCACATTACCTCTCTCTCCCCCATCCCCCACCAACTGGAAGTACAAAAGGCAAAGATCCCAGACTGAGATAAGAACAATTTACTGGAAACAGCAATGAGACAAGGAAACTAACAGTTAACAGCAACAATATTAATAACAGAAGTATAAAACAAAGACACAATTTACACACAGAAAGCCCTCCACAATGAACAAATACCTCTTCCCTGCCACTGTCTTCTCCCGACCAAAGGAACGTCTTTCTTCTGGGAATCAAGAGAAAGTCCCATTTTCCTGACCCTGGAAACGATGTGAGGTGGTATCGCATAACATTAAGGTCCAAGCTAGTGCAAAAAATTAACCCTATCCTGGCCAAGACCAGGACATCTCCAAAGCACAAATTTAATACTAGAAGATGAGCTGACAATAACTCACAATACACCCAATGCCTCTTCTTTCTAAAAAAATTCCAAATTTCACCTTTAATTTGGACTGAACATCCCAGTTCAAACCATATTAATAATTCATGTTGAAGACTGATAAAAGGTGGATTGATCTCATCTATCTTGAGACTTATACAATGCAGATATCCACGTTTGACTGCATGGAAAGAAGTAAGCATGAAATGAAACACATTTAGTAAAAGCTTGTTTGCATGTACTAAGATGGGCAATAAGGCTAAACAATAAACTCAGCTGCAGATGTCTACCTTGCAAACTTCTCAATGCATCCTGTGTTCTGTATCAAATGAGACTTTGTTCAAATGGCTTTGTCCAAAAGCAACTGAAGTCTATTTAACTGGTGACAGTTCCACCTACCTTCATTTTGCAAGATATTAATTTAAAAAGTAAAACAAAAACAACTCTTGAAGATTTCAGCATTGCTAAAAATTCTGAATCATATTAGACTTCTGTTTGGTTGTGGTTTTTTTCTTTTGTATATGTAACATATGTTTGGTGTCTTTAAACACAATTACTTTTGTATAATAAAAGTGTTGATTTGATGATGCAACATTTTCTGCAAGTGTGTTTAAGACAGTTTATGTTTTCATAAGTTGCAATGAAACTCAATTATGTATGTGTAATAAGGCTCTTGATTGTTACACTTCTACTTTTCTGTATAATGAAGCCAGCAATTAGAATTTGGTTGCTCTATGCCATAGGAAAACACACTTGTTTTGTAGACAAAAGATCTTAATGAGCATCTTTAAAAAAAAAAAAAGTGTTCCAAAAAAAGGTCAATAACTCAAACATGTAATCAGATTTCTTAACAAAAAGGATTTGTTCCCTGACAGTAAAATAAGATAAATCTAAGGGGCAAACAGTTGAGATTACATAAATGAACTTTTTTCCTATGGAGAGAGAAATTAACGAGAAAATATTTCACCATTAAAGTTATTGCCTTTACATTGTTAACTTACATCTGTAAAATGTGTTATCTTGACTGCAGGTAAATGCACACAGCTTGGATGGTAATAAACCCTAATCACACTTATTAGCGGATGCATCTACATTAGTGTTTTACTTCGGACGAGAAGTGTGCTTCTGAAGCAAATTTCCCAATTGTCTTCATTTACCATACCTTGGTCTGCATTACGTGGCAGTCTTGGAGCATGCACATCGTATTCCTTCTAGATTAAATTAGACCAGAAGATATGTTCCAGGAGATCTTCAGATGCATTTTATTGGCAGCCTGAGTGTTCAGGCTATGGTTGACCCTAAGCAAACACTCTTGAAGTGTCTATAGTGTGGCCATCAGGTGCTAAACACCATCTATGTTCCTTACACATTAAATTTCTTTCATACACCCTACTAGACATAATGGATAAAGATAATATCAAGGAGCTGATTTACAATTTTCCAGTAACTCCCCCCACTAGATGTTTATTTTTACTTCTTAGCCTTTTAGTGTAGGGCTACAGAGTCAAACTGAGTCCAAATCAACCTGTTGCAACCAATGGCTTTCTTGTACCATAAGTGCTACCTGTGCCCATTTACTGATGTTGTGATAGCAATGAACAATGGAAGCTGAGCAATGAGTGGCACAGAGGAAGCAGGGCTTGGAAAAGAGACTAGTCATCTTGGAGTGCAGTGTGTAAGACAACAGAAGAGCTAGATCTTGCTGAGTGTAATTATAGTTATCTGAATCTGATAAATAAACACTAATCCAATTCTCTTAGGGTTTTTTACAGCCAAGTAGAGAAATAGGCAATTTTAGTGTATGAGATGGACTGTGACAAAAGAGTTTCTCTTTCTTTCCATTGACTACAAAGGAGCATGGATGACCAGATGGAAATGCTTATGCTAAGACCCATGAATGTTGTGTCTGGTCATTAGCAAAGCAGAAAAAAGCCACGAGGATTTTCAACTTCTAGTAAAAGAAAAGGAACATTAAATTGAGAAGTCTGACAGGTAAGTGCCCACTGGAAAGACAGAAGGTAGAAATAGTCAATGGCAAATCTTCATTTGACTTTAAAGGAACTCATGTTTTACTATTCAACTTAACACAAAGAGTACAACTAAAATGCCGTCAGTGCACTTCACTGTGGTATCACAGTCACACACAGTCAATGTGACTTCAGAGGTATGTACAACAACAGAGTCTCAAGGGATATACACGGTTATTTGGATCTACTTAATAGCAGATAGAAATGACCAGACATTTTACAGGTGGAATACCTGTCAGAAATCTGCTTTTAAATGTTTTTGTTCCTTTGAATAATAACAAAAAAAAAAATTTAAAAAAAAATCAGTGTTGCTGATATCACAAGGGTTTTTGTCTGATTGACCTCATATCCATACTTTACAGGCAAAAAAAAATGAAATCACAGTATTGTAAATGTATTTCACTACAGCTTAATTTGTCTTTGAAAAACAATTTTTTTAGAGCTTAATAAAAATATCAATAAAAATATACCCTAGCTTAGGGTTGTCTTTGGGGCTTTTTTCAGTCTGTGAAATGCAAATTACTTCCAAATCCTGAATTAACTGATTTTAAATAATTTCCCCTATTTTTGAGTAGTTTTATGATTGTGCTTGCATTTAATTATGGTCCAAGAGGAACAAGCATTCTAATTATACTATTTTCCTTAAAAACATTGCTGAACCCACTCTTTTTCTATAAAGGCCAAGTGCTTTGATCTTCTTTTTTTATTTTTTTTTCATATCACACTACAGTGCCTGACATAGCCATCCAGGGTGGGCGTGTGACATCACACTCTGCCTCCTTTGTGCTTGACAGAAGACCAAAAATAGTACAAAGGAAACCCCAGAGCTTGGAAACTGTGATGTATTTATTCTTCCTTTTAAGGTTTTATGAACATGCATGTGAGATTACGCTGAGTACCACTGAGAGTGTTGGTAAAGTGGTACCTTGCAACAGAGGTAGAGGTGAGGCTGGAGGAGCTGAAGGTGAGTTTTTTTTCACCCCATGTTGTCCAAATTTTTGGCAACATAAGGCAGGCCTCAGGTAATTCCACAAAACAAGATGTTAGTGTATCACAGGCAGGTAGCCCAAGATAGCTGTAGCTACCTCAGGGAAGCATAGCTGTGAATCTTATGGATCTCAGATACCAAAACCATGCTCTTGGGCCAGGGTAGGTGCCTGGGTTATTATTATTTGAACTGACCAAATAAACCTGATCATGTCTGCATGTGTGCAGCAACTGACCCACCATATGGCAGTGTCATCACAACCTTAAACAGGTGTCTGGGCTTGAGTAAATCTAATTTGGGTCCAATCCAAAAGATATTTTGGAAGCATAAGCATGTGTTAAACTGCTTAATCCCTTTACACACATCCACACACATGAAGAACACAGATTTCTTTACCATAGCTTTTACATGATGAGCACAGAACATTATGCACTGGTTTTAAATACAGTGCCCGCCTGCTCTTTCTCAAATAAATGCGAGAAACATATTTTAGTTGTTGTTTTGTTTCTCTTGCTTCATCGTCTTCTTCATTTTTTTTTCCTTCCCTGCCATCTGGGTTTCCACAATTAGAGATAGGATTCATCTCAACTAACCTTCGCTGTCTGAAAGGTGAATGGCCTAAAATAATCACCTAGGGTCTCTCTGCAGTCAGCAGAGAAAAACAGACAGTTCCAAGTAGTGATTTGTCCCAACTTAAGCCAGATGTCTGACACAGGCAGGACAAATCAGTCTCTGAGGTGCCCATTTCTCTCCACTGAATATAAACAGGGTCTGGTTATCTGCTTTAGACCAAGTATGTAATTTTTAGGCAACTCAAAGTAGGTGAAATAAATCCTGTCCTCAGCATCTTATGATGCTGTTGCATATTATTCTTTACACACCAGAGTGTGAAATGGACTTCTTGTATAGGAATTCTTCTAAAAAGAAAAGTTAAACATTTGGTAATAAAGAAAACTGAACAGTGAATGCAGATATTTAAAATTAAATTGCAAGATTAATTGTCAGTGACTGTAACACTTCCTGTTTGACTCAGCAATACAATTACATCGCTACAGCTAAACACTACACCTGGAAACATACATGCTTTTTTGTCATCAAAAAAATTTCATTTTCCATTTCTCTGCTCTTGGTCAATCAGATATACAATGATAGTAACATACCATGTAAATTTTACAAGCAGATTCTCATTAAACAAATATAATAACAATATATATTTTTAAAAAATTGCATACATATTTTGTAAAGTAATATTTTCAAAAGACAGTTTGAAGTTAGGTCATATAAAAAAATAATGTATTTATAGTCTTTCATACTAGAAGGGACATGGTCAAATAAGAATTAATATGAAAAATTTTTCCTTTTAAAAATTTCCATATTTCTGAGAAACAGCTCCTGAAGTACTGTAATAACAAATTACTGTTCAGAGCAGTATCTGTTTAAAAAAAGGTCTTCTAAATGTGCAATACTTGAATGCAGAAGACATAATTAAAATTTCACATGTATTATGCTAAGAGAATGCTACCAAGCTGCAAGCTTAAGTACTCAAAAATCAGTATTCTTTGTTTTGTAAAAAAGAAAAAAAAGCTTAATAGACTAAACCATTTTGTAATAATAAATGCTCAGTCCTGAATCAATGGCAGAGCTTCTGCCTGTTATATCAGTATATAAACTGATCAATCAGGTAATAAACCCCACAGCTAAACAACAGTGTTCATAACATATTCCTCTAATACTTGACATTTTTGCTTATAGTAAGAAGGATTTAGGGAGGAAGGATTATAGGGGAAGAGTAGGAGGAAGAGGAGGCTGAAGGGAAAGATAATGAGTTTATATTCCTCTCAAAGAGTTTTCATTGAAACATTACCTCTGAACCTTTCCTTTTAAAGTTTCTATCATGGGGGGTTTTTTGTACTGATTTAAAAAAACAAAAGCACAAGTGTACTACACCATTTTACCCATATAGATGACCTAAATGCAAGGAAGCCCTGAACCGGTCACCTCATATATAAACATCTGTATTTTGTGAGATGAATTGCACTCTCTCTTCTGGCACTAATGATATTCTGATGGTTCATTAATGGTAGCAAAGGACTAAGTCACTGCAGTGAACTGAGGGTTATAAAAGTCTGCAGATGCTTCCAGTGCTGAGAGCCAATCAGAGGAGGATTTAGAAACTCTCCCCAACACACGGACATCTATGCTCGTCCATTCGCAACTAACTACCTCAAATAAGACACCAGATGCCTTGAACAGCCATGAGCAGCAGCTTCCTTTCTGTGAGGTATAAAAATGAAATGAACAGCTGGGGTAAGTTTCTGTTTAATGAAACATTTTACATTTTTTAAGTATCCTTCCCCAATTGTACGTATAAATTTCCCTCCTATCTCATCTAGAAAAAGGGAAAATGCTTCCCAATCCTATACACCCCTAGTGCAACACTTCAGAAATTAAATAATGATACCCTCCAATAAGTAAGTGAATGGATAAACAAACTTCCAAGTCTTATTATAACAAGTGGTTGCACCATTAAGTAAAGGCCAAATGCTCCTTAAGGAATAATTTCAGGTAAAACTGTGTCATATCATACATATTTTACCTTTTCATCCACTATTCAATATTATAGAGAAGCTCCTCTGTTTCCTGATGCCTTGATTTTCAGGGGATGATGAAGTGGTGAAATGCGTGTATCTTATGTTTTGCGGGGAGTTTTAAGTCAATTTAAGAGGTCTGAGTGCTTGTGCCCGAATCAGTCCAAGGTTTGTCTCTGCAGAGCACACAGGCATGTGCTTCAGAGCCAGTGGCTTCAATAAGAGCGGAGAACAAGTGGGCAGTTCTTATTGAAGTCGGCAGCTCTGAAGCACACGCCTGTGTGTTTGGTGAATCAATGACTTGTGGGCACCCAGCCCTTCCCCAGAGGTGCTAGGTATTTCGCCTCCTGTAGACTCCTGGGAGCAGGATGGTAATTTACCATGGGAAACATGAAGAAGGTGAAAGTATGTTTTACCTCTCAGAGCCCTCTTAAACTGCCATAAATTTTATCTACTTCAGCTCCTGAAACTGTGGTTGCTTCAGACATCTGCCAGTTTGTGGCAACTGCATTTGGACCGTGCGTGCACTTCCCTTGTGGCCCTGTGACCTGTGAAATATGACATGTGATAGAACCATCAAGAATGCAAAGCCTCAGGAGAGATTCTGCATGCTCGTGTGTGTCTGGGCATTTATTGCCAGTGTACGTGTGTGAGCTCATTTTTATGCATGTCTATGTTTTAGTGTTCTCTAGCACCTTCCTTCTTGGGCTGTTTAAATTAGTATCTGATTTTCAAGAGCGCTGAATTTATTGGAAAGAATTGCTAAAGAAGAAAGCTGGAAAAATAATGCTCAGAACACTAACAGCAGAAATTACCTCGTCTCACTTAAGGATATAATGGCCGCAGGGAGAATTATTTTATAATTATTTCAGACTAATGTTAATGTTTAAAAGTTAGTATTTTAATGGAAATGTTTGATCCTGATGAAGCACAGAAATTGGCTCTGTCTTTTAAGTTGCCTTGCTCACACACCTCACATACAGACAGTAGACAGGCAGCATAATCCTCTCTGGGCCTTCAGGTACAAAACAAATCATTATAGTTTTCCCATGTATGCCAAGGTTAAATAAACACCTGTAATGCTCGGTAGCTTCAGCTCCTCCGTACACTGTATTAGTGGCAGCTTTCCTTAAGGATTTGACTAAGCATATGTCTACCCAGCAAAATGGAGACAAGATTTCAGAACAGATTGCCTTTGGCCTACTTGATATAGGTAAAGATAATAGCAGTGGCATGTTGACACAGGCTAGGAAAACTCATAAGCACCCACCAAAGGCCCCGGGTAAATATTCAGGCTCCCAGCCCTCACGAGCAGACAGGATGCCGATCAACGAGGGCTGACAGGTCACAACTGACACAGGTTAGGGAAAGGTAATCTAGGAAGTGCTGCAGAACTACGAAAGTTTGTGACCAAGCAAAGACAGTGAGGTTCAGCAGCTTCGATACTAGCTTTCCCTTGTTCCTCAATTTAGCTGTGTAATCACTTTGTATCTCTTCTTACTTTCACCTGCTCTGTCTGGTGGATAGCAGACTCTCCAGGGCAGTGGCTGCTGCTTTTGGTGCAGTTGTATTCCTGTTGTAGACATCATTGAAAGGTCAGATCTAGCTTGGAAATTAATGGTAAAGGTTGATACATTTATTGACAATACAGTCTGTAAGCCTTTTTTTTTTCTATACGAGGCCCGATACCATCTTATCTATTTGTATGATTTTCTCTTCTTTGCGATATCCAAGGACTCTCTAATCACGCAGATACACCATCCTACAACTGGTTGTTTAGTTAGAGAGGCCAAAATATTATCATCAAGGCCTGCCTGGAATGTTTCTTCTCCCACACATTTCAATAGAAAACTTTCTGTTCCTTTCCAGGAATCACTGCTTCAGAATCACTGCCTTTGTATTCAAATCTTTTCCATTTATACCTTTTAGCCCCTTATAGTCATTTTTAACACCCACCCCAAACTGCCCTGCAGGCTTACCTGTTTCAAGGCTGTCAGAAGACATTTGAGCGTGAAGGCTGATTTTTTTTTCCTTGTCACTGGCAGAAGACTTTTTTTTTTTTTTTAACAGAAAATTATTTGGGGAAAGGTACAAAAAAAGATAGATACTATACGAATTAAAACTAAACTGCAATTGCTTGCTTTCCTAGTGGAGTAGTGTCCCAATGGGGGTAGATAGTGGTAGCAGTGTTCATCAGAGTACAAAGGAACAAAGATTCTATAAAGAAAGAGTCACAACACAGTTGTTGTACCAGGTATTTAAAAGAACTGATACAGCTCCAGTGACTTCATTAAAGCAATAATCACTTACATCACCTAAAGGTCTGGTCCCCAGGGGAAACTACCCTATTTACTATCCAGTGGTGTTTTTCAGTCTCCCTCTCAATGTCCTGGCCAGCAAAGATCAGCCTGCACAGTTTATCTCCTTTTTATTTACCTTGGTTCTGGAAGTGTTGCCTAATTTAATGATTGAGTTGTTAAATTTTCCTGATTGGGCTGTATCTTCCCCTGATTTAGTGACGCCCTTCTTGAGTGCAGTTGTTGCACACTTTGCTGATTGAGATGCATAATTTAATTTAATAAATGGAGAGAGTTTACTATCATTTTTGCATATTTTATTATTAGGGAAGATTCATAGTTTTGAGCACTGGTTTATTCATTCCCCTTATTTATTTATTTTTGGCAAAACCAGCTGCACAGACAACGCTTGTTCAGCTGCAAAACTCCGCTGACCAAGCTCTACAATTCAGGAATTGAACTTTTGAATCTATTCCTTATTAAGGTGCATATTCTAGCAGTAGAAATTCCAGATGCTTTTTGCTTCAGCAGCCAGGGCTTATGTGTTAAGCTGTTGACAAATCTGTTGGGGATATCATTTGTTTTAAGACCACTGAAGTGCATTTTCTATAGTTTCAGCTACGGTTTTAGATTCTTTGATAAAGCAAATAAAGATGCAATCAGTTTCTTTGTAAATCTTCCTATTTTGCATATAGTAAGTGGCACAAGCTTTCCATAACCAGCAGCTTCAATCTTTGAAGAATCATTTATCCTACTATTTGAAAGAAAACCTAAGCATTTTGCTATCTTAGATTCTGAAGACACAGCAGGTTGGAAATACTGTAATTCCTGTTCAGTTTATTTTGCATAATATATTGGGGGAAAAACAAGCTTGAAACTGGACTGGCAAATGCAGAATGTAATAGCTATATAAACAGTGATAATAGGCGGCTCAATCAGCAAAGAATGCAGCATGATTATGTATAAAATTTCATCCACTAAAGTTCACAGCGTGATCAGGAAAGGAGGCAGCCAATCAACAGAGCATAGAGCTCTACTGGGAATGAATATGTTTTGAAAACTCAGCTACCCAGAATATTCAATGGGATCAGCAAAGTTCTAAAAGGGGGCATTTGAAGATAATAATGGATATGGCATTATTAGTGAGTAGAATGACAACCCTTTAGCATGTCTGTTTCCAGTAGTGTGTTCAAAAGAATTTAAGTATTAGATTCCTGGGAATACAAGTTAATATCCTGCAAGTCACTAATAGTGAGAGCCCTTGGCAGGACTGGTATAAAAATCTGCTACTGTTACATGCTGAAGAATTCACTTCATTACACCCCTACTGTGTTTTAACTCTGTTCGTATTTGCAAAGGCTGCCATCTTGACCAGTACCCTGAGGACTGAGTGAAGAACTAAAAAAAGGCGTGTATGAGACCTATTTTTTTCTCTGTGAAGCAATAACAAGTTTATCGTCCTTGAGGAAAGGGCACTCAGAAAAATTGCTAGCAGTTATCTGTATGTTACACAAGGTGCATCAGTCCCACTGAATGCTCAAAGCCTTGTCGGGCTCAAAAAGCACATTTCTCACAGCATCAAAATTTCCATCTAGCCTCTAGTGTACGTAATTTGTTCAGAATATATGCCCAGATGATCTGGAGATGAACTGCTGGGACTACCAACATGGATGTCAGCTTGTATGCACACCCCAACACCCTAAGAAACAGAGAGTCTAGAAATTTATTCCATATGGGCCACTCACTGACCACTGCAATCGTGGCTTTGACACACCATGAGATTGAAAATCTCATTCTTTTCTGAGTTTCCTTTCATCTTTCTCTTTTTAATGTAAAAAGCAGCTATCATAAACAACTTTCTGAGTACCCCAGGACACCGCTAGTCAGTGCCATCAGGTCTGCATCTGGAAGAACAGCTTCACACAGCCTAAATGTGCGACTTCATGCATGATATGTGGCAGTACCCAGCTTCTTGTCTGCAACACAGCAGAGGAGAAGAAATTGAAGAGCCGAGGGTAGAAAGGTACCACAGCAAAAAATTCAGCTTTCATTTATTGATAATTATTCAGACTGTAGATAAACCATGCGCTGTGGCTGACTTCAAAGTAGATTCCTTCCGGTGCAGGTTGAGACCAACAAAGCCTATTTGCTTAGAGATAAAGCTAAAGCAGTGCTTCTGAATTGAGGATGACTCTCCCTGTTTGCAGAGCAGAGGTGTTTAGTCTCAGAGACATTGCACAGGCTGGGACGATGTGGAAATACTGATGATGCATTTACATTACCAAACAGAGTGATGTGACTTCAGTAGATATGCAGAATCAACTGCTGCTGGGGGCCCAATGTCTACACTATGTATCTTTTCAGAATTTTTTAATTCATACTAGCCCCAGGGTGGTCCCACAAGCACAAGGACAGGAGCACCTTAGCTATTTTATTACAGTTCATCACTGAGATCAGTTTTGTCAATAGAAGATCCCATTCAAACATTTCAATTTCACTTTGTCCAAGTAATAATTGAGAAAGATCAGAAGGTCCCTTCAGAAATGCACTCCGAATCCAACCTGAATTGTCAAGGTAGACATGCCCTGAGCCATGTCAGGTCCTTAGGCTTTTCGATCAGCTAGAGCATGGAGCTCATTTTCTCTCCTTAACTCAGCAAGATTTCCAAAATACAAATGTTCTGGGCTGACATAATCAAAGAGCTCAGTACAAGCTAAGTTCTGTGTGGCTGGGGAGCAACTTCATTGAAAGTGATCTGGGGAACAACAAGCAAAATATGCTTCAAAAGTGTGCCACTGCAGCAACAAAGGCAAATCAAATCCTGGGCTGCATCTACGGGTAAAAAAAAGAGATATAGATGTATCAACCCATTCCACTTAGCCCACTTATGGCTGCACCTGATCCAGCTTTGGTCCTTACAGCTAGAAAAAGTTGTGGGCAGACTGGTGAGGTTCCACTGAAGACCCACAAAGATGATCTAAAGGACTAGAGAAGCTGTCCCATGAGAAGAGTGAAAAATTTAGGTCTTTTCACACTGGAGAAGAGAAGGCTCAGAAGCAACCTCATCAATGTATTCCTTACCCTAAAGAATAGCTAGAAAGAGGACAGGAACTCCCTGTTCCCAAAGAGTCATATGGAGAAGACAAGGGTCAATGGGAACAAGTTGACCAGAAGTAGTTTCATCTTGATATAATGAGTGATGCAAGAAATTTTTTTATAGTGAGAGCAACCATTCAGAACAACCTCCACACTGACATGGTAAAGTCCACCTCAGTGAAGGTTTTCAAGATGGAATTGGACAGGGTGATAGATAATCTTATCTAGGCTCCCTTTCCCACAAAAGGCAGAATCAGATCATCTTTGGAGGTCCCTTCCAACCTGGGTTGTTGTAGGATTCCACGATTCTATGATGTTATGTGTGTTCATGTGTATATATATATATATATATGTGAATATGAATATGAAATATTCCTTAAAAAATAAATTCTTACATATAAGTTATTTCCCAATCCTTTCAATAACCACCCCCACATTACCTGCAAACTGATTCTGAAAAGAGTTGACTCACATGTAGGCAGCACCAAAAAAGCCCAACACTTGCTGTAGTAATAGACTGTTATGCATCACAAGACATTGAGCCTGAGGTGAGAATTACTGGCTAAAATTCCATGACAGGCGCTATGCAAGAGGTCAGAGCACATAATCATAATGTTCCCTTCCGGCCTTAAAATCTATTAATCTAAGGATTTTGTTCTACTGGGTATTGAGCACAATTTGCTACAACAAATACTGAATTCAATTCACCCAGGTCACACAGAAAACAGTTGTTTTTAAGATTATACTTAGAAAGATTTCTCACATAGTATCAGATGAGTTCATGTACTAAAGAAAGGACCACAGCAATCTTTTCTCACCTTTTGCTTGGATCAGCATACTTTTTAAATCACTGAGAAATTTCAGTGACTTCAAAGGCTTGATGTTTTAAAAAGAAGAATCACTTGTTAAGCAAATAAATGTAGATTGAACCACTCAGGTTGATTTTTTTGTTGTCCTTTTTGTTTGTTTTTTGTTTTTTTGGCTTTTATTTCTGTGTTACTGAAAGGTCTGACAGAAGATAAGACTCCTTTCATCCCATCGTTTTTAACAATACGTTTGGTTATATCTGACTGCACTGAAAAACAGTTTAATCTTTAAATTATCACCATACAATATGAATAAAAGATATGCTAAATGGATTAAGACCTGGCTAACTGTCAGGTCTCAAAATGCAGTACTTAATGTTATATGATCCCAGGATTTAGGAGGGAGCTATTTCTAATGTGGCTTAGTAACTTGTGTAGCATTATTCAATATTTTCATCAATAAGTAAATAAGAAATCACTACAGCTAAAATCTGCAGATGGCACAGAGATTGACAGGATGACAACTAAGGATGGGGGCAGGAAAATCACCTGGCTGTCTCATAAAATGGCAGTCATATAAAAATAAGTATCACTGTAACATGACTATACCTTGAAAAGGAAGGTCCAAAATGCCTTTGCTTTCTTTAGAAAGAAAATCCTACACTTTGAAAAATTGAAACTCAGAATCGTTGCACACTCAACCAAGGAGTCACATTCATCTCACCCAAGCCTTTAACCTCTAGGACTTTGCAGGATAAGTAATAATCAATTTATTTCCTTTATTTCTTTACACTTATCATGGATTCCCATGCTGATTTAAAAAAAAAAAATGCAATATGCCTACATAAACTTTCATTCTGTGTCCAAATTGAAAAATAACGAGTAGAGACTGGAAAATGATGATGTTTTCTGTAAATGTTACTGGTAAGATTAGAGACATCGCAGTCCTGAGAAATGTTTGGCCTAACCCCATCTGGTAACCAAGCCCCCCCAACCATTTCCTCACTCCCCACCAGCAGCATGGGGGAGAGAATCAGAAACGTAAAAGCCAGAAAACTCAGGGATTGAGATAAAGACAGTTTAATAAGCTAAGAAAAAGCCGCATGTGCAAGCAAAGTGAAACAAGGAACTCATCCACCACTTCCCAGGGTGGGCAGGCAGGTGTTCAGTCATCCCCAGGAAAACAGGGTTCCATCATGCATAACAGTGGCTTAGGAAGATAAATACCATCACTCTGTCCCCCATTCCTTCTTCTTCCCTCAGCTTTGTATGCTGACCATGACATCTCATGGGCTGAAATATCCCTGTGGTGAGTGGGACTCACCTGTCCCAGTTGTGTCCCTTCCGAAAGCCTTGAGCACTCCCAATCCCTTCACTGGCAGGGCCCTGGTGCTGTGTAAGTGCTGCTCAGCAATAACAGAAACATCTCTCTGCTATCAACACTCTTTCCTGTGCAAATCCAAAAACACAGCCCCATGCCAGCTACTATAAAGAAAATTAACTCTACCCCAGCAAAACCAGCACGGAAATAAAGTTGCTGACATAAAGCAATTTGTAAAGAAGTCTTAAAAATTATCATAAGGTTTCAAATATGTTCTTAATGAAGGATTAAAATAAATCAATTCACTTAATTTTCTGAAGCGAAAGCCAGAAGGTGACTACATTACAACACAGGTAGGACAAGGCAGGATGTGTAGTTTCATCTAATGCAATATGACAGAACAGGTAGAAATGATTGGACACATTCAAACTGGCAGACAATCAAATTTGTACAACTTTTTAATAGCTGGGGTCACTAACTATTGGAACAAATTACCCAAGTAAGTAATAGATTACCTGTGTTTTGATGTCTTCAGAAGTAGTATGGATGCCTTTTGGGAAGGAATGTAATCAAATACATTGAATCCAATGCTGAGTAACTCTGTGACACTTAATAAATTGTGATGTGGAACTATCCACAGTAAGAGTGAATGTGAGTGTCCCTTCTGGCTTTATCATCTTTGCATGCATTATTTTGTATTATAATGGATGTCCCACAGGATTGTTGGCTGGAATTCTACTCTCTTTTTTGTGATAGAAGGACATGCTGCAGACTAACTTAAAAATAATAATAACAATAAAAGGAATTTAAGTTCTAGTATTCCTTTTATTTCCACTTTCTCCATCCGTATGCTTCACAGCCATAATGGGACACATCTAGGTGTGTGTTACCACAAGATAACTCTCATCTTGGGTCATTGAAGGCGCTCCTCTTTGCCTTGTGTTTCACACTTCCCCAAAGGTATGCGTTATCTCAGTATAACACATGCCTTGTCGTGTCTTATTTCTCAGCTCCAGAAGAGACCTTGAAATTAAATAAATAAGTCACCAAACAGTATGGGAGGAATTGAAAGGGTATTTTCCCCCAGTGTTTCTTTCTGTTTGAGTGTGCATAGGGGGTGGGGAGACGTGTGGACATATATGTGCACATGTGTGTGTGATGTATGCCTTTTGGACTTCTTCAGGGGAGAGGAAGGGAGAAAACTCTGGAAGAAAGAGAGAATTAAGAATTGAAAGCACAGAGATAAAAAAATAAATGTTGGAACAGCAGAACAACTTAGCTATGTTGTTACATAGCAACAACATAGGTTTGTGATAATAGGTTCTGATGAAAGAGTCCCAAAATTATTATTAACACATTTGCACAGGCACACAAACTAACAAAAACATTCTAAGATAACAAAACATACATAAAGGAGGGGTGGTGGGGGAAGAACAAATAAATGAAGTCAGAACAACCAACACTTGCCTAGAAAAGCAGTGCATCAAAACCTGGAAGCAGAAGAAAATAGAGAGTTCAGAAATAGCCTGATTAGGAAATGCAAGCAGAAAACACTAGGTCCGTATATTTACAGAATGTCACCTTCTCCCCTGTTTTCATATGCTGTGTTCCAATTGTGACAATAAGGCAGACTGGATCATACATGTGAGTGAGGGGCAGCAGGGAGGTATTGCAGTGACAGCTGAAATATTTTTACATGGGTAAAAAAATGAAGGCCAGAAACATACCTGCAGCTCATTTCTTCACAATCTTTAGTTCTTAAACTGGTTAGGGATGCCTTCTGTGGTCCTGACAATCAAAGGGCAGTTGGCAGAAATGACTGCTACATAGGAAGAAAATGTCTATCCAAATAATTAATTGAAAATACTAGAACTGTTTTCATGGTTGGTTTTTGTGTTTTTTTTCATCCATGACTCAGCTGCTAACAGACTCAGGTTAGTAAATCAAGCTCTCCGTATCACAAGACTCATCAGCGCTCACCAGTAGGGTGTGATGAGGACAGCCTTGGGCTACTGCTGCCCATGACAGTTCCAGAGTTGGGAACAATCTTGCTGTACGAACAGAAGTCTGCATTCCAACTGCAAAGCTGAGCACCGGGACACATGGATTGGAGTGCAAAGCCACACTGATACAGCTAGTCTGTTTCTGGATCCAGCTGTGCATCTTCACAAATTCCTAGGATGCACAATCTGAAGGAATCAATTTGGGGAACATGTTGGTATTGTTTTGAATGGGCAGCTGTTTCAACTATTAAACTCTTGGGAACTACAAAAGACAAAATTTTTATGGAGGAGTGGAAACTGCCATTTGTCCCCTATCAAGAAGTGTAATCGAGTTGGAAAGACCAGTGAGTTGGACCTTTAACTACACTGTATCATTCTGTTCTTCAGATTGGCAAACACAAAGTCCACTCCCATGTTTATGAAATATCTTGGCTTAGGTTGAGAGGGACCTTAAAGTTCATCTAGTATCTCAGCTCATCCTGGAGTACCATTTTGAGGAAAGTCCATTGTTTTTTTTAACGTTTGTGAAATGCTTATAGCAAGGCAATCTTGGCCCACAAGTATTATTCCTTGAGTATTGGTGACAACTTACATCTCCTTAAAACTAGTCTACTCAGAAGCTACATTTTCTTTTGCAAGCATGAACAGGTGACCATGGTGAAGAAAGAAGAGCTAGTCTTTTGCTTGAAAAACCAGTCTCCATCTCAGACTCATGGCAGTGAAGAAACTTTTTCTCCCCTGCTTCATCTGAGATCAAATGACACATAGGTAGGTGTCAGGGTCCTGAGCCATCCACAGGTCTTGCTGTCCCTGGCCAGCCCCGCTGGGTGTCCTAGAGGGGTGTCTAGGACACTTCTAAAAGGTCAATTTATGACAAAAGCTATGAGCAACCATTTGCCTCATGAACTTCCAACCCTATTGCTGACATCACTCAGTGTGACTTGATACAGCATTGATTTCATGCATGATTTAAGTCAGCATAAGCCACTGTTTTCACTGAGACACTCACCATGTCCTCATCCACCCCCTCCTACAACCTAACACAAACCTTTGTGTCACCACACTAGAAATCAAGTCAAGGTGATTTTTTGGTTTAAGGTAAGCAAATTAAATACATCTATTAGATGTATCTCTCCATGGCACTGTAGGAGTTTTTTTCTTCAGAGCTAAAGAGGGGGAGACAAAGGAGCAGGAAAAAAAGGCTTTGAAGAGTGTGTCTGCTTTTTTCTCCACATCAATATTGTCCTGACAGAATGATAAATTATACACAAATCTGCAGTTTAAGTCAGCCCTGATGTCCACATACAGCTAACAGCAGCTTCACGTGTGACCAAACACACGACCATGTTCCTACAGACCAGCTGTATGTCTGTCAAAACTGTGGTCAACAAGAATTTGCTGTTGCCACAGGGGAAAACATAATAATATTTGTCAGCTAGATCCACCAGAAAAACAAGATAGGAAATGGCTGCACTGAACGCAATATTTGGACATAGAAAGCTATAATGGTTAATGAGATCTAATGCAAAGCTTACTAGAGGTAATAAGGCGCCTTTTCACACGTCTCTGTTGGCTTTTGATTGTGAACAAGCATATCCCCTGCGTATTAACTGCTCTTTTCTAACTAGCACATAGGTGCACAGATCAGCTCACAGATGAGTTCATTTTCTGGATCTTGGCTGCAGGTACAGCACTTCTGGGTACAAATCACCTGGTTCCTGCAGATGAAGAGTTCAAATGTCAGGGCTGTAGAGGAAAATGCCATCCATTTCAGGCTCCTCACGAGTTGCCATAAGCACGAGAACTAGAGGTATAGAATAAAAAAAAAAAAAAAAAAGACTTGCAGTCTGGGAGATTTCCTAGCATTGGTGGAAAAGCGCTCGCTTCGGGCCATTGTAGACCAATAAACAGTTCATTTTTTCATTGTTCTAATTAATTTAATTAAGTTAACTTCCAAGGTGTGTTAAGAAGCAATGCCTTGGGTGATTAACTGTTCCCATATCAAGGTGTTTTCACAAACACATTTACCTTGATTAGTGTACACATTATTATGTAATTAAATACCTCACACAGAGGAATTTATTAGTGCCTCCTTGTCTCCTAACAAATAAAGCAGCCCTTGAAATTCTCTCTGAAAAGAGCTCTCCTAAGCTAGGTGAGAAGGACAAGCAGAAATGTGTGGAGAGAAAGATAATCATGGATTCATCATGCAAGTAGGTCCCTCATTGTCTCAGCAAGGCTCTACATCTCTGTTTTTGCTAGGACTGTGAATGTCTGCCTGGGTCTCCTGGAAACTTTCTGTATAATTAACCCACTTTTTATAGATCTAGTGGGAGTTTTTTTGGCCAGCAGAATCATCACTGTCCCAGTTCAGTGGGACAAATTTTCTGTTCAAAGCTTAATTCAGCTAAATAGAAAACCTCAATTTAAATAATTTACTTAAGAACATTTCAAATCTGAAAAAAAAATTACAAAGGAAACTTAAACAGTGTTTAAGAGCTCTTCCTATGGAACTTAGAAAGAGGAGCGAGGTGGCCTACCTTGGCCAGTTTCACTGAGAGTTTGCTCCTACTTTCTTTCATTTGTAGCCTACAATCATTCTAACTACAGTTCTAGACTTAAACATGTGCTTAAATATTTTGTTGAACTGAGGCCAAGGTTACTCCCATTGGCTTCAGCAAAGATTAGTGCATGAAGCTGAGATTAGTCTTTGCCCTATCTGCAGGCTGTACCTGCTATTTTATTAGGCGTGACCACAATATTTCAGCATTCTCTGCTGGGTTTGTCAGTAGATCATGAATTGCACTCACCATCTGATGAAGCAATAAGATTTGCTTTATGCCTCATTGGTCACTTTCCCAAGCATTAAAGCTTAGGACGAACAAAACTTGGATGGTTTGAAGGTTCAGTTTAGAGATTCGCCCAAACTTTATAAAAATGTATTTTGCAACTCTTGTGACTGTAAAATAAACGAGAAATTTTCATTAAATTCTGGTATTACTAATTATTTATTCCAGATCAGCAAAGCAGTTGGAATAAAAATTCTTCTAGGCAAGTAAAATATGATTATCAGGTTCCCTGTAGACCAGGAGTAGCAAGGTAGAAATTCACTATCATTACCCCAGTTTATCTGTGAGAAGGGAATTTCAGACCTATATGAATAGTTCATATAATTTTCCTATACTATGAAAGTCCCTCTTGAGCTAAATTTTGAAGTCTAAGTTGCTGCCATTATACTCTTTATATGAATCTAACCTAGAGTGAATACAATCTCTTTAGTTTTCTTCCCTCCTCCCCCCTAAAAATAAAAGTGATTCCAGTTCTACATCAGTGTATCTTACTCTGACAAAAGACAGCAACAGAATATGTGTTCTTTGCAGTGTCTAAATGCTCAAATTTATTATTATTGTTTTTAGTCATTACTCATAATTTCTTTTAAATACTAAAATATAAAAAAAAATAAAAAAATTTCCACAAGATGGAAAATAGAAGAAATGTAGGAAATGAAGAGCAGGGTTAGACATCTGGCCAACTCCCTAGTAAGCAGAAGAAAGAATAGTTTAGATGACAGTCTAAAAAATGTTTACATTGTTTAGTGCTTACAGTAGTGTTTGAAATTTCAAGACCTCTGATCCCTCCAACATTCTCTTACACAACCTGCTTCTAAAGCCAGGAATTTGCCAGTTTTGATTACACAATACCTCAAATGCGGGCACTGCCCTTTCCTGACCTAGTGTTGGCTGTGCCTGAGAGAAGTCAGCCATCCATCCCCTCCATCCCCTTCCTGACCTCATGTCAGATTCAGCACACTGGTGACCACAAAGTGAATCTCATCAATTTGCTTCTCTGACCAAAAATCAAGCATTTAGGGTTTTTCTTTTTTCCTGAAATTATTTTCGGCCAGAGCATTGAACTGCATCATCTCACTCCATGGTTGCATGATTTCTGGAACTCACGTAAGGTAATAGCAGGAGATCACAGTCAGGAGCAGGGGATGGTTGAGATCACTCTTAGCCTGTAGCACAATGTTAGATCAGTTCAGGCCAAGTGGAAAGAGGAATGTAACCTCCTGAAGCACTCTGTGCACCGGTAATCAAGACTGGTGTTTGAGGTGCAGGAGATGTGAGTCCCTACTCCCCACAGCATGGCAGGAGCACTGAAAAAAGTCTTGCATTTTCTGGAAAAGTGCTCTCCCTAGCAGGTTTTGAGTACCAGTTCTGCCTCTAATGAGAAAAATGTGATGCAGATTCCTAATTATTGGAGCATTTCTAAGCTCCAAATACCAGCTTTCAAGATTTCAAGTCCCAAATTACAATAAGAACCTATGCAGAAGAGAGCACTGTAAATGCACTCCACTCTTTCACATATAATTAGCTAGTTACATATTCTGGTGCTTAGGACTTGGCTATTTTGACTCCCTGTCTAGGACTAAGAATAATTTAAGGAAAAAAAAAGAAGAAATAAACCCATTTTTTTTCTCTTATGCAGTGAGTATAGCAACTATGTTCCTGAGCCAGCACTCCAAATTCTTGGAATTCAGTGGGCTTACATACCTTAATATTTTTCAGGACATTTTGTCCCAGGGGAAAAAAAAGAAATCAATTCTCTAGTGTATAAGCTTTAAGCAGGTAAGGTCCAGCTTTCATTCTGTGGTAAGTATAGGTCCTGGCTCACAGTGGTGATGTAGTCCAGAACAATCCCTTTGAGTTGCCATTGGAATACAAATAATAAGGCTTACTGATTAACCTACTTGCTGACAGACACAAAAAGCCTGACTGAGTTAAAAGCACTCAAAAGCTTTTAACAGCCCTCCTTGTGTGCCTACCATTCCCCTTCCTCAAATCACATGCATGAAAGGCAATACAGGAACCAACAGGATCTTGTTTTCCATTCAGCTCTTAGAGTGTAATGTACTACTTGGAAAAAAACAAGTATTAGGGTACTCTAATATACAAGCATCACCACCCCTTTTAGAGAGGATGAATTAGGTGACATTTTCTGGGAATCTGGAAAATACTCCTGAATGCCAAGTGAATCAATGTTGAAATAAGAACAAATACAATCCCTACAAATGGGACAAGAGCTATCAGGTCTGTGGCAGTGAGAGAGAATTATGTTTGCCTGGGGCCAGCTCCTCAGGGAGTGAAGATTGATTCTTTATGATTGATGACTCGGCACTTGAATGCCAAGTCATCAATTCCCTGTGTTCATGGCATTGACTGCATCAAGATAACTTTTCCCTCGTGCCTAAGCATGGATATGGACCTCGCTTGGAGTGCAGCCTCAGAGGGCTCAGGTACAGAACCTGAGTTTGTTGCTTTAAATTAGAGACAGACAAAAAACTCCAACTGCCTGGCTGCAAGAAACAGACAGCACTGAAAAATTAAGTGGGAATGGTGCAGGGAAGGCTTGGCTACCCTTTCACTGTATCACATCCAGATTATATATCCTAAAATGAATAGGCTTACGTTATGCAGTTATTTACTTTGAAATGTAAAATATATATTTTTTGATTTGTCGGCTGTACATTCAAGCCTTTCTCTGGGAGAGCTGGACGCTCATACCATCGCAACATTGTAATCTCTGCAGCTCGCAGCAGAGAGGAAAGTGGTAACCAGAAATACATACTTCTATCTATATGTCTGATGGGGTGTTGTAAAATGCACCTGTCCTGTGGGTCTTGACAGGTATTGACAAGTTTTGGAAAACATGCACAAAATAACCTACCCACTGATAAAGGAGGGACTCTGATTTCATCATCAAAGAGCCTCTGAAAAAGAAACACCATAAAACCCACACTTTATGTTTGGAAGAACGTCCATTCCTTGTCTCATTTGCTCTGTCCCTAAAGTCCAAGAAAACAAGTTAAGTTTCTAAGAAAAACTTAAGATAGCCTTGATTAACCCTTCCCCAACTGCTGTAGTGTTTTAAAGGATATCTCCAGCTGCTTTAAACTAGCCACTAAAATTTTCCCATCAGGGAAGGATCCACAGCTGACATAAAGGCCCCCCAGGCTGGGGGCCATGTCAGTGATGTAGAAAGGAGGAGGAAGTAGAGCAGGACTGTGATGCCTCTCAGCTGAATTCAGGATGACAAAAATATTCAATCAGGGTATGGTAGATGAACTGTCTGGATGTTCTTTCACAGACTTCAGAATGTTTAAGCTTGGACGAGCCACCATTAGAGAAGGGAAAGAACTCCTCTGATGTAAAGTCACCCTTCAGTCTCACTTTCTCGGGAAACCATCCCAGTTTTTTCTTTTCTTTTCTTTTTTTTTTTATTTGGCTACCTTTAATCCTGAAGAAATATAACGCTGTTTTCACTAGGGTTGTGGAAAAGTTTTGGTTCCTTTTCATTTGTTTGTTTGTTTGATGTGGTTTTGTTGGTTTTTTTTGTTTTTTTAATAACACAGTTTTAAGAACTCAGACTTTGAAAGCATTCCTTCTAAATTCAGATTGAGTTTTACAAATGATTGCATGAAAAAATAAGAAAACACCCTTATTCAGAACTTTCTCCCACCCTTTTCATTCTTTACCTGTAGCAGGATTAATGTATGATGCCTTTGAAGTGTTAAAAATTTCTTAAAAAGTAATTAGAAAGTTAAAAACCTCACAAATCTTACTAGTAATGTTTTTATTTTGGTCTAAAACAAAGCAAAATTTAAGCAGAAAAGCAAATACTCTCTTCCAATTCCCCCAGCCAAAATACCTGGTGACTCAGACTGGTCAGAAAGGCAGAGGAACGGCAACGATAATAAAAAAATTATGTTGCAGATGCCAACTGTAACCACGTGTAAAACCATGTTGTTCCTTCACATGTTTACTAACAATCCATGATCACTATTGCTTAATGTTTATCTAGTGATTCCTCTTCCTTGATTAACAGTTAATAATGCTGATGTCAAAACCAGTTACAAGGGAGCATTTGTAATGCCAGCTTATTAATGTTTCGGGACATACAATATTACAATCATCCTTTTAATCACATCACACTGCATTTGTCCTATTCAAAAGCAAGGAGTTGTTTCACACCTCCTGCTAGAATCTTTTTGGCTCAGAGGTTATGTGCCATATGCAAAAGGGTCTATGTATAGAAATAGATGTGGGCTATTTCCAGCCTTCCCTCAAGCCTAGGCTGTTTGATTTCTACTCCTGGCTTATAAATATATGATGTGTTGTATGTTTAAGCTGCTTTCAAACTTGTTTTTAAGTGGAAAATACTTGAGGATGAAAAGCTGAGAGTTACATAGTGTGTTTTCCTCTACAAAGGAATAAAAGTGGTGATACCTTTTGAAGGTTGTGAAACCGCCGTTAATGATTTTCCATGAACTTTTGATGTAACGATAGAAGGAAAAAAATACAGCATTATACTAAAAAGAGACGTCCTGGTTCAGAAAAAATGCAGCCAGAGAACCAGATCTACAGTCATCCATAGCCTGGCCATTCATACTAAACAAACCCAGTCCAGTTCCTTATGAAATGTACAAACTCCATTTTCCCTGGATTGGACCCTCGCTGCCAATAAATCACTATAGATTTTTTAATTGAATTACACTATTTTTTGGAAACTCTAAAAGACTGCGAGATCCCTTCTGCTACCATTGCTAGGACAGGATTTTTATTTTATATGTACATAACATTTATGTTACACATCAGGTCTTGTGTTTGTTAAAGCCAGCTGTGCACATAATGAGCTTTGCACGGATAGACTGAGACATGGAGGTGCTTAGATATGTATACAAGCATGCATACAGGTATTTCAGCCCACAGAAAGTTCAGTTCCTTTGTTAATTTGTAAGTATCCAGAAGTTTTGGACACATGCACAAAGTCTTGATCATCAAGTCCTAAAACTTCATTGCCAGGAGAGGCAAAGAGTCAAAGCTTCACTCTGTGCTTGCCTGATTTTTTATACACTTTCACAAAACAGATGTGGTTGGCCTGGGGTAGACTTGATGCTTTAGGCTAACAGGACTTTCTGTTTGACTCTTTATAAGGAAGATTTCCTAAAGAAAAGGTCATCCTGAAAAAAGCAATGCTTCAGGTAATGGGCTTAGTGTATGCACAGATGCTCCCAGCTCCACTTTCCTAGCGGTTTTAGTACAAGTCACTAAGAGTCTTTGTCAATTTGTTGACAATTTTAATTACAACAAGACTTGATTATAACTACTTTGCAGACTCTGTTCAGCGCTTCTCTTCATTAACATCTTATCAGCAGCATAATTGCAGGCTGGAGTGAACTCACAATGCTTTTTACCTTCTTCAAAGCCTCATTCAAAATGTGAACACAACATCCAATTCAACCCTGTGAAGCTCAAGGAGACAACGTTCCTTCAAACATTTTATCAATCTGCTGTTAAAGCAATAAAACCTGAGCATGCACCTTTTGAACTGTCAAGATCATATAAGAATCATACTGGTAAAAGCACTTCCCTGATTTAAAGAATGGGATTTTTTCCAGCACTTTAGCAACTGTATTTGCAATGGGAAAAGGGACTGAGTTATCCATTTCCTGGAAGATGACACAATTCAAAATTTTGCTGTTTCAAAAAATTTTGTCTTTTCAACAGAACAAGAGGACATGGCCTCAAACTGTGTCAGGGGAGGCTCAGGCCAGACATCAGGAAGAATTTCTTCACTGAAAGTGTGGTCAGGCATTGGAACTGGCTGCCCAGGGAGGTGGTGAAATCACTGTCCAAGAAAGAATTCAAGAAATGACTGGATGTGGCACTTTGTGCCGTGATCTAGTTGACAATGTGGTGATCTGTCAAAGGTGAGATTAGATGATCTTGGAGGTCTTTTCTAATGTTAGTGATTCTATGATTCTATTCTATGATTTCAGTTAGAGTGGAGATCAAACACAGCAAAAGTTTAGAAATCAAAAAAGGTACACTTTCTTTTCTGACAATCTACAATAATAATACTAATTTAAAAAATTCTGTGGACCAGTCAGGTCCTTTTTTCCCCCTCCATTTAAAGTAAATTGTTTCACTTGTCTTAATGACAATATGTATTACCATTGTGTCCTTGCAGCACACACATCTTGTTCTTCAAAGATTATCCTCCTACATTGGAGGATACCAAGCCTGGCTTGTTCTGAGTACATAGGACAGGACTGAGTCTCACAAACACAGTTCTTCTCTGAATGCCATGATGGCAAGTGACAGCATAATCTGTAGCTCTAATGTGTAACCATCATGGAGGAAACATCTTCTCTCCCGGTGTCTGGAGGTGTGTGTCATCCTGAAGGATGTGTCAGGTTTTTTAATTTCTATCAGCAAACGGAAAGGGGAGAAGAAAAACTGTGGATCTTCCCTGTCACAGCTTCCCCAAGAAGAGATACTGACCCACCCTGACTTGTACCCAGATGCCGTGTCAAGAGTTCACCCTACTTGACAAGCAGGGAGATGTTGTGATGACAACAATTTAACAACAAATAGTGAAGTTATGACCTATGATTTTTCTATTCAAATGCAAAGAGTTCTAGTTAGAGAAGAAGGAGTCTCAAGCAACACTTTGCTCTTTCCTTCATTGTTTCAACCACTTTGTCTACCCAGGTCTGGTATTCCTCTATCAAAAAGTCAGATTCTGCTTCGGGATATTTATTTGTCATGTAGTAATTAAGTATATGCCTACCTAACTGCACTTAAGGTCACTTCTTAGCAATTTAATTACAAAAGAAAGTTAATCACATTTAGGCTCTCCCAAGTTTTTTTTTTAGATTTTTGGGGATTTTTTTACTTCAATCATTTTTCCTCTGTGTTCAAAATTAATTAGTGCTAGCTAAAGAAAAAAAGAAAACTAGATTGACACCACACAGTCTGTTATTCCTCTATTCATTGAGCAGGCACAGTGTGAACAAGATAAATTTTTTCACCCAGGTGTTCTTTGTTAGTGATATTATTTTTGGAACTTTATTTATAAAGATAAATTTTATGTGTACATATTTTGAGGTCATTAGATATTGTAGGGCTTACCCACACTGCTCCCAGATTCAGGAATGTGAATACCAAAATTCATCTCTTCCTCCTAAAAATTCATGAAACAAGCTGAAAATTGTGAGAATGTACTGACACTTTACTGGTTCTCTCTGGTGGATTTGTTTTGGGTTGTTTGGTTTTTTTTCAGGATTCTTTTCTTGCCATGTCTAAAAACCTAATTTTGCAGCCACAGGGACAGCAAATTACTTAAGAAAAGACAGGCGTATAACCAGACGTTATCCAAAACACGTACCCTCAAGAAAGCAGGCATTTAAAGAGAAAAAATTATCGGGAAAAAGGAACTGAAATCATGAGAGTTCACAATCAACTTGCAGAGTACAAGTAGGGGAACTTCATACAGTAATTCATGTGCACTACCTAATAAACATGTCTTCTGAGATAAATGTCTTATCCATGTCTTCTAAGACAAATGCCTTATCCTGACTGAACAGTGGGTTTGCCCACGGATAAATCCATTGGAACCTATAGCCCTGAGTCACATCCATGTGGCCTGGAGGTATCAGACCTTCCAGATCACTGCCATTTTTCACAGCTTCTGGGATTGTTACTGAGGATGCCAGTTCGGAAAGGTTTTGTTTCTTGTTTCTGCTTGCGATGCTTTCCCCTCTAGAAGGACAGGCACACACAATTTCTTTTCATCTAGGTGAGCCCTTTAAAGAGGAAATTTCCCAGCAAGGTAGCTCTGGTTTTTTTGTATCTTGCATGTTAATGTACAGATGTTTGAACCAGTTTTTTTTTTTTTTCCTCTGGATAAGAAGGACGTAAAATATTAGTGAAAATCCGTTTATGAACTCTTCCTTCCCACCTCCTTGGAGAACTGCTCTAAGTCTTTTCTTCCACTACAGAGCGTTGTGTGTGAAGGTGACAAAATACCACTTTTAAGTCTGCCCTCCAGGGTCCTTTTGTCCTCCATGTTCAAACAATAAAAATATAGAAGGAGAAAAAGAAAGGAGGAAAAGCAAAGATGAATAAGACAAAAAAAAAAAAAACCTAAGCAAAATAATGTGCTTAGAAAGCACCCTCTAAAAAGCCTTTATATTGTATAAGGAGCTTCTGTTTTGGATAAGCTGTTTTGACACAAATGCACTGCAAAGTCACCGATACCTTTTAAGCAGAAAACATCCCGCCTTTCTTAAGTAGATAATTTGTTCTGGTCAGTATTGTCACACCTAACAATCATTTCAGTAACAAAATAACTGACCAACATCCAGATTTTTCACTCGTACAGTTACTTGGCCAGTTATTATTACCCTTTAGTCAGTTAATAATAATTCTCTGAATAACCTTAATAAATATTCTACACAATTACGGTAGTTCTGAATAAAAAAGCAAAGGAAAAAAATCCAATGAAAAGAAGGACAAAATACCCCAGTTGCTGAATCCCGAGCTATGACTGTGTGTTCTGCATTTGAAACTTCATCAAAAAGCAACAGGCATGGATCCAGGGGGGGAAAAAAGATATATAAGCTATAAGAAATATCAAAGGACACCTTTGTTGGTGGAAGATTTTTCATTATATCTTGACATTACAGAAGGCAGGATGGTGATCAGTAAAAATGAGTACAAGTATGAAACAAATAGAAAAGTCAATGAACACATAGAATGCATCAGGTATATTCAATAGATCATCAGCAAAGGAAATCAAAATGCAGCCCAGAGTATTTTCAACTCTCTGTCAGTCCATTTATGTATATATCTATTTATCCAAACATTATTCAACCAGAACAGGAAGGTCAAGAAGCCCAACAGATTTAAAAGGAAATCTGTTGAATATACAGGGGTGTATTAGTCACACATGTAGTCACCAGTGGTGGACAGACAGACCCAGTGAACTCATTGGTCACTTTATCTCCTTTTGTCTCTGTTTCTCATGGTACCTATAAGTTCCTGAGAAATGCCTGGTAGCACTAAACCCATTTTGCTCAATATATCCAAATGCCTATGTCCATATCAGGATATAGCATTCAATCACCTCTTGAGATAATGAGTTTCTTAGACTGTAGGCTCTTGAATGATCAAACACACCACTAATTATAGAATTAGCCACTGGGATAAAACCCCAATGATTTCCCAAATGTCTCAAAAAATTGTTTTAAAGGAGAAGGAAAAAAAATTTGCAACTTGTGGAAAAGCAGATGGGAAAACAGGTCTATGTGCTAAATAAAGGTTCTCAGATCTCCGTAATGCATGTTGATTTTTTTTTTTCATATTAAGTATTTCAAATTGGGAAATATTTAATTAGAAATCTTCCCATTTACTCTGCTTTTGTATTTGTGCCACAGACAGCATTAAAAGTGGAGTAAAGTCTTAACTAGCAAAAAATAGGTGAATAAAGTCTCCTGAGATGACCATCCATTTCTGAAAGCCCTTCATAATGGTGAATGCCTGTGAAATGCACAGTAAGAGGGAAATTGCTCATTTAATCTCCACCTCTGCTTCAGATAACATTCTTGTTGATGGTGATAACGAAGAGTTAGTAGAGAAAATTGAAATTCATGGAGAACTTGAAAATCTTTTTCAAGATTCCTCAAATGTTTGCTACATTGCTTTGAGTTGGTCTTTGCCTATTGCTATACAACTGGTAGAAAGAGAAAAGAAATGTGATTACCCTCTTGTTTTCTAAAGAGTAAGAAAATGTCCTGTCCTTATGAATGAAGAGAGTCTATATAAGTATAATCTGCAGTCACAGCTATATAAATTTAGGTCAGTGATTAGGTTGAGCCTGTCATTCACTGTAGAAGTATTTTCTCCTGTTTCTCTCTTGCCCTTTTTTAACCACCCCTTAGTGTGGGCTTGAATTTCCTGTTACAAGTTTCCTGGATCGGTTAAATCCATGTTACCTGCACAGGAATTAAGAGTTCAAATCATTCTCAATGTCTTCTTCTTCCCCCACACTTGACAACTCTTGCCTGGAAAGCCTTCATCTCCTTGATTCCCAGTTGGTGTCAGAGACGGAGCAGAACAACATGATCTCAGGGACCATCAGTCAGCCCTGGTTAAAGCTTCAACCCTGACATGATGGGCCTGGAGGTTTTTTCTTTTTTTTCCTGTTAGTTTACCATGCTGAGTATGACTCAGTATTTTCTGCTGATGGTTCATCCTTGTCCTCCTGCCACACCAGGGAGTTTTTACCATCCATCTAGCTCTAAAAAATACTTGCAAACAGAAAAGCATCAGGATGTACATGACCCAAAGAATGCCAAATTGTGGTTTGACTATGCTCTTCAAGTCACTCAGCACTCCAGCCAGAGACATTTGTGAGGAGGTGTGTGTGATAATTATTATAGATTCCAACAGCAAGGATTGCAGCAGGTGCCACCCAGCCTGAGATGGAGGTGTCTTCACAGCTGGAGCAAAAGAAGTAGTCACCTGACATGAGGAGGGCTACAAAATACCTGCTGCACAAGGAGACATCCTAGTGCAATGCTAGTGCATAAGGAAACAAACAGGTTAAAGAAAGCAACTTGTCTGTTTTGATAAATAATGAAAAATTGTTTTCTTTCCAAAGCTTTCCAATTATATTTAGCTAAGGTATTATTAATAATTTAATGAACTCTCCCATATTCCTCCCATCTCAGATGAATTGGAGAGTCTGACATCTCCAGATAGAAAACAGCATCACTTTATATTTATCTTTAAAGAAACAATCCATATAACATACACAACAATCTTTCACTTTCCTGTGAATGAGTAGTGATAAATTCATAATATTCTTTCTTAATTTCTAGATTACTCCAGCTTCAGTCTAGTGGTTTGTACAGTTTTGCCGCAATATACCAGGACCTCCTTAGGAGACTCAGTAATGATGTCTGTAAAAAAGAAGCTTCATTGATCATATCTGGACTGTGAGAATGAAACATAAAACGAACTACTCTATCCCTTTGCCAACACACACCAGTCAATGAAAAGTCTTGACTAGCTCATGAAAAGCAGTCTTCTGGGAGGTTATTTCCACCTCGTTTTTGGCCAGAGGTTTAGAAGAGTTATTTTTGTGCTATTGTTTTGAGAGTATTTGGTACCAATACATAAAATTACTACTCTCCTATATGTTTTATTAGTAGGTATTGTATTCAGACAGTTATAAGTGCTAAAGAAAAATATATAATGCTGGATCCAGCTCAAGAGAGGTGAGGCTGTTACAGTCCAGTCAGCAGCAAGGATGAGGATGTATTCCCAGTGGATAGACACACACAGAGCACACACATGCACCACATATATGTACTTATATACATATATGTCTGGCCACATGGATCACAGACACTCAGAGCACTCACTCAAACACAGACAGCACCAACAGCTTCATCCTGCTTCCCTCACTTACTGAGGAGTACCAAGGTCCACTAGTGAGGACATATGGATATGTACATACGGACAGGGTGTCTCCTGACAACAACTGGCCTCAGACAGTCCTTCTGCCCAGTAACTGTCCCTGGCTCCCAGTTCTCCAGCTACTGGCACCTGGACATATAAACCACTGAGGTCATAGCCCTACTCCATTTGCTGGTACAGGCCATCACCACACACAGCTGACTTCCTTCTCCTGGTCTCACGGCTGATGCCCCTGTGCAACTTCATCTACTCACTCTCCCAACTGCTTGATGCTCTCTGGCACTCTCAACCTCACCCATACATACACACCTGCTCCAGCTGCTGTCTAATAGACAGACTGGTCCATCCATGGTCTGACTCCAGCTTCTGGGCTCAAATCCCCTGCACACAGGCACACAGCACAGGCAGCTCTCCTTCAGGAGAGAGAAAAGAACTTAACAAGAATAAATAAATCGGTTGGTCCTTTTCAGAGATAAGGGGCTACACTGCATATACAAAGACCTTGAAGAGGCGGTCTTTGTGTTCCCAGAGGTTATCAGAGTGCCCTTCTGGCTATCACACAAAGTTGTAACTTGGCTGAGGCTCATACAAGGTTGTGTACAAAATACGAATTATTGATCCTTGGATTTCTAGATGCAGTTTGATGCCCTGGTAATGCTGAGGAATTGGTGTAGATCATCTGCTTGTGTTTGTATGGTTGTCTTACAGCCCTTTTTTAATTTATGCTGGACTCTCATTCTGCCTTCAGACAAGTATCTCTCTTGGGGTGCATTCTGCCCTAAGTTACTCCACTAATGAGTTTTGTGGACTTGACAGTGCTAGGTTAAAGGTTTTACTCAATGATCTTAATGGTCTTTTCCAACCAAAATGATTTTATGATTCTATGATTCTAAGAAAACAGGACAGATTGTGCTTCAGGCACAGGGCACAGTCAGACAAGTGCATTGATCAGTAAATTATTTACCTGTGATTGGCCATTTTTTAGACTCTAATTCCTCCTTTTTCCTGAACTTTTTTCCTTCCTAAATCACCTAATCCCTAGATATCTCATAACAAGTCCAGTATAATCCCAAAGTGCTTTTCCTCTACATTTTATATCATGTCCCACACATTTGGGCAGAAACTCTCTCTTTGTCTGGAAGTTGATCCCAAGACCTGCTCCTGATGGCTTGTGGTGATGGGTGTCACATCAGTACAGTGGAGCAAAGGCTTTATTTGGACAGCTGGGTGTCGAAGGGGCAGACAGAGTGTTGGGAATCCTTGGTTTGGGTCCCTGTCTGGCAGTGTACCCCTGTGCTCCTCTGGACCTGTGGAAATGGATGTTTAATGGATTGATGGACCCTGTGATGGGCATGGAAGTAACCTGGAAGTATATTATTTTGGTTCCCCTGCCTGATATGCTCTCTCTGTGCTACTATGTGGGGATCTGCAAAAGATCTTTGTTCATATAACCTAAAAATAAGTGCTAAACCTAAGCCTCTGTAACTGAAATTGTCCCAACATTGTGTTTAACTCCAGTTGTGGGTGAGATCTGGGGTTTTTTTCCTTCTAATTTTTGAACTCGTACAACAATGTTCATTATGACAACAGGAAAGAAAAATACTATGTTTTTTTTTCCTCTGAATTACAAGTTGATCTGTTTTGGAAAAGATTAAATGCATCCATGATTTTGTCAAACTATGGACAAAATCTGGTGATCACAGAATGTACCCTTAAGAGTAATGTATCTTTTTCTGGACAGCAAAGACTTCCCTAAGATGGTAAATTCACATACATTTAGAAATGTCATTTTTTACAGGTTACGTGGAAATAGGTTCTTGCTGTCAAATACCTTGATCATTTTCTTTTTCTGTTGGGCAGGGTCCAGTCTGAACCTGAAATGCATTCTAGTTTTTATTACCTGGACTACTGTGAAGTTAGTTTTGGATATGTTATCCAAACAGGGAAATGGTCTGTCTTCACTGTTTAGTAACTTTCTCTTTATTTTAAAACACTGCAGAGAAGTAAAAAGTCTCTGGTTGACTTCAGGGTGACCTAGATCCAGAACTGGGTGATACACTTTGTCAAAAGAATGGATGGAATAAACTTGAGCGAACTTTTGAATGTCAAGTGGATAGGGAGTTGGAGCTGATAAGGCACGGTGCCCCTTAGCGTGGATTGGGATCAGGAATGAGGTAGATGAAGATCCCTAAAGTTTCAGCATGACTGAAGAAAATAAATTATAGGGAATGTGAGCTGTAAAAAGTTACAACAAGGATGCAGAAGAAACAGAAGACAGGGCCTCTCCAAGAAAAAAAAAATAGAGCTGCAGGGACATGGAGTATACAAATATACTGTCATTTTTACTTTTGTCTGAATTTCTGCTGGATTCACTGTGAGTCCATTCTTCACATATATTTTCTTGCCCTCAGCTGTAAACTTCAAGATGAGACAGTCTGAGTCTGTAGGCAAAAGAGAAAACCAGCAGGTCAGCAGGGGCCAGAGATATGCTTATGCCATACCTGACAAAGAAGGAAGTTGGCATTATTTTTATCAGGGTTTTGGGGTTTTTTTTTTCAGCTTAAAAAGCCTGCCTGGATGTCATGAGAAGCCCAAGGATGAGAATTTCTCTTTAGTTCAAGGCCTTAAGAATCTCTGGTTCATTTTGTTCTAAATGCTGCATATATCTTGGTGGTTAGACAGGATTGTGAAGCTAAAAAAAAAAATTCCTATCCTTATCTTTTGTAAAAGGACATATGGAGTTAAAAAGGCAAGATGCTGACCTGTTTTCGAGATTAGGATTATACCTTGTGTGTGCTGCAAATGAAGATTTGAACTTCTCAGGTGTGGTCACTAATGGTTTCTATCTCATTTTCTGGTGCCTGAATTCAGGCCCTGGTGTCTGATATGTAAAGGTGTGTGTTGAGTCAGAACAGTTATAGAGGAGAGAGGGACTGTGCACTCAGCATGTAAAGTGTTACGTGAAACAAAGGAAGTCCTGGGTGAGGGAGTTATTCAGTTCACTCAATGCACAGAACAACATCTCTATACCCTCTCTCATGAGCTGGTGAAGAATTTTTCTCTGGAGAAGACTCTCTCCTTCCATCGATTATTGTGATTATTGATGGCAAGAGGTGAGATGGACTTGATAGCTCTGTGAGAAAACACTAGTGCTGGAAGCTGGGTGACTGGACCCCTCTTGCCTATAGTGTGGATGTGTTACAGAAATAAGTCATGTTACAAGGACCACCAAACCACCCCATAGGGCTGATAAAACCTCTCTACTTGGAAAAGGGTTTAAAGACTACGTGCTAGATAACAGCTGGGGTCACAGGCATTGGGATGCATCCACAGTGTGGAGGACTCTACCTGAGCTCGTCAAAGTCTCTTTATAGTCAAGGGAGAGAAGTACTTCTCCTTGGGGGCAATTCATTTCACTCTAAAACACAGATTTAAAATGGGTCACCTCTTAAAACACCACTTTCTTCTTCCTCTTTAGAGGGGAAGCCCGGAGCAGCTAGCTCAGATGTAAACATATACGTGTGGGATCTCTGCAAGGGTGTGAGGTGAATCCTATGGTTGGTAATCAACGGTGGGAAAGCACATACAGGATCATTATGTACAAAATGAGGCCTATTCAACCTGAGTGTTGAATGAGGCAGGACACCCATGGAGCGAACAACATGTCTTCATGTAATTAAAAGTGGTTTCATAATCAACAGCCACAATGAGAGAAAAGGCAAATAGCACTGGTAACCTTATTTCTGATATTTACTGATGCCTGAGTGCTTGACTTTTTAAATTCCATAAGCAGTCTCTATGTATACATGTATATATATTTAATAACGCAAATACTTAAAATTTTTGTTCAAATTTATCTCTGCATTTATCGTAAGTGAGATCTTTCCATGT
The DNA here is from genome assembly GCF_003984885.1 of Neopelma chrysocephalum. Classification (NCBI taxonomy): domain Eukaryota; kingdom Metazoa; phylum Chordata; class Aves; order Passeriformes; family Pipridae; genus Neopelma; species Neopelma chrysocephalum. The sequence continues at coordinate 2,068,350 of NW_020925669.1, forward strand.
AAAGAAGGCTAATTCTATTTTCATCCATACATTTATGACAGTTTCCCCTAACTGAAGAACTGATCTATTTTCTGCTTTTTTTAAGTAACAGCGACATATAAAGTGAATCAATATTTCCGCAGTTATGCTGATGCACCTCCACTTATAATTGCTGACAAGATCCAAAACTAAGTGACAGTCTCGTGGTGAATGAGATAATTTTTCTTTTCTGTTTTCCCAAGCTTCTTCTTGCCTATTTGCCTCAAAAATAAGTTCATACTGAGTATAGTAAAACCAACTCTCACTTGTATTGGAAAGCTGACTGACTATAAGCAGTGCAACTTCTGGATGGGAGATATTGTAGTTAATACTAGCTTGAGATGAAGGAAAGAAGGAATTTTCTTGCCAAAGGACTAAGAGAGTTGGATACAGTTATGAAACAACTGTTTGGTACATCTGCCTTGATGAGTTTTAGAAATAAAAAAACTGGAAGTTCTTCAAAGCCCCCAAAACTGATGGAATGTTATTTAATGCTTCCAAGCAGCCCTAGGCAGAAAGAGTTTGGCACTTAAATGTCTCCCTGCAGGACACTGTGCGATGTATTTTACATGTTGTTTCTCAAAGTCACGAATCTCATGGACCTAGGGGCAGACTATTTGGTCCCCGGCTGCCACTTGACTTCTGCACACAGAGGACTACACAGTACCAATTTACACTGCCTTCTGGTGGCTTCATTTAATATAGAGTTGTACTCTGGAATGTGACAGGGAAGAGGCCTTAGTCTAAAAGAGGGGCACTAACCTGCCCTATAGCTACACACTGTGTTTTTACAGTCCAGATCTTAGTCTTGTCTCTAGTATTTTTACAAAAACAGAGTTACTAATTTCAGCCCGAAGTCCAAACATTATCATTGCTCAAGGGTGTTCCACAAACAAATTAATGCTAGATATTTCTTTGAAAGCTTCTGGCTGCAGAAAAATAAAAACACTGGCAGAATTGGGTCATGCCACTGGTAAGAGACATCCTGTCTTTGTATGGTTGAATATCTGACAGTGGGTGAGAGAGATAGGGAGGACTGTCTTTCATGTCTGAGAGGACATTCCCATCAAAGGGTTAATGATGGGCAGTACTGCTATCAACTCAATTAAAATTTTAAATTAAAGACTAACTCCCATTGAAGCTCCAGTCCTCCATTTCTAGCCACAAGGCAGTACTAATCATAGAGGATATGGCTGGAGGAATACTTACTTGACTTGGAGGAAGAGGGAATAGCAGCAGTAATGGTGGCCAGAGGAGTGCTTTGCTTTTTCTGATTTGCACAGAGAAGAGGAAGTCAAATCTTTAAAAATACTTCAAATACATTGTCATCCTTCATGAGCAATGCTTGTAGAAAACTGCAGCAAGATCTTGGTGGAAATAACATATAATATCACCCTGCATTTTCCTGCATGTGAGACAGATCCCTTATAACCTTGCCTGTCTATGTTGGTTTAATCACTGAAGTATTTCAGTGAGTTCAGTCTAGAGAGCTTCCCCACTGAAGAATCTTATGGTTTTGTCTACTGGCATCACATCTGCTGCAACATGAAATTGCACTAGTCTAAGTATGGCTTTTAAAGGTAATTCACAGTACTGCTCCTGCTCAGAGTCTGTGCTAGTCCTATGTAAGACAAAAACTCTCCTAGATCCTTGGCCTAGTCCCAATTTACTTCAAACTGCCAGTTTATTTCTCACAATCAAACTGTCCATTCAGCAGGTCTTTGCATTGTGCTCTGAATAATTTCTCCAAATCCTCTATTATGATTCATTTACTCTTAAAAACATAAAATACAGAAGTAAGGGGGAAAAAAAAGAAAAATACAAAAAATCTCAAACCAAACCAAACAAAAAACCCGACCTGTTTTCTTTCCCACGGGCTCCATTCAAAAGTACTCCAATGTACTTTTTTTCACATTCCCCTTCATACCCAACAAAAACAGGTAACAGGTTTTATTGACTTCAATGTGAAGCTTTAGCACTCTTTAGATTCTCCTGGAAAACTTTCTGCTGTGCTGAGAAAGTGTTGAAAATTAATGAGGAATTCTAAGTTCAGTTTTGTTAAACATGGTCACACCTAGGTCTGTCTTATTCTGTGAAAGAAAGAATTGGAAAACAGGAAGTGTAGAAGCTTTTGTAAAAGATGCCCTAATAGATCTGTGTTTTGTCATCTGGACTCTTCCTTCTCTGATGAATAGTAGATTATTTAGAGAAAGTAGCAAGAAAAGCCACACTAGTAAGGCAGGGAAAGAAAAGTTCCCTAACAGCCTTCAGAGCTTAAGTTTAAAAAGGATAGTCTGACCATTTGCTCTCCTTTCCACTTTCATTCTTGCCAGAGTTGCTGCCGGTGTATATCTATGGTACCTCATTAATGGAAATGAAAAATGACAAGTTTTGATCCCAGTAAGGTCCAGGGGAAAACTATTCATCTAGTTCAATTAACTCAGGAATTCAAGTTACACCTTTTGAGTATGAAATCCAAAACCATCCCTTGCTCCGAATATAGCATTCTCAACAAAGCACAGTCTGGGTGAGTGAGGACAGGAGAAAATAAGCTTCATGCTGTCTGTTTTGAAAGTGATAGATTAAATTCTCAGAGATGCTGCACATCTACAACTCCCATTGAGGTCTCCATAGCAAAAAGTTATCCTACTAAATGCTTAGCTTCTCCTAGTTCCCAGGATTTGGATCTTTCCTTCTATTTTAGAGAATCTGTGTTGGTAATGGCAGCTTGAATTCTGCTGAAAGGGAGAAAGCTACTGCTTAAGCCTAGAGGCCCCAATGAGAGATGCTTTTGTGTGACTTGGTGTATGCAAAGTGAGATGTGATATGTGTGGATGGGTGTACATGTGTGCAAATATTATGAAAATGGGATCAGTATACACTCAGATCCCTTTCATTTTGTCTAATTTTTTGTCATATGCATCCTTGTAGGTTTTTAGCTACACCCATAATATACAATTATCTTTTTTTTTAAATTCACTTCCCCCCCTTCCTTCCACTGGGAGATTTAGTGTCAACTGCTGTGTTGGATGCATCATGTATTTTGTTGAAATTCTCTTAGTGTGAATTCTTATTCCCTTATCTGGGATAGAATTTTCCGAGAAGGACTTCTCTGAAGTACTTTTCAGTGATTCACTCTCACATTCTCTATCAGCAGTTTATCCAGTTTCCAGAAATGTTGGGCAGGGAAGTGGAACCACGAAAATTCACTCGTGGACAATTTGTTGCTGTTGTTATTTTTGCCTAAGATTCTATTAGAGTTAAATTTGCTATGACAGCTGGAGGTCTAATCTTTTGGATAGAAACTGCTAGATTTGAATATAACTACTGTAAAGAGGGAGACGAAAATACAAATCTGAGGGTTAAATCTCTGATGGTGTATCTTATCTCAGTGGCTGAATGCATCCATAGTAGCCCTGTGAAAATTGTTTCATTTTCCTTGTTAATCAAAAAACAAACAGACAAAAACTGTGATGATGGGGAATTGAATGCTGAAATGATTGCCTTATAAAATAATAGTAAAAAAGTAAGGGGAAGAGCTCCCATGTTCCTATTAAAATCACGGTTCAAAACAATGTCAGGATTTTTTCAGGGCAACCACATTTGCAATTCCAGATTTTGCCTGGTATGATGATGTGAGAAGCTCACTATTAAATGAAGCTCCCTATTCTTACATTCTACATGCTTGATTACAAAGGTCTATCATGGTACCTAAAGCCTCTTCGTAAATATATAAAGTATTTTCGCTGATGAAAGTTCAGTAATTATTCAGTTCTTCCCAAGGAAAACTTAAAGCAGAAAATATAGTGTCAGCATCCCATGCTTTTCAAAGATTTTGCATGTTGGGTTTTTTTTTTAAATAGCCACACCAGCTTAGCATTGTCATTAAGTGAGATTGGAGGGAAAAAAAAGCAAAATGTTTTTTTTCTCTGTCCTTTTACTTAACAGTTTGGATGGATCACAGGAGTGACTTACCCTCTCTATTTCTTCATGACAGGACAATGATGGAGGGCTCTTTAAATCCCCCTACTTCTGGAAGAAAACAGGATAGTGAAACAATAAGGTAAATAGAAATTACCTAAGCCAAAAAAACTGAAGAGTGAAAATATATTTCTTTTTATATTACACTTACCAAAGATCAGGGTAACTGATGGATTGAAATTGCTAGTATTTCTTACCATGATACAACAAAGTATTTAGGATGTGTGAGATCATTAAATGTAACTAGTTTTAGTGAAGTCAATGGAACTATTAAGATAGTCCTGCTAGTTCAGACAGTTGAAAATATGTCCCTCAGTGGTTTGCTAGACTGAGTGATGTATGTTAAGATATATGAAAGAAAATGTCTAGGGAGAGGAAGACAGATAAGGCATAAATAGCAGATGTAAAAAAAATATAAAATATATACATATCTTAAATTTTTCTGAGCCTGACTCTTCCTCTGTTTTAGGTAGTCATTTCATTTACCCTGCCTCTCATGTAAAAACAAGGATAATAATTTAGCCATAATTTTACAATCAGGACTTTGTCAGGATAAAACCTCTTAAAGTCCAGATACCACATTGATAAGATACCACATTTTTGTTGTATTTCTGATTTTCTTTTTACCTGACAATATTCTCTTTCACTTTGTTGTTCCATTTAAAAGATTCCCAAAATGATCAGTATTGCCTCATATATGTTTATTTTTGATATTTCTTAAGTGTTGAACATTATTTTCATAGTAAAATCCTTGAAATTGCATCATGTTCCAAATATAACGAATGGTACCTTCTGAGTTTCAAAAGTTCTATTCTTAAATGTAGTACTTTAAGTTAGTAATCAGTCTATTTTGAATATACCGTGCCTACAGTACATATGAATATGCTAATCAGCTAAACGTAATAGTTCTCATTTGTATTAATGCAAATTAGGTGGCTGTACTTTCCACCAAATATTTTCCTCAGTATTTATTAGAGAAATCAAAATCTCTTTCCGCCCATAATAAGTTCTAATATTTCATCTTAACACTTTAAAGGGCGTGTTTTATTTTAGCTTAATCTAATTTCATTGAACAAAATTGCATCTAAAGGCAATATAAAGTTACAATTTGTTCCATGTCAAATAATAAAAATGGCCTTTAAATTTTACATGAATTTGACCTTTTGGTTTGTGCATTTCAATTAAACCTCTCTCATAATCCAAATGGTATAACATACTTTGTGTTCATTTGGTCTTGTATAGAGGTATCCAGCTGTATTCCTGCTGCCTCCTTCCCTGTAGCTATTGGCCTTTCTTAACCCTCAGACTCAACTTACTCCCATGAAGGAAGGTTGGAAGTTTTTCTGCTTATTCAAACAAGCCTTGCATGCATCTTGCTCTAACTGGAGTCAGAAATGAAGACATGTGGGATAGGATGTGTTCAGCTTTCCAAAAGGATTAAGGAATGGTGAACACACACAAAAATCTGGGCTTGTTATTTGCAAGGTGGGCTGTGGACCCCAAATCAGGAGCTGTTGATTAACAACTTCAAGTTACCCTATTGAGCCCCAGGAGAGTCCTAGAGTTGAGGTGAAGCCCAAAGAGACAATTTGTAAGAACTATGAAGAGCAACCACCTTTGTCATTCTAAGCATAGCAGCATGCCAGACCATGCCAAGGTCTCTTATGATCTTTGGCCATGTAAATTTTGTTATTAATGGCAAAAATATTTTTGGTGTTATAACTTTCCTTTTTTTTTCATGAGAGAATTATAGGAAGGTGCCTTATTATATCACCCTTCAGAATTATATTAATTTTATTTCAGGATCACACCAGCCATTCTCTTCTGAAGTAGAAAAATAAAAGGAACTTCACCATCAGTATTCAGAATGTTTCCAGAGTGCTAATGCCCTGCATGATGAAGGGCAAGACCTGAGTTGAAGGTAGTTCTCCCCATCCTCAACACACAATACAACTTTGATGGGGGGACCATGACTGCCATATCTAACTCTGCACTTTCCAGTCTCTCCCCATCCTCATGTGTGACTTGTCTGATAAGGCCAAGACCAGCTATTATTCAGTGTTTATTCAGTGCCTAATTGCACAGTGGAGCCCCACACCTGATTGGCCCATAGGCACTGTTGTAATTAACACGATTAATAATATACGTTCTGCAGAGAAATAGCTGAGAGTGGTTTCCAAAGCTGTAAGCCTTGAACTTCTTTTGCAGCTTTGAATGTACTTTTAGACTCAATGGCTTGAAAACGACTCATTCAGTGTTCAGCAGAACTAACGAAGCCTGGTTTTCGCTGGCTTTGTGTCTCGTGGCTAGACTGTGCCATGTGTCAGGGAAGGTGCAAACCCTGATCCTGTGGCTGAGATGTTCAAAAATGCATTTTTCTATGTGGTCTCTTTCGAGTCTAATGAGAGTGGGCTCACGCTGCAGCCTGTCTTTAGCGGCCGTGCTCACAGAGTGTTTCTCTGCTACTCAGATGCCTCTTTTCTGAAGCTCGTAGTAATTTAATATCCTTGACACCTCCAACCCTCAGCTAAATTTGATTGAAACGAGCTAATCAATCTGTAAAGTGAGACAGACAGACAAATAGGCAGAGACGTGTGTGCTCTTTGACCATGATAAGCTTCATTTCCTTCAGAAACCAGGGTGAAAAGAATAAAATCCATGATGCTTTCGGTTTAATTTTGCCTTTTTTTTTTTCTTTCCCAGGGCAAACTAAGCCCAGCATTAAGAGCAGAGCAACCCCGACGTCAGATTTCAGGGAAAAAGAATGGGGCAAGCTATTCTTGGGAGGGGGAGAAAGAAAAGGAGATTTTGTTCCAGGATTTTTTGAGTGTTTTTTTTTTTTTTTTTTTTTAATATAACTGCAGTAGAAATCAAACTCCAGACCTTTAATGGAAAAAATCTCACATTTTTTTTTCTAGGAAGAAGGAGAAGATGGGAGAGAGGAGGGAAAAAAAAAAAAAGCTAAGCGACTGTCAGATCAGCTCAGGATCTCCATTAGAATGCAGAGTGCTCCAGAGTAATTACAAAACAGCTGTAATGGAAAATTGGTAGTCAAACCCATTTTCCACCAACTAGAACGGTGAATGGGCTCCATTATGTTCCTAATTCTCATTAACTTAATTTGCATAGGAAACAATGAAGGAATACCTAATGAGTTAGACTCAGCTAGCAGCAGATCGATACCCCTGTGAACAGGGGTTCGACCCATAATTACAGGACATGTGGCAAAGCCAGAATGTTTCTCCTCTTACATAGGGGAGATGGAAAGGTTGGCCTCGCTGTTGTTATTTATTTAAAGCCTGGAAATGTGGTGCCTACAGGGGTGGGAATTTGTTGCTGTTTGGAGGTGGGGGGGGAGGGAGGGAGGGTTAGTATTTTTTCTTTCTCACTTTGTTCTGAGGCTTTTAGGAAGAAACGTATTATTCCACTTCCTCTGATACTTTAAAGAAGCAAATTCTTAAAACCTGTACCTGTGTCCAAAGTTTAATAGCTGGGATGCACTGATGCTGTACACTGAGGATTGCAGCCAGCGCACTCACTGCATGTGTTCCAGGCCAACTAAAACCTGGATAAATACACGTCATGTGTCATCATGCCCCAGACTTTTGAGCCCAGCCAAAAGGCAGAGCCTATTCACCTGGGCTCAGCTCTGTGCAAACACAATCACACGGTATTAGAGGACCAACAGATGTAAATACCGCTGGCTCAGGGTGCGTGTGTGTCTCCTTGCAGTGTAATCCGGGGAAGGTCTGTGTTCAATTCCCGTTCTTGGCAGCGTGACTGTATTTGCAGTCTTGGACATGAGCGTTCAGCTCTCTGGCCTTTAACTCCTGCATGTGGAACAAGGATAGCAAATCCCTGCTCTGATTCAGACCCTAAGCTGTCCAGGGAAGGGTCTGGATAATACAAAAATTAAGGTAATCGGAATGAGGAATATTTTCTCTGACAAGTAAAGACTGTGAGCAAGCTGGGATGCTGCTGCTTCTGTAAGTTAGGGTAATTTTTCTGGTTTTCCTGATTTACCAATCCTGTACCACAATAGCTAGATTATGCATATAGATATCAATACAGTTACTTGAAATGGTTGAATCTCTCCCAATGGTCTCACAGTTTAATTTAGTCTCTATTGCTCTTTCTGAGTGAAATTTCCCTCGTGAAGAAGACTTCTGGGAAAAAAACAAAAAAAGAAAAAAAAAAGAGAAATTCCAAAACCAGCATTACATGAGTCCTCAAAAGAGTTTTAAATTAATGTTACCATATTTTTGTATATACTGCAGCTGTGCAGTCTTCACAATGCCAGAGGGAACATGCCATGGCAGATTCTGTAAGAAATGCACAAAAAGAAAAAGTACCTGCTTAATGAGCTCACAATCCACCCAGATCAGGAAAACAGAGGAAATACACCTATTCCCCTTTTAACAGATAGAGGTCTGAGTCACTAGATGATTCATTTACAAGTCCAATGTCAGAGTCAATCCTAGGTTGATGATTTATTACTCTAACATCTTTCACATATTATATTAGTAAAATTTAAAGGATGCATAGATTTTGGTGTCCCATTGTGCTAAACTTTTTCCATATGACATAAGAGGAAGAGATGGCACTATGAAGGCACTATACTGTGAAGATATGCTCTAGCTGCAGGAAGCTCTAGCTGCAGGAAGCTCTAGCAGATATTGTGTTCATAGGAGCTAAAGAAATCTTCGGGCTCATGTCAAGACTGTTAGTAAAGTTTGGATGTTGGAATAAGCTTTTAGATTAAAAATGATTGCTTCGTAGAGTGGGTACATGATTGTACAGTTGTGAGGTCTTCAGGGAAGGCAATAAATGGGAATAACTGGGAAAGCAGCTTCCTTAGATAATGTGTTACATGATGGGGAAGGGTAACAGGTTTGCTCTCCATGGGGTGGGGAGCATCTGCAGACTCAAAGGAGCAGGAGGTGACCAGTGGCTTCTGCTTTGTTTTCCCATGGCAGGGGTCAGCAGGTGGCACTCACACACAGCCTCAGGAGGTGCCAACACCACTGGAGTAGTGGCAAGTTTCTCTTTTTAGAATTGCTGCATCATTCTTAGATCTTTGCTGCAGTTCCTTTGTGGGAAGCTGTGGCAAACAGCTCAGGAAGGAGTTTTTTTTCTGTCATAGCATTTCTGACTTAACACAGAACTGCACTTGGGGAAGTGGTTTGAAGTTCCTGAAAGCCGGATGGTCCAAACTCTGATTTGATCATTTCTGTTATACAAGTAACATATGTAATATCAATACATTATAAAGCTGTACCCTTCCATGGAGTCATGGATTTCTCCTTCAGCAGAAGACTAGCTGCAAGACCGAGATATCTGCCTGCAGTGAGAAGTAGCACTGTTCGATTTTAATCAATCCCTTAAAAAAACTCTTAAAAACTTCTTTGCAAACAAATATTGTAGTCGAATTTCCCATCTGTTTTAAAATAGAGAATCTTCTTGGAAGTCACCTGTATTTTTTTTCCCAATTTAAGAGCTGGTCATATATGGTGATTATAAGTTTTTAGCTGGGTCAAGAGAGTACAACACTGCTGTGGGCCTCTAGAGAGCTGAGGTTCATCTCCTGTGTAACTGACTTAGTGAGGCTCCTTGGCTAACTTATTTTGTCATTCTTTGCTCCCCTTCTCCTTTCCAATTGTTTTTCATGTTTTCTGTTCAGATATCTCTGCTTCATGTTTTCATTCATTACTTTATCTTATTTCACCACAGCAAATAGAAAAATAATCATGATAATCTAAAATACATTATTCTAGGTTTTGAGTCAGGACAAAAGCCTTTTATGCAGCTTTAGACAGTTAGCTTTGATTTGAAGGAACTCTAAACAATCACTAAAGTTAAAAAGTTTATGAAAATCACAACACAAATCTTTTGTAAGACAAAGCCCTGAATTCACTCTTCACTGGTTAAACTAAATACAGGATCAATTGCTAGTACTTGCAAATTTCATCCTGAAATATCATTGCTTTGTATGACTAGTTGCATTTGTTTAATTAAAGTAACATATCTGTACAGTAAATAGCCTGTGATCAGGCAGTAACATAATACTGTACAAGCACAGCAGTAATTGGATAATGTAATGAAATGCATGGTGTTTTTTTTAAAGAAAATATAATGAGATTTCATCATTTTATACACACAGGTAATTAGTTCTTAGAAATACTGGGAGAGCAAATTATCTGCAGATTTGAACTATCAGCAACTATTTTATACAGCCCAGCTGAAGAGGTAAAAATGTTCTGGTTTAAATCTCTTGAAATTTAAACTAAAATGAGGCCAATATGAAATTAAGGCACTAGTAAGAGCTAAAAGGATTCAGTTCAGCTCAGGCCATCTGCCATAATGACTGCCAAGGTTGTGAATGAGTTTGTGTGGGTGACAGCTTCCCACTGCCTGAGTAGCACTGCACACAACTGCAAGCCATCACCCATCCAGATCACTGTGCATGAGCTTCCTCTGCTTTGGACTTTCCAGATTAACTTCTTTTTAAACCCATTCACCAAATGTGCCACAATTTTGTAGACGCCTCCCATAAGCAGATGTTTCAAAACCAGGTCTTTGTGGTAATATGAATATGGTAGAAGAGTACAACTACCTGAAGTGCTTGTATCACCGTTCAAAGGTTTGTCAATGTGTTATCCAGCACAATCAAGCTGTGTAATTAGAATAGTTAAATGGGGGAGCTGCTTGTCACAGGATGTCATGGAAGTCAGAAGCTCCCATGCATTCAAGGAAAAACAAATAATGGAAAACAGTTCAAGTAAGAGTGACTGAAGATATAGAAGAAACTTTGTATTCAGGATACAATTCAGGAGGCTAGGAGACCACATAGAAGAAACATAGATAGATAGATAGATACCTTATTCTTTTCTTACACTTATCCTTAGGCCCCCACTATTGGTAGCACTCAAAATTTGGGGTTGACAGATCTTAATTCCGATCTAGTACTTTATTATTTTTAAGACTAGTTGGGTAAATCTTACTTGAAAAAAATGTTGGTAAAAAAATCTTGGGTAAAATCAGACTGGTTAGAGTTTGTTTCCTGACTTTGGCTCAGCTTCCCTTTGCCACACAGCAAAGGCAGCATCCTCAGCCACTGTCAGGTTGTTTAATTTGCACTAAGACCTATTTTGAGTGTCTCTCTTCTACTCTGAGCAAAACACCTGATGGCTCAGACAGAGACTCTGTAAAAGAAAAGTGTCAGCTTCTGGTCTGCAGCTGCAGTCAATTCAAGCCTGCTTCTGGACTAATATTGAATCTCTGTTCCTCACTTTTGGGAAATAAATGCTGCTCTCTTTCTGTTACAATCATGTCCTGATAGGGAAGAGTGCAGAGGGAGATAAAACAATTTAACACGGGTTAACATTCACAGGGTTAAGCAGCGAGGATCAGAAGTCAGGGGATGCAACTGCCTGCATTGTGTCCTGAAAACAATCCATCTCCCTGCTCAGACACTCCTGATGTTTAATTGATACATTTCCACCTTCCCCTTCGTTGTTAATATTTAAGCAGGTGAGCACAGCGGGCAATGGGCTGCTTGCAGTAGCCAGGTGGCCCTGTCAGCAGCCTGCTGCACTGATCACCTCGCCTGAAATTTGCATTGCTTTTGTTCTTCCCCTCTGAATGTGCACCAACAGCCCCAATTTGAAAATGCAAACAAACAAACATATATGAAAACTTTCTCTGAAGGAAGCCTAACCCCCTTGAAGAAAGTTCCGCAGGGCCATCACTAGATTCTTTTATTCTTCTCTCTCTGTTTTTTTTCCCCTCTGCCTTTTTGTTTGGCTTTCACTCTTATTCTCAGTATTGCTTTCTTTCCTTTGTACTTTGATGTTTCTTTGGGGACGTGAGGAAGAAGCAACAACAAAACAGAACAAAACAAAACAAAAAGACTCTAAGGCATTTATAGTTTGTTTTCACATTGACTGCACCTGCCAAAAAACATGGGGGAGCGTGGAAAATGAGGGGAAGAAATATAACCAAGCAATCCAGAGACAGGAAGATTGGGAGTACAGGGAACAATTATCCTTCTCTAGGGCCTCTGCCCTGGGAGCACAGACTTCCAATCATCCAGGGTGAAAGACACCCTCCCTGACTTACTGGCTGGATCATTTGCTCCTCCCCCATCCCACTCTGGCTTTCTTCCAGAGTAGCAACCAGGTTGCAGGCAACTGATATATTTGCTCTTGTCTAAAGGACAGCTGGTTCAGGCTAAGAGCCTCCAGCGCTCAATGGTCAGCTGCTTGGTGCAGAGCTAGATTAATGAAAGTAGCCTGTGGTTAGTCTTTGCCCAGTTATCCCTGAAGTACCTGGGTCCAAATTCTCCATCATACAACACTTAGGCCCGTAAGAATCTGTTCTAAGCCTGTCTCCTAGTACTACACCTCAACAGCACAGTTTTGGACACTCTGAACAGGCTTGAGCTCAAGTCCTCTGCTAGAAATAGTGTCATTTTGTACAGACTTTTTTAAATATTGAAGGGGTTAAGAATGTACCCAAAAGTGTATTTTATCAAGGCAGTTTTGCTAGGATCTCTTCTTTGGCAGCCTAGGTAAAACAGAAAGATTGGCCTGAAGCTTTCTCAAATCATTGGACTTTCTCAGTTCATTCATGAACGCCTCTGAGAAATTCTGGGCACAAATATAACATTTCCATGCATGAAACAATGAATTGTCTTGAAGCTAGTACAGTCATCCACAACTGAGGAGGTCTGAATTTAAATCACTATAAACACACAGGGAACTGTGATCCAGCTACTGTGGTTACAGCAAACTTACAGTTACCAGACTTGTAAGAGCATTTGTGGCTATGTAGGGAAGAAGATGGCAATCATTCCAGCAATCCAGAACTGGGGACCTGTTTTCCTGAGAAAGGCAGCTTTAAGTTGACTGGTTAGTTTACAAGCAACCTGCTCTGGGAACATGTACTCAAATATTCATCTTTCTTTACATATTCATTTAAACTTATTAAACTCTGTACCCTCAATGCATGATGCAGTTTGATGTAAAAGCTGGTCCTGCAGTGTTCATCGTTCCAGAGATTGTATCCTTTGAAGTTCTAGAGCCCTGCAGGGAGTTAGAATTATTTTCAAAGACTCCCAGAGCCTGAGATCTCCTGGTATCGAGGGCAAGTATTGTCCAAAGACCTGAGCATACTCTGAGTTATAGGCAGCTAATTCTATTTCTTTTTCTGCTGTGATTTACCAAGTATCCTGGTGAGTCCTTGTCCTGACTGATCTAATGATGTGAAAGTAATTGTCTTTATGAATTTACTCATTTGTTTCGGGTTGGTTTGGGGTTTTTTGTGATTACATATAGCTTACTATTTAGCAAAAGAGGTTCCTAATATTCCTGTCCTTGTTTGGCATGACACAGCTTAAAAAATTTTGTCCTGCCCGATTCTGGAGATCTACAAGGAGATATAGACAGTTAGAGTCATCCATCTCTTCTTGTGGAATGCCAGATTATGACAAAGATGTTCCCATGGGTGTGTGAAAGTATATAAACCTAGATCAACCAAAATGTGAGAGGTTTTGGATTGAAAAAATGCCATTTGTAAAAATCCCAAGTTTTAATTTTCTACCATATTTCTTCACTTTGTGACACAGAGCTTATACTGTTAAGGAATTGGATAGAATTAGCAGAGGTATTCTGACCTCTGTGGTTCCCTTGATGGTGGTTGACAAGTAGATGGACAGGGGCAGGAATTAGCAATCTGTGACCGGGAGAGAGGACTGGATGGGATAAAGGAATGTCACAGAAATTTCACAGAATATTCTGAGCTGGAAGGGACCCATCATTGAGTCCAACTCTTAAGTGAATAGCCCATACAGGAATGTCCTCTGGTAACGTTGAGCTTTCAGAAAAGATGTTTGATCAATCCTCACACACACTCCTATACTTCTGAATCTTTCTAAGAAATTTCTTTTCACAAGAAAGTAGAAAAATTTCTCTGAGAAACAGACATCATCTAACTAAGAATATCAACTGAACTGAACATTCCCAGCTTTCTTACATATTAGTCAGGGATGACAGCAGTGTATCAAGCCCTTCAGTACAAAAATCATTGTGATTTTATGTGTTTACTGTGCTTATATCAGAGACCTCCACACCTGAACTGCAAAACATCACTTTCACCACCGATCTATTTTATAAATCAGGCACTGGACAATAAAAGGTTCTTTTGTATTCCTTTTATTGCATCTTTCCGCATTCTCTAGTTCTTTGTATGAAGGCAATTTTGCCTGCACTATGTGCTTTGTCTACAATGAAGCGTCTTCCCCCATTCTTACATTGGGCTGCAGAAGGCATTTAAATAGCCCCATTTCGTCGACAAACAAAGAAAAGAAATAATAAACAGCAAGCGATTTATTTATATGGACAAAATGATTTGATGTTGTTCCTTGTTGACAGACTGATCTGGCCAGAATTACATTCTATTGATAAAACTGTGAAGGAATGCCATTCATCGACCACATGAAGTTAAGGAGTTGGGGAAAATGAATTTGTCCATAGAATTTTCTTTCCCAAGCTGTCAGATGTTTCTGGAGACTTGAACAGCCTTGTGCTCACAGTTACGTTCACATCTATTTTATCTTTATTTATTTAACCATTTTGTCCTTACCGGCAGACATTTCTGTAAATGTAACAAAAATTGAACAGTCTGTTTTAGCAGTTAGCTACCAAGATCTAATATTTGAGACTTTTATCTTGGTGGGTCTCCAGAATATTTTGCACTTTCCCAATAACTAAATAAGTAAATCCCTAGAGAACACAGTAGTGATTTTTTGAAATAATGAAATATTTCCTTTTTCATACACCAGAATACACAGTTTAAAGACTTGTGACCAGTTGCTTCTACAATAGATTCTCTCCACGCATACTACAATTCTCCATGTCCTGTGTGACTCTTATAGTTACTTTGCTGTCCTGAAAATAAACTGAAAGCCAAAAGACCTCCTCACACAGAATAAGAGACACAAATGCATTTCAAGAGGATGGGAAACTCAAACAAGACTTAGTATCTGAAATCATCCATTATATTTATTTGTTCCTTTTCTCTACTTCTCTCTTGGGCTCTGTTCATGATCCTTCAGTAAAACATTTAGTCTCACAAACACACACACTCAGGGACCTGTCATTTTTAAATAAGGGGCCCACAGGGAAAGGAAAGTAGTTTTAATTTAGATCTGTCTTAACCAGAATTAAACCAAGCTTTAGATCCCATGTGGTGGTATAAGTTTGACATTTGCTTCTTGCTTTTTTCCAAGCTAGCGAGCACAAATGTGCTTCCTCTATAAAGTAACAGAAAAGCTAAGATTGAATGTAATTAAAATAAAATACAACAATATTAAAATAATATTAAAGGAAGGAAATGTAGTGCATAAACTAGTCATTAACCCCAGCATCCTCAATAGATTTAAATTTGAGTAACTGCTGGTTGATTTGCCTACTTATAATTCCCACTCTAGTTTTAGCTGGATATTATATTCTTTTTCATTCATTAAAGCTTTGCAGCTGCTTCCCACTCCAGTGAGGGGTGCACTGTCGTGCCGAAGGGAATGGTTCCTAGACAGAAAGAAGTTTTCAGTCCTTTGGGAGTTTCTACAATGATTCCAAAGGGGCCTAGGATTTTTACCCATAGGCTCATATCTATGCTATAGATTAACCTGGCATATTGCATCTAAATTCTCCTGAATCCTAATGAAGTCAGTTAAGTGAAATGTTAGTGTAAATAAGTGCACAGACTATCAGAATACCCTGAAGCTGGATCTTTTACAACTATGACCCAAATTTGGATCCTGACACTGCGTTACTGGCCTTTCCTCTCCCTCTCCACTGTGTGTATATATACATAGATGTATATACGTGTATGCACATATAGCCTAGTAAGACATAATAAAATGTTTTAGGATGAAAGGTTCTGGATAACATGTAGTCATAAGACGTTATTTATGCAGTTTCCTTGGAGGAAGATTAATTGGGCTGAGATATGTACACTAATGCATGAGTCAGCTGTGGTATCATCACTGCAGATACATGGCTGATTCAGATGATTTAAAACACACAGCCATACTACAAAGCAGCTCAGGACAGGAAGTTAAGAATGATTTCAAAGCCAGCAGATACTGCAGAAGAAATCTGAGCTGGTAGAATATAATTACACCAGTCAGCATGTTGTCCAGGCAAGTGAATGAATATTCTCCTTTCTGTGTGAGAGCCAGAGGCTTCTTTCAAATATCCATAACTCCAAGTTTAGACATGATTATGAGGATACTTTGGATTTAATATTGATTTAGAGAGCACAAGATATTGGATGGAGTCCTGCAAAGTAAATCTTAGGACCTGACAATCCCAGTAAAGGCTCTAGTCACCTGAATGAGTTCTGAAACCTAGTCCTGCTGCCTTCCTACTCTGTAAGCTGTGCACCACCAATTATGGCACTTGACACAGTTACAGCACTTCCAGAAATGTATCTGTAGCCCACCAACCTCCAGAAGCTCAAGGACAGGGGCCCATAAGTTGTGTATGAAGTGCCTAAATCACTTATCATAAAAACTGTACAATTTAATGGACAAGGCAGAAAAAGAAATTTTAGCCCCACCTTGGAGCAGGGACCATGCAGAACTGTCAGGAGTCTAGAAATGTGCTTCTGGACTCACCTACCATTGGTAGAGCAGAGACAAAACCTGTGGCTCCTGAGTTCCTGGTGGTTTAGTCATAAAAGCATCCTTCCCTGACTTAATCAAGCAGCACATTTAATGAATTAAGCTGAGAAACCTCTCATGAGTCGGAAGTTTGAATAGTCAGGAGAATCCACCATGGGAGAGGGTGGGGATGGAGTTATGGGGGGGGGTGCAAAATGTATAATGGAGGTCAAAGACCAGCCCAAGGACCAACCCTCTCAGCTACTTGTTTATAAATTTGTTGCATCCCTTTTATTTATTCCTTGAGTTAACCAGAAGCCACTGGTGTTCTTCTCTCCTCCCATCACACACCTTGCTGCCAGCCCCTTCTTGCTCCATTTCATGCCCAATCAATATTATTTGACAACATACAGGTCAGCAATGATGGCAGTTATATCAGCAGCATGGAAATTACAAAAGAAACTATTGTTTGTCTTGAAATTAAGGGCTACTGAAATCAATAGTACATTTGAAAATTGATATCGATCACTCAGTGTGTGTGTGTGTGTGTGTGTTTGTATGTGTGTGCGTGTATTTGCATGTTTATGTATAGGAAGAATTTGGGGGGTTAACTCCTCTTTCAGCTACATTATTTCTGTTTCTTTTTGACAAAGCCAATGAAATCAACCTAAAAATTATAAATATATGAATCTTTTTGAAGCAATTGAAAGGAGAACAGTATTGACATCTCTTAATTGGATTTCCCCACTTATAATGGTAACAGCCACTGGTTTTGTGATTATTTTCCAGGGCTTGGATGTTGGTTTATTGTTTTCAAGGTTTGCTCTGGGTTTTGTTTTATTTATTTAAAGGTTTCTATTCAAGTCATATCAAGGAGAGGGGAGGAATAATGTCTGCAAATGCCATTTGGATCAAACAAGCCAAGAATAGTAATAGTTATTGTTTGGCATGTTTGAGAGCTATTGTGTGACAAATAGATTTGGAGTCATCATTTGTTTAAAAAGGCAGTAAATGAAACTTTATGAGATAGGGACAGAGTAACGACACAAAATTACCCATCCAGAACTCCTGATGGTGATCAGTAAAATGAAATAGATTAACTGTTTGTTTTTCCCCCCTCCAAGACACCAAGAAAATAAGATGCAATCAAAAATATTTGTTATCCTTGACCCACAGTGAACCAAAAAATTGCATAGTAGTGGCTCATGACAGCAGAGTTTGATGGCTAATGACTGGATAACCAGAAGCAGATGAGAACATAACAAAAGGCCAACCAAGTATTGTCACAGTTACAACAAGGGTTTTTTGATGAGAAAAATTATATGGGTGTGAAGTATGACTGTTGTCTCCTGTTATATGCTAATCCTATGCTTCATGATTTCTTCTAACTACCTGAAAGGACAAGGTAAATGTTTTCTTTTCATCTTTTTCTCCACCTTTGTCTAATGAATAATTTGGTTTGTTCACCTTCTCTGAACTTCAGCTACAAATTATAAGCGAGAGCCTTTCTATGAAACCTGTGAATGGTGCTGAAGTACCTCTTGGTTGTTTCACTTTTATGAGATGGATGTAAAACTCAGGGCTGGATCTGGGAACATGAACCTTTCCCCAGGAAAGTTACCAGGTACAAAACAATCCTGTTTGTTTGTTTGTTTGTTTGTTTGTTTTCTCTAATGCTTCTTGTCTTCACCGGGTTTTTTGTGTAATCAGAGAAAGGAAACTGAACAAAGGATTAGTTTTAGAAGTCCTTGAAGAGGACTTGTTCTGTCCCAATTTCTTCCACTACTGAAAATTGAAAGATAACATAGAATATGAGGCTCATACAATGTCTTGTGCATTTGAAATTATAAAGTTTTCCACAGACAGTAGGCAGAACTTCTGCACTTTCACTGGCAGATCAAATATTGCACTGTTGTGCAAATGATATGGAGACAGACTCTTTACAGGGGAGATTATGGCAAATCAAGGTGATTGCCTTCATCTTTCTTTAGTTTGTCTTTTTGCTTAATTTCTCTGCTTTTCTTCTGTCAATTGTCACTGGATGGAATTTCCAGAACTCAGTTATTTTTTCTGGAAATTCCACAAATGCTATTTTCTAGCTGTTATTTCAAGCTACCTCACAAATCCACACAAAAATAAATAAACAAATAAATAAACAAGCAAATAAATAAATAAAAGCTAAACCAACCAAACAAAAATCTACATTCCATCATTATTACTCGTCCAATTGATCTGTTAAACCTGACTTGAGAGAAATGTGTCTGCTTACATTTTAATTATCAAGACAATTCTTCACACAGATGATGTAAATATTGTTATTTATTGATTACATGGCATGTGTCACCAGCCTAGAAGCACTTTCCCCTGAATTATAAGGTACTTGGCCAAATTTTGATCCCTCTTACGCCACCTTGGTGTTACAGATCCCCAGATGGAAGACACTATAAAAAGAGTGCTAAGTTTGAAGAATATTCGTTTGAACACTGACAGACAGCAAGAAGACTCTTTTCCAGGCCGTGGGCCAAACTGTGCTATGAAACTCACTGTTCCAAGCCTAGTGTAACTCCCCTGAGTCATCACCACTCTCAATATTTCGAGTCCCAAGTTTTTCCCTGCAGGTCTATCTGCTCCTTAGCCTAATGAATCCTTTTCCAGCTTTTCTTTGCCTTCCTCAATAATCCCAAATCCTCACCCTTTCCTTTCAGTTTAAAATAAAACCATGCGAAGTCTTCCTTAATTCGAACAAATGTACATTTCCCTCAAATTTAGATCCCCATTTAATTATATAAATGTAATAATTTCGGTTCACCAATATTGCTGCAAATATTTTTACCATTTAATAGTGCTGAAAACATATTTTACTGAAAAACCAAGGAAATGTTTTTTTTTTCAATAATCTACTTCAAATGTATTGTATTGACTTGCTTCATTCAGCAATTCACAGTTTGTATCTTTTTCTGTCCCTGTATGGTTTTTTTACAAAAAAACTTTGTTCATCTTGAAGCTACATGTTTATTCTAAAATTTCTCCTGAAAGACAAGTGGACATTCCTAGAGTCTGCTTTCTAGTTAAATTCTAATTGAAATGTGAAGACACATCAGTCTTGGAAGCCTGGAAGATGAAGTAGAAGGAGATAAATTCTAACAAAATCTTACATGGCTGCAGGAGTTAAAAAACTTTTTTTTTTTTTTAGGAAATCAAGAAAACTTAATCTTCAAGCTTTTTCCTTTCAAACTCCTGATCTTGTAGATTTAGGAACTCCTGATGTGATTAGGAACAGATTGGTGTACTCTAGCACTTACAGATTAAAAGGTCAACCTCTACCCTGAAATGGTTCTCCAAGTCCTCCTGGTTGTCAAAGAGCTTATTGAGAAACAACAAGCTCTTCTTTTTTGGGGTCCTCCCTTTGGAGCACACAATTGTGGCAGGGATCTCCCCAGATGGGAGATCAGCTGAGAATTGATATCTACATTATCACCTCGCTAGGCCAGAGCTGTTAAATAAATCCCACATCTAGGACTTTCTGTGACATACAGCAAGGGAATTCTGTCTTGTGGATTTGCAATTGTAGCTCATGACAGAGACATTTTCCTGCCATATCCTGAAGAAATATACTTTCTCTAATAGGAGATATAACCTACTTACATAAATTTCATATATATTGCTTATGGATTTTAATGTCAGTAAAAATTAGTGTTACATTACTGTTCATTATGACACATTTTATTTAATATTGTATCCCAAACAGTGAACTGGGGAAGTCTAATCACCATAAAAAGTATACCTAAATGAAATCTGGAAAAATAAAAAAGGAAGATTGAGCCAGGTAATGGAGGCACTCTAGGAGTTTTTGGTAGATTGATATTTTTTATTATTATGATTTTATGTTATTTTAGCTTGAAGAATTCAAGCTATAGAAAAATAATGGAACATAATCCAACTTCCAAATAATAACAATAATGATAAAAATAAAAACTATGTGGGAGAAGTGGAGAACAAAACTGTTCAGCAGAAATGAGCGAGCAGCAGATTGGAAGTATGAACAAACCTGTCCAATGTCATAGCATGCCAATTTCTTGAAGATGACAGATGGTAGAATTTTCTTTTACTGCACTCTACAGAAATACACAATAAAGCAAAATGCACCTCCTTCCTTTCCATCCTCTAGCAGGTCATTACTAGATTTCTTAAGACAGTACACCGATCCTCCCTTGGTTTTCCTTGACTTATTTTATTTTGCATCATTTGTCTTATTTTCTGTATTTCTTTTTCTCCTCCTTCTTTTAGTGCCAGAATGTTCATGTTTTAATTCTGTTCCCTGATATTAGAGCTTTATATATATATATACATATATATATTTAAAAAAAGATTTGCTTTTTAATGAAAATTTTCATCAAAATGGTGAACATCAACATCTGTGGGAAAGTCTCTTAATTTTTAATGTGGTCCATTCTTATATTTTCTTATTCCAGAGGCTACAGGTTCTCTTTGGCAATAACTACCTTAGTGACATACCCACATTACCAATCTTTTATTATTTTTCTTCTCAGATGGCCTTACCATATGCATTTAATAAAACTCACCTGTGTGGTGATGCTCTGTCACCAGCCATCACAGAGCTCCCCTGAGGGGACAGATAGGGAATGGCTACAATAATGAGAAACACTGTCTGGGAACATTCACAGACACTAGAAGATGATTACTGATACTACTAAATAGAACAGTTCCAGATATGGTTTAGGATTATGACAATTATCAGCCTCCAAAGCTATTCCTTGGCATGATTTCAGCAACCAGTATGGGTCTGGGACTGTTCTTAATAGGCAGTCAAAATCCTATTTTAAAAGAAAAGAAATTGCTATATTATGGATGAGAGCCATTCCATGACTTTCATTCATTAAGGAATGGACCAACAAGTGTTTAATTTACCTCTAACGACATTTTTAAAGAGAGTTGTGGAGCATCTCCACACGGAAAACTGTGGGATATACCCACAAACGCCCTGAGGTGAGAACGGAGAATGAGGGAACAATTGCATGTATGTTTAGAACCAGTTCATATCCTCAAATGAGTGACACTGTGCTTCCACTTGTGTTGAGTGCAAAACACACTTTCATTTTGCTCTTCATGCTCTTTCTCAATTTTGTCTATTTTCTGCCTTCAAAAAGTAAAATTTTCGGGTCAGGGACTATTTTTCACTGTGTTTATGACTAACTATTAGCACAAAACACCATATCTCTGTTGTAGCTAAAGGAGTTATGACAATTCTCATTAACCTACAGACCTTCAACTTGATGTCTCATTGCCAAAACCATGCAATTATTAATACAAATAAAATGATCTTTCTGAAGATATTTATGGAAAGGCCTACATTAATACTCATCTTCTCATTCTTTGTCTTGTTTAGTAAGACAACACCATCCTTCTCAAAAATATTTGCTAGATTTTACTCAATGACTAATTTGAAGAGCTTTATAACTCCTTCTAATAACAAAATAGCTCTTTGAGATGAATTACCAGCTCATTCTTTCTGTCAAATAGTAAGAACCTAACAAAAATGCAGAGAAAAAGGGGACAGATAACACTTTTGCTGAAGAATTTCCAAGAAAATAATACTGGTAAACTAGTTTTGGGAGAATGAATGAAGCATAGTGGTACAACAAACACATTAAAAAGTTGCCACACAAACAGAGATATATTTTATTTGTTTGTTTCTCTCCTTCTGGTGTCATCCGTGGCCTGTCCGTAGGCAAAGAGACTGACACTTGTAATATCCTCCCTCTCAAGCCGTCTGTCGGCTGGGAAATAATGAAGGGAATTGAGCTTGTTTCAGCAGAGATCAAGATTTCTAATGGGAAACTGGTGATGGAGATTGTCTGAGTGCCTGTGCCCTGAGCATGGATGAGTTAGTCAATGTCAAAACATAAACCATCACTCAGGGAATGAGGTATAAGCATGTTTGGCTCCACAGCTGCATGCTGCGTTGGGAAAACTCCATCATGGGCTATGCTTTTGTAATTATTATTTATTTTTAAAGGCAGCATTTTCTTTTGTAAATGTTCAATGACACAAAACATCATGCTAGGTATAGAAGTCTTTCTCACCATTTTGACATGTGAGGGTTATAGAGGAGCCCCATAGGGGCTTTTTTTCTTTTCTGCATATTATGTGTGCAATATGTAGCGGTTTTTGTTAACATAAGTTGTGGTCAGCTGGAGGTTTGTTATTAGCCTTAAAAAAAAAAAAGATGGATTAAGCTACTGCTAAAAAGGTTGAAATTCCATAAGCATAAAATAAGCATGATGACACATTATTTCTCTTTCCCTGGGCTACTTTTTCTGCAGAGACTGAAAGTTGTTTGGAACCGGAATCACTTCTTCTTATGAGTTTGCACAGTGTCAGCAAGTGAGACTTTAATCTGACCTGTAGTCTCCAAATTCTGGTGTAATATATGTAAGTACATGGTTTGTAATATATCACTGGTCATTACTGAGAAAAAGAGATAGACAATCTTCTCTTGCAAATGGCTTAAGTAGTTGATCCTGCCTTGGGGAAAGAACTACATGGATTATACACCCTCTTAAGATCCTTTTCAATGCTGTTTTTCTGTGATTGCATCTAATACATACTCTGTGGCCGTTAAGACATTTGGAATCTAAAGTGGGACTTCTCCTTTAGAATAAAGGGAAGAGGGGATAAGTCCACATGAAAAAAACCCCAAACTAAAACAAACCAAATCTTTGTTTCTGAATTGGTTTAATTCAAAAAAAAACCCAAACCTTCCTGAGTCAGATGTTGTTCAGAAGCAGCCTTTTGGATTGCTGGATTGGATCTGTTTCCAATTGTACATCTGTTGTTCTTTATTCCATTGAATATGTTTCAGATATAAAAATCACTTGCTGTGTGCCTGGGTGGAGAGGCATGTGTCAGAAAGGGGAAGCATGCTCATTTTTTGAAGGGAGTAGTAATACCTAAAAGCTTATATAAGTCACTAATGTCACTGCCATAGTTACAGAGATGATTCTGTCTGTTCTCTCACTGGTTTCCTCATGTGCTTTGCTTAGGTGTACTGTAGGTGTTCCATAGTTTCCGCGTGGCATTTCTCCAGTTTTACACCAAGCTGAAGACATAATATTTGATCTGCAGCAACCACCTATTGCTTTCCAGTTTTGTGAGAAGACCAGCACATTTCTTGTAACTTATCTAATCAGAATTATACAATGATGAACTGACATCTGCTTAACAACTAGAAGGGAGAATTAGAAGAATAAATATAAAAACTTAAAAGCTTGTCTAGATCTGCTTAAGCTCTTGTTTCACCACCTAGATGAGTTAGAGGCCTCTATTTCTAAGTTACAGGAGAAAAAGAGTTGTTCTTCTCTATTCTGCAAGAAAATAGAGGAGATGTGGTGGGTCAACCACACAGAGAGCATGTTCCTCCTAAATATCAAACTCCTTGACAATATTTTTTCTCAGAACCATCCTCCATGTCTGAGCTTTCACTACCCCAAAATCACAGAATGGGTCAGTTTGGAAGGGACCACAGTGGGTTCATCTGGTACAACCTCCCTGCTCAAGCAGGGCCATCCTAGAGCACATGGCACAGGATTGTGTCCAGAGTTCTTGATTATCACCAGTGAGGGAGACTGCACAACCTCTCTGGGGAATCTGTTCCTGTGCTTGGAACAGATTTCCTTGCACACAGGAAAGAAGTTTTTCCTCATATTCAGATGGAACTTCCTGTGCATCAGTTTCTGCCTGTTGCCTCTTGTCCTATTGTCGAGCAGAGACTGGTCCATTCTCTTGGCACTCTCCCTTGACTCTTCTTGAGACTAAACCTGCCCAGCTCCCTCAGCCTTTCCTCATAAGAGAAATGTTCCAGTCCCTTAACCACATTTGTAGCTCTTCACGGGATCAGCCCCAGGAGCTTCATGTCTCTCTTGTACTGAGGAGTGCAGAACTGGACACATCACTCTGGACTGGGCCTCACTGTGCCCTCCATAACAGCAAAAGTCTTGGTTGCAAGTCCAAGATTTAAAATTTTCTTTTTTACTGGGGTGATCTGTTGTGCTGGTCAGACCACCAGATGACCTTGCACTGTCTTGGGTCATTACTCTGCGCTGTTTGGTATCTGAACTCAGCCTCTCCTACTGGCTTGTGAGCTCTGATTCTGCATCTGCAGATAAAGCATCTCTCTTATCTTAGCTTTAGCTCAGAAAACTTGCATAACAGCACACACTATGAGCTATGGTTATACAGTCAGAACACCTTCCTCTTTGTGACCAGGCACTTCTCTGTCCTCCAGAAGATATAAAGGACATCTCCTACAGAAATTTAAAGTATACCTCATGAAATTATCATATGTTAATTGACCTCTTCAGATACTGATCTGCACTCTGGATTATTACAAAAAGTACGATACTTTTTTTGTCGGTGCCCTCCACTGTAACCTTTTGACTAAGAAGTCCAGAAATGTGTGAGGTCTTTATATTTATTTATTTGTCTTTTGTGTCCATTTGGCAGATGTTCTTCCTAAGTACAATTCCTCACTTTCAGGGACTTCTTACTGCACAGGGTCTGAAAGTTCAACCACAACCCCTATAGGAAAAGACTTACATTCTCTTCTGTCCTTTTTGAATTGCTGGAAACTCTCTCATCCTTCGTTTAATAATAAATAATTGCAATAATTAGTATTATTAATAATGCAGGATCTCAGAGGGCATAAGCACTGGTAAAACAGAGCATCCAAAAGATTTCTGCGAGCATAGAAATGCCCCCCCAAGGAAATAAAGTAATCAAAGGGAAATATCTTGAAGCCAATGTAACTTTGGGAGAAATGTGGTGTTTCTAATATGCTTTTGGTGCTCTATGGAGCAACAAAAAATATTCCCATTAATTATTATAACTGTTGAATATTTGTTAGGCACTAAAACTACAGTCAGGGTAATGAATGATTTTTAATTTTCAAAGCTTTAGGATACTTAAGTGAAAAGAGTTTGCTGAATTTCAGTCAGTCAGACTGAAGAGGTCACAGAGCACAAACACAGCATAGTGAACACTTCTTTCCACGTTACTATCTATAAACTGTGGACCAAATAAGACTGAGCAATTAATTTTCTCTTTTTGTTGCCTGCCAGGAATACTTCAGCGTGGAACTCATTCTGTCCATAATATCAGTGTCCAGACTATTTTGAGCATCTGAGTATAATTGGTAAGCTTTGGGCATCTATTCCATGAATAGATGCATTTCATCCAATAGAGGCAGGTATGAAATTCTACTGTCAAGGTCAAACCAAGAATTTTTGGAAAACATCCCAGAAGAAAACTATCTTGCTAGTCCAGAGATTACCCAGAATTTCATGTTCACATGGCCTCCCAGGTCTTTCCAGTAGTTACAGACCTTCACTACTGTTTGTAAAACAGAATAAAATGTACCCCAAAGGGGAACACATACTTCAGACCTAAGTAGATTTAACAGAGAGACTACAGGCTGCCAAGGGATTATCACAGATTACCTCCAGTTTCATGAAGACATGGAAAGACAGGGAAAGACCCTGAGTGGGTCTTGGAGCATAAAATAACACTGGCAGAAAGGACAAGGGAGGAAGCAACCTTCTGGATTGTGGTGAGGAACACAAGTGTGTTGCTCTTCCTGTTGAACTAGTCACTATCATGGCTCACAAATCAAGGTTGGAATTTGGAAAACTCCACAGCAAATAAGTCTCCTATCTTTTCAGGTAAATAATCCAATTTCATTATGCACTTCTTGAATTGCCTCCCAAACTCTTCTGAACAAGACAAAGAGAGCGTTTTCATAAGCAAATGTGATTTTTCTGTTCATTGATGAACAGTACCCTTTAGTACCCCAACCCCTTCATTCTTTGACCTCAGGCTGCATCCATGAATCTTAACCCCATGCTGCTTCTCCCCTCCTCTGACCTCCTAGAAAGAGGTTTTTTTAAAGTAAAAACTCCTGTTTCAGCTGGCAAAGTGGTAACACTGGGCCTGATTGTCAGCCTTTCTGGGCTGGTGAGGTTTTTATGAAATTAGACATATTTGTCTTGATGTTTAGTAGAGAGCATGAAATTCAAATCTGTGTGTTTGGCATTCCACAGGCCAGCGCTTTAATATTCAATGACATAACTTCATTGCGGTTTTGACAACACTATATAGGAGTTGTGCTTACCATTGAAAATTAAAGCCACTGAAAGAGTTGACAACAGCAGAATTGTGAATGCTTCCAGGCTCCTGAAGTGATTGTTATTCCAGTTTGTCTAGAAGTGCTTATTGTGTTTGTAATACCGTCAGTTCCACTTAAGGGCTACTTGAAGTCAATGCAATACGGGTAAGTATTACAGAAATCTTTCTTTCTTCCTGAACATTTATAACTCTGTGGCTCATTTGCATTTTCATTTGCCCATATGTTTATTGATTAGATTTTTTTTTTGCTTGAAATCTTATCCAGGGTTAGTGTTTATATCTGTCTGCCCTATCTACCAAGATTCTTATCTGATCCTTGTCTCCATCATATTTTAGCACCTCAGAATCACTCACAGGCTTTTATCTTCAGCTCTGAGGGAGAGAAGTGCTGTCTGTGTTCCAGAAATTGGAGATTTGTATGCAAGCCCACGAATTATGAAAACTCTCTATTCTAATTTCCTGTACATGATAGTTACACAGACTGCTCTTGCTATGGTTTCTGCAGTGAAAAGGGATTGTGTACTGAGCATCCAACCTCTGTTCAAAAACCAATAGCAGTTGAAAACATTATAAAAATCAACCTCCAAATCATAATAATTTCAAACTAATGCAACTATAGAACTACAAAATTGATATACATAAGTCAGGGAACTAAAAATTTTGCTTTTCTCAGTGACTTTAACATGCACATCACAAAGCAAAATTGCTTGTTCAGATTTACTCTGCTGATCTCATTTTGTCATATTGTATCTTGTAAGATCTCTTTGCTGAT
This sequence comes from Neopelma chrysocephalum, assembly GCF_003984885.1. Taxonomy (NCBI): domain Eukaryota; kingdom Metazoa; phylum Chordata; class Aves; order Passeriformes; family Pipridae; genus Neopelma; species Neopelma chrysocephalum. Next base: position 2,095,985 of record NW_020925669.1, read on the forward strand.
ATGCAGAGCCAAGCTTAAATTTATTTTTAAGCAACTTGAGGCATGTGAAACACCTCACCTTATCTCCACATTCAGTGCAGAGCTTTGTTGACAGAACTTATTTCTCAAGAATGGCATTAAGACTCAACCCATGATCCTTTTAGTCTTACAAGCCTAAATCTTTCTTAGAAATTAGTCTGAAACACAATTTTCTTATTTTCATTAACTCTTCCTTCCCCCTGCAAGCCCAGAGACCCTTGAGGGCAGTGGTCAAATACCATTGAATATGACCAGTTTCTTCTATTAGGCAAGGTGGAGCTTTCAATTGGCTTGCACATATTCTGACTCCTGATTTTGAATGTTAAAATTTTCACCAACCTAATTTAAACCATTCAAAAATTTAGTGAAAATTTTTACTTCATTTAATGTAGTATGATACTCTGCCTGACTTTGTTGCAATAATATAAACATTTAAACAGTGAAATAAAAGAAATAAGCAATGAATATTCACACTAATGAGGAAAAATTATTAATAACCATAAAATTTGTGAAATATATTGAAATAAATTTATATGAACCAAATTCTGGTTGCACTGTCAGTACCACAGGAATGTAAAGAATTTCTGTTCACAAAATGCAGGTATTAAATCAGAAATTTGCTTTCATTATATATTGAATTAAAATGGAATTAGGTTTCATTTTCCTGATCCTCATATTAGGCTGGAAGATCCATATTCTGCACATCAATTAAAATTACCTCTTTTAAGCTAGGAATGTTCTTTCCCTTTCCATCACACATTTATTCACTGCCAATTTACCCCCAGATACTCTTGTGCCCACAATATCTTCTAAGATAATAATTTCTTCTTCCTCCCTGATGTTGATTTCCCTTTACCCACACTCCCAGAAAGCATCTAGTTTTCTTTTCATCCTTCAAGCCATTCTTGAAGTCTTTCTTGGTTATATACTTATGCAAGTTTTGGAGTGGATTTTATATTGCTAGTGATTTATTCTGGGCAAGTCACTCAACCAGTGATGATACCAATGGAAGCAACATCAAGTGTAGTAATGGATTCAACCCAGGTTGGCAGCACTGTCCAAGATAAAACCTATAGATCACTGCACACATCCCTCTACTGAGTCCTGGCAGAACCTAGGTGAGCCATCTTAGATACATCATTTAAATGTAAAAAGCCTAGGTGAAATTCTGCCCTGTTCTCCCTGCAGACCACGGATGACTGTACATCCTTTTCCATTAATTGGCTATATTTGGATGTTCCATATGAACAAAAGTAGATAATGCATAACAGAGGAATATGGGGCCCATTCATCTGGCTCAGAACAAGAGTTAATGGTACAGTGCTCTGTCTCCCATGACAAGAAGCTTGACTGCCTCAAAAAAAATTCATAGGCACCAACATGGACAGAAAATAATAATAAATAAAAAAGACAAGCAAACAAATAAAACCACAAACCCAAATAATAATAAAAAAAGGCTGTTACAGGTTACTGAAAAACCTGCCCCCAGGACTATTCTTTTTTAAAGCCTTAAAGATGGTCATTGGTAAATATTTACTATTATTCTTTGTATTCATCTTATCTGAGTATTTTTCTCATACTTTGAGTAATGACATCCTCTAGGAGAAACAGGTTATCCAGCCTTGTGGCCTTAATATTTCCATTTTTTTCTATTTCTAGTCCTCTTATTCCTTTGTTTAAGAAGCTACTATCTTGTTACTTGCTGCAGATGATCTCCATGCCAAGATTTTTCTTTCCCAAACATTGAATTGTTTGTGCACAAGCAAAGCATCTGAAATGGTCTTCAGGCATGAAAAGCACTTGGAATTCCCCAGCCACAGATAACTCAAACCATGAGATTTTAAACCATTTTGTCAAGAAAAAATAAACCGAAAACTGTTCAGCTCAGAAAGTAAGGTGCATTTCAGCCTAGAGAAATCTTCCCCATGCTTAAAAGTTTTCAAACTGCTAAAGATGCTAAGGCTGCCCTGTAAGGGTCTTATTCAGAGTTTAACCAGACAGTGCTCTCATGAGAGGCACTGGAACTCTCTGCAGCAAATGATCAAGTTCAGAGCAGCTGGACATTTCTAGGCTCGTGAATATCCCTCTACAGACTTCAAAAGCCTGAAGGCCTCAGAAACCTTGTGTTTTCAATCAATTTCTTTCCAAAAACATTTTAACAGAAAGTGGACACTATTTTCCCTTGTTGATGTAAGAGTTGCTCACATGGCTTTCACTTTCTTTTTCTCTGTCAGTCTCTTCCCAGTGGTTATACTGAATTATTTTAAATTCTTCTGATAAAAGCCTATGAAAACTCATTCCACAGGTTGAGGGTTTTTTTTTTCCTGTTCAGAGACATAAAATGGTTGTAGTGTAGAAAAAGGATTCAGGCTTACATCTGGAGTGCTGGGTCCGATTCTGGGCTCCCCAGTTCAGAGACATGGGCATATTGGAGCAAGTCTAGCAAAAGTTTATAATGATGATGAGGGATCTGGAGCACTTGGTATACAAAGAGAAGCTGAGAGAGTTGGAACTGTTTGTCCAGGAGGGGGGAAGGCTCACGGAGATCTTATATCAATGTGCATAAATACTTCAGAAGAGACAGGAAAGAAGTCTCAATAAACAGGACAAGAGGCAATGGGCATGAATCAAAAAGCAGGAGATTCTATTCCATTCAAACGAACACAAGAAACTTTTTAACGGTGAGTGGTCAAACACTGCAACAAGTCACCCAGAGAGGCTAGAGAATCTCCATTCTTGAAGATGCTGGAATCACAAACGGACGTGGTCCTGAGCAGCCTGCTTAAGGTGATCCTGCTGAGATGGGGGAAGGACTAGAGGAACGCCAGAGGTGCCTCCCAGTCTCACCTGTTTTGTGACTTTATGAGTGTTTCCTGCTTTGAATACCCAACACGTACAGAGAGGGAATAGGTTTCAGTCTGCATTTCTTTCCTGGGATCATGCTGTTATTCCTCCTGAATGGTTGATTCTGTCCTTGGACATTCATCTCTGTTCAGAAATATGGTGGCCCCAAGCTGGTAAATCCCAATTAGTCAACTTTTTCCTATGTGACTTTGCTGACAGTTTTTCTTCCTCAAAATCATATTGTCGACATATCTTTCCTCATTTTTTTTAGTTCTTCTTTAAATCAGCTTTAGATTCCTATGCTAATCAGCATTTTAGACTTAGTTCTTGTGTAGGACTTGATCCTATCTGCTGCCTTTAAGCCTGAGTCATGTCAGTATTAATAATTCCTTTTCATTAGTCCACATTAGATATGCAAGACTTGGCTCAACTTAAAAATCTGAAATAAATACTAAATGGTTCAGAAAAGTCCTATGAATTAGCAGAATGTATTTCATGAGTAAAGGCTGAGTAAATGTTTAGTGAATATGAGAAGTCATCCAGGAACATCTGAGCAGTCTTACAGTTTCAGACTGTTCTCACAGGAGCTACTTGTCATGAATTCTAGTCAGCAAGATTGCATTTGTATTTCATGTTGGTACATGCATGGTGCTTATCGAAGAAAAAGATCGCTCTTCTGACACCAATCTCCAAGGCTTTGGTTTCCTGTCCAAACACTGACATGTTGACAGATATAAAGCTCCCCATTTCTCAGGCAATATTGTTCTGATCATGATGGTTTTGACGAAATTCCATCTTTATCCCCAATCCATTTTATTTTTTATCATGGCGATCGCTTCCTAGTTTCCCTCAGATTACTTAGTAGCTCAACATCAATAGACAGTAGTACTAAAGGGAATACACTTTAGTGCTTGTACAAAGACCATCCATCATGGAGAGATGGATTTGGGTATTTTTATAGGATTCTCCTCCATGGTTGGCTGAGTGCTGTTCTGCTGCTGTCTAACATGGGGGGATTATAGGTGTCTCTCTGTTGTACCTGCTGCTTTCATATTGCAAAGCAGGGGGGTTATTAATAGCGATTGTTTTCAGCTGGAGCTTTTAAAGCTTGTAATACCAAGACATAGGATTGAAAGTTATTAAATGAACTGCCAGTGCTGCAGCAGAGATGATAGTGTCTAGCTCTGGGCGCTTTATTCCTCAGTTTCTTCTCTTTTTCCTGGGTAAGCAGACTTTATGTTGAATGCTTTTTCACCACAGTGCTCTCCTTTAGCAGATTACTTTCTATATGTATGTTTCCAAACAATGCTAATCTTCCCTTAATTACTTTTTTAACTTTTCACCGTCTTTTATTCTCTGACAAATTATATGCTTTGCATCAGGCTCTTCATCATCTTCCAGTTCACTCAGCCTGTCTTGTACATGACAGCTTTCTAAGAGGGTTGTCACCCTGAACTTCTTGCCTAGGGTTATTATCCGGAGATATTACTGTATCCTAGAACTTCTTGTCCCTTGCTTTCCTTTCTCCTCACATAAAGAACTCAGTATCAGATTTTACTGATGAACACAGAAAGAGAAATCTTCACTTTATTTATGCCATGATGGGCTCAGAACTATTTAGAAATGAGGTCTTGGGATGATAAAAGATAGGGCTAAGAAAGTATCATCTCACCTATAGTTAAATTTAGGAATGCAAGAGAGAGAAAAGCACTGCAAGTCTGCAGCGCCCCTACACACAATGCTGTGTGCAGTTCTACTTTTCCTCATCTCTTAGAGCAAATAAGAGAACTGGAGAGGACACAGGAAAAAAAAGGCAACAAGAAAGATCACAGGTATAAAATAGTATCCAGGCATGAAACTCTGCAGCCTAAACAAAGACACGACTGAAAGACCATATGATTAGTGTCTATGAAAACAATGCTTACTGGATCTTTCAAAATAAGCTAAGGCATGAAATGAAACTGGCAGGTGGGAATTTAGAAAAATTCTGAACAAAATGAACAAAAGGAAGTACTTCTTGGAATTTCTTGCCATAGGATGCTGGGTGTGCTAAAATTCCTATGGGTTTAAAAAAGAGATAGAATAAGCTGAAAATCTGTTGGGAATTATTATGCCCAAAGGTACTGGCCTTGGACTGGGAAAAGCCTGAAACAAGAAGTCCTTAGGGAATATTTAGGAAAAATAACACTAGATGCTTATGCTCTTCTCATGCAACATTTTTCTCCCTGCAGCTCTTCAGTGGAACTGGTCAGAAAAAGATGTTTAAAACTGAATTCCATCAGAAAATATTTTTCAATAGAAATACTCTTTGTATGTGCATATGCATGTACATCTGTATGAAATACTGCTGAAAATTTTTGCTTGAAGTACCTTAGGAGAAATTTCGAGTAGTACATTTTCTGTTTGAACATCATAATAGAATACTTAAATTTAATATCTCAAAATGCAGTTGAACAAAAAAATTACTTTATTTCATATGGAATACACAAATGCACAGATAATCAGAATTAAGTTTTTAAAAAAAAAATTTGACAGACCTGAAGCAAGTATGTTTATGTGTGTTTCTAGGGGGGCATTCTTGAAAGTTTTTTTCTGGTCTTGTATTGATATCATATGGCACGGTTTCTCCGCATTGCCATTTTGTACACTGAAGACTTTACACTTGTTTCTGCATCAAAAAAATATTATTACCATATAATCTAGCAGGCAGAGATCATAAGGACCTCACATTATTAAAATATTCCATTTCTCTCCCAGGGTAGGATTATTATCCGCACTTACACTGTCTAGTGATTTTCTTCCATCTCTAGTTTTAAAAATCCGAGTAAATGAGTTTACGGAAAAAAAATAAAAAAAAATAAAGTAAGGCATAAAACTGCTAAAACTATTTTTATATAACTTTTTTTTCCTGCATGAAAATGCCATTTAAGCAAAACCAAAATGTTTCTGGAATGTGCTAATTTTGATAAAATTCTCCATGGAAATTTTTCTAAGCAGTTCCAGGTGGTAGGGATAGCTGTGTTTACTGTGCTTCTGACATTTCCTTCTGCAAATATTCTCTTTCACATGAAATTCCAGTCTACATTTTGTTCTAAAATAAAAGAAAAGAAAAGAAAAGAAAAGAAAACAAAAGAAAACAAAACAAAAAAACCCCACAAAAACAAAAAAAAAAAAAAACAGCCAACCAACCATCCAACCAAAACACAGCCAAAAAAAAAAAGGATAGTGTTTAAGAGCCGGAATCTTTCAGAAAATTCCATTTTCTGGTGAGTTCTATGTATCACTTAAAGAATAAAATATATTTATTAATGCTTTCCTTTTCCTTGATTATAAAGGATGATGAGATGAACTGCTTAACTGGTACAAATATGGGTGGCACATCCACCCATGAAAATTCCTTTCCAAAGGGTTTCATTCTCCCTATCATTGCTAGCTCTGTAAAGAAAACAAAGTCTTTCTTATTTGTATTTATTATTTTTGAGCTTATTCTTTCTAAATGAATTCATTTCACCTTTGCCTCTTCTACAGTTTGCCATGCTGTGGACCAGGTTTGCTGGAACTTCTGATGAGCCAGACCAGATCCTCAGGTTAGAGGACATTGCTTGAAGAGGTTCCCAGGCAACACTCAAGCATCTCTTTGACCTCTGAGCTTTGAATGTTTTCCTGTGCTCAAGAAAGTCCATGAAAAAAAAAAAATAATCAGGGTGTCAGAGATTATGTGGGTACAGACTGTAGATTACACTAGGAAAGAAGATACAGTTATAGACTGAGACCCCAGAGAGTCTGGCTTAACACTGAGAGGGATACCTCCACATGAACAGAGACTAAGCAAGCCTGTATTACAAGCTGACTCTTTCTCTGATCCTCTGCAAAGCTTCATGGAAATTAAATCTCTCCCTTTTCAAAATAAAAAAATAAAATGGGTGCTGAGAGGAGAAGATAAAGTTTAAACAAAGATGTATCTGCAGTTACAGAGTCACAGGACACAGGCCTAGCTGCACCCAAGGGAGGATGAGCAATGCAGTCTGGCACTGACACTGTCTAATCTCTTCTCAAAAAGATCCTGAGCAACAAACTTTCACAACATTGAGTCTCCATCACAAGAAGTAATGACCTGACATTCACTGAATGATCGTATCCCCATTCCTTTTCCTTTCCGGTCCTTCATGTGAGATGGGGAAATGCTGTTAGCCTTGCTTTAGAGGAGACAGTGAAAAAAATAAATGTTTTGGCCAACATCACACAGGAAGGAAGAGCAGAAAGCTGGAACCATTTTGCCTAAATGCCACTCTCTGATCCTCCTGTTCTTTCACGGCTCTCTCTGCTTCTGAAACATGACTATTATTATTACATTTTCTTCTTCCCTGCTGCTTTCAGTCCTTGTCATGGATAGAAGCATTTCACTTTTTTCCATTTGGGCATCCTCTCCAGGTTCCTGTGCGGGTGCCCAGTGCCACAGCCCAGAGGGATCAGCAGAGCCGGAGCTCAGCCCTGTGATCAGCTGGAATACACCAAACCACACAAACCAGCCTAAGAATCAACTCTGATTTCTCTCCAACCTTCAGCTAAGGAATTCAGAGAAAGATGAAGTATCAGGATGGGGGCAGGGGGGAAAGGTGAGGCATTTTGTCATTAACAATATAGCCTCACTTATCACTTACAACTGGAAGTGCAGATAGGAGTTATTAAAAGATGTACCATTAGTACAAAAGCTCATTACCGCGCTGTAATCCTTGTAAGCATTTGTGACTGATACCAATGAAGTTGGCAGTGTGTAGAGGGTTTTTTTTTTCTTTTTTTTCCTCTTTTTTTTTCTCCTTTCTATTTTTTGTTAAATATAACTGGGATTGAGAAAGGAACCAGAGGCTCAGGGATTGAAATATGCTTAGAGAAAATCCTGGTTTCAGCCTTATTAAAGAGAATGTTTATGGATCTATAAAAGGGCTGAGGAGTCATGTGCAAATATTTTCCAGCCTCCATTAAAAGGGACTAAATTCCCCTTTCTTGTACGAGGTAACATCATCTAGAATAGTTCTTCTCATATTTTATTTTTTAAATATCTGACTTAACTTCTCCAACCACATTTGTCTCTTAGGTCCCGAGTCTTTTCTCTTCCTACCTGTTATTATGATGCTTTTCTTTCACCCATTTCCCTTCCCTTTCTTCTCATTTGAAACGGAGTTTGCCATCTTAAAAAACAATTCCCAATATAAACCAGGGCACATTTCCAGGCATCTGACAAATTTACCTAGGAAGCTGCTATTCTACCCTGTTGACCATTGAACCTCATCTGACTTCCAGCCACACCACTAACCTCCATTTTAACTGCTGGCAAATTATTTCATTTTTCTGTGTATTTCAGTGCCTCAGGAAAGCCAGGATAAGAACATTTCCTTTTTTTATAAAGTTCTCTAAGAAATAGACAAGAAAAAGCTATAAAAAGCTAAGTAGTACTACTGGTAGTAATAATAACAATCATAATGGAGCCAAAATGAGCCTGTGTTCCAAACTTTGATGCTTTTTTTTTCCTTGAAAATATCATTACATAAATGTAAGGAGAAATAATGATAGAAAGGTAGATATATTTCATTTTACTAACCCAGAAATATAGATCTCTATGAGATTGGCTACCCAAAGCAATACTTTGTTCAGTCCAAGAGAGTATAGGTGGCAGTTAGCATTCAGACACCTGGATTTACGTGTTACAAAATGAACAGAAACATCATATATGCAAGTTTTATCTGTACATACGTCACCTGGAAAATAGAGATCTCTTGGTTTCAAGGATTCCTCTGCACTGTAATTTAAGATCAATGGGTCAATTAAGTAAAATCACCTTGATTCAGGATGAAAAATAAAAATGCTGGGTTTTTTCCATTCTGAAGACACATACAGGACGGAGAAGGGAGAGACTCTATGACTTATACCCAACTACTTGCAGCTTGTTTCTCCTGTCTTCAGGAAATAAAATGCATTTTCGTGGTTATGCACAAGTAAACTCCAAGGGAATATTTAATTCATGTCACCTTAATGGGCAGAAACACTCTTTGTGAGCTTGAATTTCAAACAAATAGTCGAGACCGCAAGGCTGCCAACACCTGACTGAAAGGCTGAAAGGCCACCACGGGTGAATTTTGGATGCAGATATAAATCTCATTAAATGTATTGATGTATTAAAGCTAATGTTTTGGCCAAAAAATATCCTTCAGGCTCAGCAAAAACAGGAAACAAGCTGTTCTTTGTAGTATAACAGCTGGATTGTGTTAAAGGCCTGAAACTAGAGTACTTGACAGGTTAGGTGATATGTAAAATGGAGGCTTGCCTGTAGGTAAAAACGGTACCAAAATCTACCAAAATCTATAATGCTCTTAAAACAGAAAGAAATAACCAAGAGGCTGTGAGAGTGAGCTCAATAGAAGGCAGAAAGGGTCAGTGCCTCTTGCACAGAGCATGTCCCAGTGTGATGGACATACAGTTTGACAAATGCAACTGACTTTTATTTCTGATCCAATGTTGCTTTAGGCATTGTATGCAAATAGTCTTCTCCAAGACTTTACCTGACTGTGATCCCTGAGGTCTCAGCTCAGTCATGGATAGCACTGTCAGTTCCCAAAGGCTGCCCAGACCTGGAGACAGGGTGTGAGAGGTGAGATGTGTGCTCTGATTTGTCCCCGCCTGGCAATACTGACAGATTCACCTCGGAGAAGATCCCACCGTGGGGAAAGTCTCCAGTGCTCCAACAACACCAGCACTGGTCATTGCTTAAGGAAATTAAATGGCTTCAAAAGAGACATCGTTGGGCAGGAATTCAGATACCCCTTGACAGAGAGCAAAGCTTGGGGGCAAGCCACTGTGCTCTCCTTGTTTCCCAGCCTGGTAGGTGTGCTCACAGAACCCCGAGAGCTGTCACGTAGCATCCTACCTTCCCTACACAGATGGCTCAGCAGCCCTTTCTGCCTTATCATCAGATCCTACAGCTCACACTTCTAATAATTCCTACAAGAGCCCTTCTCCTTCCCTCCCCTCAGTCTTTCCCTTCCTCCCCTCATTCCTCTGAATGATTCATGTTGAAGTTAGAAGGATTAAACAATATGTTATCTCAAATGCTGGTAATAGCTTCAGGTTAAAACCATGCAGTCTGCAAGAGGCACCTTGTTGCTTAAGTTATGCAGAGACCAGAGGCTCTGGAGCAATAGAATCTTTTTGCAGACTTTTATCATGCCCACTCCTATAATGTATTATAAATCATTGCCTTCCCACTCAGCATCCTGGAGTCACCAATATTCAACAGCATGCTTTTCTTTTCCTAGAAATAAATTAATATATATTTTAAAAAAAATGCTGACTGAATTTACTGTTTGGAAAAGTGAGCATCTGAGAAATGGTGTGAATGGATGTTGTGTGAATTCACACACAGCTCTGCAGTCCCTTCACCACCCTGCTGCCTGCCACAGCCCAGTTTCCTTCCCAATTCTTGCTGTTGGAGGCTATGTCATTCACCCCATTACTGCTTTATTCTTTATTATTCTGCTCTTTTTCATCATTTCCCTTCAGCCCTGTCAAAGCATTTGAACTCAAAGCCTAATTCAAAGCCCAGTGAAGCCTACCAAGGCTAATAGCAGTTTTTCTGCTGACTTAAGTGGACTTTTGATGTGGTCTTCAGTGCTGGTTCAGAGGGACCTGGACAAGCTTGAGAAGTGGACCCATGGAAATTTCATGAGGTTTAACAGGACCAAGTACAAGGTGCTGCACTTGGGTCAGGGCAACCCCTGGTTTCAACGCAGGTTGGGGATGAACAGACCGAGAGCAGCCCTGCTGAGAAGGACTTGTGGGTGCTGGTGGGTGAGAGGCTGGACATGACCTGGCCATGTGCACCCACAGCCTGGAAACCAATCCTGTCCTGAGCTGCATCCAAAGCAGGGTGGGTAGCAGGTGAGGGAGGGGATTCTGCCCCTCTTCTCTACTCTGGTGAGACCCCACCTGCAGTGCTGCATCCAGCTCTGGGGTCCCCAGGACAGGAAGGACATCAACCTGTTGGAGTGAGTCCAGAGGAGGGCACAAAGATAATTAGAGGGCTGAGAGTATGGGATTTATCTTTTCTGGAGGAGACAAGGTTTCAGGGAAACCTAATTGCAGCCACCCAGTACCTGAAGGGAGCCCACAAGATGGAGAGGGGCTATTTACAAGAGCATGGAGTGACAGGACAAGAGGGAATGGCTCCCAACAAAAAAAAAGCCGGTTTAGATTAGATTTTGGGAAGAAATTCTTTCCTGTGAGGGTGGAGAGGCCCTGGTACAGGTTGCCCATGGAAGTTGTGGATGCCCATCCCTGAGAGTGTTCAAGGCCAGGCTAGATGGAACCTGAGCAACCTGGTCTAGTGGAAGGTGTCCCTGTCCACAGAAGGGGAGTTGGAACTAGTTAATCTTTAAGATTTATTCCAACTCAGGCCATTCTTTGATTCTGTGATACCCCTAACTATTTTTCCAGCACCCTCTATAACTTGTTTGCTTCTACTTAGAGCTCTTTAACTCCTAGGAGCTCTTTTAGTGGTTATGAGGCTTGTTCCTCATTGCTAAACCTCATTTTTAGTTCTTGATGAATCTGCAACTCATGGAATCTGGGCAAAATCTATCTACATTTTTATTATTAACTTGTGCAAAACAGGTAAAAGCTTTAGAGATTTCTCTTTTTTAAACATCCCAAAAAACGTACACTGTTTTTAATTCAGCCTCATAATAATTTGAAGATTATTGCCTGGCAATGTTTATTTGTGGTGGGTGTTTTTCTTATGAATCCAATTAGTTTTGGGATTTTTGGTAGTTTAAATATGTTAGGTCAAATTTTCATGTTTTTTTCCCCTGCAAACTTCTTCTGAAAAGACAAATAATGGTAGTACACTGAGGAAATAATTCTTAGAGTTTATATTCCGAGATAAATTTCAAAACTCTTGGAAATCTCATGAGGTGATGCTGACATTAAACTGTCAATATTCAGTTCATATAAAGACAGTTGAGCACGTTTGAATATAGACTGCTTAAAAAAACCAGGCTGTGAGACATTTTAAGCACACACACAGAAAAATCTTCCATGTTTTGAAATACTGACTAGCACTTGGCAGTGCACAGTCTTAGTCCATGGCCAGTTTTCCTTCCTGCTATGGTCAGAGATGTCTGCATTAATAGTGCATACGCTGAAAGTGCTATGCTAAGTATTATTGAAAGAGCAAGGAATTGGAGATTTTCAGTCTCAGACAGGTTCACTGTTGTGTCAAGTTAGAAGACCTTTCTGAGTTAGACCTGTTTATTCCACAGATTTAGCATACAAGGAGTGTTTATCGAGCCCCACATAGTAGAAGGAGCAAAACTTCTTAACCATTCCTTGGTGAAAATCAGTGGTTTCCAGTGTCTGAGATAGATCTCTGTAGAGGTATATACATAGCTCTGTCTTAAAATGCTTCAGGATTCCTTTGTGTGATAAAACTGTCCAGTCACCTTGTTCTGTCCCAAGATCCAGTTCCGTTACTGGGTTCTATTATTTCTCCGTTACAAGGCAAAGGACAACAAAGACAGGAGGAGGCAAATGGCTGCAACCAAAAAAATGAATCACAGCCTACTCCAGAGCCTGGTAAACTGGTAAACTGTGGTATTAATTTGAGGATTATCATAGTTTTTAACTTTGGGTAATACCCTTGGGCCTACCTAATCCTGTTTAATTTTTTTTTATATTTATCTTCATTAGATGATTAACTACCCCATATCCCCCCAAACCTAAAAGAGAGATAGAGAGAAACCTCTGGAAAATGGTCCGGATCTGGACTGGACTCTCAAGTCCTGTGGAAAACCTGGTAAAATCCCACTCCTCACATGGACACTTCCTCAAAGTGGATGCGTCCCATGTGCTGCTTCATAGTGCCTCCATTTGCCTCTCTGAAATAGACTGCCCAGCTCTGGCCTGTGCTGATTAGTGCTTGAGACCCTGACAGCACTGGGGGTGGGATGATTTGGTGTTTCTGCAACACCATTCTGCAATTCCCCTGCTGTTCTGCCTTCCCCCAATGTTTTCTACAGTGTTTTGTGGGAGTTTTTTTTGAAAGTGTTATTGCATGCAATGCTGAGAATGGATTATCCCTTGTTATGAATTTATACAGCACCCTAAGGGTCCCTTGATTTGTACTGTAGAGTTTCTCATGAATAGATCTCAGCTGGGACCGGAGAGCTATGAAGTGAGGCCGAGCAGTTCGCTCTCTTCTAGATGAACTGTGAGCAGGGGACTCAATGATATACAGAGAGAAAGGCTCACTGCTGAGGGGAAGACTTGCAGGAGTCTCTTCTTAAGATACCAGCCAAGAAAGTGCTCAAAATGTAATGTGCATTCCTAGCCTTTTCCTTTGAGCAAATAACCACCCCCCCCAGAAAAACCCACAAAAGAAACAACAACAACAAAAACACCAAAAAACCAAAACAACCCCTCCCAAAAAACTCAAATAAATAATTAAAAAAACAAAACAAACAAAAAACCCAATCAACAACAACAACAACAAAAAAAACAAAGCAAAAACTAAAACAAACAAAAAAAGGAACAAAAAAACCCCCAACCCAATCAACCAACCAAAAAAAAAAAAACAAAACAAAACTCACAGAAAAGCATCATCTTAACTCTCTGCAAACTAGCCTGTAAAGTTAAGAAATTAGAAACCTCCTGCAGCAAGCTCAAATAGCAGCTAGCCATTCCCATTCCATATATTCATGCTCACCAGCATATAACCAAGGAGTATGGCTGACTGGGTGACCTCGGAGATCAGAGGGAGTCAGTGGTTGGGAAGATGATACAATAGGTCATGGCAGAGACCTGGACCTGCTTCCTCCCTGTGTGATGATCCAAAAAGGACTAAACCCGTTCTGCTGAGCCACAGCCTAACTCTGACTGCAAGCTAGAAAGCCCTGAAAAACAAAGGTCGTCTGTTTGGACTCTTCCACACAAAGTTTAAGTCACACATTTCCTGAATACAAACTACTGAAAGTTTATTCTCCAAAGACATGCCCTAAGTGCTATATATGAAACTAATGTTGCACTGGGAGTCAGGGAAGTGAGTTCTTCTCCATGAGACTGCTCTGTGTGTAACACTATGTCCTTATTTACTCTCTGTCTCCACTGTCTAACAGGTCTCTAAACTCTTGAGGACATGGGCTGTCTCTGCCTCACAGCTGAGCTCAGTTGTCTTCTTTGGATATTGATTTTTCTGTAGGCATTACTTGCTATCATCTCACAGAGAAATGGAGATGCAGAAGGCTAAAACTGGTATATAATTCCCTGAAAAATGACTGCTCAGTGAGACTAAAGTCATGCTTTCTCCAGCAGCTGCTAAGTAGCATAGGAAAGGCAGTGGTACCTCTCAGCAAAGTCTTCCTAGTGATAGATTTTGATACTTTAGAAATCTGAGACTAAGAGTGTCATAATGTAATAGCTACCCCTGAGTGCAAAAAGCTTTGCTAATAAAAGGACCAGGTTAAAAATAACAAAGGAAAACTAAGAGTGGAATTTAGGTTTTGGGAGTTTTTTGGGGGTTTTTGGAGATTTTTTGTTTGTTTGGCTGTTTGTTTACGTCATTTCTAATTATGTAGAGATTTCTGCCAGCACTTGAAGGGAGATCATATTTCATCATACTGGCAGTGAGCATAGCTGGTAAAGACCAAGTTCCCTCCATCTCCAGGAAGAAAGGAATTCACAAAACAATTTGGAGAAAGAGCAAGAAACTGAGTTCAAATCTCTGATAATTGAGACTTATGCATATAGCAATCCAACTACATGGATTTTATCAGTTCTCTATGAATTTGGCCATACTCTCGAAAAAATGACAGAAGGGTAACCCAGGGTTTGTTTCTGAAATTACTTTTGATGAATGCTGGGGAGCTTAATAAAGAAAAAAACAAATCTTGGTGATGCATTAGAATGAGATTGTCAGGCCCATGTGTTGAATATATTCTGGCGCAAATATTATCCTCACTAATGATGCTTCCATGAAAACATAAAGATCAAGGAAAGGAAAAGGAATAACAACATCTTTCATTGTGTTTCTGTGTGTCTGATAAAGTCATTAGGGAAAACATGAAAATGGCTTTTTGATGCTGATGCTGCATAAACATGTTTTCTGAAGGAAAATGTTTTCACATTATCCTAAGAGGTGAAAAAGAGGAGAGATTAAACTCCCAGGCCTCCTACACTGAAGGGTGATTTCCCTTAGCCCCACTGACAGAGGGGAGAATGGCTCAGATAAATGACAATAAGGGTGGGTAAGGGGGTACAATCATCCTCCCTGTCTGGAGGAAATACAGAGCAGGAGCAGAATGGGGCACAAAGGCCAGGGGAAAGCAGAGTTCGTGAAAGAAGCTATGGGGAAGATAGAC
Source organism: Neopelma chrysocephalum (assembly GCF_003984885.1). Taxonomy (NCBI): domain Eukaryota; kingdom Metazoa; phylum Chordata; class Aves; order Passeriformes; family Pipridae; genus Neopelma; species Neopelma chrysocephalum. The sequence continues at coordinate 2,111,251 of NW_020925669.1, forward strand.
AGCTGGGCATTTTACCTTGGGAGATTACCTGAACAGGAAAGATTGAACAAGAATATCCTCATGAGGCTGGTACATCAGAGAACTTGCTTCAGTTCCTGGAACTCGCACAAAGATACCTGCAGTCCTCTGCTGGGAAAAGCTGGGTTCTAACCCACACCTTCCATTTTACGTATGGAATCCATGCAGGCATGGACTGGGGTCAAGGTCTGAAGCTTCCCTGTAAGGAAACTTCCAAGAATGTTTTGTTCTCTCAGACCAAGCTCTCACAAGGCACGCTGGCCGACAGAAAATACACGGTAGGGACTAAATGCCCTGCAACCCATCCTTTCTGAGCATGTCCTGATCTCAGACCTTTTCAGTCAGTTTAGGTGCTTTGAGTTCAAGTTACAGAGACAAACTGGTAGTGGGAAGACCAACTGTCTGACACTACTGAGACAGCAGTTCTGCATGAGACCAGCACTTAAGGTTATATAGACTTCCTCTTGCTTTATATATCTGATCTTTTGTTATTCTGTGACACAAACCGATACCATGGTTTCTGGAACGTGGAATAAATTTGCAGGATAGTTATTACTTTGTGCAGTTTTTCTGTGCTGAGACTATTTTTTTTGTGCTACAACTTTCTGACTCATACTAATTACAAATTACAGAATATTCTGAGTTGGAAGGGAGCCATGAGGATCTTCAAGTCCAGGTCTTAAGTGAATGCCCCATGCAAGGATTGAATCCACAACCTTGGCATTCTTAGCACCAGGCTTTAACCAGCTGAGCTAATGCATATACAACAAATAAGGCATTTTGGCACAACTCTATGGAATGGATTCATCCCCTTGTTTTGACTCTACAGTTTGCATGTTTAATGCATTGTGGATGTAATAGCTGAGTCCTATAATACTGTATCTCTTACTGACGTAAATTAGATTATACCACACCATGAAACATATGTACCGTTTCTTATTCTACATCTACTGTGCTTAGACATTGCTTGGAGAATCTTTGGACCTCACAAGAAATGCTGAAATTATGAGACTTCACAGTGAAAAGGTTAATAGATTTGAAAGGTTTGCTATTTATGGAAATTTACTACCAAATCTAGATACACACACCCTCTCCAAAACAAAATAAAAAAATGGGTAAAAATTGATCTTCATATTTCAGTAAGTTGGCCTAATTCTGTTAGAGTGAGTAACCCTAAGGACAAGCAAAAAACCCTGGCTATCAAAGCATTGGTTGGCCAATTAAACTCAACCAGACACTTTTGTTTGCCTGCAAGAATGAGATGTGGGTGAGGTGAGCTTGAAGGAACTCTTTTAGGGGATCCTAAAAGAGTTGATCTCATTAACTTTTCCGTGGGGGACAGAAGTTTTCTGTGTTATGTTATCTGATGCCCACAGTCCATGCCAGAAGTAACCTCTTTGCCACCTGCAGCTAGCAGGTTCTTTAGATCTTTAAAAGCACAAATTAGCTCTGTCACATTATAGGGGGCTCTAGGAACAACTTTTCTTTAAAGGTATTTTACTCTTCACTATTTTTTTTCCTCTTTTTTTTTTCCTTTCCTCCGAATCAAGCCTCAGCTTCCTCTCTTTTCTTCCTTTTTTTTTTTTTCTTCATCTTTAACCTCTTTCCTTTGCCTCTTTTTTTTTTTCTTCAACCTCATTTCGAAGGTCTGACAGCTTAGATCTGTAATGGGTTTTCCTGCTGGACAGCTTTATAATTGGGACTGCAGAGTTCTGAAAGCATGCCAGATGTGTCGTCATCAAACAGCAAAGTCCTCATTAGAGCCCAAGTTGTAAGTGCATGTGTATGTTTTCAGAGGAACTTTCCCATTAATGGCTAGTAGGTGTCCAGGAGCAAAGATCATTGTCTCTTTTGTAGATGGTCTTTATATAAAGGATTTTACCTCATGAAGTGAAATATTTTTCTTTGTCCCACTGTGTTTTCCCTTGTAATGGGGACTTGTCTATATCATTTGGCTGCTGAAGTGGTGCTTGATATGACAAGAAACCACTCTCCAAATGCTAATTGCCCTTGGGTTGCATTATTTATGCAGGAGAAGCAAAAGTGGGATGTTCCACAATTTTTTTTCCTCATAAGTGTTTCTTCAATTCTTCAACATGATAGCTTTCCCTTTACACTGCACATGGCTAAGTTCTAACATTTATCCAAAAAAAAAGATTAATTTTCTTTTATTTTTAAAGAGAGAAGCAGGGGTGCATAATGGTGACTTATTTGACAATACCTCAATCTATATTCTTCATCAAACTCAAGTCTCATTTTTGTAAATTATTTGGAATCTCCATATCTTAATATGTTAGTGGGAAGATAAGCACAACTATATTAGTCTGCCATTTGGAGCTGTTTTGAGAATAAGGTGTTATATATAAGGTAAAGTTCCTTCAATGGCAAAATATTTTTAGGTACCAGTAATTAAATATTTCTGTGGAAGAACTATAGTAGATAGGTGTCTAGAGAGAAGTCAGATGAAAAGATTAACTATTTTTTGGTGGGGTTCCTTTTTTTCTTTTAATATAATACAGAGATTTTTAAATAAAACTAGCAGAATGTCCTCTACCAACCTTTCTTTCTTTCTTGCAGAAAATGCTTGTCAAAACTGCATGCTTGTGTGAAAATCTATCAATTCTAATAAAATTTCATTATGAAGAAATCCGAGAAGATTGTTCTGATGAGCTTGTAATGGAACAGAATGTTCAGATGTTTCCATTTCAGTACAGCCTTTTCTGTATCATTTTAAAGCTGTTCATAGTGTATAAAATCAAACATGAGCATTACAATGAATCATTTCACTTTCTTTGAAAAAGAAAGTTTCAAATAAAAATCATTATTATTTTATTTCAGACTCGCAGTCCCAAGTAAATTTCACATTTCTCCTATTATTATTATCCAGCTAAAAAGAGTGAAAATTAGGGGAATAATGTAATTTTCTGTGAAACAGAAAATACATTCGCAGCCAGGTTCTACTTTAAAAAGTAAATTGGTCAAACCATGAGTGAGCAATTTTGTAGATACAAGAAGTGGGGTTTATGTCACTTACTGTTAGACATGAACAGTTCTAAGAAAGTATCTAGACTATGTGATTCGTGGAGAAAAACAGGTGTCACCAGAGGATTTATCTTATCTTAGCATGGGATGAAGTTCTCATAACAGAAAGCTCACCATTCTCCTATAGATTAATATATAGAGAGTTATATATTCTGTTTTTTTTCAGCAAAAAAATGTCAAGAAAGTATTATGGTGAGAAAGATTTAGTTTTAATCACGATACAGGACAGGAAGGGTTCTGGGTGTTTTATTTTGGTTCTTTTCTTGTTGTAATTCTTCTCAAAACTTGAGATGGTTTATGTTACTTGTATTCCTTAGTACCCAGTTTTGCTGTTCTGGACCAGACCCCAAACTCTGCCTAATGTAATATAACAGAAGTCTGATTGCTGTTACCCTATCACTAAAAGTTTCAGAAACCTCAGCTAGATTTAGTTTTATCATTTAGTACATGTTAAACAGAAATGAAAATGCCCATGCTGTGCTCAGCCAACAGAGCAGAGAGAACAGGACGGTGTCTCAATGTACAACAGGACATGTGTCATTCACTCCTCCCACATGATTATGATTCTGATCTCGACTGTAATAAGACAGAACTGCTCTCTAATGATTTTGGATTCACACAATAGCAAATAGGACCTATCAAATAGAAACTATCTATGCTTATTAATAAAAGCATATGTTTGATTCACAAAAGTGAAAGATATGGTCCATTGCTCTTTTTGTCTTTGTCCTTACTCTCTTTTCTTTTTTACTCTGTCCTTTCTGTCTCCCTTTTCCTCAATCCAGTTGTGATTTACTTCATTATAATTATATGTTGTCCTCTGACTACTAATAATTCCAACATCCTGTCCAGCCATGCAACAGTAATTATTAGCTATAAAGTGTTGCTCAAAACAAGGACAAACAGACTGTCTTTCCATTTTTTTTAAAGCTGTTTTTGAAGGCATTCTTGGTAATGATGCCTTTGCCTCATCCCCCAAGGAAACTAACAAAAAAAGAAAAGAATAAAACAAATGCCTACACAAAGAAAGAATGAGAATACAAAGAGGAAATTCAATACTGTGTATTAACTCACAAAGAGAAACAGTGAGTAAAGTGCTGGGCTTATCATTGACTGGAATGAAAAAAGATTACCCAACAAATCTATCCCTTCTGTTGATGCAGAGCTTTTTGTAGACTTGCACCAGAAATTAATCTGGACCTAAAAGTTTACTTGTATAAGAGAAGCACTAAAATAAAAACCAACAAACTACTTCAGAGTGGGATTATTTCTTTATGCAAAGATTAAAAAACTCGCGTTATATTTACTCTTACAAATTTACATTTGTTGTAAGGAATTTCACTTTTTTTCTTTCCATTCGGTTTAGAAGTTCAGATCTTAGTGATGGAACAAGTGTCCAAAAGGCTCTACGGATTTAATTCTTTTCGAAAAGTAGGTCCTTTTAATAATTCTAAAAGACTTTTCAAATTTGTCCCACAGTTCCAAAGTGGGCTGATCCACAGGTCCGCGGTTAAAAATACCAAAACATGAGAGATTTCCTAAAACAAATTGTTGAGAGCTTAATCTCAACTCCATTGAAAACAATGGCAAATCTCCCAGTCACTTCAAATGTTTTTCCCCAAGCACCTTAGAAGCTGTGACAGGACTCTCTGGGACAGTATTTTGGAATATTTGAATCCATCAGGCTATGTATCCTCTCTGTAATACTGACAATTAGTGGATGCCCAGGTAAGATAAACATATAGTGGCATTTAGTCAGAATACTCTTTCAGTTTCCAATGCTAACTGCAATTTACAGTACAGAGATTTCTAAGATAAGGGATGGCCTTTTTATGTTAGACTTGATGGCTTTTTCTTTCATGAAGGGCTTTTTATGAACCCATATAGATATTTAATCTTCAAATGTTCCTGCAGCAGGGAGTTCAACAACTCATCAGGCTTTTAGTCTTTACAATCAGAATACCCTTGATTTGTTAGATTTGTGTTTGCTTTTTAATGATTGAATTTGATGTCCTCTATTTTCTGTGTTGAAAAAAAGGTCATCAAATGTAATCTGTAGAGCATAAAGTCTGAAAATCTTCTTATTGACCTCCGTGTCCTTTGGATTGGGCTGGTAATAATTTCTGCTAGAGTATTTCAGAAGAGGTCCAGCATTATTATACAACAGAAAGCTCAATACTTGCCTTCATTGTTTCTAAGACCGACTCTTCAATTAGAGAGAAGCAGACACCAGTTGATGAACAGTACTATGCTTAGACAAGTGAAGGTTCAGGACAGATTGGCTGCAGTGGCTCTGAGATGGTGGAGTCCAGGACCATGAGAGGATGTAAAAAAGAAAACAGCAGGATCACAAGCTTGGGCTTTAGGTCAGTAGATTTTGACCTGTTCAGGGACCTGCTTGAAAAGATCCCAAGGCACACAGCCGTGGAGTCAAAATTTGTCCAGGAAAGCTGGTTGATTTTTCAAAGACCACCTCCTCCAAGCACTAAAATAGTTCATTTCAACCAGCAGGAAACCAAGAAAAGGCATCAGAAGGCCTGAATGGGTGCAAAATATCCTGACAAAACTCAAGACACAAAAAGCAAATGTACAAGAAGTTGATGCAGGATTATGTGACCTGGAAGGACTGTAGAAACTGAGTTCATGTTGATGGTGTTAGGAAAGGCCACTCAGTGGCATTGGCTCTGGCAGGAGACATGGAGGACAAAAAGAAGGCATTTTTCATCAATGAAAACACGATTTATAGAACATTTAAGCCTGCTTCTGGATAGCATAGGAGATTTGCAATGTGGTGAAACCTGAGGTACTCAACACTTTATTTGCCTTGGTCTTTACCAGCGAGATTTAACACCAGGACTTCCCAGGCTCTGGAGGTAACCTCAGCAGCAGTGGAAAAGTCTGAGCAAGGAAGACTTACTCTTGGTGGAGGAGGATCACCTTAAGACATGTTTTAATAGGTTGGGCATATATAAGACCATGTGACCTGATGGGATGCACCCACAAATGTTGAGGATCCTTAAAGTGTGAGACTACTTTAAAACAATCTTTGAATCGTCATGGCAATTGGGGGAGGTTCCTGAGGAAGCAAACATTACCCTTATCACCAAGAAAGACAATCAGGAGGATTTGAGGAACTGAAGGCTGCTCATGTTACGTCTATCCTTGGGGAGATGATGGGAAAAATAATCAGGGAGCCAAATGCACCAAGGGTAAGGTGATTGGAAGTAGTCAGTATGGACCTACAAAGGGGCAATCATGCCTGACAAACATGATACCCATCTATGACGAAAAGAATAGTTATGTGGACAAGGAAAGAGCTGAGAATCTTGTTTCTTCTTGACTGTGTCAAGGTTCATGACACAGTCTCCCATCGACAAACTGATGAAATATGGGACGGTTAATTAGACATTGGGTGGGCTGAAAACTGCTTAACTTCAGTTCTCAAAAAGTTTGTGATCAGCAAAATCCACAGAGGCCACTTACTAGTGGTATATCCCAAGGGTCTATAATGAGGGCCAATACTACTTAAAATCTATATTAATGAATTGACTGATGGGAAAATGTACCCTCAGCAAGTTTGCACGATAGCCAATGGGCACAAGTGGATATAAAGGAAATTCCACTTAAGCATAAAGAAAACTTTTAATATGAGTGTGATCAAACATGACAATAAAATGCTTAGAGAAGGTGCATAGTGTCTATCTATGGACATACTCAAAATCTCTCTGGACCTGGTCTGACCCTGATTTGATCAGAGGGCTGGACTGGGCAATCTCTAGAGATTCCTGCCCATTTCAGCTATTTTGTGATTGAGTTAAGTTTCCAAGTGAGTACGGGTTTGTGTTACCATTTTTTTTCTACCCATCTCAGACATAGGTTAAGGGGCTGGGCAGGGGATAAACAGCCCACATAATATGCTCTGGAGTGTTATTAATCCCCAGTTCATAAATGTTAATGACTTTCCTGCTCATGGCTAATCCAGACAGAGAAAAGTGGTTCTGAGATTAGAAGATAAATCCTTGCCTTCATGGCAAGCCCAAAGGATTCTGAAGCATTTGGGAAAATGACATGTTAACATCAACACCAATTCTGCATCAGGATGCACCAGCACAGATTTATGTTCCTGAGAGGCATCCCATTTATCACATGTGTGCTGCAAAATCCCTCTTTGCATAGGTTTTTCCACAAAAGTTCAAGCTGTGTTAGGGTTGAGAATATAAAGAGGAAAAATATCAAGAGAGACTCTGTAAGGTGAAATGACAGACCCCTCCTGTACCTGTTCTCTCACCACTTGTTTCATATCCTTTCACTTGTTACTTTGTCAGTGTGGGCTATATTCCTGCAGCCCCTCTGACAGCCCTTCACATGGACAGTTTTGGAAGGCACAGGCTTCTCTGAGCAACCTGAGAAGCATAACTTCAGGAAAACAGGTGTGTTTCTGCTTATATCTGAATAGACATTTAACTAATACGTAAATAGAGGTAGCTTTAACTAAGAAAAGTTAAAATTTCCAAACAGTTCCTGCAGAAAGAGGGGAAGAAGGGGAGAGATATCAGGCTGGTGCACATTCAATCTGAAATAACATATGTGGATGTACATATTTTTGTATGTATATCTAGAAATACAGGCACATACATATAAATATGCACGTGTATGTATACAGGGAAAGAAGAGACATGCTGTGTAAACATTTCCAAGTGTTATAATTAATGCCTATTCAGGTAGGGTTTGTATATTTTTGTAACTATGTAACTATGTGGGTTTGTATATTTTTGAGGATTAGAGATAGGGTTTTTCAATGCTTTCAAATTTTACCTTCTCCCGTTTCTGTCAAAGGGTGGAAAGTTATGCTGGGAAAAAGGAAAAAATATAAGAAATCACTACAGCAAAATAAAGCTATCCTAAACATCTGAAGTGCCCAGGCCCAAGAACTGGTATCACAGGACAGGCTTTGGTTTGCCACACTGCAATTTAAGGGAAAGATTTTGTCATAATAATAAGAGGGGTCAAAGTCTTGCGCAAATGGCTGTGTCTTCAAAATGCTTATCAATACAACCCTCAGGAAATGTTTAGGGTTGTTTCTGCTTTTGAGCTGCCAGCTAATGCCAACATTTCCTTTTTTAAATATTTATACATGAGCCTCAAGGGAACCAGGGTTGATGATGAGTAAGAATCATGAAGGAATCATGGAATCATAGAATTTCTTAAGTTGGAAGGGACCTTAGAGATCATATAGCTCCAAACCCTCTGCCATGGGCAAAGGCAGCTTCCAGGCTGCTCAGAGCCACATACAACCTGTGCTTGAACACTTCCAGTGATGGGACATCCACAACTTCTCTGGGATCTGGAAACGTTTCATGTTTAACCAAACATGAACAGAAACTGAGGCTGCTTTCTGCAGAATGCAACGGGTAGATCAGTTTTAGCTTTCCAGATAGCCTTACAAATGAGTGTTTCCAATAACCAAAGCTCACTACGCTCTGTCTTTTCTCTTTGTTGTTCTACGTAGGAAAAAATTGGCAGATATAACATGAAAGGTTGGTGAAAAATATCAATGAAAAAAGGATTCCTAATCATAAATACCCATTTACTTTTTAAATTTTAGAACATATTTGCACTATAGAAGCATCACAGTCAGAGCCACTACTCTTTTGTATGTTACGATATTCAATTAGCAATTGAAAAGTTTAAAAAACAAATATATGGAATGGCTCAATCCTGGAGGCATTCCCAGTGCTTGCAGCAAACTGACGTTCATCTGAACCTGGTACAGCCAACACTAACAGTATGTTAAGTGAATATCCCAAATGTGTGTATTCTAGTCCGTCTGGAACAGAAGCTAAAATGTAAAGAAAATTCATAAAGGTCTCAAGGAAAAATTATGTTTCCTGCAGGGCTCAGAACAAGCAAGCAAAAACAAACAAGCAAAGAGATAATTTTTCAAGTATAGTAGGAGTAGAAGAGATCTGAAGAGTGGGATATTTCCATTACTAAAGAGTGATTAAAAAAATGACAATAAGGATGCGAAAAAGATACATTTTCTTTGAAAAGTTACCTTTCACATTTAAAAGTGGCAATATGAAGTACTTGTAGCAGATGAGGTCAATAAAATACTTTTCAGTCTAGTAGTAACCAATAAAGATGGAAAAATATTATTTCTAGGCATAGACATTTACAAATCGAGGGGCTGAAATTCTCATCTCAGGAACTTGAGTGTGGGCTTTAAGTGCCTATCTTCCTGTTAATGTGAATTTGTAATAGTTCTTTCTAAAAAAAAAAAAAAAAGGCAAAACAAAAACAACATAGCGTTCTAGAAAAATAACACTTTTGTTCCATTATATTAAAAAAAAAGTTTGATGTCAATTCTGGGTGAGACAATGGAAAATTTTACAAGGCACTCAGCAAATAGAAAACTCAAGTGGTAGAATATAATCAAAACCAATAATAATAATAAAGGGGTTTTATTGAAAATAGGTTCTATAAAGCAAACCTGGTTTCACATTTGGAGGTGCTTAAAGGTTGCTTGATAAAAATAATTCTACTACTATGCTATATATTACAGTATTTCTTATTTCAGCACATCATTTTGATTAAAAATATGTACTTCTGGGTATCAGCAAAGCACACACAGTTCTCTTGACTAACCTGCCAGCTGTGAAAAAAATTGTTGTCAATAAAGAATCACCAGTGAATACTAGCAGTTTAGAAAAAAAGGTTTTATACTCATCAACGTTTTAAACAGGGAACTGGAAGGAAATATAAAGTTATTACTGATGAAATGTACAGATGACAGAAAATATTTGTCCTTCCCTTAGTTGGTTGAGGGATAAATATTAGCAGTATCCAAGCAGCCATGCAAAGGAGTCTGTGTTGTTTGGTAAACTGGTCTCTGCCACACATGATAATTAGTTTTGCTGTGTTTGGTACTCTAAATGAAATAATATGTATGGGAACAACCAATGCACCCCAGACACAGAATGCTGGAAACAGAAGACTTTGGTTAAGTGTTAATGATGTAGGTGTAATGATGATTTTAAAAGAGGACCTGATAGAAGTTTGTGAGTTCCTGGGCTGCATAAAAAGGGAAGAAGCAGGAAGGAGTGAAGAAAATTTTTCATTTCAGCATTCAGCGTTCAGAGAACTGAGAGTGGAATACAATTTTGGCATCTGCATGAATAAAAATAAAGAGTTTATTAAAAAAAATGAGCTGGGTGCAGAAAAGAGCCATGGAAGTGATTTCAGGTCCAGAGAAAATGCTTCACAGAGAGAGACTTAAAGAGCTCAATCTGTTTAGCCTATTAAAATGAAGACTGAGAGGTGACTGCAGTACAGCGTATCAGTACCTTCACAGGGGAAGAACGCTGGGTATTAATGGGCTCTTTAATCTAGTGGGGAAAGGCACATCAAGAACTAATGGCTGGGAGCTGAAGCCAGACAAATTCAAATTAGAAATTAGGCACAACGGAGGAGATGATTAACCAGCATCACAAACTACTGAGGGAAACAGTGTTTTCTCCATTGCTTGATATCTTCAAAATCAGAAAGGGGTTCTCTTTTTCAGATCTGTTTTGCCTGAAGTTTTATTTCTTAAGGAAAGGCACAGCTCAGCCCAGTTTTGTGCATGTTTGAGGTGGTACAGGTGGGTGGGAGAGCTCTCTTGAGATGCATTGAGATGACAAAAAGCTGAGTGAATGTAGTTAGCACATTGATGACGATGAGCTAATGAGTCTGGCCCCTTTATTAAAACTTCAGTCTCAAGAGTCTTGTTTGCTTTCCAGTTGGCACAAGAAAACACAGCTTGTCCTGTTCTTATGTGAAGCACCCTACAAAAATATCCTTTCTTGTAAATAAGGATATGTTTTATAACCCTAAAGAGATACAGTATTAACATAACTTTGTCCTGGTGCAGAATCCAAAATTTGGTTTTGGGATTTACAAGTCACAGAGATCAGCCTTCCAATTTTAAGGATCAGTATTTTACTTTAAACATATATATATATATATATATATAATTGAACTCTAGATCTCCTTTCTGAGTTTTGTTTGTTTGTTTGTTTGCTTGATCTCTTTGGAGTTTTCTGTTTTGTTGTTTTTTAATGAAATTCAGATTAAAAAAACGGAACACAAAACACAGAGGAAGTCGAAAATGAAATTTGAATAGACGAATAAAATGTGACCTGTGCTGCTTTTGAATAAAAGGACTATGGCCATTTTCTCAATCAGTTATTCTAGGAATCTTATGTACCATGCACAAGTACATGAGTATTAATATGCTACTAGACACTTGCTACTTTTCTCCTTACAAGCAGACACTTCACAGAAGTTAAGACATGTACTCGGTGTACCAGTCTGGAAGACACCAGGAATGATGATTATACAGATTATGTCTCCTTCTTTATTTCCAAATGTCTCTGTTTGTTCTTTGTTCTTTTTTTTTTTTTTCCTTAGAAGGATAATGGTGATGAAGATGTTTACCATGTTAAATAAGAACCATAGTCCACATATATCAGCACTGCAACCCTGTCTTTTGGAAAGATTTCTTTATTCTGGTGATCCTGCACTGCAAGTGTTTCCTTTTTTTTTTTTTGCAGATACCCCAGAGTGCTGTGTAGCCCTTCAGAAAGACCTCAACAAGATGTATAGATGGGAAAACAAGAACTATCTGAAGTCCAAAGACAAATTCATGGTCCTGCACCTGGAGAAGAACCGTATTCATCCCGTGCACCAGCACAGGATTGGGGGCTGACCTGCTGGGAAGAAAAGCTGCTAAGAAACTCATGCTGTCCTGGTGGACAACAGGCTGTCATGACCCAGCAGTGTGCCCTTGTGGGCAAGAAGGCCAGTCATATCCTGAGATACATTGGGAAGAGCATTGCCAGCAGGTTGAGGGAGGTGATCCTGCCCCTCTGCTCATACCTGGTGATACCTCACCTGGAGCATTGTGTCCGGATCTGGGTGTCTTGGCACAAGTGAAACACAGAGCTCCTGGGGTGACTCCAGTGGATGGATACAAGGATGATGAGGGGACTGGAGCACCTCTGTTGTAAGGAAAGGCTTGAGAGCATTGGGCATGTTCAGTCTCAAGAAGAGGTGATTGACAGGGAACCTTCTCAAAGTCTGTCAGTGTATGCAGAGAGGGGTTAGAGGCTGGAGCAGGCTCTGCTCAGGGGTGCCCAGCAACAGGACAAGAGGCAACGGGTGGGAACTGATACCCAGGAAGTTCTACCTGGATATGAGGAGGAACTTTTTTCCTGTGCAGTGACCGCACACTGGAACAGATTGTCCAGAGAGGGTGTGGAGTCCCCCTCACTGGAGTTATTCCAGAACCATCTGGACACAATCCTGTAATGTGCTCTGGGATAACCCACTGTGGTGCCTTCCAACCTTACCCATTTTATGATGCTGAGAGAAAGCACAAGCCTGTTCTCAGTATCTAGATTTGGTATTTTCGGTGTGGTCACTGTACAGCATCTCCCAGTAGATCTGTTTTTGGAGTTTTGTTTGTTCATTTGTTTTGTTTGTTTATTTGTTTTTTAAAAGGACAATATAAAGAAGTAGAAATAAATTAATATGTGCATCAACTTTACATTTATTTCTTTGTGTGTATTTAAAGAAGAAATGCATTCCTGTTCAAAAGTGGCTTAAAAATTCATTCGGCGTAGTTGTGATTTAGTCCAGCTGTTTAATTATTTTTTTAGAAGTGCTCACTGTTTATGGTTGCCATTTCAATGAAAGGTAGCATTTATTACATTTCAGATATGTGGACAAGCAAAGTGTTAATGAGTCTGAGTTCTTTTTTTTTCCCCTTCTCGCTGCATTAGAAAGGATTCTGATTGCAGAATGGCCTTTTAAGATAAATAACGCATTTTCCTTATTTTTTTTACCAGAATTCATGGTAAGTCATTTGAAACAATTGATGTCAAGGTTATAAAGAAACAGTAAACAACAGATCATGATAGGAATATGATTATGGCTGGAGTCCCCGATTCGGTCTCACTTTCCTCTGAGCTATACCCAGAACAAACACTCACAATGCAATGGTGACACCAAAGACTTTACAGATGAAGTAGAATTTCGTATTGCTAGACCTTATCCAAAGGCCAATTTCTACATGAACAAATCTTTGATTAAAAAGTTTTTGGATCAGGATTTCAGTAAGAATTTACAATTAGCAACTTACTTTTGTGAAAAGCCTTTTGCCATGTTGTTATTGTTTACCCTGGCTGAATGCCAGGTATTCACTAGACCTGCACCCAACCTCCCTCTGGAGAGAAAGGGGAGGAGGAAAGGGGGAGAAGAAGGGAAAAACTATGAAAACTGAAACTGCCAAGAAAAACGGCCTTATATGTACACAGAGAGAAACTATACACACAGAGAAGAACTAGCAACAAAGATTACTTCCCCACAATGAATGCTCTTCTCCCCTGAAGAAGCGGCCCATCCACAACTGCACAGCTGCCTGGAAGAGAAGAAGGACCTTAATTCCTTCCCATCTTTCATATCTGAGCTGACATAACACAGTATGGAATATCTTATTGGTAAAATATACATCAGGTGATCCATCCTAGTTCTGTTTCCCTCTCAGAGAGGATAACAAACCCATTACACATGTGGAGAATATATTTTCAAAAGACTAAAGCTTAGACTGAAGGGGTAAAAAAAAATGTAAAGGGTGACAGATGCTATCAACTTTTTTTTGCTCAGTTTTACTCAGATGTCTCATGATTTCCAGTAACACTGGAAAACACTTGAATAAGTTTCTCCTTGTTTCTAGCCTGTTTCACTTTATAAGTCCTCAGGGATAGTTTTTCAAGCAGTAAGGTAAACTCAATGTATTCCACAAAAATGAACTCGTTTAAGCCTGAGAACTTCTACCTGAGTTTATTTGTCCTGCACCAACCTGATGTAAAACTCTTTGAACTGACCCAAAGAGAACATGACGAAAACCTCATGCTGTTCAGTAAAAATTTGGCTAGAATTTACTATTTTACACCTCTTCCAATTAAATAAGAGAAAGTTTTATGATAGTATTAGTCTTTGATTTTCTAAGTATTTTTTTTTTCATTTTGACACATCATTCACTGTTCAGACCACAAGAGCATCAAAGAACAGTCTATGTAAGTGAATGTGGAATTACATCTATTAACCTTAAATTTTGTCTAGAAAATATCAGAAAATATTTTTAAAAATAAATTAATTACAATAATTTTATAACATTTATTTTACAAAGATTGAACTTTATTGGCAGTAGTAGTTATTACAGCTAAGAGAACCCCTGGAAGGGGCAGGCTGGACAGTGGAAAAACGTCCACTGTTAGGGATTGTGCAACCCTGGATCTTATATAGGAAATTGGAGGAGTCTCTATCCCTGGATGCTTTCAAGATCAGGTAGGTGAAGACAAGCCTGGCCTAATACAATACTGGCAACCATTTTACTTCAAATAGGCAGCTGGACTAGAGACTTCAAAAGATGTCTTCCAACCAATATGTTCTATAAGTAGCTAAATAATTGCAGCATGTAATGGATCACTTCTTTTTTTTTCAAACTCAATCTGTTGATCAAGGCCTACTAAATGATCTGAAATGTGTCATAAGAACACTATAATTTGTGCATCAAAGACTCTAAGCTCTTTTAATTCAGTACTCCATCACTTATGTTGTTTTATAGAAAGCATAAATATTTTTTATGAACAATTATTAATAATCTGGAATGAGAAGGAATTTCTGAGCCCAATAAAAATACTTTTTATAGAATCATAAAGTGATTTAGGTTGGAAAAGACCTTTAAGGTCATCGTGTCCAACAGTAAGCCCAGCACTTCCAAGCCCACCACTCTGCTATGTCCCTAAGTCCCACATCTGGATGGTGACACTTCCCTGGGCAGGTCCAACACTTGACAACCCTTTTGATGAACAATTGTTTCACTGACATCCAATCTAAACCTTCCCTGACTCAACTTGAGGCTATTTCCTCTCATCCTATTACTTGTTACTTTTACGTGTGTTTGTTTTATTTTATTTTGGTATTATGAAAAAAAAAATTGTCATCTGAATAAAAATAAAGTTTTAGTGCTGATTTTATTATGATACCATATTTTGACGTATTTTAGAAGGAAACATTATGGCTTTCCATTTCCAAAATATCATTTCTGCAATTCCTTTGAAAGATTAATCCTCTCCTTCCTGCTGCGTCTTCAAATGAAAGAAAAAATTTAACTTTTTTATTTGAATATTTTCTTCGGTTTTCCATTTGTGGTTCTTTTCATTTTGTGTATACATATTTGAATGAAAATAAATTAAAATAATGAAAACAGTTTCATTTTGATATGTTTTCCTCCTTTCTAACTCTGTAGTTTTCTATTTCAACCTTCAAGTAAAAAAAAAAAAAAAAAGGTATTATAACACTTTTACTAATCAGTTACTTATTGCAAAATCCAAAATACTACTTATTGACCTAAATCTTTTAAAAACTAATTTCTTTACTAGACTGACATGGAATGTGTCCTTAAAGCTTCTGCATCCACCTTCTAGAAAAAAAAGATGGTGCTTTTCCAGCACAGTCTTTCGAAATTTATACATTTAGAATGCTTAATACTATATAGAGTTATTTCTAATTTACAGCATTATGACTCTCCTAAATACAGTGCTTTTATTGTGATTTACACCACTGTTGCTGAGCTCTGAATCACAACCATGTCTATATTTATGGTTTACACAATCCCTTTGGTTGTATGTAATTTTTACAGTTGAATAAAAATAGCAGATCCCTACTTAAAGGACCTTATCATCATAGATCCTTAATTACAGCTATGTTAAAGTAACCTCTATGGTGGCCCACGAGCCAAAGCAACAATAAATAAAAAGGACTGTAAAGTGAGTAGCTCCTTCCAAAGGGAAATGTCAGCCTGCACATGGAAATGTCACCAGTGCAATAACATTTCCCGCTGCAGCAGAGGGCACTGAGTGGGAATGGAGCAGAAGAGGAGCTGGTGCCTTGGTAAAGGGTGTGCATGGTGAGAGGCTGTGGACAGACACATAGAGCTCTCTGTCCACTGGGCAAAGGAGGAGAATCTACCAGGTGGATGATCAGAGCTTCCCATGGAGGAAGTGGACTGTCAGACTGTGACAAACTATTGATTTTGGGCTTGACCACTGGCTACTGCATCAGTTTGACACTGATGCCCTGTTTAAAGAATTATTTATTTTAACTTGAACACTACACAGCCTTATCTGGAAACAGAAGAGCTTTTCTTCCGCCAGATGTGTTCCTGTTTTAGCAACAGCTGGTGCAGTGCTGTCAATCGAAAGGGAAGGGACATACCAGAACTTCACAAGCTTCTGTCTTCTGTTTTAGGTGATCACATATGATTTTGTCTGGTGGGATGAGAACACAGTGGCAGAAAGCAGCTATCCTACAGAAAGCACTGTACACCAAAAAAAAAAAAAAAGGAGGAAATTACCTCATTTTTCTGCAATCTATCTGCAGTATTTTGCTTCTTTCTAAAAGAAGCAAAATCCTCTGTAAACCTTAAACTGGACTATGTTTTGCTCTGGATTTGGTTTGATTTTGCCCAGCCATATGGGATACGCACACAATCCTTTAGTCCTGGGTTTGAAAAACCACACCCTGGGCCAGACAGCTTCCCACTTTTGCATCTCATGCATCTGCCTCTTGGGATGCTGGATCTCTAATTCCTTGTTATTTTTGTTGCAGAAAGAGGTCTTCTTGCTTCATTTGTTGGGTCTGAAAGATCATGCCTAACACAGTGTCTGGCTTTAATGAACTTAGTGATTATCTCTGTTCTGAGAGCAGCTGTAAGAGCCCTTGGTGCAGTAATACCAGTGCACAGACCACTCAGACCTGAAAGAAAGAGGGAATCTGCTGATTCCAAGCATTCATTAAGTTTTGTAAAAAGCAGGTGAAATTTAGAGAACCATTTATGACATGAACTGAAACGTGCTCAGCCACAAACCTAGGAAAGACTGTCAGTTTAGGTAGTATGGGGGAATGGGATTTACACAGGGATTTCCAGGCTGAAGATAGGAATTTGCATAGTGAAACATAAACTGTATTGCATCATACACTACATATAAATGGGAAATAACACCCCCAACCTCCACTCAACTGCATAAGGCATATGACTCCCTCTGCATATGGCTTTAGCAGTGAGTGTGAAAAGGTTTGCTGGGACTTTCTTTCCTTTCCTTCCACCGGCTGAACTCATTCAAAAGTGCAATGAGAATCAGACTCTGTGCTTAAGGGAAAATCAAAGGGGAAATCAAACCCAGCAAATGCCTCTGGCCCTACCCCTCCACTCTGTGCCACATCATATTACTAAAAGATCCAACCTTCTATCTCAGAAGAACTCATCTTTTGATGTTTCTCATAGATGATATCTGCTGCCAATGGCCTTCACCAATTTTAACTGTCAGACTTCTAACCTGGAAAAAAGGGCTTCATTTTCCCAGCAGAGGTGAAACTTTTTCTTTTCTTTCTCCTCCTCCTTTCACCCCCAGCTCCTTTGCATCTTTTCAATTTACAGAATGTTTTGGAATCATTCTGGGAGAAAAGCTCCATGCTGTATAACCACATTAGCTTGTAAAGCAAACAGAAAAAAATGGCCTCTTGGTCATAAACAAGCTGTCTGCAAATTTGTCATATGCTATCTATGCACTGGATCTTATTCAGGACTGCAAGATGTGGTGGTTTGTTTTATACTGATGGGCACTGTTGCCAGGGATTCCATCCCAATATGGATGTTTGTAATACACATCGTGTGTCAGTCTCTTCAGTCAGTTGTTGGTAATAGGGTTTGAAAGGCATATAGTGACAGTATAAATGCATATGTTATATCTGAGTATTTTGTTAGAAGGATGATGGGTCCTGGCTGCTTAGGATGCTACATGGACTCCCATGCAACTTGCATTTTTACCAACTCTGTCTCCCAAACTAGAAACTCGAACAAACCATACTGGGTTCCCTTTATTGCCAGCTGAGTGAAATCTGGAAGGCTATTAATCTGACCTGGCTTTTAACTTTATCTTAGAATGGGATGGACTTGTCTATGTATTTCTTTTCCATGGCTATTGAGACCAAGCCTCAGGTGATAAACCTGACAACTGGAACTCAAAGCAATTTTCTTAAATTTAGGCTCTGTGCTATTGTGGTCAACCTCTGGTTTCTGGGGAGCAGCATTCCCTTGATACTCTGTGGTATCTGCCAGCCCTTTTAGCTGTCTCAGTCTAGAACATTTCAAGAGTTACTACTTCTGCATGAGCAGCTGGAAGTCCTAGGACAAGCTCAGTGCTAGGGGACTTTCTCAGTAGATAACAAACAGGCAATCTGTGTGACTTGTATTGTGGTAGGGCATGACATCTGACCTCCCGTGGCTGATGGCTTTAGACATCTCCCTAACATCCTGTTCCACACAGGCCAGCTCTGTGTGGGCATCTCCAAAGTGCAAGGACACTTCAAATGTTTTCAGATTTCTATTTTCAGGCAACTGACTCAAGCCACTATATGTCTAAATTTAGGTATTTACATATGAGCTAGGTGTCTAAGCTTGGAGATCTATTGGTTGACCACATATAGACATTTGCTTCATCTCTTTCTAAACCACTAATTGTATTGACTAGACCTCTACTCTCTTTAATGGGTACTTGGGCATTTATCTTGCATGCAGACATCTAAAATTAGATGTCTTAATCCCTGAGCCTAATCACACTACTAACTTTTAGATTCCTAATTAAGATAAATTAATTGAAAACTGTGGGACCTTTGCACCATTTTTGAGCCTTCTTATGCTTTCATTTGCCCTTAGTTGGAAAGTATAGCTGACCACACTGCTTTCTTCTTTGATGAAGAAATTCCTGCTGTATTCCTGCTTTAATGAATTGCAGGAATTTATATATATATATATATATATAAGATCAGAATATATATATATATATATATATATATATAAGATCAGAAAATGTTCCTGGACTTCCTTGAAAGAAACGTGTACAGGGAGATTTGCTTTGTCATTCTGAATGGTTATGAAATATCAACCAAAACTTCAAAATGTGGATTGCTCTGTTTTTTCATCAACGGTGACTAAGTCTGTCAGGGGAGGTTTAGGTCGGATACTAGGAAAAGGTTCTTCACCCACAGGGTGGTTGGGCTCTTCAACAGGCTCCCCAGTGAAGAGTTCAGAAAGCATTTGGACAACGTTCTTGGAGACATGGTGTGATTCTTGGGATTATCCTGTGCAGGGCCAGGAGTTGATCTCAATGGTCCTTGTGGGTCCCTTCCAACTCAGGATATTCTATGATTCTACGGTACTGGCGAGATCTGACCAAGGATTTGGGCAACCTTACTACCAGAGGTGCATGCCAACACTTAGAAATCTTGGTAAGCTTGAACAACAGCATCTGAATCAGACCTGCTTTGGCTAATCTGTCATGAGGGGTGAGTAAAGCAGTGTTCAGCTCTTTGCAGTTGCCAATGTAGACTTTACCTTGTTGAAAGAGTTTGCTCACGCTTTGGGGATTTTTAAGTTTTGGTTTTGTTGTGGTTTTGTTTTTTGTTTTAATTTAATTTTTACTGTGTTACACGGGACTTTGTTTTTGTTTATTGTTGGATTTTTTTGGGCTTTGGTTGTTATTTTTAAGAAACACCCAGAGATCATTTGTTTTCTTGTTAAATAAAGGATATACAAAAGTTTGATTACCAGCTGCAGATAAGTCTGATGAAGTTGAAAGACTGTAACTACCACATGAATACTAAAAATTTATGGGAAGCAGAACATGTACAGGACAGGATAGGACGGAACTCTCAAAAAGTATTTGAAAGATTACATGAGAACTGAAAGTGCTCATTCTTTCCTAATTAAAGGCAACATGTAATTTCCCTGCAGAAAATGTTCCTGAATATTGGTGGTGTCAAAACCAAACAATGTTTATCTACATAAGTTGCTGGTTTTTTCAGAAATATGTGATTTGATTTCTTCAAAATGTAACATATTTTCCATTTCAATGGCTGTGGAGGCTACTGAGCAGATTTGTTTCAATTTTACATGAAAGAAACTGAGACAGAGAGAGACAAACCAAAAAGGTATTTAACCTTCTACTTCCTTTTGAAATCATCATATAGAAATATCTTCAGAGATGTAGCTATAAGGTTTAAAAGCAATATTCAGAGTACTTACTCTCACATCATAATGGTCAAAAATCAATTTCATTGATTCTACACTGGCTGTTGAGCAGGGAGAGCTCCTGGTTCTCAAGTCAGAAGCTCTGTGGGAACTGGTCAAGAGTCACCAATCACCTGTAGACTTTTTTAAGGATGCACCTTCATTATAAAAATGGTTCACTCCTTGCCTTGGGACCTAACCTCCCCTGGTTAATAGAATCATAAGAATGGTTTGGGTTGGAAAGATCATCTCATTCCAAACCCCTGCCAAGGGAAAGGACACCTTCCACTAGACCAGGTTGCTTCAAGCCCATTCAATGTGGCTTTGAACACTTCGAGGCAAGGGTCATCCACAGCTTCTCAAGGCAACCTATGCCAAGGCCTCACCAACCTCACAGGGAAGAATTTCTTCCTAATGTGTAATTTAACCTGCCCTCATCACACTAAGTATACAATAGTTTGGTAGTACATGGAGGGATATGAAAGGTCTCTTTCCAAGATATTCAAAAATGTTATTGAGAGGATGGCAAACAGCAGAGGACTAAAACTGATGCACATAAGGTTCAGCTGCCCTCCACTTGCCACAGACCCAGTTCTTAAAAGCAGAATGATGCTGTACCCTTCTAGGCTTCATTGCGAGTGATACAATTAATGGTCACAGAGATACCTCTCAGAAAATACAGGCACAAATCAGTCTGTACCAATTAGTTGAGGGCCTGTTTTTGTTGGAGAATTTTGCTCTTGTTTATCCTTGCTAAGGACCATAACTTCTTTTGAAGTTGTACCTTGGTTTACAGAGAAGTGAGAAGCATTCCATGTGTAGAAATTGTTTCAAGAAGTTCATGTATATGATGGACCTGACTGTACTCTTGTGTCTCAGGCCAAGCAACTCATGGTTTTCCTGTACTTTCTGAGGTCAGGCATCATGGAAATCTGCAGTGAGATTTGTGAGGCTCTAAGCTTAGACAATCCCTTGAAAACGGCTTCCTGGAATTTAAGGTTTTAAGTTCATTCAAAGCCCCATTTGGACACTGAAATAAACACTCTGGACCACATCTCAAGTGCTTTGTTCAAGGTCATCTTAGAGGAGTTCAATGGATCTTGGAAATGAGCCCAGATCTCTGCTTAACTCTAGCCATAGATCCATCCATTTTCATTCCATAGCAGCATAATAGGGATTTGGAAAACTACTCTAAAACCTTGGGAACTGAATAGATATCAAAATCCTTCTGTATGTATTTGGAACCATCCCACAGATTTCAGTGGAGGAATATATTCTTTCTTAAAACAAATTGAATTGCTAAATACCTATAGAAATCTCTCATTACTTGTTAAAGTAAGTACAGCTTTCTCATAAATATTGTAGAGATACATGCAGAGGGTTAAAAGAGACAGCTCAGTGGTCTGGAATTAAATCTGTTGCAGGTATATAATTTAGTGTGACGTTAATTGGGTAGTGGGGAAGCATAAATGAGGAACACAATGCGTATACATTGGAATTTTTTGTTAAAGATGGAACACTGCTAGTGCTAACCTCAGCAGCCCAAAATCAAAGAGGGCAGGGAGAAGGGGGAGGAAGGAAAAAAAACCGAACAGCAAAACCCACAAAACACCAAACCCTACAGCAACACACAAAACAGTGTACAACCAAACAATTGTATCTTGTTTCTTTGGGAAGAAGTTTAAATTAGCTACCGAGGATTAAGATTTTCAGCTAAAAGAGATGAGTTTAGCTCTGAAATTGTAGGTTTAGCTGATTCTCAGTCACTGCAGATCAGCTCATCCTTGTAGCTATGAGCTCTCCTGATCTGGGGCAAGTGGAGGGCAGGTGAACTTTATGTGCATCAGTTGTGGTCCTCTGCTGTTTGCCAGCCAAGGAAAACATGTGCAAACCTGCTGGTACATAGATGAGTGAGCAAGGAAGTCTGCTCAACCAATATTCAGCGGCACAACTCCATCCTGTTGTAGTGATACACTGTGTCATAGGGGACAAATAGTGATACATAATATCCTAAGTTACCTCCTGTGTTTTCGTTTCATCTCAGGGGAGCTCAGACCCTCTCACCCTTTTTTTTATTGTTATCTTTTTCTTTCCATGCCCCTACTTCCACAAGGCAACCATTAAAAGCTGTGGATGCTAACATGAGCTACTCCATTCCATCCATTCACAGGCTTTATCAAGCTCATCACAGACAGAAAACCTTCACTTCATATTTATTCCTATTTTTGCAGTTTCAAGCTTGCTCAGTTGTGGCTTTCATTACCAACGAGTTTGTTAAAATGCAAGTAGCCCTTTTTTTGTTGCAAAATCAGTTTCTTTCATTTAGATTTTTTGTCCATGAGCTCTGTTCAGGCTGTTTTGGGGCCTGGAAATGCATCACACTGGTTATGTAGTTAATTCTTAGCATTTTCATCATGAGGCTGAGTCCACTGGTGGCAGGCATCAGTACCAGAGCTATCTGTGCTATTTTACAGTCGCTGAGAGTCCAGATATCCCTCACATGGCTCACTGAGGTGTTTCTGGTCTGGTGTACCAGGAATTTCTCTCATGATATTCATCACTCAGCACTCCTCAATTTTCCCATTGACATGGTTTAACCCCAGCCAGCCACTAAGCCCCAGCAGCTGCTCTCTCACTCCCTCATCAGTGGGATTGGGGAAAGAATCAGAAGAGTAAAAGCTGGAAAACTCATGGGTTGAGATAAAGACAGTTTAATAAGGAAAGCAAAATCCACGCACATAAGCAAAGCAAAGAAAAAATTAATTCACTGCTTCCCATGGGTATGCAGGAGTGCAGACATCTCTGGGAAAACAAGGCCCCTTCACGTGTAATAATGACCCGGGAAGACAAATGTTATCACTTCAGACATCCCCTCTTCCTCCTTCTTCCCCTAACTTTATATACTGAGCATGATGTCATGTGGTCTGGAAGATCCCTTTGGTCATCTGGTGCCACTTGTCCCAGCTGTGTCTCCTCCCAACCTCCCATGCACCTCCAGCCTCCTCACCAGCGTGGCAGTAGAAAAAGCAGAAAAGGCCTTGGCACTTTGTAAGCCCTGCTCAAAAACAACAAAAACATCTCTGTGTTATCATCCCTGTGTTCAGCACAAATCCCAAACTGAGCCCCATAGCAGCCACTGTGAAGAAAATTCACCTTACACCAGCATACCCATTCTCTGTTTCACAGTCGTTGACTAACCAATATTGACTAGTAGTAAATATGTGATGCATAGGTTAAACTTGTCAGAGTGAGTGAGATCTTATGGGAATTGAAGTGTCAAAGGAAACTTAGTAACCAGGCAGCCCAGGTCATGTGAGGACCATAAGGAACATATACTTCAGTCTCCTCCTCCTGTCTCAGGAAAACTTGTTTTAGCCACTTAGATCACATAAATTAACAAAACTTCTACTTCAAATGGGGAAAAAAAAAAGGCATTAAATCTTTCCTAGCATTGCATGATATCCTTACCTAGCTGGATCCCTGAGCCACAAGAAACCAAAAGATACAAAACATGGAATTTGCCACTGGAAAAGAGCAGAAGATATTAAGAATACTGCTAGTACCACAAGTCTCTTCTGCCCTGATTGTGTGTTATTCCTGGCCTAGGACAGATCTTCCTGTGCTGTTTGTACTTCTCTCTCTTTATCTCTCACTCTGTTTTTTAAGTCCTTAGAGACAGAATGCTCTGGTTTGATTATTCAATTGGGTATTCACGCACCGACCTGGATGATTAAGTCATTTCACCCATCTGCTGTGCCTCTGGGTTCTTTCTCAACTGTTATGTTCAGGGTAGGATCTGTCTCATGTATAATGGTTACTGCTCTGGGACCTTGGTCTCTGCTAGGGGTATTAAATGATGCTACAGCACAGGCACTAAGTGTGCCTGCAGTTAGGCATGGGTAATATTACACTGGAAAATAGGTAAAACCTTACCATATTAATTTGCATAGTCACAGTTTTGGAGATTAGTCTTAAATTATTTTGAATTGCAAATCTAACTGTCCTTTAATTATGATTACGACCTCTACTTTGTGGCACACAGTTCAATCTATACAGCCACAGTCTATAGTAAATTACTATAATGTTGCTCTAGATGATGCACCATAGCACAGAGCCTTGCCCTATATCTGTAGACAAAGACATGCATGCACATGCACATTTTGACTTGCAACAACCTCCTAATAATACAGATTTATTCTCCTTTGGTTTTGCTTTTTTGGCTTCCCTTCATTCCCCATATAAGGTAGCAAGGACTCAGTGACTCTAGAAGAAATCTGTAGAGTATGTTAATTTCTGTGGAACTTAGGCAGCCTCATAAGTCTTAGAGATTAATAAGAATCTGGGAAGTATCTATCTTCTGGTGATGCTTTCATTTGCGCAGTAATAAAGCTCGCCTTTCTTGTTTAATAAAAACAATGAGGAAACAAATGGGTGTGCAGGCATTGGAACTTTTGAGGAATTAATTCAAAAGCACGGAGGAAAGTTTTTTATCATGCTGTAAGCACCAGAAAGGTGAAAATTACTCTTCCCTGGAGCTCTTACCCTCTGTGTGCCTTATCTCCAAGTTACACCAAATTTAAGGCAAAATCCTCAGAAAGTGCTAAGTGTCTCTTAGAAAGTGTTGATCATTTTCCTGAAAGGTGGTGGGCACATTTCACTGAGACCATCAGGAGCCTGGGAGAGTTTTGCATAATTTACTTTCTTCCCTTGCCCACTGGAATAATTTCCTGGTACAACATGGAGTCTCCATCCAAGTGATGTTTCTGTGGAAATTTTCAAATCAGTAACAAATTTCTGCCTTTTTTTTTTATTGTTTTAATTCTTTTTTGGTTTTGGAGAGATGGTCGTGATTTTGCCTGGCTGTTCCCTTTATCCTCTGCCCACCACCCCCCGAAACTTCTTGTCAATTTAACTTTCTGTGCACAGACAGGCAATGGATGGAAGCAGGAGCCTTGCAGCAGGCAGGGGGCCAGGGGCTGAGCACCCAGCTCCCGCCCGGCTTCCAGTCTCCCTGCATCTCCAGCTGCCAGGGAGGCACAAGCCCAAGTTGCTTAGCATCCCCACATCTCCTGCAACTCTGGCTGCCAGAGAGCTGGAACAGAGTGAGAACTTGTAAAAGCAATTTGCTTACCCCTCCAAAAAAGAACTTTGTAAGTTATCTAAGTTTTAATTCATTTAGGCGTCAGGATTTAAGGAAAAAAATGTTTCAAAACTTTGTTTTCCCTAGACACACTTGTTATATTAAAAAGAGCTTTGATCCCTGAAGAACTGTACTCCTTTGACAGCAGGAGATACACACTGAGACAGTCCTGTGGCCAAGAACTTCCTGAGTTTCTCTGCAGCCACCAGTTCCCATGCTCTGTCTCAGGATGAACACAACTGCCTACAGTGCCCCTGCTCAGTACCAGGAATGAAAGGATGGTGTAGTAGTTACTTACTGATGGTCCTAAGCCTCCTTGTATTGCTGCCAGGGCATTTGGTGGTCTAAGGAAATGCTCCTATCCTTGTGTTTCTACGGGGGGAATTTCTCCTAAAGCACACTGACCAATCTGATACTTGCCCTACTTCAAGCAAGACCTTATTTTCACCCCTTATAGCCCACATAGATGGAATTGTAATATACAGAAGGCTGTTGCTTGATAGCTGCTGCATGCAGACATTAGTCTTTCTGGTTCAAGGATGGACTGGATGCTTGGGTTCTTCTTCTCTCAGTGGCAGGTCATATAATCTCCCTGTCCCTGTCCCTGAAGTGAAATTTGTCTAAGTGGCAGTAAAAATTCCTGTTTATCTCACTTCAACAACCTGAGAAATAAATTCATTGGGATATTATTCTTCCCTGCAGCAGCTTCATCCAGCCTTATTCCGAATACCTAAAAAGATTACTTTATGGGCAGGCCTGTCCTGTGAGTTGCTGAGATTTGTTCTTATTTGTTTTTCCAGCTGGATCCCATGTTTCCTGGAGACTTTATCCTCCACATAATTTGTGTTGTGGCACCTTTAAGGATAATCCGGCTTTGTCTAGGTGGAGAACATGCATAATTCTTTGCACTGGTAGGAACACAGTTTCAGTCAGGAGGCTTTGCCTTTCCTTCTGTTCTGCAGTTGATACTATGGCACAGGTGTGGGTCAGGATATTATGTTTGTAATCATATTACAGTGGATCTGTTTGGGCCCTGACTTTAACCCTCACTTAATAAAAATGTGTTCTAGCCACAGGCTATGAGTTCTCATGACTAGTAAAGGTAGGGACCTTTGCAATGCAATAAAACAGAGAAGAAATATTGTGAGATATAACACAGTTTCTGCTCTCCCCCTCCCATCTTCTTGCACCCTGAAGTGAAACCTTTGTTTTAGAAATAAACACTTTGGGACTTAAATCAGTTTTTCTTTAATCAAGTACACTTTTTATATATTCTTAAATAAAATACTACTTAAAACGGGTAATTTTGCATGAATTGGGAGAGAGATAGTGCAAGAACCTACAGTATATCAGACAGAATTAGTTTTTCATGCTACAAGATGTAAACAAATCTATTTAATTAGAACATCTTGTTCTTATTGCATGCAGAGTCATTTTTTTTTACAGGAAGAAAGAAAAAAAAGGTTTGGCAGCAAATTTCTCCAATACAAAAAAAAATATCTAAACTATGCATCTCCCTCACTAAAACAGGTGCTTTTTCTTCACATTGTTGTTTGAATTGGGATCTCAAAGTCAAAGCCCCATCACAAAGATGATCCCTGGGCCAAGTACGCACATTCCTAGAGATCAGCTTTGATTTGACAGCCTTCCTTTTTATTCCATCAGTGTAGACATAAGATGAATAGTCATAAAGGGAGAAACTGGTCCTTCAAGTAACTTGTTTAGGTCATGCATATCAAGACTAGACTCCACTCCTGGGACTTCCTGCCTACACCAAGGCCATGAGATTTCTGTGCCTGCTCACTTCTGGGGCAATCTGTCAGAATTTCACCATTATTTCATATGTGTAACCCAGAAACATTAATGAATTTTCCTTCTTTCCAGTTCTTTTCTCTCCTTTGTAAGGTAAAAAGAAATCTGGAACAGCAACAGGAGGAAAAAGTGAGGCTGTGTGCTCAAGGGCTTTATTCAACTCCATAAACTCTAAGATCACCTTTCTCTTTCCTCACTGGATGCCGTGCTAGAAGCCCACTTGGCTATACAGGCTCATTAGTCACAACAGAAAGGCAGCACAAGGTCCCACAGTGACAAGCTGCCACCTAAATCTAGGTAATGTGCCGTGCTAAAATGCTGTACACTGGCTTGCAGCAAGATCTCAGTTCCTTGCTAATGTTTCCTTTTCTTTCTGAATTCCAGACCTGGATTTACCACCTTTGTGGCCCATCTTTTCCTGGATCCACATTTTAAAATGTGTAGCTTCCTGGTCACACATTTCCAAAGCCTCAAATGGGCAGTAGAGGCACACAAAGGTTGCCTGGGAATATTGTGCTTAATGCCAGACCTCTAGATCTGGTCACCTCACGGAGACTCTGAGGCCAACACAGAGGCAGGCTGAGCTCTCCTCTGTACATAGCAGCCGGTTCTGTCCTACTAGATTGATGCTTCAAGAAAGATTCCTTGACTGTGTTGTCTTAGAAAAGTCTTATGGTGGGATCTTGACAAAAAGCAGGGAGAGTTTTACTTCCTGAATAGTAGGAGCTCTAAGACAGTGTTCATCTGGGAGTCTTCCTGAGCTTCATGAGTGGCAGCTGTACACATGAATTTGGGCTGTTCTTAAGACAATTTCATGTTTTCTATGCCAATACAGTTGCCCAATAAAGACCACAAATGCTGCATGCTGTGGCTATGATTAATGGTGGGCAACAGTAACATTCTTCAAAAAAGAAGATAAATCCAAATTCAGGCAGGAACTGAAATCGTACCTTGGTAAAGTGCAACCAGCCAAAGCCGTGAAATAATCATTTCCACTGGAATTAACCAGGGCTACGAAATCTCTCTCTCATTTTAGTCAGATCCCTCAGGCCCTCTTTGTACCCTGTATTTTCATATAAAACGTGAATTTTCCCAGTCCTTCCCTCTTACATGGTGACCATTCAAACTTACTCTTCCCTATAAGAGCCTGAAGAATGCAGTGATCTCACTGCGGGTCTGAGTGGGGCTGCACGATGCAGTCAAGGAAGCATGGCTTCATCCCATAACGCCATCTGTTTTTTCTCCTAGTACACCAGACAGTCACGCTGCATCCTGGTGCCATAAGTCTGTGGAAGTAGGTTAAATAGAACTCTAGCAATCAGGGGAGTTCAATTTTGTTCCTCTCTTTTCCAGAGACCTGCTGTGCCTCCTGGAACAAATATTTTTGCCTTTGTGGAAGGTGTCCCTTTCCATGGCAGGGGAGTTGGAACAGGATAATATTTAAGGTCCCTTTAAACCCAAACCATCCTATATGACTTCTTTTTTCTCCTCCCACCTTTCCTCTGACCTACTCATTTATATGACCAGTTCTTCAGGACAATCTGTTTCATTTCACATTGATGTCCAATGGACCCCAATCTCATCTGAACTGCCTAGACTTGATAGTTGCCTGTAATCATAATAATCACACTGAAAGCAAAGTGCCAATATTTTTGCACCAATGTGAGGGCTGGTTTGTATTCCTCCAGCTTTGTCCCCTACATTAATGATGTTGAGAGGCAAAACAAAAAGCTGATCATCTTACCACTGTTAAATGTTAGTAACAACTTTTAAACAATTGTCAGTGAACCTAAGTGCTTGTGTAAGTGAGGAATTAATTGTCCTGACTTAATAAATATCTCAGGCACTGGCACACCACTTATGGGCAAACTGTCCCTGACGCCTGGCCTCAGAAGTCTCCATCTGGAGAAGGAGCCAAGCAGCACACAATGACACTCCTGTCTGAGCCATCCTCCTTACTCCTGCCCAGGAACCACAGCTCACTTTGTCACTCCTCCAGTCTACTCTCTGTAATCCGCCTCTCTCCTCCCCCATTCCTATCCCAGTAATGTTTTTTTCCCCTGTTTGCATCATACCCATCCCAAAAAATTCTATCCGCGTCCTTCTTAACACCTGTCCTTTCTTTTTCCCTGTTTCCTCCATCAGATAAATTTTCCAGGAAACACAACCACAGCACTCCTCTGTGCATCAAGGCCAGAAGAAATTTACAGGATCAACATGATATGGTCTAAAAACACATAATGCCCAGATGCTGTCCCAGTATAAATGCTGTGTGCAGTTCTGGGTTCCTCAGTACGAGACAAGGAGCTACTGGAGAGGGTCCAGTGGAGGCCACAAAGTTGATGAGGCTCTGGAGCATCTCTCTTATGAGTAAAGATCGGGGGAGCTGGGCCTGTTTAGTCTAGAGAAGACTGAGAGGGGATCTCAATAATGAGTATAAATATCTTAAAGACTTGTGCCAAGTGGATGGTAACAGACCCTTTTCGGTGGTGCCCAGCAACAGGATGAGGAGAAATTACCATAAACAAAAACACAAGTAGTTCCACCTCAACATGAGGAAGAACTTCTTTACACTGAGGGTGACAGAGCACTGGAACAGGGTGCCCAGGGAGATCATGGAGTCTCCCTCTCTGGAGACATTCAAAACCCACCTGGATGTACTCCTGTGTCACATGCTGGAGGTGACCCTGCCTTGGCATGGGGTTTGAACTAGATGATCTCCAAATGTCCCTTCAAACTATAAAAATTCTGTGATTATGTGATTCTGTGAAATAGAAATCAGTGTGAGCTTATGGTGAAATTTGTGACATGAATAGCACATCCTATTACTAAAGTCATGCAGCATAATAACACAATAATGTCACTAGAAAATGATGTCCCTATATTAGATTATTCCCATTTGTGTGTCCTTTCTAAGCTCTGGAAAAGTAAATAAATATTTTTACATCTGTTTCACAGGTCTCTGCCTGTGAAACTTTGGTGTAGAAAGATTATTTTTTCCAGATTTATAAAAGATGCTTTATGGCAGAACAGAGACATTAATTCAGTTCTTTTTTGCATCTTGATCACTGGTCTTTATTTCCCCTCTCTCTGTGATTTCTAGTCTCTAAATTTTCATTAATTCCTAGGAGGTAAGATTATTTTGTGAGAAAAAAGATTGGTGTCTTTACTGGCTGTGTGAGGAACATGGTTTAGTCAGATGATTTTCAAAACAAATCCCAAATGCCTTCCAGAGACTTATTACCTTCCCTGTGGTCTTCCTTCTGAGTATTTACCTCAGAAAGCAAAAACCACTCATTTGCTCTTCTCACTGGTCTCTTCAATCCTTCCCCCATGCTGCCACTTCTGCTTGGACCACATCCCTGAAACTGTTCTGTTGTCCCTTAACTATCTATCCATGCAAACATCTGCATTACCCCCAAGGAAGAAAATTTCCTTTCTTACAAGTGCAGCAAGAAATGAAACCCAAATCTGAACAAAAACAATGGCCCTTTCCTACTGTGACATGCAAAATACTTTCCTGAGGCTGGTATCAGCTCCCTCCGTTTAAGTGAAGCTCATTTGCAGTCACTTGCCTACTCATAGTGGATGGGCAGTGAGCAGAGCCAGGGCTCCCTGTCACCAAGATGGATAGACAGATGGCAGGGACAAAAGTGGTCACATTTGGTCTGAGCCAGGGGTGCCATTTTTAAGGTCAGGTCTTCATCTTGTAGTGGTCAGGAGGAGGCATGTGATGATGATGATGACAGTACATTTGGAATGATGCTGCTATTTGCTTATCATGGCCTTCGCACAGGAGGTACCAATTTTAGCAAACACAGGAGGAAAGCAATTGAGTTAGCCCTGCAGCAGGATCTGAGGATCTTCTTATCTGCATGGATGACTCTCTTTTTACCCGCTGCATATCAGAATTTAGGTACAAAAACAAAAGCTGTTTTCTTCCCTGGGGAAACAATGAGTACTTCCTAGATCTCGCTGAATTTCTTTCCATCTTTTTTTGGGTAGAACGACCTGTAATTTCCTCAAAAATTTACCTGCCAGTTTCTGCAGTAATCAGAATGGCTGGATCCTCCCCTTATGATTATCCCAGTGTCACAGACCTTTCATGGAAGTGGATTTATTTGGAAGTTTTCCAAGAACCTCAGACGACTGGACATAGTTTTCCCTGGCTAAACTGAACACATAACAAAAATTACTTCTTCACTCTTCTTCCCTATGCAGACAGATGCTAGACCACTAAAACATTTCAGGTAGTGAAAGTTGATGCAGGTACTCAAAACACACACATGATGCGTCAGTTTACCTTCAATTGAGATTCTGAGTATAAACAAGTTCTAAATATCTCCAACAAGTGTAAAGACCAGAATATAATTAGTTTTTACTTTACCAACAAGCCTAGAGCAGGGCATTAGAGCCCAGTGCATCTTCCTCATTAATTGGAGACTAAAACTTGACCCAAACCAGAAAAAACATATTTATTTACAAGTTGGAGATATGCTTTAAATAGGAAATTAAAAGCCAATAGCCATATAATCTTATAAGAATAAATGAGCAGAAAGACTGATAAAAACAAAAGAAAAATAAAATTTCTCGCAGCTGTGTTTCACATATGACCTCTTCAGAATATGATTAAGAAATAAAAACAAACAAATACGTTCCTTCTGGTATATGCAATGTACTTGTAAATATCTTGGATTAGTGCTATGCTAACTCACTGCAAAACATGGATCTCTGTGCATGTATATTTAGCTTTAAATATTGGAAGTCAGGTTCAGCAATGCGATGTCAGGAAAAGAATGTCTTTCTATAATTGGAATTAAATAAAGTTATTGTGGTCCTGATGTGATCCTGACAGCATAGAATCTATTGAAATTGGAAATGGCCAAAATGTTGTGTGACCTCTTATACTGTATAGCACAGGGTAAAGAAGGGAAAATAAAACACACTGCCTCTACCTCATTGTGTGCATATTCATCCCAATTGCTTGTTTTACTGGACAGGTACCTGCAGTCTCTCTGTCTGACTGTCAGGACTAAAAGAGGAACACCAGCCTGCCCAGGTAATACACAATCTCTTACTATTCCAGGCCTCACTTCTGGAGTTCATTGGAAGTGGAATAAAAGCAAGAACATACTTGGTGTGCTTGCAGTTGATCTGGAATTCCTTTCCTTGCTCTTCTGCAAGACACAAAGTGTAAGCAAGACAGAGGACTGAGTCCATCTCTGCCTCCTTTGTGTAGAAGAGCACAATCCGTTTTCTTCCTTCTAGCACAAGTCTATTCCCTTAGGTTGTGAGATTCTTTTTGTGAGAACTCCCTTTACCTGTGCCATACTACCTGTAGCCCAATAGGCATATACTGTCAGAAACCCAGAGAATTGTCAATTTCCAAATTGTTAGATGTTGTATTTCCTTCCCTTCATCCTTCTTCTCTAATGAATGGCTTCTCTCAGTGATTTCCACTACAGGTCCTCCTATGTTCTTGGGCTTCACTGGGCATCACAACACTTTCTCCCAGGCAGGACGAGACCCTCTGGATGTGTGTTGTCATGACCACATGAGGAACGACTGGGGGAGTCCATTGCCTCCACTCCAGTTGCTGAGGGAAAGGTGGTGTTACCAGTGAGGTCAGCCTCACTTGATGCCTGGTGGCACCCGTCCCCGTGTGCATCTTGGCTACCACCTCCTGGTGGGAAAATGTTTTTATATGGAACAAAAACCGCTTCCTGGGGAGAGCATTATTGTCTCCTTGGACAGAGTCCAGTACCGGAGGAGGCTGCAGTTTATCAGCTCTGTCCTCACCACTCCACTCAAAGTGTCTGTGCCGTCAGGGGGATTGATGGAGTTGGGAAAGCCCCCAAAACCATATAACTTGACATTAAAGAGAGGCTGTGAAGCTCTCGCAACCAAGAGTACCTTTCAGGGAGACATGCAGAGAAAACTGCTCTGTCTCTTTGGTGAATGACTTTTATCGTGAAGCTGCACAAAGCCATTACTGAAGAAAGTCACAAATTTGCAGGAGCTTGGAGGGGGGAGGAAAGGGAAAAGAACCAACAACAATAAAAATAAGACACATGCTGCTCCCTTTTCAGAGGCTTTTGGAGAATCTCCTGAGGACCAGAGGCAGCTGTAGAGATGTTATAAGGAGGGAAACAGTGCACACAACCCTCCTCTAATTTGACTCAAGTGAGCACTGTAGTGGACAGTATTCTTGGGGTAGGACTATACATCCCACCCCAATAAATTCACCTTCATAACCCCTCCAAGATTCCCTGTATTACAAATCAGTTTATTCTATCAGACTTAGGGCAGACAGCAAGGAGTGGAGGGAGCTGGGAACTCAATGGCAGCCCATCCAGTGACTTGCAACATGGGCTCTTTTCTGAACTCTGAAATTATAAGCAGAGGCTGGTAGTTGGTGAGCTTGATAGTGCTGTGGTTGGCTTGTTAACCATGTAAGAGTTTGCAGGCTGCTCAGGTGTGTCTACACTGGAGTGCTGCAACTCCAGCAGGTGGGTCTTGTGGCACCCTTCACCATGGGCAGCCTCACATGCAGACATTCTCTGTCAAGAACATTATGGTGCAGTGGTGTGGGTGAAAAAGGGGAACTGGAGGATTCTTTTTTTTTTTTTTTTACTTACTGCATAAATAGAATCAAGGAAAATATAATGTAATATAAATAAAAACAAATGGCTCAGTCAACTCATCTTTAATGCTTTCCTGTGTGACATCTATTTTGTCTAATGGAATACGACTTTCATACACCAACTGGATATTTAACCTTGGCCAAAAGTTATGATGTACATTACAATACACTTTTATTATGTTACACTCTATTGTTGTTGTTTTTTTAATCTACTGCTAAGCCTTTAACAGTATGTCTGTGTCGATGAAACCCATCTGTCAAAAGCACAGTAGGGACATTATTATGTAAATGTAGTTGGGTCTTCCTTTTGTGGAATTGGGGGCAGGAATTTAATATACTGTCCTAATATTCCAGCCAGAGGGGGAAAAAATGTTTATGAAAAATCTTTTTTTTTTTTTTTAAGTAAGGAAAAAAGCGTAGTTGAATTTGGCTTTTAAAAAGTCAGATCTTTCTCTTCGCCCTTCCCAGTCAGATCTTCAGCACTAATGATACAGTTTCTAATAAAAAATAAAATAAAATACATGAGAGACTTTTTAAGTGCGCCAGGAGACAGACAGGTCATTAATATCAGCACTGCTATCTTTTCTATATTACACTCATATTTCAATAACCCACATTTTGGTTTTTTTTTTTTAACAGGTGCCGTTTTGGATTATTTCTTTATTAGGGTTTGTTATAAAATATGCACAAAGATATGTAGATTTCTGGGGGAGGCGTGGGTGAGGAGGAGATTATTTATTACAGTTCTTAAATATCAACCAAAATCTATCCATCTAAATTGTCCTGTCTTAGAAGCATTCCACCATTATTTGTAAAATTAAGACATTTTTCCCTGTTCAGAAAAGGGGCTAAAACTGAAATAGCCACTATGGGAAATGAAATATCTACACAGCCCTCCCCTGGGCAAACTCCCAACCTGAGGAGCAGGCTCCAGGAGGTTTGTCCCAATGTGATGCATGAAATGAAGTGTGTGTAGCTCTCTAAATCCAGATTACCAGCTGATTTCCTCCCCTAAATTTGAAGGCACCATCTGTTGAAATCACGACAGCCTCCACTGTGAGGATCTCTGAGATGGGAAAGTGTTGTCATGTCCTTCTTTGCAGATGGGGTGCTGAGGAGCAGAACAGCTGAGTGTGTGTTTGCACAAAAAAATTAAGGTATATTCACAGCATAAGGAAAGGCACACGCATGCTGGCTACATTTCCTTAGCACAGGTAATGGCAACAAGGAGCACATGACAGCAGAAGGGTTATCATGGAGAACAAGTATTTATGGCCCCCTCACATGCTGGATCATCCCTTGGATCCTGAGTCTTTCCTCCTGCTCAGTGACTTTTGCTGAAAGCTCCTCCTGTTTGGGGATCCTTTCTAATTTTTTTTTTGCAAGGGAAACTGTGAGAACAGCCTGATTTGTTGAGACACCTTACCAAAACTCATAGATGGCATTGTGGGACAGTACAATGGGAAGTACAATGGGAAGTAATAACACCAATAATGAGGTCGTGCATGTCCCATAGGAATCAACCAGGAATTTAAGCGTCTGATTCCAAGACTGCAACCAAAAAAACCCATGATTTCATAACATCTTTCTTGTTTGATAAAAAAAGCTTTTAAATTACACGATAAAAACCCTTTTGTTTGCTACATTCACTTGGGCATGGGAAAGACCATGTTTTCCCCATCCACAGTAGACTCAAGCCCTCAGCTACCACCCAAGAAAAAAGCACCCTTTTACCCAGGCAAGCTCCAGGAGGAAACATCCATCACTGGTCCCAATGGGCCACTGCATGAAAAGGAGTGTAGCAAACACTGATGATGTTAGTACCTGCTGCTATTTTTGGCAGAAAAGTGAAAACAGTCAAACTTTGGAAACACTTTTTTAAGTCCAGAGATTTTGGAGCTCTTGGAAGGATCTTGTTTGATAATACAAAGTGTCACAGGATGACTACGTGTGTTCCTAGACTTGACCAAAAATGACTAGGTCTTGGGGATAGTAAATAGCTGAATGTCTGTTTCACATCTCAGTCACATTCAATAGACATCCTCAAAGCATTTGACAAATTCTACTGCTAGAAAAAGCTCTCTTTTATCCAGAGGTACAGCAAAGAAAGAGTTCACACAGGAATACAGTAACTAACTTTTAAGCCCTCAGTCTTTTTGAAGTGATTTGAAGCAATTTCTTTTCCATTCCTGAAGCATGGACTCGGGTAATTGGAGACAGGTGGGATGCCTGGTGTCCATGGTGGAAATATGCGATACCTTAGGGACTGAAAAAATCATAGAGAAAAATGGAAACCTTTCATTGTAGACCGTGTTCCCATTTGTTAAGTTATTGTGTGGACAGGAACTTTATCTCAGTATTTGCATATTATGGTTCACAGAAATGGCAAAGTCATTATGTTTGGCTAGGTGGGCCCAGGTGTCAGATCTTGAGTGTGCATTCAGTCTTCCATTTAAAATATGATATGGTGAAACACAGCCTTCCTGTGAGTGGCTGTATCTGACAGTGAGTATCAAGGCTCTGGTTTAGACTGATGAGCTCAAAGAATCACCAAAAGGTTTGTGCTGGAAGGGACCTTTAAGGTCATTTAGTCCAACAATATACCAGCAAGGTGTTCCCTGTGAAACAGACTTTAAAAGCCTTATCAGCCCGTCCTCTCTCCTCTGTGCTGCTGCTGCATGTCATACTCTCTGCCAAGGGAAGGTGAAGCTTAGTGCTGAATTAGGATAAACATAATGACTGAGCTTAATTGGGCAGCATACAGTGGAGACAAACATAGTGACTTTTCCTCATCCATAACTAAGTCTCGCTGCACTCAGCCACTAACATACTGAACTTGATCAGCAGAGCTAATTTTAATTAGCTGATTGAGCAGACTTAATGCATTCTCCAGCTCCTACTGCTCCCAGCTGCCTGCTGAAGGAGGTGCACTGAGTACAGGTCCTACCTCAGAAGGGTCAGCTCAGAGGGGAGTTATATCAAGAGAGGAAAGATAACCAGTGCTGGTCCTTTTGCATGCCTTTCTCTTCTGCTTTCCACAGACACCTGCTTCTTCAGATATTTCTTAATTTAAAGTTTAATCAAATTTTCTTTTAACATCTAAGCCCTTACGTGACATTAATATCTCTAAAGACTGAAATCCAGATCTATAGATATCTCCAAGTCTAAAAATACTTATCCATTGTTAGTCCAAAAAGTTAAATAACTATTAATTCTCCTTATTAATTCTCCTGGTATTAAACCAGGCTGTAGAGTTGCATTGTGTGGAGGAGGATGTGAAACACTGTCACGTGTCACTCATGGCACAGCACAAGGCAGAGAAGATAAAGTGTACTGTTTTAGCAGTGGGAAGACTCTGAACACTTGCTTGTGAATCTTTTAAAACTCCAAGCTAATTGACTGGGGCCCCCTTGGCAGGTGACAGTGAAAGAAATGGCAGGGGTGAGAGGATCCCTTTAGTACTACTGAAGCTGGTAAGAAAAATGGATTATATTCTGGGGTTTGTGGCTTTTCTTCGTTGATTATTTTTTTTCTGAAAAAGTTTTAGAATCTTTTAAAAGTAAAGACCTGGAAAATTTTTTATTCAGCATTTCACCTGCGTGTTTCATATGAGTCACAAGTTCCACAGGTTTTATGGAATTTTTCATGTGTTCATTCTCCTTAATTGGCTAAATTGTCTGATTGATCTACATTTCCCATTGCACCTTAGAGCTTCTACATGCTAAAAAGAGATACTAAGGCAAAAGACTCCCTGAACACAGCTAACCATGGCAGACACTGTCCAAGAGGAAGATTTGTGAATTAAGATATTTGTGTTTGCCAGTATAATAATTGACAGGGAGCGGTTGTCCCAGAGAATTATTATTGGTGAATGAAAATTCAATATTTTATTTGGAAAGAAGACTTCTGTAAAATATTACATTGAGATGCTACATTAATAATACTTGTTTATTATTATGTATATGCATATTAATTTTTTTAACCACTGACAGCCAGCAACTTTGCTGCTTACTCCTGCATCTCAGACGGGAAATCTTATGGAAGATGTTAGAGATCCAATGGTGAAAAAATTACTCTGATGCCCATCTAAACTTTTCAGTGGGTCATTTCTCCACCTAAGTGCCTTTTGCACACCAAAGTAAGTGCCCTCATCCACAGGCTGGAGCACAGTGCTGTCCTGAGGACCCCAGAGATGCCTTATCAGCAGCAGTCAGCAGGGAGGGATGGTGAAGAGGCTTCACCCTATGGCATGTGAAATTGTCTGGGCTGCAAAGGGTGCCTCAGGCACTTTCATGTTTACACGTGGGAGAGAAAGGATGGTGCTGCCTCAGTCTGGGGAGAGGGGACAGCTGCTCTGGGTTGGCAGCAGATAGGTGGCAGATTGAGAGGCGGATCGGTCCGTGGGGGAAGGAGCCCATCCCCAGTGGTCCTGTCTTTCAGGCCTTTGAAGATTTTTCCATACCCGAGTGAGCTGCAGCAGCCAGCCGCTGCTGGGTGTCCCAGAAGCCTCCTGTCAGAGCAGATCTTGATGACAGCAACTGCACATCTTTTTAAGCACTTCTGAGGCACGTAGGCCGTAAGGAGGTGGTACAGGGACAGTGCTGGAAGCAGAGATCAGCTTTCATAAGGTCAGCTGTGCTCTGTGATTGGCAGGGCGGCAGCTTCTGATCAATAACTGCAAGGGATTATTGATCCAGCCACCAATCTCAGCTCTTAATTACTGATATTAAATGTCAGAAACTTTCAGACTTTAAGTCATATGACTGTAATCTCTTATTCCAGAAGCTCTGAGGTGGCAAGCTCTCATCAAACTTTGTGTGGCAAGGGTGTGCTCTCAGCTGCACACTTGGAGTGATGGAGCTGGATTTGGTATGTCTGCTCTGGGTTTGCTTGGTGAGAGGGAGATTGCTGTTTGGCTCATTGCAGCTTTCTCCTGCATGTCACTCAAAACTAAAGAAGAATACAAAAGAGGAGCCCTTTTCTCCCACTAGCAGAAGCTGGAGTTCTCTATCCAGTGAAATCCTTTCCTTAAGCACCTCAAAAGTCAGGAACTGAAGCTTTCCTTGTTAGCCCTATATAAATATATGCATGTATAAAGAGAGACAAAGCAGGTGTACATTTCAACAGGTATATTTTACTCTTATGTATGTATTATGAAGAAAAAGAAAATAAGTCACCATCATGCTTTATATGGACAGGTACATATCTGCTCACACAAGTTAAATGTGCATGAGTGCTACACAGATACTGTTATAGTCTCTAGTAACTGCTTAAGTTGTCTTTCTGATGCTTAGTAGAGGTTTGAATCTCTTTCCTGATCATATAGTTTCTTGCCTTCTAGGTCCAGTACTGTGAGAAATACTGAGAATTCATGTGCATTTTCCACTCTGCATGTCATTTGCAGACTTCACACAATCATAGAATCATTTAGGCTGGAAAAAACCTTTGAGATCAAGCCTAACTGTAAATCCAGCACTACCAAGTTCACCACATCCTAGAACAGCGTCTGTGTAGTTAGGAGTTTTGTCCCCCTTTTTAATTACTTTGCGTTTATCAGCATTGAATTTCACTTGCCATTTTGTTGCCCTGCCATTCAGCATCATGAGATCTGTGTTTCTGGGTGTCAGATTTATTTTTATTACTCTGACTATCTCAGTGCCATCAACAGATTTTGTCTCCACTGCAACAGAAAGGATCCCTGTGGGACTTGCTTGGTCACTTACCTCCAATAAAAAACCTGACCATTTATTCTTACATTTCACATCTTGTTCTTTAGGCAGTTATTAACCCAAGAAAAGTATTTCATGTTTCTTTCTGTAATAACCTAGGTTTTTTACAAGCCTTTGGTAAGGGACTTTTCAAAAATCCAAGTGTGCTTTTATCCATATGCTTGCTGATTCTTTAAAAGCACTATAATAAATTTTGTAAGGGATAACTACCTCCTATAAAAATTGTGTTGCCTCTTTCACATTACATTATATCCATCTACTTGTCTGCCAGTTCAGTTCTTGATTACAGTTACTTCCAATTAGCTTGATACTGTGTCACACTTGCTGGTTCGTAGTTCCCTATTTCTCAAACTGAAAAGAAAATCCCTGATAAGAAGAGTTCCTGTTTAGCAAGAACTTAT
Source organism: Neopelma chrysocephalum (assembly GCF_003984885.1). Taxonomy (NCBI): domain Eukaryota; kingdom Metazoa; phylum Chordata; class Aves; order Passeriformes; family Pipridae; genus Neopelma; species Neopelma chrysocephalum. Next base: position 2,151,209 of record NW_020925669.1, read on the forward strand.
AATCAAACTAAAGATGACCATGGAGTACTCTTGATTACTGATAACACTTGTGAGTCTAGAAGGAAGAATTATTTCAAGTTCCTGGGTGTAACTACATTTTACTTAAAGTTTTTCAGGCTATTTATAATCGGAAGAAATTATTAAAGGTAGAAGCTACATGTTTAATATCTGTCTCTCTGGATGGTGAATCAGGGTGGATTCCCTTCATTTAGTCTCTTGAAGTGGATTCTTTGTCTTGTCATAATTTAAAAAAAAAGGAAAAATGGATGATTCTTTGCTATGATCATTTCATTCTCAGAAAAGGAGACTTACATTAAAAGCAAAACAGTACACAAACTGATTACTTCAGTCTCCAGCATATTTCTCTATAAAGGGTTTTTGAGAGATATTACCCCTTGGAGAGTCAGCTGACTCTTCAGGGAACCAAGTACTCTATTATCAAAATTAGTAGCAGACAAGTAATACTGTATCACAGGTAATTAAAATAATTTACAGATGGGCAAAATTCATTAAAGGGTTGGTGAATCCTATTTGGTGTATCATAGAGAACCTAAGCAATTTTTAAGTGAGCAGATATGACTAATCTTAAATAAATCCTATGAAACCAAAGAAAGCCTTTAAGTCAGTTAATCAAAAGAAGCCAGTCAAGCAGTTGTCTTGAGGCAGGCAAATCAATGAATATCAAGAACCTTAAATCTGTATTAAATCCCATTACTTATCTTTGTTTACCAAATTTTAGCCTCAGTGCCCTCTCCAGGACAGGAATATATATTCTGAAAAAGCTGGCTTTCAAGAGTAAAACCTCTCAACCATGTACATGACAATAGGATTTCCACATCCCTGTAAAATTGTTCAAAGAGAATTTGAATTAAGTTCTGTGGAAAAGCTTTCCAGCTGCACATCACCTCTGCAAATGTCATCTCAGTGATGTCATCGCATGATAGGAATAATGCTGAGTTATTGAATACTGCTGTTTTATGTTGAGTTGTACTGTCTTTTGTTCTCAGTCCTTGTTCTTAGGTCTCTGGTTGCTGAAAACTCCCAGGAGTGAACTGGAAGAGCTGTTGGCCATACTATAAAGCTGAGCGGTAGGAGAGCTGCCTCTTTATTTTAGAGGCTTTTATAACCCTCTCTCTTACTTTAGGCAGGGGAAAAATGTGCATTTCTTTCAGGCTTGACTGGATTTAAAATCAGCTCCTCTCATCTACTCCTTGAAACCTCCATGGCTTTAGAAACATAGTGCAGGACTGTGCAGTCAATTTAATGCATATGTAGGACACTTACAACTAGCTTTTGTATGTATGTGTATCTGGTAAGAATGACTCAGAGTTCCTTTCAAGGCAACTTTTTGCATTTATTCGAGCCACTTAGTTTCATGAGGCTCAATACAAGCTGAAATTCTGCTTCCAGTAAATTGCAGTTAACTTCCCTTTTATAAAAGAATAAGGGAACAGCCTAACACTTCTCATAAGAGTCTTTTAAGACTTGGTTTTCAAGAGGGCTTTCCAAATTGAATGACCATGTAGGAACATTGCTGTTTACCTCAGTAACCCCTGTGAACAAGCTTGAGTTCTTTTTTCCTTTGTTTTTCCCAGTTAGTAAGAAAAGCTACAGCTATTACATCAGTTGGAAGCAAGAAGAGTGGTTCAACTTTTCTGCTAAGTTTTCAGAACACGTAAGACTTTGGTTAAAATACACTAATCCTAAATGAAGGAACACTACATTTTGTTCAGTAGAGCAACTATGCAGCACACTTCTACTGTGTCTGAACAATGAGCATAACAAGCTCTCTCCTTCTTCAACCTAATCTTCAGCATAGATATACCTTAATTAGTACCTTCAGTGATAAATAACAAATACACAGTCTTACTGAAGTATTCATCTGATACTGTGTGCACTACAAAGCAGCATTGAATCTTGTATTTCAAAAAATTCCTGTTAAATAACCAGTCAAATTTCACAACCACCAGTTCTTTGTCCATGAGGCCAGACAAGGCTTCTGTAGGCTTCATAAGTAAGAATGATGAAACAAAATTTTACATGTTCCTAAATTGTTTTCCTTCTGAAAACACAAGCTGAGCAGTCTCATTTCTCTGAGAGAAACAAATAAGTCTTTGAAGGTTGTTAAATAAAGCTAATGTCTCTGCAAGCTTAGTTGTTTAGGGTGGCTGGACACAATTTCCCCTCAGAAAGAACCCTATGAGGATATCAGCCTTTTCCTACTGACTTGCAGGAATGTTCATCTCACTTGTCTTCAGTTGGGTGGATTTTGCATTTCATTGGAATGGTCAGTTAAGATGCCCCCTATGTCAGACAGGTACTTGCAGAAGACTGGGCTTTGGTTGTCTTCATATTATGTGCCAAACATTTAGATGACAAATGTCACAAGGGATAAAAACATCCTGTACTCATTATAGGGGGAGCCTGTGAGGCTAGTTTACATTAGACTCCTTTCTCATGGGTAGAAAAATGTAGTAAAATTAATCCCAATTTTATTTTACAGTAACTGCCTCAGTTACTGCTACATGAACAAACTAAAATATAATATTTACAGATAGATGTCTCAGAAGAATTTTACTATTTCATGGTTATCAGGAGATCAAAACAAAAAGCATCTATAAGAATAAAACACAAGTAATACAGAAGTAATCACCTTCTCTTTTAGAGCCTTTTGGAGCTATAAATATAAATTTCTTAAGGTTCAAAGGCTTAGATCATTTTTAGAAAAAAACACATTCAATAAGAAATCATCAGGAAGTTTTTATTTCAACTAGATTTTTTATAGTGTGGAATGAGAGCTGTTTATGATATATTCTGTTAACATACTCTTACATTCCTCTTTGCTCTTTACATTTTTGAAAGTCAAGATTCTTTCTAAAGCATATTTTATAAAAATCTGTTTTTGTGAGATTATGATAATGTCTATACCAGCTGGATGTCTAGTACAAGGAGTCTTGTTCTTTGAGGAGACATTCATGTTAGTAGCTTGATTCTTGACCAAATGGTTCTTAGTTTTACAACTGCATTGCATCTACAACTTTATAATTATGAACTGTTATTAAATATTCTATACAAAGCACAAAATGTAATGCTTATATCAATTCTAGTTTAAGCTCTAGTTTAAATCTACTAAAAAGATGTTAATGATTTCCTTTTTGAAAGTTTTTTTTCCTAATTGCTATGAAATATTCAATGTTTATAAATATATTGCCAAGTATAGTTGAAAACAGTGAAAGCTAAAACATATTACAATTATACAAGCTGATTTGCAGCCTTCATATAACACTGGCTGTTCTATAGCCTCTGGTATTATCCTCCTTTAACATGTACAACCTATTCTTGTATGAAAGTAAAAGGACCAGTGTAGACTATTTTTAATTAGCTTGAATATTTGAATAGCCTGAATATTTTAGTAAAATACACACCCAGATACTTTTAAATCTATTTTAAACATTAAAATTTTCCAGCAAGCTACTCACCACCCAGAGTAAATTCTGCTAAGATGTTTCAATGCTGTCTAGAGGTATTCAAGGATCAGCAGTGATTGCACTCCCCCTCTAGTATTCTGCTGTGGGCTTGTATGTCTCAATACCCTTTAGTACTGGGTTTAAATTCATTAAGCATAGCTGAGAAAATGGAAACACAATGAGAGACAATGACTTGACAAATGGAACCTGGAGGCAAACCCAGAAATTTCCTCAGGACTGCCCCCATGTCTTGATGACAAAGATAGGTTAAATGGTTTGCATGGGGTCATGAAAAAAAGTCCATGATGGATATAGATGTTACAGCACAGGTCTGTAGAAACACAGATTTAGTGGTTCAACAGTGCAGCTATTTGTTTCCCCAGTGCTGGGCAAAGAGCTCTGAGTCCTTCAGGATGGTGCTACAGCAATAAAGCAGTGTCTTCCAGACTGTAAGATGTAGACATTTTACTTATTTAGTTACCTATTCAAAAGCAAGGAAAACTTACATTTTATGTTTTCTGACAGTTGAAAATTTTCATGTGTTCTTCCCCTTGGATTGAATTAAACATATACTAAAAGGAACAGAATATCTTGGAGATCTGAAGGTGGTGTTTTTCTTTTTGGGTAGAAAGATGGAATTGTGGTAGCTAGAGGGGAGAAAAAACACTAAAACTTTGTGTTTCTTTGTTTGTTTGTATAAAAAAGACTGTCATTTAAAAAAATCAATTTTTTTTTTTTATGCTTTCAATGTCTGCCTCAAAGAGCGAGCCACCAGTGCATATGGGAACTTAAACAGATATGCCACCAATAATGATATTCCTAGAAATACCTTTTCCTCTTGTATATATGTACCTGATATTATCTGAAGCATTCGAAAATGTGTTTGTGTACAGCAGCACTATAATAGGATTTTGTGAATTGTTCTTATCTAAGCCTTATATATGCATCCAGAGGGAAAACTTTACTTTAACCAGGTACATTATCAGAAAATAACAATCTGGGGCATAAACATCCCAAGTGTGCACCTTTTTCATGATGTCAAACAGAGCAAACAATACACATATTTTCCCATTATTTTATGTTTGATTTTTTTTCATTGTTATTATTGTGTTAAGCCACCTGTGTTGGATTTGTAAATGGGCTATGACTGTTACACTGTGGCATCTGCTTTTCCAAACAAGCCTCTCCTGATAATGGTGCCCAGCAATGCAGGCCAGGAAGTGGCAATGGGGGATGAAAAAAAGGGTATGTCTTTGTCAGTGGCCCCAGGTTTCGCCTCTGGTTGATTTACATGAATGCAAGAAGCAATTCAACACAAAAGAGCTTTTTTCAAAAAGATATTTCCAAAGGGAGAGGATGAATACAATCCCCTAAACTGTCCAAAATTAAGATCAGAGAGAATACTTAAGGCTCTAAAGGCAATGGTTCTTTCTGTTAAAAGTCGCATTCCTGCAAGAACAATGCACAGAAAACTATAAGAAACAGGAATCAGCAATGTGAGTAGGCAAAGGTTACATTCTTCCTATCCTTGCTATGTTCAGGAAATTTTTTTTTCTCTGTCTTTGTCACTTCTCCACTGCAGTGTTACGTACATGTTCCCAGCCATAGAAGGCAAACTGAGCACATTTTCATCAAAAGAAAGTTTGAAGAACTGCAGTGCAAAGGACAGAAAAACTGATCTAACTACTAAGATGAGAGAAAGACACAATTTTACAGAACTTATGGATAAGCAATTATCATTTTCTTGGTGACAGTACCTGTGTTTGTCAGTTTTCCACCTGAAATTGGATTACAGGCAAAGTAGGTTTATTGTAGTCAACCCTTTAAAAATGTGATTTCTGTGAGTTCCAGAAACCAGATGATAGAATCTTCTTGATCCAGATGACCAAGAAGAAAGGAGATAGAGACAGAAAGGAGATACAGAGAGGTATGAATGGCCAAAAGTGGAAAGAACTCCATCAAGATCATCATAAATATAGCTTTTCACTTAACATTCTTGCTACAAAAAAACTTACACTTGACTTGAACCACAGCTGTCACAGCCCCACTATAACATTGCTTTTCATTAGCTGTAGAGGTAAGTTTCCCACTTTTCTGACTGAGGGCAGGTTGAACTTTTCTGCAAACTCAAGGGGTAAATTTAGTGTAAGAAATAAATAGATGTAAGATTCTCCATGTTTGAGAAAGCATGCTTGTTTTCCCAGACAGCTGAAGCAAGGAAAGTAGAGACTCCGTGTCACACGTTCAGAAAGTACCTATTTCACTGCGTGATAAGATTGTTTATACTCACTCACCCTTTACATTCATGAAAATTAACAGGATTCATTGAAGCTGTGGTGGTGAAAGCCATACATTCTCTGCACAGGGTGCTCTTCCACTTTAGCGTCCTTAGTCAGCTTTACTGTAACAGATATGTTACTTTTTGGTTGGTCCTTCATTTTCCACTTGGCATGGTAAGTTCCTAGTAAAATCATCACCTTATCACAGCAGTTCCCATGCTGGAAGTTATCAGCTGGGAGAAAGACGCTTAATATTCCTTCTCTCCCTTTGCAGTGAAACATTTGGAAATCACGGTGAAGCAGCTGCATGTGGACTGCTAAGCAGTAATTTGACACCTTTACACCATGCAAATACAGGGGTAGTTGGAGCTGGTTGTCAAGTTCCCATGATTGCTCAGTCCTGAGGCCGAGGAAAAAAAAAAAAACATGCAAGTAATTTATTACTTTTCATTGCTTGCTTTTTCCTGAAGGGAAACTTTTATTCCCACATGCTGGTTTTAGGTAATTACCACATCTTCCTGTCCAAAAGAAGAGTTAAAACTTATCGTGTGGTGCTATCCAGAAATGAAATCCTTTGCATTTGATGAGATGGACTGCAGTTGAACAGCCCTCAAAGCATGATGATAATACCTGGCATGAATCATTAGCTCTGGAGAGTAGAACCACCTTGAGAACTTTCACTGCATGTTAATAAGTCTTCTGTAGTCTATAAAGTAGTTTGGCTACCACAGGTTTTGATTCTATGACCCACATTCATAGCACAGTAGCATCAATGTCTCCATCTATTGACTTCAGTAACACTACTTTCCCAAGCAATTGTTATCCAAGCTGGATAAAATCTGCAGAGTATGATCAGTGGTTCGTGAAGCTACTAAGTGTTTTGCAGTGGAGTTTTAATATAGCTAAGACAAATGATGTAACCAAGATATCTATTTATATTTAAAAGTGATACTGTAAATAGTTAGGATTCTGTTTAATGCATTGCAAAGTTAGGTAACGGGAAAAACAAGCTGATAACAGGTAGGCTTTCAAATCCATTAAGTGCATTTGAATATTACATCCTCAATGTCCATCTCTATTACAGGACTTTACGTGAGAGTACAAATATATAAGACTTAAAAAAAACTTACTCTGAATAAAAAGACTAATAAAATAAAAGCTTACTGATTTTCTTCTTTGGTTATTCTTTCTTCTTCCTTTTAATCTTTATTTGACACTTTATTAAAAATCTAGACCTTAGAATTTCAACCTCTGGTTAATCACCACTTAATCACTTGGCATACATTGAATACACATCTCTGCTCCGTTGGTTTTCCCCCTATAATACTCTCCTGATTAAGCATCAGGCATTACTGTGTTTTCCCAATCATATCTCTAATTTAGGTGTGGTCAATCCACCTTCTAAAATAACGCTAAGTACAGTTGCTAGAGAAAACTACATGGAAACACGTCACTCTTGAAGCAGATGTGATCCTAAACTGGATTGTGAGCTCCAGAGCAAGGATACAGGAATGGACCATGCATAACTCAGTGTCTAATCTTGCTCACAGCATCGCTTACATGACTGAAAAGCTCTAAACTTCAAGAAGCTTCTTTATACCATGATCCATCTGGTGACTGAGGCAGACAAATTGGGAAGCTCTGTGAAACCATGTGAAGTTTCAAAATCCCACAATTATATCTTGGAGTAATTGTTCACAAATATGTGTTTGGTCCACAATTAATAGATGGATGTTAAGAATCATGTTTTCCCACAGCACTGCAGAAGTAGTGCTGGAATCAGTTTTCCTTCCACCTAACTTTTATTGCCTTGTCTACATGGCAGTTCTCTCTCTTGTGAATTTCAGAATTAATTTCAGCAGTGATATGTGATCGGGGATGTACGAAATCTTTGAGCCAAGATGGATGCTTGACATAATGAGTCGTGCAGCAACACCATGGAACTCGTCAACTGTGATCATCGCTGGGGTGCTGAGAGCAGCCTGAGAGTTTGGGATATTTTCTGTAAACACACACATCTTTATTTTTCCATGTGTTTCACAAACCCGTATGGTGGAAGGCTTTTCACACTTTTAGCCTGCAGACTTTTATTGAGTGTGGAAGCAGAGTTTATAAATAGGATTTCTTCTCTTTTTTCTTTTAATGCCATTTAGATCTCATTTTAGCAGAGTTTATAAACAAGCTACATTTGTTCTTTTTATTGGCTCAAGAGAACAGCTGTCTATCAAGCGCTCCTGTTTACATGATCTTCTGTGATAAGCCAGGCTTAGAGACCTTCTGTGGGTTATCAGGAGCTGTTATATAAATAACAGCATATTGGATGAAATCTGTGATATTATTTCATGTGCATTTTCTTCCCCTGCGCTGAAGTTCTCTTGAAGGCAGTGGTCCAGAACAAGATTCAATCACCTCTAAAATGTCTACAAAGTCCTTTTTGCAGGTCCTGTGTTAGGTCCTGGCAGACAGTGCCCCAGGGTTGCACAGATCATATGCTGGCTATCTGTAGAGGACTGAATTTCAGCCATAATGAATTAAGTGATTTCTTTCTTCAAAAAGCAGGAGATGTTTGACAGAAAAGCTAAAAAAACAGAGTGCCAAAGTGGGAGGTCTGTGCTGTCAAGAGGTGTCAAACTGACAGAGCTGGAGACCTAAACCTTCTGTTCCCCTACAGGGAAAAACAGATTTCAAACCACGTCACATACTAGAAGCACTGGCAATGGAAGCATTCATGTATGTTACCCACGATATAGAGGCACCAGATGCAGAGACGTGAGGAGATTTTAGTTGCCATCTCAGTTCCAGCCTCAACTTTAAAGATCTGGAGTTTAGTTCCCCGGAACTTTGTCCAATACTGTATCTTTTATTTCAGTAACACTCTCCAACGCTCATCTCCAGTGCTCATTCAAATACAAGATTTTGGTTCCAAAGCAGATGAAGATTCTACTTTCCATTGCCCAAACATTTTCCAATTATACAAATTAAGTAAAACTTTCAGCACATGTTTAACTCCATCTTTCAGAAGTAGTAAATGTTCAAATTCCTAAGGGCACAGCCCAAGATAAGCATATGTTTAACCAACATCCTGACTCGATTGTTGTCCTGCATGTGGGGGCTCAATGAAAAATAAAAAAAGAAATCCTAATTGTAACCCTGACTTTGGGCCAGGATTTTATTGAAATATTTATAAATAAAGACATGATGGTATTTAATTATTTAAGAAACAAACGGGTTGTTGAAATTTCACAGAGATATAAGGTCCTTGGACTTGTACAAGAGATAAACTTGGCCCACTTTTCTGTGACTAATATATACAGTGTAGAAAGAGAGAAAGGGGAAGGAAAAGCCATTTTCTTTCATAACAGGAACATACAATATTAAGGAAACTGAAAACTACATTTCTAAAATTGTTTCCATTTCAGAGTTCTTCTGCCTATGGAGAATCAATATGCCAGAAGAGCATAGCCTTAAACGTTAATATTACAGAATAAAATTTGTTTTTGATGGATTGATGGGCACATTTTCTTAAGGCCAAGAAATAATGAATACAGCCTTTTTTTCCTGATAGTCTATCTTTCCCCTCTCCCTGCACAGAGGATGTAGAGAATAATAGGATACCACTTGCCTGTATATAGAAACATCTGTTATTAGGCACCAAGAGGCTTCACTAGGATGCATGTCTTCACCCCCATATATCCAATTGTAACAGCAAGGGAAAATCAGAATACAGGAAAATGTTGTTGTTTGCACTGTTGCAGCTTCAGAGACCCAGTCATTCAAGAAAGGTTGGCTGATGTAATGGTGGCTAATAATTCCCAAAGGATTTTACTCTGCCCTAAGTACACAGTCCCTAAGCATGTTGAGTTTAAAAGCAAATCCGTGTACACCCTGATTTCAACACACAGTTTTACATCATGTCACACATGCTCTTCTTTCTGAATCAGTAATAACTAGCAAGTTCCTCCCTAGCAATTCTGGTCTTACATATGGACCGAGTTTGAAAGATAATAATGCAGATATTGTTCTGACATTCTGTGGGTCTTTGCAGAGAGGAAGCATGGGCCCACTTTTCTAGGACCTCTCTAAATTCCTATGGCTCTGAGAGGTGCTTCCAGGGTCACTAGCTATGTATTTAATTAGAATTTCTAACCGAGTGTGTTTCACTGTCAGACACATTATTATTCACTTTCATACTTACAGAGGGGTAAATGATTCCACAAATTCCTTCTTTTCCTTCCCATCTCTTTCCCACTTTACAGTGTTGTATTTGGTACCCAAAGTCAAATCCCAGCATCCTTTAGAAGGAGAAAAAAACACTGGACCCAAGTAAAAAGAGCTTTTCTCAAGGTTGTTTTCCTCTTCAAACATGTTTTTACAAAGGTGCTTGGTTATGTGGAAAAGACAATTCCGCTCTCTTTTGGATAAGCCAAATTGCAGAAAGACGTGATGTTAGTGCATTATCATATATCGTTTTACTCCATTATGACATCAGACTTCAGGAGAATTCAGAGAAAAGGTTTGCCTTTCATTGCATGTCACCTTATGACAACTCATTTTAATTTTATCAGATTTTTAAATTGAGAGTAGGGAAGAGTATTATTAGTCTAGCTCAATGGAAAAGTATGGAGACTCTGTCACAACTCCCTCCAGCATCCTCATTTTTGTACAGCCACTCTGACAGAGTCAAAATCAGTGGAAGAAATAAAATGGCAGAAAAAGCCCTTCCTAAAACAAAAGTTAAAGCCAGTGTAAGAGTTCAGCTAGAAATCAGAATTGTGCAAAGTCCACAACAACTTTGCCATCCCCTGAGATTCTTGGCAGCTTATCTAGCATCTCCCAGGATTTGTGCTCGCAAGTACAGAGCAGTCATTGATTGCATTTTATTATTGTATTCTGAGTGCTGACTGAAGGACTGCATTAGTGCAGCAGACAATGAAACCTGACTCACCCAAAACTTATAATTGCCTTCGATGAGGTTAAAGATATCACCACAAAACTGTTTGTGTTATGTTGCTGCTGAAAAGCCCCAGGCCTTTGGCAAGCTCTGGGGCGCTGTCTTGTGCATGGAACAGAGAAGGAACTTACCCTTAAGTCCCAAAGAGCTTACAAGAGAAAGCTTCCTTAAGGAGACTACAAGCTAAAACTTAATGCTACAGAATTACATGTTGATTCGCAGTAATATCAGCATTTGCACATTGTAATATGACTTAGGGATATGTTATTGATTTTCTTTCCCAACCATCCAGAAATCGACAGTTCTACTAAGATTCCTCTATCTTCCATATGTTGTACAGCAAGTTGTTGTACCTTTAGAGAACCAATCCTTTCTTATTTCTTTTTAGGTTACTGCAGCCTCCAGCCTGTGCCAGGTGCGTCCTAAAGAACAAAGCTTAGGAAATAGCTTTGAGATGTAGGTATAAGCTCATTATCATGATATTTTTTTTCATTCTTCTTTATATTGAACTGTGCCTTTCAACTAGTGTAAATCAACAGAGTTAACAACTTGCACCAAAACTGATCCTTTGTGAAACTTTTTCCAACTTTCTTTTCTCCCTGTTTTGAGTGGAGGGAGATAGAGGTTCACTGGTTGGTTGTTTAATGAAATTCTCTTCGTTCTTTTTTCTTTTGTTTTTTTTCTCTAGACTAAACAGATGCTTTGTAGCTAAAAATACAGTATAACACATCGCCATTCAAAGTCTTCTGAAATATATCTGTTCTTATTTAATTTTCTCTAAAACCATAAAGGTTCCAAATACTTTAAAGGAATAATATCTGAATCTCACCCAGAAATTGGGAATGAAATTTAAGTGGATGTCTTTGTAGGTCTTTCTATTTCTGTCTATTTTGACCGAAGTTTGGAAACTCAGAACTAAAATATCTCCTACTCCATATAAACTTCCTCCCTTTGGGCCCTTTGGGGACAGATCTTTTAGCTAAATGGCTATTTAGTGAGTACAATTTTGGCTTTCAATCTGTCTATTGTTAACAGTTGTTCCTTTTCCCTCCAGCTCATAATGCATTTTCTGTATCCCCGTCCTGGTTTTGTCTGGGATAACCTGGTTTCAGATAGGACAACTCTGTAGGCTCATCACACACTGAAATACAGATAATGATCAAATCAGAGTTTCTTCTATCCTTCAAAATTAATTAAAAAGTAGATTATTACCTTTTTCCTTCTTACCCGAAAACATGTAGGCACAGAGTACATCTTAATTAAAAAGTCTTAGCAACCAAGCACATTCCTACTGTCAGCCAGTTGGCATGGATGGAGTTAAAGCAGTTTCTACTTCAGAAACCCCAAGATCTCATATATCTATACATATATTATTTATTTGCTTACTTATTACTGTATTTCTAAGAATCTTTACATACACATGAATTTCTTTGAGTGAAAATGTTACTCTTACATAAAAGAAAAGTCTGGAAATCATTTCATCTAACTTCTGATATCAGGATTTATTCTATGACCTTTAATAAATCAAATCTTGATGTCTCAGTTTTTCCACTGGTAAGATTTTTATTAATAATGACCCTTGATATCATTTATGTAGTTCAGAACAGGGTGGTGAAAGTGAAGGCCTGGTCCCAACAACTTTTAATTCAGTAAGTAGCACTTACTCCTGAGAAACGTTTTATAAACCTCAGTAGAGATTACTCAGCTGAGAAGTTTACGTGAATAAGTATGACTTCTTTAATATCTGTCAGCCTTTTCAATTCTTGAGGTTTAATGTGGCATTTAAGTGAAAATTGTGTTTTCTTTATGAAGGTCTCATTTAAGCCCAGTATGCCTCATGAAAACCCAAATAATTTAGTACTCTCTTCTAAGATGGAAGAGCTGTGATAGTTTTATGTCACTTGGCTACGGTTTAGATATTTTTTATTTGGAGGTGGGGTGTGGGAGGACTTCTTGTCTATGTGTCATTTTTACCAGCACGAGTTTGCACCTTCAAGAAAGGACTCAAGTTGACCCATGACATTCCCAGCTAAGATAGATAGCAAAAGTCTTTCCAAAATCTAGCTGCTATACAGTCTGATCCATGCAAAATTACTCATTCTTTATTGCAGTGGCATGCAAGATTGTTACCAGAGCTATGACAGTGTCCACAACAAAGGATACCCTCCAGATCTATTTATTAGTGAGGGCAAAACCAGCAAAAATTAAAAATCTAAGAAATATTCTTACCATCTCCTGGCTATTTTCAGGACTTCAGAAGGTCTCCCTTTTCACACCAGGAATGAAGTAAATTGTTCTTTAGCATTTGAACAATGATAACTCAGAAATTGTGACACATTTTTCCCTTTCAAAAAATGCATATCTCAACAGCTTTTTCAAAATACATAGCAGAGGGGTTTTGATGTAGGTTCTTCCCACAAATTCAGAACACCTTCTGTGGATAGCTCTGTAGGCATTTTGGGGAGAATTCTTGACTTCCTAGTGGGACAAATCTGTTTTTCTCTATCATTGCATAAATGCTGAAATCTTTATTAGGTGCAATTCAGAGAAGATTCAAGGTATGAGTCTCAAGCATTTCAACTTGATAAACTTGTGCTAAGTTTCTCATAAAACTATCCAGAAGTTCCCTAATTATTATTTTGTAGTACTTTATCCATTATTTCAGTGCAGTTTTCCACTGGGCCTATGAGGTGATAACTACCATGGTCATTCTTTTTCTTTTCTTCTTTTCAAAAATCAAAATTATACTCATTTTCTGCCCTTTCAGTTACCACCCCAGATTTCCAATTACTTTTCCAAAGTATTTTTCTTGGACAAAATTAAACCAATTACTGTTGATCTTGACAAGTAATGACACATGCCTTATGAACCAGTAGCTCTTTCTGTGCTCTGAAAGTACACACCAAGAGCAAAGGTGTTTTATTTGCTCTTTTAATACTTCTTTCTCCATGAAATAGAAATCTACCATGCCTCTTGATAGACCAGAAACCTCTTTTGCTGAACTTTCAGTATTACTTTCTATCAGATTGTGCTCATTACTAGTAGATTATAGAGCTAGATATTTTGAATTTTTACATTTTTTTTCCCTGAAATTCTTTATCCAGTGAGGATCTTAAGCACCTTCTTAACTTTAATCACATAAATGCTAGTACTGGTGTAATGCTATCTTACAGACGTAATTCTATATTAACATCATACACATATCTAGATGCTTTCTGAAGCTGAATTTGGTCACTTTGCCATATTGCAATAAGTTAACCCAATATTTACCATCTGAGCAACCTGATCCAGTCGAAGTTTTCCCTGCTCACTGGAGAGGGATTGGATTAGGTGGCCTCTAAAAGGTCCATTCCAACTCAAACCATTCTGTGATTTTATTATCCTATTAAATCACACAACAACTATTTTTGCTTTTCATCATGACCTGTCTGGTCCATGGTGACAGGGCTGGGCTGAGCTTATGGGTGTAGGGGGAAGGATTAGGCTCAGAGAGAGTAACCAGTACCAGTCACAGCCCCAGCACTACCAGGCAGGACCCTGGGGACAGGATGGAATGTCAGCGCATGGTCTGAGGTGCTGCAGTACAAGAACCATTTACACACTGAATCATCATGAAGGAAAATAATGTCCTGTTTCCAGAATGGGAAAGTCACACTTTTTTTCCTTTCTGTATTTTCAAACCTAAATAAAGCTTTCATTTTCTAAGAAGATTCTTTGGTGATTTCAAGCAAGTTAAGAGATATGGAAAAAAACCAAATTGGTCTTTTGTTTATTTCCAAGGTTTTTTGCTGGTTTTGGTTTTATATTTTGGTTGATTTGTTGGTTGGTTGGTTTTTTTCAGTGACAAAAAGAAAGATCTATTTGGGTCCACCAGCCAAGTGAAAAATCAATTAGTTACACAGATCTGTCTATTTGTTAGGATTAGCTATCAAACAATGCATGCATTTTGTTAGTTATTTTTTCCTCGTGATAGGACATATCATGGAACCCAATAGCACTGGAATTTTGTTAACATCTGTTCAGACAAAGTAGCATTTTTAGCACAATTCTTCAATGTGCAGACAGAAACAAGCGTAATAAAAGAGAAGAAGGGGAAGCAAGTCCATAAAAACATATATATAGCTTTAAAAAAAAAAATTGTTTTGAAGATAATCCTAAAAAATTCAGGACTCAGTTCTTTCTACGTGAAACCTCAAGGTGAAACTCCATTTGACCCCCTCGTTTAGTGAAATTCTGTTTGTCCACTATCAAATTCAAGTTCTCACTCCTTAGTTGGACTAATTTTTTTTCTTTCCCCTGACAAGAAGCCAATTAGAGGCTAAAGAATATCACATTATCTTCAGACAGGATTTGCCCAAGCATTCTGTATGATCTTTCTCTGTCCCCCTTTTTCTAATAACTACAAACACATTCTCAAAACCTTTTTTCTTTTCTCTAGAATACTTCTAAATTGCAGCCTGTTAAGCATTTTAGTGTCCATACATTGAAATAACCACCAAATACAGAATTAGTCCCAGTTATGTACATGAGTTTACTAGGTGAAAAGGTAATAACATGTGGGCAAACCATGAGCTGCTATGAAGTAGCCCAGCTCCACTGAATTCAGCACAAGAATTTCTGGTTACAACAAAGAGGATCTCATGCAAAATCTTCTCTGCTGGGAGGCACTCAATAAGAGAAACCTACGAATAAAATGCATATTTAGGAGTACACTAAGGAAGGCAGCCTACAGATCAAATCAGATTAAAAAAAAAAATCCTATCACTGATGCCACCTGAGCTGTTCACTACGCAAATATAACAACTGATGCACAGGGAAGTTGCCAAGGAAGAAAAGGAAGCACAGCTTCTTATGAACACTGCCTTGGACTAGTTAATATTCATCAGGAAAGGTCAAGGTCTTAAACAGAAGGCTTATTTCAGGAAATTGTATTGAATAACAAGAGTCAGAATAGCCCAGAAATGTTGAACTTGGAATTCAAGGGTCAAGGTTTCCAACACCTGAAATTTCACGTGACTGGATGTTCAGATGTTAGATTGTTTTCCAATTGCTCTAAATTTTCTGGTTTTTTAATCTGTGCACATAATCCCAAGAAATGGAATGTCTGAAAGACATAATTAATAATTACCAGAAATCCATTGTATTATTAATTTATTTAGTGCTGATGGACTGAATTGTGTAATGGGTAAAGTCAAGGAGCAGTGATTGGCAGGAATAAACCAGTTCCACTGAATGGGGACAGGGAGGATTTTGCTGAAGGAAATGGCAGTGAAACCCATCCTAATAAATAACCAAGCTGAGTTGACTTAAGCACTTATAATGCCAGTGTCTGTGATAAGCAATGGAAACATTAATATAAAATGCTTCACCATAAATGAATACGGTAGAGTTCAGAATGATATATTGCAGCACAGCCATTCCTAGCACGGTATGTTTTTAAAGTGATGTTTATAAACGTTATTATTTTGGTAACAATAGGGGGAAAAAAGAACAGAACAGCAAAAATTGTTATCTGCTAAAGAGGAACTGCAATAGCAAAATTTCCTGATAAGAACCTACATAAGGATTTAGCCATAGTGAGAGAACAACTGTGCTCAGATACAAATGCAGTAACTAGAAACATGGTTGTAGCTTGTTCATTTCTAATCCTAGCTGTATGTTACAGTCAGATGGTGAAAGCAGTCATTTCATGAAATAACTGAAATTTTCAGATATTTCATGAAATGACCAACATTATGGTTGTTCTACTACGCTCTTAGACTGTTTCACTCCATCATTAAATTAAATGACTGGTGTTATTGTGAAAGTCACATTGGCATGATTTTTATCCTTATATTTAGGCATCTGAACTTAGATGTACAGGTCAATTTAGTATCTCACAGTCATTGAAGAAAAGGTGGCATGTCCAGCTGATAACCCAACTGACCTACCTTAGCTACCTGGTTTGGGACTAAATGAATCACCCTTTACATATACAACTCTCACTTTCATTTAATTATAAAAGGAGTTGAAGGTGATAGGTTTGGACAAAAATGCTTGCCTATTCATTGATCCTCACAACTCCTAGTCACTGTATTTCTTTATATTATGGATGTTCGCAACTGCTGTGGAAACTATTTCTATAATGACGTGCTCTTGGAGACATTCATTTTTCCTTCTGTACTCTTTGCCACAGGACACCCAAATGCTTTGGATCTATTTGTTCCCTCCTTTTGGCTTACATTTCCCTTTCCCAGTGTGCCATGTGGCCTACAGGGTAAAATTCGAATTGTATTTTTTTTTTTGTTTTGATCAGAACAAATAACATGGCACATCTTTCTTTACCCAGTCTGGGACATTTATTAAAACTCTCCACAGTCAGGGCTTTCCTACAGTCTCTAGACTTAAAAATTTGCCCCTGTTGTGACAGTCAAATTCTAGTGACAGATGAGCATGTTAAATGCCTTTATTGCCTTGAAGAAATTCTGTCTCATATTCCTAGTAAATGCAGCATTTGTTGGTCCTTCCCCTTCCAGGCCAGAAAAGACTAAGAGCCTGTCTTTCTAACTGCTTCCCTGGGAAGTGAAAAGTTCTGTCTTCAGACAGCCATGATGAAGTGGTACCATTCACAGGGAAGACAATATTAGTTGAAGTATGGATGTGGTGAATGTCCATGAAGCTATATGACAGGTTCACTCTTTCCTAACGAGAATCTGAGAGGCACCAAGGGATTCTGCACATCAGATTAGGAATGTCCAATATGGTTCTGAAAGAACTGAGAGCCAGGAAACTAAATCTCAAAACAACTTTCCTGGCTGTGAGTACATACAGTAGCAGGGGAAGTGCAGCTGTGGACTTTTGGGGACCTAGGAGGAAGGCAAAGCAGGCGCCAGCAACACAAAGGAGAGCCTGATTCTCAAAGAGACTTACCATATCCCCTGAAACTGTTAAAAACGCAGTCTTCATCCCAGGAAAAAGCATAATTTGAATGGATAGGCTTGAGGTTTTGCATGAGGTCAAAGATCACTTGCCAATTTGAGTCTTTCAGGTTTTCTAGGCTGCGATATATGAATAGGGTAAATATTGGTTCCTACCTCATCTGCATGTAAAACCCAGAGCACGTTAGAAGGCACTGACCTTCACATCTGTTCACATAAGTGGGTGCTCTGAATTTCTTAGGAACAGACTTTTTTAGTATGTACTCCTGAAACTTCTTTTGGCTCTAGGATATTACATGGAAGAATAGTTGAAAAGATAAGAAGGACTCAGTTGTTGAGATCTATTGCCCTTCCTGCATAAAACTTTGCCACCAAGTCACACTTCAGAGGGGAGTAGGGGAGAGTTATAATGACATAGTGAGAGGTCAAATGAGACTATTAGGGCGTGTCACTACTCTTAAATGGAAATTGGAGAGTGAAACCTGGTAAATAGTGGTCACTGAAGGGAGATGTTTCTCATTTACCACACTTCACGCAGTTTTACCAGATATTCATGTTATCATGAATATGTGCAGATATGTCAGAGCAATTTTGAACTGCTGGAGTGCGTATCCATGTCAGCAAATGCTATACAAGCAGTAGATCTTGACAATCAAGTAGTCCAGCAGTCCCACTGAACACACTGCCCACAAAAGGTGAAGAAACAACTCAAAGTCACCTGATAGAAGTCACAAAATTCTGAGAAAAAGCACAGCCCTTTTGTGTTCTTTCCTGAGTGTGGTCCCATAAATCCTAGAGGCTTCCCCTTTCCGTAGTCAAAAATTTAAAAAGAAATTACCTTCTGATTTGGTCCTTTTTTCTTTTACAGTCCGTCTTGAGAGAGAAATGTTTAGTTGAAACATCCTTTACAGACTTCGTGGCTGTGAAATAGTTGAGAGACTTGTCCTGTACTCTTTTAAAACTAGACATTTGAGAAAAGCTGAAATACTGGATTAGAAATGAGAGTGTGATCCCAAACAAGAAACACAAATTTTCTCCCAGGTGTTGCACCTAATGAAGTGAGAAACTTTAGCAGTTTGTTGTTTTCACATCATGCAGATATTTCACTAAATATTTGCCAAGTCCATTTTTTCACTTGAGTTTTCTAGGGCTTTTTTAAAGGCTCAACTAGTCTATTTAGAAATTAGCTCATGAAAGGATTAAACTGTAATTCACAGAGTTTGTTTTTTATTTACTTTATGCAATATTTTGAATCTTCCTGAGAAGTAAGTTTGTTGGTTTTGGTTTGGGTTTCTTTAGAGGAAAAATTTGTTTGTTTTTTGGTTTTTCTTAATGTATTCTTTATTTGACCAATACTTTAATTTTATTTTGTTATGGACAGATTTCAACCATGTGAGTTTACAATTATTTTCATGGTTATTATGGTTTTCAGTAAAGCATATACAATTAGACCTTTGCATCAGTACCCATGTGGCCAGATGACCTGATTTGTGAACTCCAGCTTCACGTATTTATTGAGTATTGTCACGAATGGATATTTCACCTCTTGTCTGGGTCTCTGCTTTAATTTTTGAGCACCCCAATTGTGAGATTTTTTTCCCCTAATTTCTTATCAGAATTTCAGTCTCTGTAACCTGTGTCCACTGCCTCTCGTCCTTTCTGTGTCTGCCTCCAAAACCAGACTGGCTCCATCATGTTTTTAACTATCTAATGTGTATTTAATGATATTTACTTATTCTGTTTTTCTTAAAATTGAATAAAACCAGCTCTCTCATTTTCTCCTTCTGTGTGTCATGGTTGGGCACTTGTACCCTATAGCTGCCTGTTTGACAAGCTTGAGTATCTTCCTCATACAGGGCAGATGTAGTACTCCAGGTTTGGTTTCAGTGGTATTGAATGGAATATAATAATAACATCTTTCAACCTGCTTCCAATGGGCTTGCTAACACATCCCAGTGTGTGGTTGCCAATCACCTCTGTAAGGATGCATTGCTGGTTCATGTTCATCGTAGTGTCTACCAGGGGCCCCCAAATCTTTTCTGCACAGCTGTCCCCAAGGCAGTCAGTGCCCAGCTGGTGGGACACTGCAGAAGCTCTTGACCTGCACAAAATCACCCCAATCTTGGCAGCATTCAGTGGCCCCACACACTAAAATCCAGAAACACCCTGCAAAGGAAATGGTTACACCTCTTTCAGCCTAATGAGCAATGCACATCCATCAGATCAGGGCAAGACAGGGTAGTGGAAGATGTATTCCTTTAAGGTACAGCTGCTTCACGGTGAAATGAACTGAGGATAACAATTTCCTTCACAAGAATTTAAAACTTTGATATTGAGCTTCACTCACAGTGGTAGAGACAGAGATTCAGTGAACTGGGATTGTGAGAATGATTTGTCTCAAACTGCAAATGTGGCAAAACAGTTGTGCATTTCCATATGCTAATGAAATGTAATTATATATTTGAACTTAAAAGATGTACTGTATAGGAATTTGTTTAAAACTATTAGAAACTGTGCAGGATATTAAGAGTACTTTCTTGTTTTGCCCAAGCTTACAAAATCCTTAGTTACACTCAGGTGTCCTCAATGGGCAGAAGAATAAATCTTCACTAGCAACTAATTAAACTATCCTGAATAATAATTCCAAAGGTATATCTATTTAATGAATGTTGGTGTATTCTTGCTAACTTTCAGGTAACCCAGAAGTTACATGATGACACTCTCTGGAACTAAACAGGTGACCATCCATACCAATACAAAACCAAAATGAATCACTGGAAATCTTTAAAACACGAGATAAGGATCTCATATAAAAGCTTAAAGTCTAAAACAAGGTTTTAAATTAAGAAACAAGATTGTATAATCTCCACCTAAAGTAAACACGGAGAGAGAGGTTACCCTCTTCAGAGGGTGTTGTGTGAATTGCTGAATGATGGTCTCAGGAGGTCCAGAGAGAGAGTAATCATGGGTGACAGAGCCTCTAACTGAGATATGTCATTTACACGCAGTAATATCAGATAAAGAATGTTCTTACCTTCTGTAGCTGACAGAAACAGGATGTATTTAGTATGTGTTATGACTGTATCTGTCATAAATAAAGAATCATAGTATGATTTGGGGTGGGAGGGACCTTTAAAGGTCATCTAATCCAAAACCCTGCAGTGAGCAGGGACATCTTCAACTGCATCAGCTTGCTCAGAGCCCAGTCCAGCCTGACCTAAAATGTTTCCATATGTGGGGCATCCACCACATCTTTGGGCAACCTGTGCCAGTGTTTCACTACTCATGGTAAAAAACTTCTTCCGTATATCTAATCTAAACCTACCCTCTTATTTTAAAACCACAACTCCATGTCCTGTTGCTGTGGGATCTACTAATAAATCGGTCCCATCTTTATTATAAATACTTTTGAGTACTGAAAGGTTGTTATAACCTCTCAGTCGAGCCTTCTCTTCTCCAGGCTACACAATCCCAATTCCCTTAGCCTTTCTTTTTAACAGAGGTGCTCCACCACATCTTTGTGGCCTCCTCTGGACCCACTCCAACATGTCCATGCCCTTCCTGTGTTGGGGTAGATATTGACAAGTTGCTTAAAATGAAGCACTAGGAAAAAAGGTTGATTTAATTTACAGTTCAATTTAAAGTAACATAGGAAGAATTCTCATGGCATTGTAATTCCCTTTCCAGTATCGGTGGAACAAAAACTTGATATTTGTATTGTAATATGATTTTTATATTGGAATAATATTTTATCTTAGATGCTAATGAATAGAAAAGATTTTAATTACTTAAGTAATGGGGGAACCTCATTATTTTGTTAAAGGAAAAACTTTTGAGATTAAATAATATTTTTCCTAATAAACATTTTTGGTATATTTCATACAGTTAAGAAAAAAATAACTTCATCATCTCAGAAATTGTTGATGAAATGGAATGTGCTTCTTTTTCACACCTCTAGGTTATTTATTACACTATTCTTCATTCAACATCTGGTACTTATTTTCAGTTGAAACTTCCATTGTTGTGATGGTTGATTACTCATACCAATTATTGCTGTTCTTCTGGTTGTACTCCATTTGAAAGAATAGGCAGAGCAAGCAAATGCATTATTACCTATTATGACATTTATTATGATTATTTATATGTGTAGGGAATATATGCAGAGTATTATTCATATGGTAGTTAGACCGTTCCAGAATCTTGATATTTGCTACCTTTAATATCAGACTACAACAGTTTCCCCATTTTATATATTAGAGATGGAAGGAAATAATAATTAAAAATCCTGCCCAAGGTTAAGGAGAGAAAATGAGTTGGAGCAGGGACACAGAATCTTCTGGCTCTAATTGTTTCTGGAGCAATATGTTCCATTGGATTATTGAGACTAAACAGAACTAAGACTCATATAAGAAAAAGGTCCCAGTAGTAGAAATTTGGCTTACTTCTGCAGCCATATGACCAAAATAGATTGTTTTCTACATCACCACAATCAGTTTAGGAAATATTTGTCTGAAATCCAGAAGGGTTGAATACATCACTAATTACAGAATGGTCAGTTCTCAGAGAAGTCAACAGGAGCTTTCAAGATAATTTCTTTGGTTTGGAGGTTTGGTGGGTTTGCTTTTCCTTCAAATAAATTGAAATTGTTAAATCTGAGAGTAATGAAAGAGACTTGCCAGTATTGAAGATAATGGGGAAAGATTATATAAGCTGGTTTCCAGAAAGTCCTCTCATATGTTCATAATTATCTGGGATCCACATTCCCACAATGAAAGAACAGGGGGTTGATGAGCTATTCATGCCATTATATGTGAAACATTTGGAAGTGCTCTCTCGTCCTCAAAGACTGGGTCTGACTTTACTAGGTTAAATTAGGAGAAATGGACACTGCTATACAGTCTTGGTCTGGGCTTGAAGCTATAAAGAGGTCACCAGTGGTGAAAGAAATGAAACTTGGAGCTGAGTGAAATCAGGTTTAAGGACAACAAAGACATCAAAGACCAAATATCTAACATACAGAAGTTACTATGTATAGTAAACTGGGATGTAATATGAAGATGCAAACAAAGAAAAAAGAGCAAGGTGTATAAGGATGTTAGAAAATACAAAAACAGCCTATGCCAATTCCCCCAAAAAGGAAGAATAATGAAGAAACAAATTAACATCATATTTTTCCCATTTGTGAACTTGGAATAGTGAATGACCTGGTCCAACGCTCCCTTGCTTGAGGAAGATTGGTGGTGTAGGATCCAGAGTGACAGTGGAAGGGGGACTATAATGCTTGTGAAAGGGGTATGTACTACTGTGCTGTATTACTGAAACTTTTTTCTTGTTAAAAAATATCCTTTATTTTCTTTTTCTGTAATAAATAAATCTAAACTGTCTGTCTTTACCATTATGATTTCAATTTTATTAATAATGAATTCTTGACTTCACGTATTCGCTGTATTTCCCTTCAGCACATAACAAGATTTTAAGCATAATAAAAAGCTTAAAATTTTAACAGAAAAACAAGTTCCCATTTGACTAGCTTTCATAAAACAGCTTCAAGAAGCAGCTAGGATGAACAGTAATGTTTGTTTTGTCTCATCTCATTTTTATTTCTTAGTGGAATTTACCACTAGCAAGCAAAAAGAGTTTCTTCTGATCATAGTCAGTTACTCTGAAAAATATGTTTTATTACTTTCGAAAAAACCCACTTAAATAAAGGGAATTATAAAATCATTTTTGCAGGAGTCTTTGGATAATAAATTGTCAAGTCTTAAATATCATCAGATTCTTTTATCTGAGTTTATCTTGTCGAGATGGATCAGAATGCTGTAATCAATCACTCAGCTTAGTCATAAAATGGCTTCATCATACATGTGTATTCTCTTCAAAATCAAGTTGTAACATTTGCACATAATAACTTATTGGGTTGCAAGGTTAGTCCAAGCCTGTGTTCGATATTATCTGACATTTTATTGGCTACTACACAAACTTTTGCCTAATACAGTCATTTTACTTAGAAATTTAATTGAAAGGTTGCCTGTAATAAAGCATTTTTTTTTAATGTAGGAAGAGTAATGTAAAACTACTTGATGCATGAGAGGAAGAGGGGAGACAGTAAAATGTGGGAGAAAATGAAGGAGAAAAAAGGAAACACTCATTCTAATGAGAAATGGAGTTTGAAGAGGAAGCTTCATAAGGATGAATTCATTCCCTAAGGGAGCTTAGTCTGCATTTGGTGCCTGGATCAGCACACCTTCCTAGATGAAAAGTATAAATCACACAGTTATGTGATGGATGATGTTTATTTAGAACGAGGCTTGTTAAAGAGGTGCTTAGCAGGAAACAGGCATCTTCTTTCAAGGAATGAGGTCTTGATGCAAGCACTTAGAGAACACAGAAAGGAAGGCAGGAAGCATGGGCTGGTAGGGGAAAACCTCAGCAGAGGATAAAAAAGGGCCATCCTCAACTTGTGACTATCTGGACTTTGTCAGAGGAGTATGACAGACACGAAGAGGCCCCCACAGGAGGTTTCAGACAAGCAATGGATCTAGTTTACACGTGAAACTTGTGTTAACCTGCTTCATTTCAAAGGAATGAGGCTTTACAAAAAGTGAAATAAAACTCTACTTAAAAAACTACTTGATGTGTGGGATGATGAACATGCAAGAGGCAACAATCTAAACAGAAATATAATAACAATTAAAGTCCATGTTTTCTCATGTAGGTGTATTTTTTTTCTTTCCATGTCTTAGAGGTCTACAACTGTTGAAGAAATCTTTACAAAGTCTTATTTTTAAAAAACTTTTTCTATCTATTCCCAGTTATACCTCTAGGATTGAAGGGAGATGCACTCATTCTGAAGGGAGACACACAGTTCTGAAGAGAAGAAAAAAACCATTTTCTGAATTTACCTTATATTGGATATTGAATGAATATTCTAATACAAGTATATGTTAGTAAGGTATTGTGAAAAGCACACTAAAGAATGAATAAGCATGGACAGTATTATTAAAACTAGGTCTGTGGCCCCTAAGTTTATGTATAGGAAGATAACAGAGAATAGCAATACATTTTGAGGAGAAAAAAACCCACAACAAAAAAACCCTCCCAACTTCTAGAAGTGCTTCATCCTTATTATTGCTTAGTGGAAACTTCCTGAGGAATGATATTCCCTCAGGAGGTGATGATTCATGAAATATAAATATTTTATGACAGCTGTTGAATTTTGACAGAGTTGTGTTGGAATCTAAGACTTGGTTCCATTAAAAAAAATTGTCTTCTCTTTGGTCAGTGTCTTTCTCCATTTTCTCCATTAGTTGGCTGTGGGGATTGCTGAGATCCCACTGTGACTCTTTATTTGGAAGGGAAGACAGAAAATTCGGAAGCTATTGAATCTTCAGTTCCTAAATACCTTGTCCCCTCCTCATCTCGCTACTTATCAAAAGTGATTTCCCATTTTAATGTGCAGGATAAGAGAAACAGAAAACTTGTGGAGCCTCTGTACAGCCACCCTCCCAAGAGCTTCCAGTATTCATACCTTCAGGATGGCTCTTCTGGTGGGTTTCCTGAGGACCATGACATTTTTTCTTTTACACAAAGAATTTGAAATGTGAGGTTCTCCTTCAGTTCATAACAAAGTCAGCTATTCTGAAATATCAAAGCCCTTTGTGAATTGGAATGACCTTTCCCTGGTTAGCTCCTGCCCTTTAGCAATGGGTGTTGCTGGTTGCTCGAAATTCACATACATGGCCACTTTTTGCAAAAAAGGCTATGAGAGGGCAAACTTTCTCCAAAAGGTCTTTAACTTAAAAAAGTCAACCCCAGGCATGAAAAAAAGAGAACCAGTTCTGCAGGCTATTCACCTCTTGGCCTCTTTACTGAAATTGCCAACAAGGAGAGGAGCTGCAATGAAGACTATTCATTTATCTCTGAAAATAATGTTGAATATCTGTCACTGCTTTGGGAAATGATTGACCTGATAATGATAGGTTTTATATCAGCAGGTCCTAGAGTGCCATTCTCAAAGTCACTATATGGGGTTTGAAAATTGACTTCTTAATGGTGACAATCCTGTGGAACGGAATGGAATTGCATTGCAGATGAATTTTCTGATGCAAGTGCATTGTCTTTTCTCTGCCCAGACTGATGCCCATGTGCTAAGTATGTTGCCAAGAGCAAAACTTAAGAGAATTACAGTGTGATGACATTACGCTGAGCCATATACCTTTAATGTAATGAAATAATTTACTCTTAAGCATTTTCTTTTGATGGTGAATATAGTTCTCATTTAAAAAAAAACAACCAAAAACAAACAACCAAACATACTTAACGGGAGACTTATATTTAAATTTACGAGTATATAGTTTAGCCTTAAGAAAATAAATATCTGAATTTGCCTCTTGTTTTTAAGTTTCATCACAGTCAAAGTTTCCTTCCAGAGAAGCATCTCACAAAGGTCAATAGAAATTATTGGGGATTAAGGATGGAATTTTCAAACGTGATTACTGCTGGCCTAAGTCTGATCTCACTGGCTTCAATGAACTACCATTAACTTTAGTGTGAGTACAGCTAGTCAAATGTCAAGAGCTTCTCAGAAATCCAGTACGAGTGACGTGTTATTCAGTTGACAGTGAGTCAAGAATAGAGTACAGGACTCTGAAAGTATGTTATTTCCTCTCCCGTCCTTCTTCTTTTCTACGAAGTGTGGATATTAATTTCTTGGAAACATATAAATGCAATCATACCAAACAAATACGCAAACATAGAAAGAGGAAAAACCAAAGTGAATGAAATTCAGTGGCTGGGGAAAAAGGGGTTAACAAGGACAAATATAGATAAAAGTAAACAAATACAAATCCAATGAGATATTGCCTTGGAAAATTGCTACCTAATTTATTTCCTCATTAGCATTTTTGAAACTTAACTAGGCCCAATTTCCTAGTAAACAAGAAAAATGAATTGCAGATCCCAACTCTGTTTATGTTCAATTTCTATGCTGTGTTTTGTTCCCCCTGAATTAAAGGAAAAAATCTGTCTTGTTTGCTCTTGAATTAATATTATAATCAATGCAACTTTCCATGGTGTTTGCAGTTTGTCACTACTATTTATTAGATACAGTATGATGACACCTAAAGAACAACCAAGAGAGGATTTCCATTATGATAGGCAACACTGAGATACTACCCAGTCCCTGCTTTGCCTATTTAAATGGTTCATTTTTAATAAGTAAAGAAGGCAATACTCTTAGAGGCAGGAGAGAAAAATACATATAACACAGAAGTTAAGAAAATAATATCATGATTTGTAGACTTCAAACTATTCTTATATTTGTGGGCAACTTGGAGAAATAGCTGAAAATAGAAATTTTTAAACAATTTTCTAGGGAAATTAAGCCCTTGTGGTCAAAACCCATGAAAGTTAGATTTTCAATCTCTGCACAAGTAGATTTTGAATCCATTAGCCAATTTCAGAAAAAAAATCCAGAGGGATAGAAGCAACAAAAACCACCAAGTTTCCATACATTTAAAGAAATCGTTGGCCCAAACACAAGAAGGAAGCACTGAAAATTAAATCCTGCTGACAGCTCTCATTAAATACCGGGAAAGTCACACCAGGAAAGATATAAAGCAGTAGCCTTTATCAAAACTACTCCTCTTGAAGCGGCTTTAGTTGACCAATGTATTTATTCAATGATGGTAACTAAACAGATATAAACCTCTCCAGTCATTGACTTTATCACCCATCACATACTGCATAGAGATTGAATAGGAATTCAGGTGGGATTTACCCATGGACAGGTAGACACCTCCATCTCTGTAGCTCCAAGGACCTCACTCCACTGTCAGTGCACAGCTGCAGGAACCTATAGGATGTCCCTAACATCTAAAATGTGATCAAGCAATCATATCCTCAGCCTGTTTGGATGAGTAATTTGGAGAAGCCCAAATTGTAGAAAATACACATCAGTGTAATAAATTCCTTTTACCTATTATTTTATGCTTTGTAAAGCAGGGTTGGCATATGAACTCGGAGTGTCTGGTTGTACTAATACAAGATGGTGTAAAAAGAAAAAAGTGTTATTTAATTTCAGTAAGTGGGCATTCTGTTGGCAGTTGTCTTTGCACAGAGAGTCAGGAGTAGGAATAGCTGCACCTTTATGCAGCGGGAAGAGAGAACCTGCTCAGCAATCCTGACTGAAAAAGTAAGGCTGTGCTTTGTACATGGAATCATAGAATCACAAAATTATAGCATGGCCTGGCTTGGAATGGACCTTAAAGATCCTCTCACTCCAGCCTTTCACTAGACCAGGTTGTTCCAGCTCCCATCCAACTCAGACTTGAGCACTCCCAGAGATGGGGCACCCACACCTTCATTGGGCAACCTGTTCTGGTACCTCACCAACCCCACAGTGAAGAGTTTTGTCCTGACATGTAAACTAAACCTCTTCACTTTCAGTTTGAAGCCTTTCCTCCTTGTCCTGTTACTACACGCCCTTGTAGAAAGTTCCTCTTAATCTTTCTTGTAGGGTCCCTTTAGGTACTGGAAGGCCACAATTAGGTCACTCTGATGCCTTTTATATTCCAGCCTGAACAATCCTAATTTTCTCAGCCTTTCCTTATCACATATCCTGTTTTGTTCCCATATCAGTCATAAATATTTTTCATTTATCTGGATACTTCACTTAAGGACTACCATATACAAACTGAAGTTTGTACAGAGGAGATGATCCTACACCAGTTAGGACAGCATGTTAGTATGAACCTGTTCTTAAACAGCTGCTGGGGTCTATAATACTTACTTGTGTTGTAGCTTTATGTCATGGTCCTGCATAGGTGACTACATGTGTATACATCTAAATTAGTAAATTACACTATATTGTCCAATTAAATCAGCTACACCAGCTTCTGATGCACAAAATCTAGGCCATGCTGAAAATAATTCTCAATATGAGACTGCTGTTCTCTGATAGCTGTGGATGTTGTCTAGGGTAATTGCACTGCTAGCATGGGTACCTTAGTACCTAGTGCATGGCAGTATGACACTGTTCTAGAGAGAAGGTTGTGTGTTAAATTGCTCTGGACTTCTGGGTACGTTTGGCTTGTTTGCTTTAGTACAACACGTATTTCCTCACCTGTGCAGCTAATCTGTTTCTCCTGTCATGGTATATTTTTTCTCCAATCAAATCCACTAAACCAAACTTACTATAAGCACTGCAAAAATACATTTTATGTAAAAAAAAAAAATCAAAATAGGTTGCTGAACTGTTGCACATTAAATGTGGATAAATTAATTTCCATAACAATGAATTTTACTAAATATAAATGGAATTCTGTTCCAAACATTTCAAAGCAAACATGTTTGGGTTTTTTTCTGGTTTTTTTTTGGCATAACACAGCCATTTATTCTACCAAATATAGCAAGTCTACTTAGAAGTGCTCATTCCCTATATGATTCACTTACACAGACATTAGCCTGTCCAGAAACTTTCATCTAAACATGTAAAAGCACTGAAAAATATCAGGTAATGACTTATAATTGCTACTTCTGATGGGCTATGGATTTTGTATGATTAATTTTGTTCATCCTTACCAACCTCACATCTTTATTAGGACACTTTTGTTGCATATTTTCTTTCAGGCTGCAAATTCTGTGGAATAGAAATTGTATCATTTGATTTATTTTTACAGCATCTAACATAATGTGATACTAAATATGTCTGTATATAATCAGTGCTGTATCAGTGTTACTAATAAATAATAAAACCCCTGTGAGATTATTATCCACTGCTCAGGTAAAGAAGCATTGAAATAAGTAAGTAGGCAGCCGCCCTGGGCTCCTCTACAAATCAAGGGCAGAAACAACCTTCCAAGACAAAGTAGATTAAGATTCACTTCCAAGGCCTGACAAAAGGATGTGTTTCTTTAAAAGCGCTGTTAAAAGGTTGATCTCATCCCCCACGTGTAACCAAGGGTGAGTTTCACAGCATGTGATGGTTTCAGTCTAGGCCTTCCTGGAGACCAGCGTGTAACCAGGAAGGAACTAGGAAAGTGACAAAGGAAGTATTCCATGCTATTCCTTTATGTAACTGTACCTGGGTGAATTTATGCTGATACTTTTGGTCTGTGTTTGGCCCTGCCACCTGTGAAAGCTTTGCTCTTTCCCTACCAAGTTATGGGAAACCAAACACTGATAAATGGGAAAGTTGTCCTTGAAGAGAGTTTCTTGTATAAACTGTTTTAATTGGTCTTCTGTGATTGGTTAATGGCTCGTCAAGGGCATTTGGAGGAGAAAGTGATGATGAATTGAGGAAGGTTCGCCCCCAGACTCAATTAAGAAAGACCCCCAAAACATACTGCGCGTGCGTGAGGGGATTTCCGAAGTCCTCACGCACGCGCAGAAGAGCTGCACTTACATAACCGGGAGGTGGGACTGAGGGCCTCTGGCTGGGCGGTGCTGGCCACACCTGGGGGGTTGTGGTCACTCAGTTAATTGCATAAAAGTAGATAGTGCTTTCTTGGAGGGGAGTTAACTTCA
The DNA here is from genome assembly GCF_003984885.1 of Neopelma chrysocephalum. Taxonomy (NCBI): domain Eukaryota; kingdom Metazoa; phylum Chordata; class Aves; order Passeriformes; family Pipridae; genus Neopelma; species Neopelma chrysocephalum. The sequence goes on from NW_020925669.1 coordinate 2,181,348, forward strand.
CATCAAGGACAACGTTGCCTTTCGACGGGGACGCCTACCAGTTTTGTGAACTTACTGACTCTCCAAGGATGCCACTTCTGCTGTGGGTAATTATAGGCACGCTAGGTTGGTAAGATAACTTTATGGGCAACAGCTGGGTAAATGGGCCTTATTTCTCTCCTCCTTCCTCCCTTTTGGGTTTGTTTGTTTTGTTGGTCACCCTCTCGGTAATAAATCTTGGTTTTTGTTAAGCTTTCAACGGTGTCATGGTTTCAAGTTTCAGTATATCCTCGAACCTCCTCCCTAATACAGTAACGTAGGGTATAAATAGGGTATAGATAAGAGAGCTCACTCTCTTCCTTTCCGGAAAGGTTAGAGAACGGTGGCTCCCTGTCTTGGTCTGGCTTACCTGGAGCTGAGGCCTACGGTGACTGCTGTTAGCGGCCACGTGTGAGGGGAGAGTACTGGGCCGCGTCTAACCGTCCTGCTTCTCTCAAGGGAAGTGGTGAGATCTTGCCAGTTCTTTAGTTTGCTGGTTACCGGGTTTTTAGATCGTGTAGACCTGTTTTGTTTCCGCTGACTTAAAATTTAGGTGTGTAATTTTCCTGTATAGCGGAGAGCGAGCAAAACCCACCTCCCAAAATAAATTCCTCCCAGTTCTCTCTCCTTGATGACTTGAGGGAATCAAGACAGCTCAGAAACTTCCGGATGTTAGGGCTCAACTCACTTGCATGCACTGACATCTGATGATCCAAGGTATCTGTGCTGGGCTGACAGCATCCGGATGCCTTCTGTCTCGCAACGTGAATCCAGTGCTCAGGATCCTTTTCCAGGGAGAACCAGTGTATTCTGGAGAGTAATCAAGCTCTGCCTGAAGTAGGCATGGCATTTAATCAGAGGAATCCCTCTGTGGAGTCCCACAATTTTAGCAACTGGAGCTCAGAAAACCGGCTTGTATGTAGACACTTACCCTGCAGTTAACTAAAATTAGGTGAAATGAATCCCAAATTCATAATTTTTAAAAAGCTGTAGTTATATTAAATGCAAATGAGCACTGAGCAGGGATCTGCAGTAATTTCTGATCAAAGATTCCAGAGCCGGGCTGGAAGATGATGGCTGCTAAAGTTCAGGAACAAGCTATAAGAGGAAACTGGGGACCTCACACACGACTTAAAATGGTGCAAGCAGACACTTCCAATAGACATGCCTCAAATCTATTTGATGGAAGGTATTTGGGGAGTATAAAACCTTTATGCTGGCACCAGAATTATGCAAAGAGGACTGGCTGATATTTTGCATATTTTTGCCTTTTTTTGAGAACTGTGTATCAGATTTCCGCTCTTGAAAATGGTTTACTAATTGTAGAAAGGAACTGTTTGTGCTTAAAAGTCTGATATGTTCCTTGCTCCAAAGAGCATAAGGTAGAGATCTGGATCAAGACATATTTAAAGAGACTATTTTTAAAGAAGACTGAGAAAGACTGTCAGACTGACAGGCCCTTGAATGTGTTCCATCCGTATGGAATAAAGTATTGAGAAGCAAAAAATATAATACACATACATGAAAAAAAAATATACATAACTAAATGATATGATGAGGAACATTAGGAAGAGCCATGGTGCCATTCGGAATGCTAGTCTGATGAAGTCAAATATAGAGGAGAGGAAGACAGCATTTGTATGTGCCTCAAGGAAAAAAAAGTTCTGCTTTAGGCCAGTTGCCTGTAAACAAAAATATATTTTCAGTTAAAACTGGCTAAAAAAATAAGCAAACACTGTTCATGGGTAATTTAAATGGTTGGGAGTGGGTTTGTTCTCTATTTTTTTTCCTGAACTATAAGTAAGATAAAAATGTTGAGTGTACACTTGCAAGTATGGGTTTCGGTAAATTGGAAAAACAAAAACCACAAACCAAAAACAAACAAACAAACAAACCAAACAAAAACAAAAACCAAAACAAACAAACCAAACCAAACAAAAACAAAAACCAAAACAAACAAACCAAACCAAACCAAACCAAAACAAAATAATAAGCATTTCCAAGAAAAAAAAAAAAGAAAAAAGAGGTAATTTTCATCCTAAGAGATTTGTGGGGTTTTGGTTCGGGTTTTGTTTTCAAATAAAACTTGCCTCCAAAATCTAGTCTTGTGCTAAGCACAAGAAACAGTTAGTACCTGTAAATGGCCTAGATTTGTGGTTTCAACACAAACAATGAGAACTTCTCATTTCCTCCTCTATTGTTCACCCTGACTTCGAATACCTTGAAAAGGAGCAATCCCTTTCAAGAAACCCATAAAGGCTGCAAGTCTAGCTGTCTTATTTATGTAAATCACTATGACCCTTTCTGACTTCAGTGGAATTATGACCATCAACATCAGCTGAAGATTTGGATAAACTGAACCTAAACTATACGTGCTTGGTAATCCAAAGTTGTGACTGCCTTTCTTTCAGTGTAAGGTTAAACAGCTTTGTGCTGAAAAGGATCACTAGAGGCTCTGATACCTGGTCCAAATCTGGGGAAATAAATATTTGAATGGCTAGTCTACTGGAGATTGCTGCTGTTGTTTCACATCAGTAAAGTAGTTGCCTATAACTGCAAAACCAAGTAATGTCACACCTTGGGCCTACAGAAAAAATGTACAACTGTAGACGAACTTCTACAAATGTTTCCAAGATGCAGAGAGCAGGAAACACGCCTTAACTACTACACTTGGCCCCGTGTTCTGCTGTGACTGCTGCTATATAAATTAAAAAAAGGCGAATGAGAAATGAAGTCATAAGAACAGATGTAGCCAAAAAAAGAGACATTTCACAAGTCTTAATTACAGTTAAAAATATTTCTATCATTCCCAAGTGAAGAATTCCTGCATCACTAAGATACAATTTTAGTCGTCTTATACCTACACTGACAGAACAGCAGTTCCTGACTATCTAAAGGTAGCAGAAGCCATGTTTTCCTAATCCTGGGGTTGTTTTTTTCCCCCACCAAATGCAGTTGAAATAATAACAAAGCAGCCTCATTCCACCTCTACAACCCAGCAGCAAATCTAAATCCATCAGGGTGACAATAGGATTAAACTGTGGGCACTGCTTGCTTGTTAGTCTTCTCCCTTAAATAACTTCCATGTGAGATGGGAAATTAATGTTGCAATAAGTTGGTTCCTGTTGTGGGCCCAACAATAGAGCCTGCAATCCTCTTACCGTGGAGCATTACTTTTGCCTGTATGTCAGCTGGCTAAACTGTTCAGTCACCTTTTGTCTCCATAGGAGTACAATGTGCTGGTTGATTTGCCAAGTCCCAAATCCTATATTTAATACAATTCCTTAATGTAATTTGAAAAATAAAAGTATGACTCTCCCTGAATACCATTAAAAAAAATTGAAGGGGAGGGGAGAGAAACAGGGGTACAAACTCACATATAGATATTTTCACATTCATACCCCAGACAAAGACTCAAGCTGTGTTTTTAGGAAGAGGGAGGCATGGACAGAAAGAAATGTATTAATTGGACATCTCAGGAGTAGGTCTTAAGTTATCATGGCTTATCTTCTTCCACTGCTTTCTCCTTGCTGTGATTTGAGACCATTTATTTGCTGCAGAGCTACATCAGCTCTGAAGACCAGTGAAGCAAGAGGACAGAGTCAGGCCTATTACTTTTTCTAACTAAACAGATATTCCTGCACCTAAACCCAGCTGTGCTGGGTTTTACATGTTCCTAGCTGTCAAATCCAAGCCTGAATAAATCCAATATATTTAAGTCTATGACTAAGCCTAAATCTTCATGAGGAAAAGGACCATACTGATGAAATAGCCTGGGATCTTGTACAGCTGAACCTTTGTTAGTCTTCAAACAGCTGCCCAAAACAGTGGTAGTTGTCACGTCCACATATGCTCCATGTGCTTACCAGACCTGATGGATTCATGTGTTGTAACTGAAACCTGTATTATTACAGCTTAATTTCTGCCAGGGTGAACAGCAGAGACTGGAGAGCCAGATCGGGAGGTTCTCAATTGCTTTTTGGAGGTGTCTCTTTCTCTCTGTCTTTCTTCAGTGACAACAGAAGCCCACAGAAACTGCATTTCTAGTTTAGATGCCTTAAATTGGGTGGAGCACTTCAGAGCCAGGATCCCTGCCATTTAAAATTGTTCAAAGCAATGTTGTCAGAATGTCTGCCTGCTGAGGAAAATTATATCTTTCAAAATGCCTAAAAATATTTTATTTTCTAGCAAATTTCATGTGAGGAGGAAAACAAATGAAACATAATGATGGTGACAAAGTATGCTGTAGTAAAACCTTCCACATTTCAAAATACCTTAAAAACCATTGGTTTAGTGTATTAAAAAAGTCATATGTAGTTTTACTGTGAATGAAATGCTCTGAACTTAGTACAGTAAAATATTTAGACTGACCTTCACCTTGCTCAATTTTTTTTCCTCCAGGGAATTTCATTTTGAAGCAACATGTTTATTGTTTGTTCTAAAGGGGTTTTTTTATTGTTATTTTATGAATGGAAAAAGGAAAATCACAGATTTAGATTTTCCTATGATGCAGGGAAATCTGTCTCTCCAGGTGCATCATCATCCCACCACTTTTCAGTAGAAAATTAATTTGGTGCCCTCAATTCGCCCCCCATGGGGCAAAAGGAATGTTCAGAACTGTCTCAGCACACAACAAGGAGGATGGAGGGCATTTTCAGCTGTAAAATTGTGGGGTTTACTTGAGTTCCAACAAACTCCTTGAAAACCCCATACCCAGAACTGGGCAATATGGGTCTGCTCCTGCTCACACAGGTGACAAAAATTCTCCTGAATTTACAGTCAGGATGCAGAAAAGAGACAGATGAGAAAAGACCAGGGCAGGTGGGCAAGGCAGGAGCAAGGGTAAGGGAGAAAAGAGCTACATTTCAGCTGGAAAATGGTGAGATTTTATTGATGATTGCATGACCAGTACAGTTACAAATCCTATGTCCTCGTCCGAGGCCATCACTTCAAGTTAGACCTCATGGGACAGGAGGGAATCTCGAGCTGTCTCCGTCCCATGCTAGAGATAAATAGATGAGTACAATACTGAATTTACTTCAGCAAGAAAAAGCAGATGCATGTAATTTTTTATACAGAGGGCATGAGGAATGCAGGCAGCATTGTCATGGTTTAAATACGGACAGAAGCTAAGCCCCACACAGCCGCTCACTTACTACCCTACCTTGTAGTGGGGATGAGGAGGGAATGGAAAGAGTAAAAGTGAGAAGACTCATGGGTTGAGATGAAGACAGGTAAAGCAAAAGCCACACACATAACCAAAGCAAAGCAAGGAATTAATCCAACACTTCCCATCAGCAGGCAGGTGCTCAGCCATCTCCATGAAAGCAGGACTCCATCACACGTAACGGTGACTTGGGAAGACAAACACCATTACTCCAAACTTCCTCCCCCTCCCCCCCATCTACTTCTTTGTATGCTGAGAATGATGATATGAGATAGGTAGTATCCCTGTGGTCACTTGAGGTCAGTTGTCTCAGCTGTGTCCCCTCCCATGCTCTTGTGCACCCCCAGACCCCTCTCCGGTGGGGTGGGGTAAGAAGCAGAAAAGTGCTTGACTCAGTGCAAGCACTGTCCAGCAACAACGACAACAGCTCTGTATTATCCCCACTGTTTCAGCAAAAAATCCAAACCACAACCCCATAGTAGATATTATGAATAAAATTAAGTCTACCCCAGACAAAACCAGCATGCATGAATCTCAGCCCAAAGTGCAGGAGACAATTTCCAATGTGAGTAAACAAAAGGTTTCTGGAGCAGAGGTGCATTCTCAAAGTGACTTTATAAAAGCTTTGTCCTCACTCCAGTCTTCTCCCCCATTCAGCAGCCTCCTTGAGATCTCATGTATCATTGTTTTGTGCACACCGCTTTCCATGAGATGAGTTTAATAGCATTATAAAAGTCACATTGTGCACAAATTGGGAACTTCAGCACCTCGGTAACTGCTCTGATGCATACACACTTGCAAAGTTTTCAAAGCAGAAATGTTGAAGGCACTTCAAGGCACAAAAACATCCTTGGGTAAATTACTTCCTATTAGTATGTCACATATATCTTATATATGACTCTGGTTTCATGAAGTGACAGCCGCGCTTGACAATAAAACTTTGCACTCTTTTTTATTTATATTTTTCCTGATTTTTTTTATTTCTTCCAAGTATATAATGTCTGATGCTAAACCACTCATCTTCCTGCTACCAGTGAGACCAGTGCTGCCTACTTTGCTTACCAATAAGCTGGAGCATTTCCACCTCACGCCTCTGCCTGAAATATCAAGCAATTCTAATCACTGCTGGTTATCTCAGACAACAGAAGGAAGCGTGGATAGTTTTAAAAGGTGGGTAGGTTGCAAGTCCTGTGACCCATTTAACATTAAAAGGGGAAAACATGAAAGAAAAGCTGAGTATCTAAAAAAAAGATGTTTCCTTGTCTGGATAAATTCCACCTTAGATCACAGAACATACCCCTTTCTCCAAAATCATGAAGCTGTACTGCAATAACAAAAAGTAGCAAGCCTGCTCTTCCACCTATAAAAAAAAAAAAAGAGAGGCATAGCTCCTACCCATATGAATCCCTCAAATCGTCTGCAACCCTCCCCCTTTAGAGATAGTGATTCCAGAGTGAGTAATTTGGTTCTCAATTTTTTAATGAAGAATCTGATCTCTTTTTTTTTTGTTGTTGTGTTTTATGTTTCCACATAATGGGACACTGAAATTGAAAAATCAGTTTAAGTTCAGGTTTACAATCTATTTCACTTCCTCATTTCCAATTACAATTTTGGAATATTTCGTTGCTTGCATTTAAGACATCATATGGAGATATTTAAAACTTCAGATCTAGTAGGTTAAATGACACTTTTAATGTATGGTTAAAAAAGTTTAGAAATATATAAAACTAGGAAAAAATAATTCAATTTTTTCCACTTTTCTGCCCCATGCCGCATTTATACATCACTTTGAAACAGAGAAATCACATCTCCTTAACAAGTTCTGATCATTTTGATAGCCCTGGTTTAATTTCCGCTAGAGCATATTTCTGAAATTTTATGGCTGAGAGGAAGATGGAGTAGATATAGCTAAATTACAGAAAATAGCAAGTATTAAACCTACATATTAATCCTGAACTAAATTTACAGTGTCCATTTAGCTAAGCTACAAACACTATGTTTACAACTATGAGAAAACTTTTCTAAATGGTTTACCTTCCAGTCAAATTTCTTAACATGGTCACAGCTGGCCAGAGAAGTGTATGGGAGGGGAAGGTCAGTAATTAGTAAGTTTTTTCTGAATCTTTTAAAAAACATTCAGACCTTCAAAAAAACATTCAAGTCTGAATCTGGGATTGAACCTCATGATTAAGTTTCATTTCCAAATGTACCTTTTCCATAAAACCCTATAATTTAGTCCACATTAAAAAACTTATAGTAATTCATACTAATATTAAAAAAAAAAAAAAGGCAATCACTACCTTCAATATCATCACAAAGGAGATATCTTTTAGGTATGCAAGTTTTCTATTTTGAAATGGCAGTTTTAATACTTTAAAATACTAACAAGATTAAAAACCATTAGTAGTCTTTCAAATAAAGGGTTTAATTTAGAATTACTGACTTATGATGATTTAAAAGATTTTTTTTTTATTTTAGGAAGCAGAGAGATATTCAAACCCAGACAAAACCTGTTGGAGTTTTATTTTTTCAAGATTATATGACATAATAAATCATATATAAACCAAATATCTGAGGCATAAATCTCCCGTTAGACACACTGGACAATGTAATTTCCTTCATTTAAGCTTCAAAGATTTAATCATTACTCTTTTACAAGAATTTTAGTTCTGATTTAAGTAGTGACTGTCTAAATAAATCTTGCATAAATTGTTGGAAAAATCTTTGTTTGAAGGAAGGTAGAAAGACATATAAAGAAGAAAAGGGGGAGTGAAAGAGAAAGAGAGAAGGAAGCCAAAAAGAGAAAGAGAGGAAGGAAGGAAGGAAGGAAGCTAGGAAGGAAGGGAGGAAGGAAAAAAGAAAGAAAGGAAGAAAGGAAGGAAGGAAGAAAGGAAGGAGGGAAGGAAGAAAGAAAGAAAAAGAAAGAAAGAAAGAAAGGAAGGAAGAAAGAAAAAGAAAGAAAGGAAGGAAGAAAGAAAAAGAAAGAAAGGAAGGAAGAAAGAAAGAATCTCAGAGGCAAGGCTGAATCCAAGGGGATTGCAATGGACTATAAGGCTAAACCTCATCAGAGAAAGCTTTATTCCCAAAGGGAGTTGCATTGAAAGGGAATAATTGACTACAGAACAGAAAGAACTGATTCATATTCTTTGAAGTCAAATCAAATTCCTCATCCTGAAAACTTCCTTTCACAGATTAAGGGCCAAGTTTTCTTCTGCATTCTGTGAAGCACAATAAATTACCCTACTATGAGTGAGAGGAAAACCCATCTACAGGCATTTGATTCTTAGATCAAGGAAGCAGAATGTTTTTATATGCATTGATTATTCTGTTCACCATTTCACTGTAGGAAATCTCTATATGGCATTTCCTAATCTCTATTTTTCAGCATATTTATTCCTATATTCTCAAAAAAGAATTATTGCTCATTCAAATAACACCTCAAGGAATGTGGCCATCAGGGTTAGTTAGGTCTGGGTCTTTCTTACTCTCTCTTCTGATAAGAAAATTGTAATTTTTTAAATGACTCTTTTATATCAAGACAGTGTGAGTTGTTTCTAAGAACAGCAGAAGGAATGCAGAAGTGCACTTGACACCCAGAGTGGAAAGTATTATGATTTATACAATGGCTCTTTCTTATTTCAGGAATTTGTTCTGCAATCATGGTGTGGCAGCTTATAAAAAAAAAATCTCCTGTCTTCAATACAATAAACACTTTGTAGTATGAAATCTGTCTTCACTGAGGAGTCCCTTCTTTCGCATGAAGTCTTTTCACTAATTGGCTCAAGGTGTTTTTTAGTCACCAGCTTCCCTTCCCAGAATTTGTAAAGTGAGGTTCAAGGCTCTGAACTTGATGTAAAAAAGAGGAGTGAAGAAGAGAGGACAAATAAAACAAATAAATGTTTTCCTTCCAGCAGCAAAGGGATAGATGTGGTGGTGACAGTAATCTTCCTCTATGAGCACAGATAGGTATATAGGGACGGTAACTATCAAAAAGGAGTTGGTCATATATCCTTGAAGCAAGGCAGAGTCTTACCTACCTTAACCTTGCACAATTTCCTGCACTGACTTCATCAAGGTATCCAGTGGTATGGCACACCGCTCTCTGTACAAGCATGCCAAAATCTGGGCTGACACATCACAAGGAAAAAAAGAGATGACAGTTGTCTTAAGTAAAGCCAGAACCATATTACCAAGCTTGGGTCTTTGGGAAATTCAGTCCTTTTCCTACTGTTTATGTGGCCTTTGACAATACAAGTTCACCTTTGCAAAAGACATTTTGCGGCAGACAGTTCAGATCGCTGTCCTTTAAATCCAGACATTACAACCAGCTGGAAGTCTGCAGTGACCTCTTCCATGGCAGAGCAGAATAAATCAGTGACAAAGTGCTAGTATCATTGCAAGAACAAAAGAGATCCCTCCCTTCTAGAGCCTGTGAGTATTTTAACCTCTTTTGATGAGATTCTTGTTACTTTACATGGTCCTCTAAAAGTTAGACATCTAACTCTAAGGCAGTCATTTATGTTTCCTTAAGAGTCAAGACAAAGAAACACGAACCTCCAAAAGGGCAGTTCACCTCGTCCTAAAATAGCCTTTGGAAATGAGTCAGCAGTACTGCCCTCTGCATTACCCATATCTGTCCTTTGGCTATAATGGATGGCGAGGGCACCTCATACCTGTAAATTTTAGACACTGGATTTATATTTGAGGACTCACACTTTCTTTATGGTATTCTAGTTTTCCTTCCTGCAGAATTATGCATCAAAGACATGAAATGATGGAGGCCACATATTCAAGTCTTACTTCTTATAAGTACTTGGCTAGGTAACGTAATCATAATATGAGTTGAGGACTGATTTGAATGGAGAAAAGACTTATGTTGGTCACCTTAGTTATTATGGAAAAAAAGTATCGTAAACATAAAGCAACAATATCAATCTCACTTTTATGTACACACACACACACACACAAAGAAAAGGAAACAAGGTAAATTTGGTCTCAATTTACGTAGATGGATAATAAGACTTTCAATTATTGTTGCATTATTTGTTAGTATGTGGATGAAAGATTAGGTGACAATATGCAAAATATATTTTCTGCATATTATAATATTTAGTAATGTCATTTGATTTTTTATATGTTTCATTAAATTGTTTTGTGGCTTTATTATCTACCCAGATGCACAGCTCAGAAATACAATTATTCAGATTTAGAAGCAATAAAATTTGGCATGCATTTACTTGTATTCAGAATTCCTGCACGTTAAAGAGAAATTACTGCATTCTTCCAACATAGCTCTGTTCTCATGCCTTCGCTGAACCATTCATTAGATGGAGCACATTATAGAAAACACACCATTTATGTTAAGGAACCCTCTGATAACAGATGTATTTGTACAAAGCAAATATTTCAATATATCATAGCCTTTTGATCATGACTATAATAGAAGCAAACCTATACACATTTTCTGTAATGCATATCTCTGTTATATGGTTATTGAGGGGGGGAAAAATGAGTGCTATAGATTATATGTTGTAAGAAAAGGCACCTGCAGACAGGGGTTGACAATCCTTTGAAAACATTATTGAATAAAATACAAATTGTTCCATTTTATAATAAATGTTTTGAGGTTGCATTAAAAGGCATGTCTCCTAGCTGAAGCACAGGGAGTTTTCCTATAGACAGGTTGTTCCTGCTTAGTTCTGCCTTTGCTACATTTCATAAATCAAGCACTTGAATATACGACGCAACGTCCTGAAGTTGTCCCCTGTCCCCTGTAGTTGCGACTGAGACTGTTGCTGATGGATAGCAGGGCAGAGAGTAAGTTAGTGGTCATGTCCTAACAGGGGAGGTTCCATCAATGGGGTCCATTGTGCTCTGTGAGGCCACACACAGGACCCTGGGTCCTACCTTGGACCTCAGGAAATGATCCCGGCCAAAAGCATCCTGGATACTTTTGTATACTTTTTTGTAAAAGCATCCCAGATGGATGCTGTCTGTAGTACAGACCTTCTGGGCTGGGGTGAGCTGTAACTGCTTATGAATATGCAAATAAATATAATAAGAGGAGGGTGTTATTACTCAGTGTGCATCCCTTCCCTTTCACTCCACCTTCCAACAGGAACTGTAGTCCCACCGTTGTGTAAGAGCTTTCCTCCGCCAGTGTGTTGCCTCTTACAACATTCCCACAACCTGGCAAAAGAGCACTAATTAACACTCCCATTTGCTGCCCAAGAGGAAATGGGAGAATGTTCAATGATAGGGTGCCTCGTTGTTCTGTCAGTCCCTGACTGGCAGTTCCATACTGGATCAGGTGACCCTGCTTCATCTCTGCTCACTCTCAGTGTCAGCACCACTCTGAGGGGTAAAAATCAACATTTTACATTTCAGGGAATCCCCAAAGGCAGTGTCACAGGCTATACTGAGGAGCCCCAGGCCTTTGGTCCTTCATTTGTGCTATCAGCACTGTAACATAATTGGTGTTGCTTCACATGGATACCTTGAAGTTGCATGTCTCTCATGGACTCAGATGCCTCCATTTCTACCCACTCGCCACACAGGCAAACTTTATCTTATAAGTCTGCATAAGAGAAGAGACAAGAACAACTTAAGCAGGTGTAATTTAAGCTTTTGATAACTGAGGCATGACATGGCCATCTCTATGGGACAATCCCTAGTGATGTGGGAAGTCTATGGAGCATCAGAAACTGAGGATACAGGAATTATTCCTTTTTTTTTTTTACTTTCTTCTAAAAGTAGAGGGGCCTGCAAGCAAAAATATTGGTCTGAATACTTCTGCTTTACAAAAGGCACGGATCTCATCCTTTTCTTTTTCTGCTGGAATTATTAAAATGTAGAGTAGCATTTTATTTTTTAAATTAATAACTTCTGCTTCAATGTTTCTGACTATGGTATAAGAGCTTTATTACATAAATTAAATCAGTATAATCTTTTTTGCCTAAATTTATACACATGATACAGATAACTTCACTTTCTCTTTCTGCAGAGGTATAGAATTTTTATTCCTTTATCCTAACGGATAGAATTTCAAGCAATTATGTTGTTTATATTTCATAGACTAAACTCTACTTATTTTTTTATGTTAATTTCGAATAACTCTATTGACTTCAACAGAGTTATACTGGATTTACATTACTACAAATGGTAGTACATGCTAGCCCTTAAATGACTACAGGGATTTTGGATTACCCAATGGATCTGGAAAACCACATTCAATAATTTTGCTAAAAATGTCTTTATTCCTGAGGCCATTTAATATTTATGCACTTGTTTCAAGCTTGTTTCTAAAGAGTACAATGATTTATTATGAACCAACACTTGCACAATAAGCTATAATAAAACAGCTATTTAGGTTTGCTTATGTTTACCACAAAATCAGTTCAAGGCATCTGAGAATCTTCCTGGGTTAAAATAAAGTATGCCCAATATAATGGAGAAATGTGACTTGATATAACTCACAAGCTTGTAGGACAGAGAGCTAGCTGCCTTGGTTTGACAGATGCCAGTGGATATTCTTTGGCCATCATATTTTCCCTTCCTAGGCCTTCCCTGTTCATCTTCTCACTCCAAATACATTATCTTTTGAATCTGAGGATAAGTCTTACCAACAGTGAAGAAGCAGCAATCACTTTCTGTCTCTCTTGGCACACAGCTGAGTTATTTTACTTGAGGGGTAATGTTCTGGGTATTTCTAAGGTGTAAGATAAACAGATGCCTGTCATTTATGCCTTTAAGTTTGTACATTACAATCTTTCCTTTATTATTTTGGAAAAAAAAATTCTGAATAGTTTTCAACTTCTGCAAACCATGAATAACCTCTTTGAATGTCTCTGCAGTTAACTTGGACAAGCACATTGTCTCAAGGGAGAAGAAACCAACACTGAGGTCATTGAACCTTCTTCCACTTCCACTGGATAACCGAGTAAGGACTGAATGAGACCCTTAACAGAGTCAGGTGAAGAGAACAGAAAGATTTAGAAATATTTTATTTTATTTTAAATACTCCTCACCTAAATTATGCAGATTCAGAAAATATCCTATTGATCACTGACATTTAAACCAAAGGCACTGAAATCCAAGATATCCCAGATTTCAGATGTCTCTCCTTTCTGACAAAAGCAGCTTTTTTGTAACCACAGATGCCTTTGATTTAATTTTTCACTATGTTTTATCCACTCTATTCTGTTCTCCATCAAGAAAGAAAGATTAATCATCACTCTATCAACAATAGAAAAAAATGGCTAAAATAGAGGTCTGATATATATATCAGCTGCTGTTATTCTTGTTACAAGTCAAAAGAATGCAATTTCCACAAGTTTGCTTCGACTCATAAGATCTCATGCTCAGAGATACAGCTGGGGTTTTTAAAGCTACATCATGGCATAAGCCTTGTCACTGTCATAAGAGGAGAAACATTGCACGAATCATCAGCACCTGCATTATGGATACCCCTTTCCTTCCCTTCGACACCAACAACATCAAAACTGGCTCAACTTTCAGAAGGAGGTGTTGTGGTTTTGCTGTAGGTGTTTGAGACAAAGAGAAATCAAGGGGAGAAACTCTCCACCTTCAGTCTATGCAGTAAGGCCACATGACCATAAGTTTGAAGCGTGTATATACATATATATATATATATATATATATATATATATATATATATACACACACACACATATATGTATATAAATTAGTATTTCTGAATTTCTATACTGTTGAGAGGGAAGAATTAGCAGGGCCCTATATGTATGGTTAACCTACAACACTTGCAAGATTCTTTCTTCCCGTTATTGATGCATACCACATGAACTACACTTTTTGTTTTTCACCATGGAGACATTTACAATACTAAAGAGTAAAACACAAAAACCAACAAGCTGAAAAAAGTATCATTCTTCATTCAAAGTTTTCTGCTTTCCATGATGTCACACGAGCAAAAGATTTGTAATTTAGCAGAAATGCTTGCTACACGGCAATTGTCACATTCTTGGGGAAAAAAAAAAAGAAACGTAGGGGACTGACACAACTGTGGAAATACATGAAGGAACAGAGCAGTTCTCAGAATACAGAAGAACTTTGAGGCCATTGTAGTCCTCAAGAAACAGAGCTTTTTGTTAAAGAGGAGACTAAAAGAAAATCCAGTGTAGCCTTATTTCCATGGCTGCTCAAGTGAGCAAATGGGGATGTTGGGGAGAATGAAATATCTCCTGTTTATAGGTGTTTGTAAATTGGACAGAGATGAAAAAACAAAGTGTCCTTCTGTCCTTAAAGAGAAAAAATTGGATTAAAATAGGGAAAAAGAAAGGTTAGTTTTAATGCCAAATATTTTCTGCTTAAGAAGAACTTTTTGTCAAGCATCTACGAAAGCCATATGTCCCCACACATCCAGGATATCTTTTTGGTGGCATCATTTCCTCACTCTGGTGTTTAGGTTGGTTTCAACCCCTGACCCAGTTCCCTATAAACAAGCCACACTGTGGACAGCATAGAGGTTTGCATAGCTAGTTGTGATAGCTCTGCCATGGGATGCTAGAACACCATAACTGAAGGCTTTGGGCAGCCTCAAACAGTTTTGAACATGAAAACAAATACATTATTTCATTCAACATGTGTTTAACTGAATTGCATAAGTCATCACTGGTCATTCTGCAACAAAAGAAAGGGAAAATGCACAACTGAGCAATACAGAAATCTGGCCACCAGTCTGTCTATCCAAACCAGTGACAGGCAGAGAAGGCACCTGGATTCTAACACGCTACAAGTCTCATGGAAGAACTGCATACAGAACACATACTCTGAGGCACATGGTGTGACTCTTGAGGACGATCCTGTGCAGAGCTAAGAGTTGGACTCGGGGATCCTTGTGGGTCCCTTCTAACTCAGCACATTTTGTGATTCTGTTGTTCAGAAGGATAAAGGCATAACACGCTCTAAGTGTGAAAGGCAGATGCTGAGGAGGGGCACCTTTTACAGCAGTATGGTGAAAACCAAAAGTGAGCAGAACAGACTTCCTCCCACTGGTGCACTTAAATGGAGAGTAAGGCTTTAGTCTTTGCATAAAGATGTAGCAAATAGCATATATTTATTTATAAGAGACAACCACTTTCAGCTAGACCACATACCACATGCAACCATCTCATGACCTTCTCTCATCATGCTGGAAATTTTTGGGGTTTGATATGATTTGCAAGCTAAAACTAAACTCTGCAGACAGCTAAAAGTTCAGTCCCTCTCTCTGGAACATCTACTGAAAGTGTGAAGGAACACAGTGCAGAGGTTTTCTCTGAGCTTATTCTTTGATTTAGCACAAGAAAATGCCTGAAAAAATTCATACTGTACTTGCTAAACAACAACTCTGAAAGAGAAATTGCACATCTCAGGAGGTAAAACATAATATCCCAGTCCTGGTGAGACACCACCAGGATGAGCAAGGTGGCTATGCTGCGTGGTGACAAGCATGTAGGATAAAAGTAACTAGTCCAGAGTGTTTCCATTTTTTCTCCTTCATGGCTGGACCCAGGTATTGCAACTAATTGTGAGGATCTACTAAGGCCAGTTAAGAATTGAAATGCCTAAGAAAAAGACCTATTCAAAAAAAAGCTAAACAAATATAAATTGACATTTAAGAAGTTGTCAAGAATTGCTATACATGCTGCAAATATAAGTCCAGTTCAAGTCAAAAAAATCCAATGTCAGTGACTCAGGGAAAAAAAAAAAAGAAAATGCTCTCTGGAACAAAGCTGACATAGGACTGATTATGCTGACAGGAAAGAAATGTACTTGTTCTAGAATATTATTCTCACTTCCCTGAGAGCTTACTAGGAGACATAATGGCTAAACAGGTAATCAGACATGCCAAATCTATTTTTGCTAAATATAGTATACCTGCAATCAAAAAGTCTGACAGTGGGCTACAGTTTAGTAATTTACTGATGGGAATTAGTTGTCTCAAGCAGTAAAGAGGCCCCAAGTGTCCATCCTGTGGTTTAATGAAGTTGCCTCCTTAGAACCACAGAATCACATAATTGTTTATATTGAAAAACACGTTTAAGAACATTGAGAACAACCATTAACCCAGCACTGCCAACCCCACTGCTAAACCTAAGTGTTACACTACATGTCTTTTAAATAGCTACAGGGATGGTGACTCAACCACTTCTCTGGGCAGCCTATTCTGAAGCTTGAAACTCTTTCCATAAAGAAATTTTTCCTAATATCTAATCTAAACCTCCCCTGGTACAAATTCAAGCAATTTCCTCTTGTCCAGTTGCTTGTTACTTGGTAGAAGAGACCAAACCCCACCTGGCTACAACCTCCTTTCAGGTACTTTTAGAGAGGGATAAGGTCACCCCGAGCCCCCTTGTCTCCAAGCTGAACACCTACAACTCCCTCAGCCATTCCTCATCAGACTTGTGCTCCAGACCCTTCTCCAGCTCCATTGCCCTTCTCTGGACTTGCTCCAGCACCTCAATGTCTTTCTTGTTGTGAGGGGCCCAGAACCTAACACAGCACTCGAGGTGAAGCCTCACCAGTGCCCAGTACTGCCCTGGTCCTGCTGCCCCCATTATTGCTGACACAGGCCAGGGGCCATTGGCCTTCTTGCCCACCTGGGCTCACTTTGGCTCATGTTCAGCCACTGCTATCCAACACTCCCAGGTCCTTTCCCACCAAGCAGCTTTTCAGCCCCTCTGCCCCCAGCCTGGAGCACTGCAGGGGGTTGTTGTGACCCAAGGGCAGGACCTGGCTCTTGGCCTTGCTGAACCTCACACAACTGGCCACAGCCCATTGATCCAGCCTGTCCAGATCCCTCTGTACAACCCTCCTGCCTTCCAGCAGATCAACTCTCTCACCCAGCTTGATGTCATCTGCAAAGTGACTGAGGGTACACTTGATAACCTCATCCAGATCACCAGTAAAGATATTAAACAGGTCTGGCCCCAGCACTGAGCCCTGGGGAACACTGCTTAAGCACATGATAATGGTCTGCTTCCACAGCTCTAAGATTTCTTTCTGGAAGAATGTCCAGCCTTCCTGGACTCCTTTGACCATCAGGACTGCCTCCCAGGGGACTCCCTCAACCAGCCTCCTAAGCTGGCCAAAGTCTGCCCTCCAGAAGTCCAAGGTGGCAATGTTGAAGGCCCCATCTTCTTCTCCAAGAATCAAAAACTGTATCATTTCATGATTACTGTACCCAAGACGGCCTCCAACCATCATGTCACTGTGACTGCCTAACCAATCTAGTGGTTTTATGAGGAAGTGGCTACATAAGTGGACAAGGGAAGGGCTATAAATGTCATTTATCTGGACTTGTGTAAAGCCTTTGGCATGGTCTCCCACATCATCTTTCTCTCTAAATTGGGATGGATTTGGTGGGTAAACTGTTAGATGGATAAGGAATTGGATGGGCGGTTGCACCATTGCTACAGGATGAACTCAAAGCTTTGGCCCAGTCCTAGAGATTTGATATCACTGGCGTCAGCGAAACCTGGTGGGATAAGTCCTGTGATTGGAGTGCCCTGTTGGATGATTACAGGCTCTTTAGGAGGGAGAGATAGGGCAGAAGAGACAGAGACATTGTATGCAATGGAAGGCCTGGAATGTATGTAGCTCACAGTTGTCAAGGGCACAGTTGAGAGCCTCTGAGTAAGAATCAAGGGACAAAAAAATAATGCAGATGCCATCATGGGAGTCTACTATAGACTTTCTAGCCAGGACAATGTCCATGAGATCCTCATGCAGTTTAACAAGACAAAGGTCAAGGTGCTGCACCTGTGTCAGGGCAACCCCCAGTAACAATCCAAGCTGGGAGATGGACACACTGAGAGGAACCCTGCTTAGGAGGACTCGGGGTGCTGGTGGATGAGAGGCTGGACATGACCTGGCCATGTGCCCTCACAGCCCAGAAACCAAACATGTCCTGGGCTGCAGCCAAAGCAGGGTGGGCAGCAGGTGAGGGAGGAGATTCTGCCCCTCTGCTCTGTTTTGGTGAGACCCATCCAGAGCACTGCGTCCAGCTCTGGGGTCCCAGAACAAGACAGACATCAACCTGCTGGAGCGAGTCCAGAGGAGGACACCAAGACTATTAGAGGGATGGAGCACCTTTTGTGCTGAGAAAACTGGAGTTTTTGGATTTTTCAGGCCTTCCTTAGCAACAGGGTCAGAAATCTAAGGAAGTATTTCATACCATCCTTTACCGTAACACAGCGTATAAATAAGGTGCAGATAGGAGAGCTCACTCTCATCTCTCTACTGGTGGCTGAAGGCAATAGGTCTCTCCTCAGACGGTCTTTGCTTGTATAGGCCAGGGTCTGCCTGCTCAGACCTGTCGTTATCTCCAGTCCTTTCGGGAGATGTGGAGAGCTGGTTGGTGCTTCACACAGTTCTGTTGTCTCGTTCAGGGAAAAGTTTAATTTTTTTTTTTTATTTGTTTGTTCATTAGCTCTCTATTAGCGGTGTATATTTGGAGGGTATTTGTTTTTAGGTTTTTTATCCCTGTTTCCCCCTTCCTTTTCCTTTCCCCCCCCCCCCAGGAGATCCCTATTGCATGTACAATATGTTCAAAATGTATATATAATTGTAAATATATGTAAATATATATATTTGATATAATCCCGTTTTCGTTCGGACTTCTTCAGTTTTCCTCTGGTTTGTTTTTTTTTTCCCTCGCTTGAGAGAGCGGGAGGAGGGAGGAAACAGCTCGAACTTGGCAAGAGAGCCAGGCCAAACTTACACAACTGGGTGTGTTCAGCTTTGTATAAAAGAAGGTATCGCTGGGGAGACCTTGCTATGACCTTCCTGTACCTGAAGGGAACCTGCAAAAAAGATGGAGAGGGACTTTTTACAAGGGCATGTAGAGAAAGGACAAGGGGGAATGGCTTCAAACTGAAAGAGGGTAGGTTTGGATTGGATATTGGGAAGAAATTCTTTACTGTGACGGTTGTGAGGCTTCACCATGGGAACAGGTTATCCCTGGAGGGGGAACACGTTTCCCAAAGAAGCTGTGGCTGCCCCATCCCTGGGAGTGTTCAAGGCCAGATTGGATGAAGCTCTGAGCAAGGTAGTATAGTGGAAGATGTCCCTGCCCATGGTAGAGGGTTGGAACTAGGTGATCTTTAAGGTCCCTTCCAATCTAGTCCATTCTATGGTTCTATGGTCAGC
Source organism: Neopelma chrysocephalum (assembly GCF_003984885.1). NCBI lineage: Eukaryota > Metazoa > Chordata > Aves > Passeriformes > Pipridae > Neopelma > Neopelma chrysocephalum. The sequence continues at coordinate 2,200,705 of NW_020925669.1, forward strand.
CACCAGTCCTCGTTGTTATCTGCCTTGGCCTTCTCCCTGATTATTACCCGTAAACTCTCAACCATTATTAAGCTCTACACAATCAAAACACTCCTTAACATAAATGGCTACTCCATCACCTCTCCTTCTGTGCCTTCTGAAGAGCTTAAAGCCATCCATTGCAACACGCCAGGAGTTCAAGATGTCCAACTGTGTTTTCTTCCTGTTTTTTCCCTCAATATTCCCTGCAGCAGGAGGGATAGAGGAGAATACTATTTATGCTCCAGATCCCTTAACCAGTCTTCCTGAGGCCCTGAAGTATCTCTTGATTAATCACATACTTCTTGTTGGAACTTCATTGCTGCCCACCTAGAACATCAGTAGCAGATAATGACATAAGGTCTGCACCAGGACAGGAAACTTTCTCTTCACATTCTTACCCAGGCCTAAAGGAGGCAGCAGTCTTCCCTAAGGAATGGCTCCAGTCTGCACACTGGGCCTTCTGTTCCCTTCAGAAGGGGTCTCCTATGACAATGACCTTTTTCTTTATGGAGCAGTTTTGATGCAGGGCATAGGTCAATTTAACCCTGGGGACACATCCGTGCTGGATAAAATATCATCCTTCTTATTGTTGGGTTCCACTGGCAGAGCCTCACACCTGTTGGCCCAGTGCACCTGGGGAGGTGGGGCAATCATGGACACACCTGCTGTGCTGAGCAGGAACTTCTTCCCATTGTTCTCTGTCCATTAAGTCACTGTATTTAATCTGGTGGGGAGACGACAGGGACATGTGTCCTTTCTGTCTGTCAGACCTGTCCCAGGGAAGGCAGGATGTGATTCCAGTCTCTCTCTCATTCTCTAACACTCCTCAAACTACTCCTCTCCTCCTGGAGTGCTGTCCCTAAACAGAGGAGCCTCTCTGTCTTCATAACCTCCTGCTGGCATAAGAGCAGGGACCACCCTGCAGCTGGCAGAGTGTTTCTCCCAGAGCTCTGCTTGGGCAGCTACCTCAGTCAGAATGGGTGCACAACTCACAGAGGTCGTGGCTTTCTGCTGTGTGGAGACCATTGCTCCCTGGCTGAGCTGACAGGGCTGCAGGGCCCTTCTTGCACGCCCTTCTGCACAAACTGCCACCCAAACTACCGTGCCATGCCCTGACTGCTGTGTCATGCCCTGTTTTCCCACCTTCCTGGTGTAACTCCTGATTTTTAGAGCTCTTTAAAGTCTTTTTTCGTAAGTTCAGGGCCTTGGCCGCTATTGCTACTGACCCCATTTGGGTCATGTCATCAGCTGTCACATGGTCTGTGGGCTTCCAGCTCTCTTGGCTCCACCTGAGCTTTCCCCAGTTCAGGAAACCCTGTTGTGCCCTACACTAGAACGCTCTGCTGCCAATCCTGACAGGACCAGAGCTGCTCACCACAGCAGCCTTGGGAAGACTGAGCAGGAGACATGTGCAGACAAAGGGGACAAGGGAAAGAGGCAAAATAAAAAGGACATTTTGCCAAAGAAACCATCACATGAGCACCAAACAGCAAAGAAAGGTGAACCCAAAATGGTTGCCTACCTGGGAGAGTTGGATCAAATACCTCAGAACAGCAGTGGTACATATTAAAGTACTCAGTCCTGGACATGAGAGAAGACTGTCAAAAATAACATAAGTGAGCAAGCACAGTTTCTAAGTACTGATGGAAGTCCCAATACTACTGATATCTTAGGATAAACTCCATAATTTAAGCAACTAGAGAGGCATCAGTTATTTTAAAATTGTTAATAAACTAAATATGATAGTTACAGATATCTGTGACTGCATGTTATTTCCCCACATTTTATAAATTTAGGGTTGCTTTCTTTTTTTTGTCTGGAACAGTAAAGCAGAACAAACGTTGAGAACTGCACCTTTCAATGGCAAACACGGGGATCGATTTATACCATCTCAGACACCTAAAATCAGGACCAAAATCTACGTGAGACAGGTTCCATTTCTGGCTAGTACAGAGAAACAGACACCTTCATGGGCTGCTTTTGCACACCTCAAGTCAGGAATCCAAGCCTGGGAAAAGTTTTTTCCCTCTCTGTGTCTCTGTCTCCCCGTGGGTTATATAGGAAATGCAGATGGGAAGTCAGACCTAAGTGTCTAACTGTGTGACATTTAGAATCAGGGTCACTGAATCCTGCCCTCAGCCTCAAGGATAACACTTGACTAACAGTATCCATAGTAGGGAGCTGTTTTCAGCCAGGATTTCACACAAAGCTTTTTGATCACTTCACCAAGGACTCCCACATGCTACAGGAGTCCGCTCTATCGCCCTTTTGTGACATTGGATCGATTTCCTTGAGAGTCTCTACTACAGTTAGTTTCAAGGTCCCAAGTTAATTTTCTTGCTATTTCCATTTCCACACCCCTTAAGAGTCCTCCTTTGCAGCAAACCAAAACCCAGGGAACAAAACCAGGGACAGGACATCTGCATTTCCCTTGGGTTTCATCTGTTCCCTCATGCATGTGGCTATTGGCTACAACTCTGTGCATATGAGATCAGATTGCTTTGCATAGTGTCTACCTCAGCACTAACACTCAGATCTGCACCTTTCCTTGTCCTCCGAAATGCAAACACCAGGGCACTCTCGAAAGGCAACTGGGTGGCTCCTGGGGCTGGAGAGAACGGCCTGGATTTCTGCATCCCATTTTGAATCTAGTCCATGGTAGATAGCAAACAAGCATTGCTACCATCTGATGGTTGCTTGGGGAAGTGAGTTTAGATGCTGCAAATGTTCATCTCAGGGAAAAAAAAAACCACCACTCCCGGTTGCATCAAGAAGCACCGTGCTGGCAGCTTTCTGGCTTGCAACAAGAAAGCTTCACAGACTTATGTTTTATTTCTAGCTCCTCTCACACGACTCTAAGGAAAACAGGCAGCATTGATGACTAGAACTGAAAACTGAAGTCTTTTATATAATTAAATACTCATGTGAAGAACAGAGGTGTATTTTTAACTTAGTCAGATATTTTGGTCCTGGGGAGCTTAAAAAAACATTATATTAAAATGTTGTTTTAATAAAAAAGTGAAAGGGTCATTATTTTCATAAAGGATCTTAATTTGGGGGGGAGGGGGAGGAAGCATAAAAAAAAGCCCTTTTATTTCCTTTAAAAATATTTTTTTTTTAAAAATTACCTTTCTTTTCAGTGCATGGATAGATGAGTATTTACTTTACAACTCTTCAATGGTATACGCTACACAGTGAGAAACTGAGGCACTGGGATATTAAAGTTTAAAATCACAGGTACTGCATGGAAAAATACCCATATCTGACCTTACAGTGTGGCTCACCTTATACTGCATTTTACGTGTTCAAAATCCAGCTATAGTAAACTCATCCGTCACTGAAGACTCAGCATTTTCATCAATAAAAAAAATTGCCCTTCTTGCACAGATTCTCTGTCCATAATGGGTTTCTGCCCCCCACCATAGTATCCATCCTCAGACCCTTCTTGTCTTCTTGTCCCACACCTCATTCAGTTTTAATCAGATGCATCAACTAGTCCAGTCCACTTTTCGTTTCCCTGCTTTCCCTCCAATCAGTACCTAATTGCAGTTTCTTTTTCCATTTTCACTACTTCTCCTTCTTCTCTGTCTCCTTCCCTAAAAATTCCTTGTCGTGAGCTGTTTCCAACATTCTCAAGCCAGATTTCTCTTTCTCATGTGTGCAGCAAGCAATTTCCTCATCTTCTCCAGCTCGACTCACTTGAGGAGAAGAGAAAGGATGTATAGCAGGGAAAGCACAGGAGAGACATTGCATTCAGGTACCGAAATGGTGAGTTCACAGCCCACCACCCAAACTGCAGTTGGAGCTGAAATTGAATTAAGCTGCTGAAATTTAAGATATCTCTTAGAGCTCAGTGAGCTTGTGAATTTTAGAGGCCTGTACATAAGTCAAGTCCTGGTCACAACAAGTGACCCACTGAGATCTTGAATCTTTACTGCAGCTTATCAGAGCTTTAGAGTTTAATTAATAAAATATTACCAGAAATTTGTAGACAGGAGAAGAAATATATTTTTCTCTAGTCGTGTTCTCTGAAACAAAAAAAGCTAGTGATTTTGGGTTTGGTTTGGTTTGCTGTTTTCTGTTGTTGTTTTTTCAATTGTTGGTATGTTGTTTGTTTGCTTGTTTGTTTGCTTTCCCTAAGAAGATGAGCAAGCATCCAAGAGGTCAGAGCTGCAAGAAACTGGATTCAGGGCCATATAATGGGAAGTGTCATGAACCCTAGGAGGAAACAGGGCAACCAGAGCTGCTTATCAGAGAGGAAAAGACCTATTTTTTTGAGGTGACAAGACCCGACAACATCTAATGAATCTGTTATCTGGACTACTATCTGCTTTACCAAATGCCAAACTCTCTACTTAAGGAACATTTTAAGTTGCAAGTTGTCATCGTTTGCATAGTGTACAAATCACACAGTTTAAAAATCCTACCTATTGGAAGAACAGAGACTTTCACATTGCCCACAAAATAGACGAATGCATGAGTCATGCTAGCTATCAAGAAATGGACATTTAAAGTGGTGCTACACTAAGAAACCAATTTTTGTGTTTATTTCTCATCCTGATATTGGTACCTAAGTATGCACTGCAAAATAAGAAATGCCTGCAGCATAAATTCATTGTAAAATTAATATGTATGGGAAATCTCATTTAAGGTAAACTGGCATGTATTTTTTATACACATAATGATTTGTTCCTGAAGCAAATGCATTTGTTTATGAGTTAAACAGAAAGAGGTGTAGTAATTTCTTTTTTTTTCTGTATCTAGATCTTTGCGCATAATCTGAAAAGTGTCACTGTTTCATTGTTTGTTACAGAGTGGTTGTTCTTGCTATAATTGTATTTATGCATCTTATATTTTTTTTTTAGTACCATTGTGCAGTTTTAAATTCTTCTCTCCATATGAGCACTGGAAATCTTCTTCTCCATGTTAAAGTGAGAGGAAATTTTGACAAAAGAAAGCTTAATGACTTACCCGTAGTGATACAGGCAGCACAGAAGGCAGCTGAACAGGGTTTTCTGCGTAATCTGCGACAAGGAAAACACTTGTTCTCACTCCGTAAGTCCTAGAAATAAAATATTTGCCCACTGGCTGGGCTCTACGTTTTTCAGGAATGTAGCAATGTCCTCACTTACTGAGGGTGGCATAGCTTGGAGTCTTAGATGGAAAAACTAAAACCACTGTGCTGAAACCTACAGTTATTACACAGACTAAAACGTAGCTCCTGAAGTCCTTGCATCTGACGGTACCAGAGCTACAGAAAGATCCATCACTACAGGTGTCATATGCTATAGTGCCATCTCTAAACTACTGTCAGATGGCAGAGGGTGACACACAGAGTTGTAGACAATTAAGGCTAACTATGAAATCACTCATATTTACATCGATGTGTGAGACAGAAGTTAAAAAAAGAAATCCTAATGAGAAAAGAGCAGAATGGAATAATATGGACATACATATGTTGCTACATGGTTAAGCTATAACTGTCCTCCAAAAGAAAAGTTGAAGGAACTGGTGTAGTTTGCCTAGAAAAGAAAGGACTAGTGGGGGCAAGGTAATGGTTCTTCAGTTCGAGAGTTGCCAAGGCAAGTGTGATGAATTATTTCTCAGAGTCACTCTGGACAGGAAAAGAAAGCACAGACTTAAATTACAGCAAAGAAGATTTAAATTAGACACCAGTAATATGTTCTCCTGACGGAGAATAGTTAAGTAGCCGAGTAAACTGTTTGGGAAGCTTGTAACATCTCCATTTCTGGAGGTTCCTTAAAACACAGTGAGCTGTCAGGCCCAAAACAGTCAGAAAACCAGTCTTAGAAGGACAATGGAATACATCATTTCATTATTCTACATTCTAATCCTAAATTATCTCCCATGTCTTACTAACCAGAGTTGAATTTTGTTTCTTCTTAAGCAGAAACCCTCCATAACATACAGAACCAGGAGATAAGTGTATGATCTAGTAAACTGAAGACCTAATTTGGAAAATATTCATGAGATTTCAAGGCTAGGATATTCGAGGCAAAAATAGAACCATTCTCTTCAATGATTTATAAGATTGCTTTAGAGAGACAGGGTAGAACATGCACAGTGATGTAGTGAGTGAAAACAAAAGTAATTGTTAACATGTTGCATTTTCAAGAGTAGCGGCACCATTTACCCTCCTGAATTTTGTATTAGTACTTCCATGAGCTCTCCAGATCTGCACAGATGTGACTTTGGTGGGCCTGGGAAAGGCATGACCTCGGTTATTCCCTTGACCTAGAAATGTCAGGGTTAATCTGTTCTTCCACTTTATATATGGGTTGCCTGCCCTCCTTCCTGGGAGTGTTTGAAGACAAACACTAAGCAACCATGATCTAACCACTAAGCTTTCAATTCAAAACTCTCAGCTGCTGTCTTACCCTCTATTTGCCAAACTCATGAGTTTTTATAGATGTTAAGTCTTGCTTTGATTTTTGCCTACTGCATCAACCCCCTCAAATTAAGGGTTACTATTTCATGAGACTAAAATAAGCCCATAGGGCGTATGTCTCCAGTAGCATAGCACAAACAAGATAGCAACCCTCTTCCACTTGCCTAATAAAAGAAATAGAATTACCTGGGCACATCACTGTAAGATGATTATGAACTACTAGGTAATAACAATTAGATGATGCCTCACTCTACCTAAACCAGTTAAAAAGTTTTTTGATTTTTTTTTTAATCCTAAACTACTCGTGTGAACCTCCACCTAGGTTGCTTCTTCTCTAGAAGCTGATAGCCCTGGGTTTTGAAAATAATGGGAACCCTCTGAATATTCAAACAACTAATAATTAAATTTCCTCATTGTAGATGTACAGAGGGAACCTGTGAGATTTCTGAAACTGTTTGCTAAAGGACCTTCAGATTTTTGGGAGGACATAACACCAGTCATAAGTATGTGTGAACATCTCTACCATAGCTCCCAGCAACCTCGCAAGAAGCCATAAAATACCTGTTTCAAGTCCGGGATTGAAACAGGTCTTCTGTTCAAATGTTGTTTCAAATGGTTTGAAAAACAAGACTGGAAGAAAATGATTTCTACTCGTTCTGTCCCCCAGGATTTCACACATTTTTGTGTTCAGCCTATTTTCTCTACAAAAATGTATGACTTTCTAAGAGTCAAAATAGACCCAAAATGGACCTATTTGGACATTTGAAATAATTCTTGATGAGGGCTAGAAAGGAGAGGAACATTGGGGCATATTTAGTTTCTTTGTTGTAGATGTTAAACCTCAGTGCCAGTTGTGACTCTGTAGCACTCACTCTCATGTCTTTGGCCTGTTTTTCTTCAGTTACATGTATTGTCCCTTTAACCTTCCTTATCTTTACCTGAGTTTTCTCCCTCGCTTTTCATGAGTCCTACAGTAGACTCCAGAACCTCAGATGGATCAATGACTTTGGAAACCTTCTCACTCTCCCCCACAGCTCTCAGACATCTGTCTTTGGTCAGCAGTTCTCCACCACTGAGTTCCATCTCATCTCATTTTCTACAACCCTGTAATTCATCAAATATTATTTATTCGTTTTACTGCTGTGGTCAGATCCAACCTAGAGAAGATCTTCACTGAGCTGTATGAACCGTGTAGGAGAGTTTCTGTTGCTGGAAAATTTATAGTCAAAAGAGACAAATAGTGAGGGAAACACAGTATTTTTGTCATATTTTACTGAGGTTGAGTGGGAACGTCAAACTATTGCCTTCTGTTCACACAGCAAATCTCTGGTGTTTTAAAATACTCTGAGTCCCTGCCTAGACTACAAAATCACCTTCCATTTCATCAAGGTTTTTGTATTATGCAAATTACATATACTTAGAAGACACTGATATTTTAGAAGTCCCGATTCATTCCCAACCTTTAACTTCAAACAGATTTATTTGTTGGGTGTTTGTCTTTGGTTTTGGTTTGTTTGTCTATTTTTTTCATTTTCCAAAATTGTTTGCTTTGATTTCATGCCACGGAAAATAAAATCTATTATCAACTTTGCACAAAATTTGGTCTGTGTTCTTAATTTAGCAGTTTTCTCTGTGCATTGGCCACTAGAGGGTAGCACAAACAGCCTCCTGGAGCGAAGGTCCAAGTACCCCCAGGAAGACCACGGGGGACAGGAGAGGTGCAGCAGGGTGGTGAAGCAGCAGTGAAGGGGCTCTGAAACAGACTGAACAGCAAAGTTCACTCCTTGCCTCTGCTCAACTCAACAGTGAAGCCACCTCTGAACTGACTGGATCTAGACATGGATGATCATTCCCATTAACCAAGCCTAAGTGTGTGTTGAGGGAGGTAAAGAATGGTACTTATGAATATATATTAATGATTTGCAGCAGAGGTTGGCTTTGTCTGAATGAGAATCTGTATATATTTAACCCTTTGAGCAGCATACATATCAATCTGCATGAGAGTACACAGGACACTAATTGTAATGTTACAGGAACAGACTCTGGATAAATTCAAAAGTGGTGGAATTAATAAGTGCTACATTGAAAAAAAAACCCAATACATAAAATAAGTAGGTGTGACAACAGTGTGCCTCTGTAAATTCCTATGTACAATATCCCAGATTCTCTGAATTGTTCAGAAATCTTACTCCCACCAATAACATTTTGGCTTGTAAGACACATAAGTGCCACTTGACTTTGCCTTGAGAAATTCATTATATTTCAATCCAAGATCTTCACTGGATGAAAGGTTTACTAGCCTACATACCCCAGGCCTCGAGCATAACTCCAAACTGAGAAGAAAGGCAGGAGATAGAAGCTCTGTAGATAAATTTCATGTGCAGATAATAAGAAATAGGTCAGACCTGGTGTAAAAATTTTCTCCCCCCTAATGAAAATGAAAAGTAATAAACTGTAATATCCAAGCTAGGATTCTGTCTACAGTGACTGTCCAGATCAGAAAAGAGGGTGGAGAAGTCAAGTCAAAGGGAATGAAAACACAGCAGAGCTGTTGTGCACACTGACCTCCAGGTATCATGTAACTGCTGTACAGAAGTACGGAACACAGCAGCAAAATACTTTAGGAGTGATCCAGTACAGAACAGGATGCAACAGCTGAGGAAGGCCTATTATAAAGCAATTTTCATGCAGTCTCTACAGTAGGCCAAGGAACTGAGAAAAAAAAAAAAAGATAAGAACAACAGACGGGAAAATTATATAACGGGTTGTAGATCATCAGTGACTTTTTTTTCTTCTCAGCAGCAATGAATCTGGTAGTAAAATCAGCAGAAAAGCAGTGTACAGGTCCAGTGATGGCAGGAATAAAGCAGACCCAGGGGAAAACCTAAATGGACAATAATTGCAGGTTATTATATACTGTGCTACAGTACAGTGGAAAGCTCGTCAGCTATTAGCAAGTTTAAAAGGAATAATCAAGAGGACAGAGAAGAGAGTTTACAATCTTTCACATACAGTAAGAGAAAGGCAAGGCTCTGGAGATGAGAGATAGGGAAAGAAACCAGTGATATGATGCACCAGGATTATATCTCCACTGATGAGGAAGGAATTTGTCAGAGTTTCTAAATATAATTAAAAATCACATGTAATCTACCATAATTTACCCATTTCATCCTTTGACTGTCCTTATGCCTGTCCCAAACTGACAGCTAAAAAACAGTTTGGTGAAAAGCTGAAAGAAGAGGACAGAAAGAAGAGGAAAGGTACATTATAGGTCCTACAGAAGTAGCTACAACATTTTCTCAGCAGAAATCTTCAACAGGATATTTCTATATCTAACAGAATTTTCCCTTTTAGCTTCTAAATGGATTTCACAGAGATTGTCCTGGAGGCCCCATTTATTTACCTATTTCAAACACTTTGAGAAAAATTCAGTTTCTTCAACATAGACATCCACTCTCATGGTAAGAGCAGTGGGACATCCCACTCTGTCCTGGAAGTCCTGGAAGTCCATATATATCTTCCGTAACACATCTTAGCTTACACAGGGCATCTGAGCGATCGCTGGATACTTGTGTTCAGACAACTTTATCCCATCCCCAGGTACATGGTTGCTGTGAGTTCAGTGGAAAATGACAAGCTGCTTCTGAAGGTGACTCACATCTCCAGCAGCCTCAGTTGCCTTCTGCAGATGTCCATCCTTCTGCCTCTAACTTTTGTATCCTTGAATAAACCAAACTTCTTGGTTTCCTCAGACAGGTGTCAGAGTTAAGTGGGATGAGTCTGGACCTGAGTGCCTCCCAGTCCTCAATGTATTTATCCTACCAACGTTCCTGTGAAGGAAAGAGATGCTATAATTCTTCCCTGACATATGGGCAGCAGAAACAGTCACGTAGAGAGTTCGTGCTTGAGAAGGAGATCGAGTTTCCATCTCCTAGACTGTAGCTGTTGAATTGTCCCCTCTTATGTTGTTAGAATTGGTTGCCTCCACAACAGGCACAGGTTTAAAAACAATATTACTATTAGTTAGATTTTGCTGCATTCATTTAGTTTAACACTGAAGATTATTTGTAACTTTTCTTTAATGTGTCTTTGTCAAGTCTTTCATTTTTCTTTGACATATCTTGATTCAGTTGTGACATTAGGGAAAAAAAAAGGGAGACAAGCCCAACTTTTCTGCTGATTATTTCAACTCCCACTACACAGCAGATGACTGAGAAATCCTAAAGATGAGTCAGAGGGTGAAATAGGAAGTGTGGAGAGATTGTCTTATATTAATGGGTGTGCTGAAAAAATATCTAAAAAAAACACCAAACCAAACCAACCAAACAAAAAGATATTCACGTTTCTAGACAAGTTGTCTTTAAGGGTTTTCTCAATCACTAAAAGCATCAGTACATCTTCACGTGAAAGAGAAAAAAATTTTGGGAATTTTACTTTTCTTGATTAATTTGAGTCAAAGGCTGTAGAAAGAATTAAATCACTAAAATGTAACTCAGGAGAAATTTACATCACAAGGTATCACAGCTCAGTTTTAACTATGGCATTGCCACTAACGCAAGCTTAAGATAATACTTAGTTGGAGATCTGCAAGGGAAACACAGGTGACTCAGGAAATGGGAACGAGTCAGTAAAAGACCTCTTTCCTTTTCCACTTCATGCCAGTTACCAAGTAGGGCTCTGCTGAGGTCATGAAGGATACTATGATCTTGCAGATGCCTTCCTTCAAAAGAGATATCAAAATCCAGTCCTGACCACTGATGGTTATTGAAGTTCTCAGAGCCAAGTACAAACAGAATAATCACATATACCCTCCATGATGCATTACCAGTGATGGGGAGGCTTTTCTTTGACCTCTGGGTCTAAAACCTTGCTGGGTTTCTAGCTGTTGTTAAACAAACACTGTTCTCAACGATCTGTGGCCTCTTAGGACCACAATTTTACATTCTGTCTGTGAAAGACATTGCACTGCACTTCTGTGCTATTGGTTCAACACGGAGAACTAAACAGTGGAGATTTTCCAAAGGATCTGTCATGTGAAACATGGTGTTTTGTATTTAAAATTCAAACATTTCAAGACACGCTTTTTAGATAATCCACAGTAATAGTTTAGTAAAAAATTTTAGCCCAAACTCAGATGCACAGAGCAGTGCATAAGAAATATTATATTATTCATGGGAAATAGGGACACAGTATGTAGATTGCCAAAGTGCTTTTTACCAAGAGAGTGTTTTTCATCAGTGAGTACCTGGAAGGGTCTGGGAGAGGCTAGGAAGTGGGCAACTATGGAAATGTACTGCTGCCAACTGTGGGAGGAGCACAGGAGGATTTTGTTGGCTATGTAGTGTGATATTATGAAGCAAAATCTTGGAGATCTTACTCCCAGATGATTGCTTGCAGCATGGCTTGGGTGTAAGCATTTAGCCTACCTGGCCTCTGGGGAGAATCGCTGTCGTGTGCTATTTTGCATGGATGTTTTCCAAGTCTTCTTTCAGCACTGCCTTGTCACATGCTGTGAGTTTTTGAATTATCCACTCCAAATAGGACAGGAACACCTTTCCCTTTACCTTCTGCTGGATTCAAAGGAGTTTTGCTTGGGTGGGGGCTAGCAAGATAAACTGATAAAAAGACTGGATAACTGGATTAGGGCAAATAGGATATAACTGATAATGACAGTGAATGAGAAGGCTGGCAATGGGGCAGGGATAACAGGATTTATTAGGAAAACCAAATATGAATTGAAATGTTTTTTGGCTTCCAAATGAGTTAAAACAAAAAAACAGGGGACACAAAGCTAGGCCTTGAGAAAACCAAACTCTTGGGCCCAAGATAAAAGAAGAAGGGAGAAAGAGGAGGAATGATTGTTAACAGACTTGATAAAAGAGAGAAAAAGAAAGAAATCAAACCAAAGCCAACTCACAGCTTAGCAGGGGAGCAGGAGAATGAGATGAAATGATGACTGCTGAGCAGGAAAGGAAGAAGTGGAGCAAATCCTTTTGCTTGGGTTTGAGGTCAAGGTATGGGAATTTGGTGAATACCAGGCTTCATTATCCGCAGTTTCTCTTGACCACAGTCATGCTGAAAGTGAGGAATATGTATGACAACATTGTTCATGTGTTTGTTTAATGGGACAGCCAAAGAATAAAAAGCAGCTTTCTTCTTCATCTCTGCATCTTGCAGGTCACCTGAGTCCACTGGTTACTGAGCAAGAACAGCTGATTTCAGCTTCCTTAGCACACAGAGAAGATGTCAGGTTGCAACATGTGCTTTATATGTTCTTGTCATTTTTTAGGTTGAGAAAAGTCTGTTTTCCTGTAGACCCTTTTACAAAGGTGACTATTACCTGTTTCCTCTTCCAGAGGTGCAATACATGATGGTGGTACCTGTTTTGTAGCGAGAATTATTTAAGCATAGGAATAAGGTGAGTCGGAAAAGAAAGAAGATAAATCTTTTTATTAATCAAGTCATATTCCTAAGGAAAACAAAACAAAACAAATACCTAACAATAAATACTTCCTCACCAATCAGATTTCTTTAAGGCCTTCTACTAGATCATGTAATGAGTTTTTTGGGGTTGGATTTTGGTGGTTGGTTTGTGGGTTTTTTTTGGTTTTTTTTTTTTTCCTGCTTCACCTGTTTGTCTAATATAACTTCCTCTGGTTCTAGTGTTACAGGGAAGACCAGAAAACCGGAGTCCAAGATGAGTCACATCATACATTTAGATGGAGATTCTTCACAGGCTGAGGGGGTGGGCACAGGATCACAGTCTGGAGACAAACAGTGATATTCCATGTGCTATTATTTGGCCTTAAAAAAGACAGTGGCTTTTTATTGTTTCCTTGAAAGACTCTGTGTGGGGGAGTGAAGCAAGGGAGAAATAAATCTCCTTATGATTCATTTCATCTAGCTCATGAAACACAAAGCAAAGTGGTCCACAGCTACCCCAGAGATCAGAACCAAAGAGTCAGTCCAAATCATCAGACTCCAGGTGTGAGACAACAGGCAATATTGCCTTGTCCTTTTACTGAGACTGTTTCTCTGGCATCTCTCACCAGTGCTAAACACATAAGGAGAAAGATAATAAAGAGCCCAAGTGGAGGGAAATAATGAAGACTTGTGAGGTTTTGTTCAGTTGCAACAATCTCACATGTTTATTAATAGAAGGTCATCATGTATAAATATATAATTTGAGCTGGATATGGGCGTCATCTCTTTAATTATCTGTAGAAAGAGGGTATTCATTATGTAGATAGTAAAGGAACATCATTCAGCAGAAAAGCAACAGAAAATTTCAAGCAAAGAAAGGCATGAACTGATATTTTTCCCTGTCTCTTGCTTGTCATTATGAGTCATTTCTACAGAGTCTCTCTGTGTATGTGTAAGCGTGTATATATTTTTACACATAAAACCATAATATCTGTATGACTTATATAAAATCATGTGTATGCTTCCTTGGTAACTCCGAAGGCAGGCAGGAGCTGGAAATTCTGTAAAAAAAATAAAGAAAAAAAAAAGTTAAATGAATGCAGAGCTGACCCGGCTCAGTGTGCAGTGACTGAGGGTAAAATAGAATTTGGTTTCACAAATTGAACTTCCTTTCATAGCCAATGTGTCCTAAAGTGCTTTACATACAGTACAATGAGAGTGATGCCGGGAGTAGAGGCAAACACAGCAGTCATTGTAGGCACAAAAATAGCTCACATGTAGCCTTCTATATTAGAATCTGTTTCAGCAGGAGAATGCTGGTCTTGGGAACATTATTAACTCTAGATGCATCTGTTTCCTTGTTGCCAAGGGATGTTGAACTTCTCCCTGGACAGCCCTGAGAGGATGGCTTCAAGAGTATCACACCTTCCATTCTCTTTAAAAAACCCCGTTATTATCACATCCAAGTCCTCACATTTGACAGTACATTTATGACTGTGCCAGTCTTTGCTTTCGTTTCCTCCATCTTGGACCTTGTCTGATTGAGACTGTACAGGATTCCAGACTGTTATTCAATCAGAAGACTGGATAAGGGCCAACAACAGCATTACATTCAGCCTTTTACATTCCTTGTACGCATTGAGTTGTATTGCAGAAGAGTATTTCATTGTTTCTAAGATTCCCAGTCACCTCAGTCCACCAGCATGCAAGTTATCTTCCAGGAAATTACTATGTCCAGGGAAACTGCTATTTGTCATATGGTATTTATATACCATAGTCACCTTTCCTCTGTGCATTTTTGGCTGATTTATGAACTTGGAACTGAAACTTTCCCACCTGGTTTTAGGAATTCACGTGAGCTAGTGACTACTCGTGAATTTTTCCATGTTAATCTCTGTGTTTGTTGAAGGGATAAAAGCATCTCCACCTGCTAATTTTGACTAGTCAGGAATAAAATGTCATCCAGAGATTCAATTGGAGGTTCATCTCTCTTTTTGGAGGGTCTGGTATGGACCAAAATCTAAATTCATCAATTTTGAAAAAAAAACAGAATGACTCTTCATTTCTGAGTCTATTACTCAGTGCAAATGGGAAACTGGAGGTCAGCATAGATAGATGAAGTCACTACTGTGAGCAGCACTAGATTCAGGAATGAAACTAACTTCTTATTCACATCCCTTACTTCCAGCACAATGCAAATGTCAGAACCTTGGAAAGTCTAATGAATGGTTTAGGGTTCAATTTAAGCCAAAATATATAAAGACTGCATCCAAACTGACTAGCAAATACTTACTTATTTTGTTCCTTTCATTAAATCATCATTATTTTAATGCCCTGATTGTTCAAACCAGGGGGATCTGAAAAAATCACACAATAGTTTCCATCCAG
The DNA here is from genome assembly GCF_003984885.1 of Neopelma chrysocephalum. Lineage (NCBI taxonomy): Eukaryota > Metazoa > Chordata > Aves > Passeriformes > Pipridae > Neopelma > Neopelma chrysocephalum. The sequence continues at coordinate 2,215,946 of NW_020925669.1, forward strand.
ACTGCGTATCTTACTTTCCTTTCCATGGAAACCATGGCACAGGAGCCTTGATGAAGTCCTGAATCTCATCCTAATATGAGCTCAGGGACACAGAAACACTGTTGGGTCTACAAGCCGTTCTGTGCTCAGTTAAGTTTGGGAACTAATACTGCTCAACCTGACCCCAACTCACATGTAAATGCACTTATAACAGAGTGTCTTCCAGTTACATGAGCTTAAGGACAAGAAGAATATGATCCCATTAATATCACAACAGTAACTAAAACCATTGAAACCTATATGTGGCAGAAATGTCCCAGAATACCAAGGCCAATATTAGGGTACACACTGAGATTGTTTGGCTGATGTACTGTTTTATCAGAAGGCACAATGCTCTCCTGAGCTCACCTGACATTATTGAGTTTTGATTTCCAAGCCTTCAACATGTTCTATGGCAAGTATAGCAAAATCAAATGAAACATGATGGCTGGGGATGATTTGGCATATAATCTGCTGCAGACCAAATTAAGTACCTTGAAAGAAGGGAAAGGGGATGTGACAGCCAAAAGAGTTCTTTAAAATGTATACTTATGTATTTGATGTGTACATTTGAGAGGTAATAATAAAGAATTATTTGCAGCTTTCAGTGCTTAAAAACACTTGAGATGAATCTTTGTGCCTTGAAACCAAGGGGCATCGTGTAGGATGTGGTGGTTTTGTGTCTTATGTGTTTAGGCAGAGGTTTCACCCTCACTTAGTTCTTATTTTCATAAAAAGTAGAATAGAGGTTTTTAACAACAACGTTTCTTATTTGTTTGGCATGAAAGACCAGATCCTTACCTGATATGGACTAAGATATTTTACACCATCTTTAAAACAAAATTCACATTTGTATGAAAGAGCTCTTGCTTTTAGATTAAAAAGCTGTGGTTTTTCTGGGATGGGCTGTGAAACCTGATCTAGATTTTCTATAAGCCTCAGTAGAGGCAAAGATAGAGGGAACTGATGTCCTTTGGGCAGCAGCATTTGCTCCTTTGGGAAGGAAATTCCTTGCTGAATACAGTCATCAAAAATCATACCTACATCTTCAGTAAAGCAAAAACTACTGTGAGTTCTGAAACCCAGGCCAGTCCACTTTCTGTAATGGAAACTCACAAGCCACCAGCAAGGCTCTTGCCTTAATTTGAGCTCTTGAAGTGGCTGTGGAAGACAACTTAGGCTTTCAGGCTCTTCCAGCCTGATTGGACCACATATTGGTAGGAGAATCTTCGTCAAACCTGAGGCTCACATGCTATTTGGAGTTACAGACATTCAAGTGAATCAGCTGTGTGGTTGCAAAAAAAAAAAAAAAGGATCACCCAGAGATAGACATCTCTTCGCTAAAAACATTTCATCTCATGACAACTGAACCCCAAAGATACACAATATGCTGCTATGCACAAGATTGTGACCTCACTACATGACATGTTTCAGCCATCTAAAATCTTCAAAGTAGCTGATTTCCCCATGATCCTGGTTCTTCAAGGGATTAGAATTCTCTTATATGCATCACTAAGGAATCTGGCTTCCAAGTGTATGGGAAGCTAATGCTGGCATATGTTAAGTCTCAATGTCAAAATATGCATATAATTACATGTAAAAACTTCTCTGTTTCATCTTATGTACTTTTTCAGTGTAGATAAGTTCACAAAGGTCATGACATCTTTAAACTCATTCCATTATTTCCTGTCATAACATAATAGATGATAGAGTTAGAAGGTTTCCATGAGGAGCCACTGTAGATGGAGCTGGAACATTTAGTTCAGACTCCTTGATTAATTCAAGACTGTGGAATTATGGCAAGGTTCAGAGACCTGTCACTCCATTATGGACTCTGGAAGTGCCTACGTATTTTTTGCCATTTCTCCCCATGCACAACCTCTTTGACCCAATGCTTTCACCTCTCCAAGCTCTTGAATCTAGTTTCCTTAAGTGTCTGTTCAGAGCTTCTTCAGAAAAGCAGCAGTTGCCTTACCCACCCAGTTCTTTTCTGATAACCTCTGCATTTCTTACCCTAACCCATTTCCTCATCAAGACTTTTTTAGTTCTTCCTGGAAGCTGTAGTTCTTTTACCTTCTTCTGTCTTCACCATGAGTTAGAACTTTCCCTTCACCCCTGCATTTCCTCTCAGTTTCTCTCTCTCTCCCCCTCCTTTATTAGTCCCTCTTTTGAACTTTTCTAAGCATTCTTCTCATCTGTTACCTCCTAGAGATCTGGCACTTGTGCTTTCTGTGTTCAAATCTACCATTTCCTCTTCAACTAAAGGTCTGGAGGGATGAACAGCCCCCAATAACATCTATCTTTCAGCACCAACTGCAGAGGTATCTGTGGCTCCTAAATTAAATGGATACATGCAGAAAGCAGAAAAGATGAAAAATTTTCTGTTCTAATTTCAGGTCCAGCACAACCCACCAGCTGGAAATAGAGGAAGAGACCTCTTCACCCTAGTATTGCAGTCAGTGGAACAAATAGAGTTTGAATCTTTGTATTACACTGCCACTTGTACCATAACTATTACTTTTAGAACATGGGAAGGTACATGCAATGCACAGTTTTCCTGAGATACTGGAAGGGTGTCTGAGAGAAAACCACCTCCCAGGTGTGAAAGTAATTTTAAAGCAATGAAGACCCTACACTTTCCTAGAGAATGAACATTTGGATTAAGGTACAGCAGACAGATGACCTCTGGTTTTGTTCCATAAGCTTATTAATGTGAGCTTGGCCCAGCAGTTAACTAAAACCATGAGTATGCTTTCTCTTTGCTTTTGGGACCTTGAACAGTTTGACTATCCTTGTTTATTTCCTTTGCTGTCCCTATCTACACATCTAGCCTTTAGAAGACAGACCACTCTATGGATGATTTGCTATCCTGGACATAAACAGACAAAAAAAAAATATATATATATGTATAAGTTTAAAACGGTATAGAACAGGTATAAAATTTATTACATTCATAAATTCTAGGATGGATTTAGAAATTTGGCTGTTAAGGAAACTGAACATATTTGCAACATCAGTAACAAATAATGCAGGTAGAGATATCATCTATCAGACAGGAAAGAATTGATATATTTGTAAAATATGTAGACAAACAGACAGAAAGGGAGCGAAACAGGCAGAGACAGACAGAGAGAAAGAAAAAAAATTCTTTAAGGATACTATGAAGTTATAAGAGAAAGCTGATGAGGAGCATTTTTGCACATTTGGCTGCAGAGTACCCTTTTTCTCTGCCTACAGTATTTCCACACAAGTGCATGTGTGGATGCACTCACACATGGTCTCACAGCCCCCCCTCCCTACACACACACAGAGTCAACACTTGATCCTGTGCCACGCATCTGTGTCAGAATGAGGCACGTGAAATCAGCAGCATTAGTGCTGGACCCTGACTGTCATTCCCTCTGGCTACTTGGAGAATAAAATAGGAGCAAGAATGGGTTTTGTAAAACAAATATTCATCCATGCACACAAATAAAGTACTGAGACTGTGCCTACAACATACATTGTTCAGAATGAGACTGGGTACATCTTCAGAAGTAAAACATGCCATGGGATATCACAGTCCTCTGAATCTGAGCTCTGCCTTTGCCATTTTTTCCCCTGAGGCTCTAAAAGTCCATGTGAAAAGTGACCAGTGACTTGGGATACTAACGTCACACACCTAATCTCCATGCTTCATTCTCTCTAAAGTTCAGCAAACAGCTGCGTGCCTAAATACAAATTAGCTGCTTAAAGTCTTTTTCAGAGTTAGGCCTGATTTTCCAAGAATATGCACTGACTGTGACTACAATTCTGGGAAAACAACACTCTCCAAAAGATGGCTTAAAATCCATCTTTAACCTTGTTAAATTAAGTTAAAGTCCCCAAATCCCAAACTGGATATATATTAAAAAAAAAAAGAGGGGGGGAGGGTTTTTTTTCCTTGCACACAAACCCTAATTAAAAGGAAATTATTCTGGTTGCAAAGACAAGCACTTAAATATTAAGAGCTCCCAGAATTGAGGTTACGTGCACAACCTGGATTTTCCTTTGTTGTACAGATGCATTCTAATTCAGACTTTAATTACATGATCATTCACAGAGTAGATGGCATGTGCAGTGCTGTTTGTTGACTGTAGAGGACCGAGGGACTCTGCCTCACATTTCAAGTACACAGAAGAGTGGAATTTTAGGGGCAAATATTCTCTCAGACCAAACCTCCTGTTCTTTTAACTCGTCCCCCTCTCAGATCCACTCCTTCTCACTCTGTATTCCCTCTCTTTGTTCCAGTCCTGTATCTGATTTCATTTTTGGGGGTTTTTTTCTCGATTTGTCTCTTTTATCTTGCCTCAGTCTTTCAGTGGCCAGCTCCTGAGTTTACCAGCCTCAGAGCTCTCAGATCCTCTGTGTTTTACCAGAGTTTATTTTTCAATGTTTTCTTACATCACATTCAGTATTTTAACCCCTCTCTTTTCCCCATTATTGTACCACAGACAGTTGCCCTTTAGATTTGTCTCCCTTCCCATTTCTCTCCATTTTCCCAGATTCCTCCTACTGAGAAGCAGACTGCTGTGTCTCAGCACAACCTTTCCTCCAAAGCTCTCTGTGGCTAACTGGGTCAATGCAAATAAATAACTGGAGAATTCTTTAACCCTGGGTCCAAATGGCATGGCACCAAGTACCCATATGGCTAAATGCTCTTTTCCATAAAAAACACATTATCCTTGCCTGCGGAGCCTATTGAAAACTCCATGATGGTCTGTGATGACCTCCAAGCTACACCCAAAAGGTGCCTAGGAGGCTAATGAGGACCAAACCCATGTCAAAGACTGTGCTAAGATTGAGACAATTAACACTTTTCTCAAACTTATTCTCTGAACCTGGATCATTTCATGGTGCAGATACTATCTTTGAGTCTGAACCTCAGCCTGTTCCCCGTTTGTGTGTCTTCTGAATCCTTCACAGTGATACACCAATCTCCTTGTCTTTCCAGCTTGCCTGAATTTCCCCCCAGCTGTTTTGTTTTAGTTTCTGCTCTAGTCTCACTGTTGGATCTCCCTGTCGGATCTCCCTGTCAGCCCCTGAAAGCACAGGGAAAACAGACTCCCTGCTTTTGTTTCAGGTATCCAGATTCCAATTTTTCCTGGCCTGTCCCGACCCTCTGCTGCAATGACAGGAATAACTCTTGTCTGCTATACCAAACCCAGTGAGAGCCGAGTCACTGGGGAATCTGGTTTTGGAAATCTGCATCTCTAGTGAGCATGTGAGAACTGCCATTTTCCCAAGGCTTTTAATTGGCCGCTTTGGGGCAGATTTTCCCAGACATAGCAAAAAAACTTGAGAAAGAGCTTCACCTCCTGACAGCTCTTAGTATCATGCTGTAAGGCATGGGGACAGGGGAGCTTTACAAACATCTCATCTGACTTAGTTCAAACCAGCCCAGTTCTCCAATGGGTTATTCTCAGGGATTGACAAACAGTTCCAGATGAAATTGTCATTAAATAATTAAATAATTTGAACTGGATACTGGCGCCCAACTTAGAGTTTCAACCAAAACATATGAAGTTTATCAATGCTGAACAGGATTTTATTATAGGAAGACTCAGGCAGCCTTTGTAATTGGTGGTGCAACCCGCTCCTATTAAACCGCAATCTCCCTTCCTCACAGGGGCGCTGTGAGCATTAATTTGTTAATGATTGCACAATGATTTGATAATGAAAAGGACCATATTAACATGAAGCATTATTGTCCCTACCATGCAAGTTTGCTTGCTTTCATTATTCATTATGTACAGGGACATACCTATTATGAAAAGGGGTGTGGAGATAATAAACTTGATATTCTTTTCAAAGGACTAATGCAGCATGTTTACAGTGTTTACAGCAGGGGTAATAGGAATATTCTGGAGACCTCTGTTTAAAAGCAGAATCCATTGGGTGGAGTGTAGTGATGTATATACATGTGTCTGCACAAATCCTGTGTCTAAACATACATCAGAACACATGCACACACACTCTCTTCTATTTTTCTGTCCTGTCTTAACCCTGGGTTTCTATGCAGCCTTCACTTTGCCACCTCAAACGCACCACTGCTACTTAATAACAAAATGACTTCATAAACAAACTCTTTTTTTAAAACACTGATGTCTTTTGTTACCTACATCCTACAATCCTGTGCTAAGCTCCTTTGGATACAAATAATTTTTCATTTCTCTCCTCAATCAACCTTCTTGATTCTAACTAAGGCAGAGGGGGGAAAAAAAAGGCAAAAAACAATAGCAAAAACTAAAACAAACAAACAAACAAAAAACCAACCCACACTGATTCAGGCATTAATTCAGGGACCAATCTTGCAAATGTTCACATGGGTAATCCTTCCTGAGATGAATAATCCTTCTGATCACAGCAGACTGATTAACAGCAATGCAGATTAAGGTTTTCAGGATCGGGCCCATCCCCTGATGCCTGGGTTCTTACCCGAAGTTTAGTGGGTGATGGTCCCTCTCCTTTTGTTAGATGTATTAGAGGCCCACATGCAGCTCTCAATTATTTCATTTGATTACGTAGCTAATATGCCCTGATCCTGTCAGCACTCCCTGCAAAGCCTAACAAGCTGAAGTAAACAATTCCAGCTGAGTTAGAAGACTTGGCAGGATCGGGCCCTTTCATAGAGCCTGAGAGCTGTATCTGAATTGTGATCAGAACGTGTGTCTTTGCTATTAACAGTCTCATGTCACGTAAAAAAAAAGTCTTAATAAAATAAGCTAGCAGAAAATCTGTAAATATATGAGCTGATATAGCTAGCTAGATCTAAAGAAGAATAGACTGCTATTTAAAAAAAAAAACACACATATTGTTTATTTACTTGAAGCAAAACTTGCCTGCTATTTAGTTTATCTATTTAAGAATAAAATTCACACTTTTTTTTTTTTTTTGTCTTTTTGGAACAAAACTTGCCTGCAATTCTTTTTACATCGTACAGCCACCGATGGGTTTGTGTGCTATGGGTCCAGGAGTTTGAAGTTCAGCAGAAGAATCCCCCTCCAGCAACCTTTCGGCCTATTCCTGCCTTTCTTCTTTACTTGCTCGTTTCCCGGAGAATGAAGACAGTCAGGACTGATGTATCGCTGTGCCCCCCTTGCCTGCACCAAACGGTGTTCATTAAAAACTTGCTGCTAGCAAGGGCCTGATCCAGCCCTCCTGGAAGTCATTGGAAAGCTGTCTATTGACGTCATGGGGACGAGGAGCATACTAATGCATGCGAGTACCTTTACTTAATGCGGGCAGTCCTGTTAACAACACCGAAGTTGTTCACAGGATTAACAGCAATCAATCAAGCCCTTTGAAAGGCACATTAAAAGCCAAAGCCTGGTCTGCAAACCCTTTCTCATAGGAGGTGAGTGTATATACCTCTGGCTGGTCCTGCTGCATCCTTCTGCCCCTGGCCTGGCCATGTCAGTGCATTTTCCCAGCTGTGCTGATCTGGGGTAATATTTCTTCCGGGGAGGTAAAAATTGCTGGCAATTTTCCCCCCAAAATAAATAGTGTTTATGTTCTGAACAAAACAAACTAAACAAAAACAAACAAACAAACCAAAACCTGAAAGACACTCACCAGAGTGAGAAGCAGGAGAAAACGGGACTGCAAATGGGTTTGGGAGGGGACTGTTTTTTCCCTGCAAGTAGGCACATTAAACAAAAAAAGAAAAGGAAAAAAAAAAGAAAAAGAAAAAAAAAAAAAAGAAAAAGGAAAAAAAAAGTAAAGTGGTTTATTTGCTTTATTTTGGTTCCAAACAGACAAATAATTTTTATTCTCTGGGAGAAACTGAAGCCTGTTAAAAAAGACCTTATTCTTACAAAATTCCTGTGGACTTCTTTGCTTATGGATTGCTGAACTGGACCCACTGTGATTACACAGGGAACATTTCTCACTTGGGAACTGTTCAGCAAAGGCTGGTTTATAGATAACAATTTCACTCCTCCTTTGCCTGTATCTTCTTAAAATCCACTGCAGCCCTTTGTACATGTGTAAAGGTGCTTATGGGGTATAGCTTATTTCCACCCACAGCAGCAGCTGTGTTCATCTCGGAGCCCTTGTAGCAATATTTGTGTCCGTATTATTTCATCCTGCCACCCCTCACAGCTGTGCCTGTGCACCAGGGGGCTGTACTTGAACAGCATCCATTTCTAAATGACTATACTTACGGCGCTGTGAAAACAGGGCGTGGACCAGCTCAAAGTTTCAGAAAATAGAGATTGTTATAAAAGGGACACCCGCACTGAGCAGCAAAATGACTTTTTCTACTGCCTTATTCTTTTAATTGGCTTTCATTTGGGATAAGCCATGTTTGCAGGCAGAGTGGGCTGCTCGTGGACAAGGTGTTAACAGAGCTATCCCTGGGATGGATCAGTGCCGGATACTGTTTCACTTTTCACTGTAGTGGATATTCCCTCTTTAAAAAAAGATTTAGGTCTTTCTTTCACTGAGTCCTCCTCGCTCTATCATGGGTGTGGTTTTAGGGATCAGAAAGAGTGGATATTAGGATTTTTGATGTTGGTGTGTGTAGGGGGGCAACTGAAAGACTTTGTTTCATGTGGGTTTTGTTGTTGTTGTCATTCCTCTATCACAGTTCAAGGCACAAGGCAGGATTTGAAAACAGGTGAGTCACAGGGCTGGGAATTTGGGAGTGGGGTTGTCTGAGGAGGGTTTTACCCTCCCAGCAGCTCCTGGGCTGTCAGATCTCCGCGTCCGTAGCCTTTAAAGGTTGTAGGTGTGCGCCCAGGAAAGGAAGACGGACAAACTCTCCCCCCTCCCTCCAGCGCCGCTTGGACCCCAACACACGGCACGCCTGGCCAGGCGGCAGACAATGCGCGGTGCCTGCCACCAGCCCGGCACCCGGCGGCCGACAGCCGCTGCTGCCCGTCAGCGCCCGGAGATGTTTAGAGAGCCGTAAAAGGCAGCGCAGGCTGCCGGGGGCTCCGCGCGAGTGTCGCCCCCAGGTGCGGACCCCGGGGAGGTGGGACGGGGAGGCTCCGCGGGGCCGGGCCCGTCCCGCCCCCCGCCCGCAGCGCTCCCCCCGCCGGGAGCGCCGGCGGCCCCGGGGAGGGGCACAGCCCCGCCGCCCCCCCGATCCACCCCCGCTCCTCTCCTGGCAGGGCACGGGAGCACTTTCAGGCACAGGAGTAGTCGGAGTAGCCGAGCCACCTTCGTTGGGGTGATTTTCTTTATTTATTTTCTTTATTATTTTTTTTTTAAAGGGAGGCGGATGGGGGCTTGGGGGGGGGAAGTGGGTAGGATACTGCCTTGCCTCTCTGTTATTCAAAAAAAGCCAAATACAGTGGAAAAAAAAGTGGTAAAGCTTGCTCCTTTTGTTTGTTTGTTTGTTTTTAAAACAGAAATTTAAAAAAAATATATATAAATTCCGATCAATAAAAGGCGCAGGAAGGTTTGAAATTTTAAACTAATAACCTCCTTTCCTCCGCGGGTGCCCCTTCCGTTTACAGTCACACGTGTTACCTGCGCTCCCGGGGGACGGCCGCCTGGGGTAGGGGGGTCCCGCTTCCAGCCGGCCCTCCAAGCCCCCCTTCCCAACTCCCCGGGGCCGCCGCCGCCGCCTCCGCCGCGGGGATCAGCCGGCGGCGCCGGGAACAATGGCTGGGTGGCCCCGAGGGGGCGAGGGGCTGCAGGGGGTTGCGGGCAGCCCCCTGGATACGGGGGGATAGTCGGGGGTCCGGTGGATGTAGCCTGGCCGAGAAGGGAGCGGGGGTTCAGGCCAGGTAACTCGTTGGCTGCTCCGAGCTCGCCTGCTGGTGTTTCTGCGAGCTTCATCCCCGCACAGCTTGCACGAGAAGGCAGGGGAACGGGAGAAAAGGAAAACGGGGGGGGAAAAGGAAGGAAAAAATTGCTCTGAGCACACGCAGATCCTTGTTTTGTTACTGTCCGGATTACTGTTATTATTATTTGGGGGACAAGGGGGAGTTGTGTCCTTAATCCGAGGCTCCCTGCCCTCCCCACCCCCAGATGCTATGAAAGAAGAGCTGATTTCGTCTCCACCATACAGTACACTTTGTCTAGAGAGCATTGTTCGGACAAGCAACTCCCGATCACTGATGACTACAAAATGCGATTTATGTTTCCATCAGAGACAGACAGAATATCCTGATGGCTTGAAAGTCGGGCAAGAAAATCTTATCTAATCAATCCCTTTCCAATATACAAACGCGCACACGCACACATCACACACAGCCCGTATAAGAGATAACGCCCGCACTGACTGTACGTAAAATAAATATCAGCAGCAGGAAAATTAACAACAGTCATCTCGATATTTTTTGCCTTCCTCCGAAGAGCTACAATAATATAGTTTGCGCTTTCCTAGCTTGATGTCATCATCAGCGGCATAATCTATTAAAAAAAAAAAAACAAGCTTAAAGAGCATGCATTTTTTTAGATGCAACAAGAACAGATATAGTAAAGAGAGCTTGTAACATCACAATCACAACAACAACAGCAAAAGCAACATCTAAGCCCGGGGATTCATCCGTATCTGAACTGCTTTTATTATCATTTGAGAAATTATAACAAGAGTAAATAATAAGTAAGAGACAACATAATAATAGAAAGAAGTCAGAACACCTTGGGTTTGTTTTTTTTTCCCCTCTCAAATAAAAAGGCAGATTTCCCGATGATCACTGAAATTATAACGACAGCGATTGATCGGAGGGCTTGCAAAGGAAAAGGAAAAAAAAATCATCATCATTGGTCCTAAAAACGCAACCGTTCCCCTTTGCTCACTTGGCACAATAGAAATTGACTGTCTCTCAAAGAGCCATGCGCCTAGTGCTATTTATAGCCAGGGGCTGTGTTGGAAGATACCATTAAGCTTCTGCTGGGCAGACAGACAGGGGGGTGGTTGGATGGGAGGAGGGGGTTTAGCCAGAGTAGAGGCAAAAGCAATCCCCCACCCCTAGCCTCCCTTCCCCGTACACACACACATCCACACACTCACACCCCACCCCCTAGTCTGGCTGGGAATTTGAACCGATCCAGCCTGTTTAAACGGAAAGGACACAGATCTTCAATGTAAAAAAAAAATCAGATCAGACCCAGAGAGAGAGAGAGAGAGAGACAGAGAGGGAGGAGTGTGTGTGTGTGTGAGTGTGTGTGTGTGTGTGTGTGAAAGAGAGAGAGGGAGCGAGAGAGCGAGAGAGAGGGAGAGAGAGGGAGAGAGAGAGGGAGGGAGAGAGAAAAGAAGAGGGGGAAAAAAAGGAAAGAAGATTTTCTCTATGTATATAAAGATGGCCACGTTAGCAAACGGACAACCAGACAATACCAGCCTGAGTAGCAATCACAGCAACCCCAGCACCAACGGGCATATGAACGGATTAAACCATAGTCCCGGAAACCCATCCACCATCCCAATGAAGGACCACGATGCCATTAAGCTCTTTATTGGGCAGATCCCCCGTAACCTGGACGAGAAAGACCTCAAACCGCTCTTCGAGGAGTTCGGGAAGATCTATGAACTGACGGTGCTGAAGGACAGGTTCACTGGCATGCACAAAGGTGAGTTACCTCCTGAACTTTCCCGGGAGAGATCGGGAGAGGAAGGCAGGCTCCCTCTCCCTCCCTGACTCTCTCTTTCTCTCTCTCTTTCCTTTCAATTTCATTTCATTTTATTTCATTTTTGGTTGGCCCGGGGGCGGAGGCGGCAGGCTGGGGGGGCAGGGAAAGAAATAATAGACCCATCCTGGGAAGAGAAGAGAGAGAGGCAGGGCAGGGAGTCAGCTTTCTTTGGCTTATTTATTAGTATTTTTATTTCTTTCCCCGCTTTTTTGGGGGGTGAGAGGCTGCTCCCGGGGAGCGCCGGGCGAGCGGCGGCGCGGGCGCGGGGCCGGCGGCAGCTGTCCGCGGTGCTGAAGCGGGAGCGGGTGCTCAGTATTTACCTTCGGGAGCCGCTCATCATCAGCCCAGGGGTGTGTGTGTCCGTCTGTCTGTCCCTGGGTTTCCTGGGAACCCCTGTTTTACAACTGTTCTGCATCTGGCACCGGTGCCTTTCCTTTTTCTTTCTTTTCTTTTCCTTTTTTTTTCTTTTTTTTTTTTTTTTGGTAATACTTATTTTTGCTACTGTTACAATTATTATTTGTAGTCCTCTAAAAAGCAAGAGGTGGAGGAGAGTGAGTTGCTCTGGGGGGTTATTTAATTTTGGCTCTATTCAGCACGGGAACAGGGATATAAACAACAATAAAGAAACCCATCTCAAGCGGGGCAGGGGTGTGTGCACAAAATCCCGAGATGTGTTATGTGTGTTTGAGAAGGCAAGCCAGGAGGGACAGGTGGCAGTTTAGTTCCAGAGGGGAGAAGTCCCTGAGCAGGTATGTTCCAAGCACTACTTTAATGCGCCCAAAGTCCATCCCGGCAACTTTTTAGGTTTTCTTTAAAGGCAGTGGAGATGTACTCCCCACGCCGTGCCTCACTCGCTCCATCCCTGCCCGCTCATTTCCCTGCTTAGCTTAGGCTCTCCGGAGGTGCATTTCAGATTAGATGGTGCTACGTTTTGGGGGGTGGGGGAGGGTGTGTGTGGTGGGGGAGAGATGCTTGGATCCTCGGGTAAGAAAGTAGGACTCGCAGGGAGGAAGTTGAAGGTAATTTGCATGGTAGCCCTGCTTAGAAGCAGGAGAGACCAGGGAGTGATATGACCCACCTTATTAACTTATATTCTGTATATGTGTGTGTGTGTGTGTTTATTTATGATATAGATATTTATTTTAAAAAAAGAAAAGGGAAAAGAAAACGATTGCATCAGAAGTGATTGGGGTGTGACTCCAGATTTAGTGCAGGAGGAGAAAGCGTTTTGCACGGGGCCATGAGGAGAGTAGAAGTTGCATCTTTAACAGGACAGATTCAGTACCAGTGTCTAGTCCAGCCTGGTGGACTCCTGGCAGTGACAGTCACGGGTAATGGCATTAGTGGCTTCCCAGCTTTCCAGATGCCTTGGCGAGTTGTAAATCTTGAACTTAACGGCATGTTTAGCAGGCATCTCTTCCCCCTTCCCACTCACTCCCCTCCTCGCTTCCACTCTCAGGATATGCGAGTGAAAATATACCCTGACAGTGCAAAGTACCAGTTTTACACAGGCTAGAGAAAATGTTCAGGGCTCAGGGACCAGGCACTCAATCTAAGTTATAGGATATTTCTTCCATCCTTTCTTGCCGGTCGCTCCAAACACCACTCATATTTAAAATGATCAGTGTAGCTCTTTCGAACCTTGCTTTCTTTCCAGACTAGCTTCCTAGAAAACACATCAAGGTCTGATTGCCATCATTTAAACATGACACCAATACTATAATAATTATTCATAATAAAAGTAAAAATAATAGTAAGAAGTGCAGGGAAGGAAAGGTCCTGGGAGATTTTGTCTGATAGTGATAGTAGCCACTGAGCTCATGTGTGTGTGCATGTGTTTTCAAAAAATCCTCTAAAGCTTCTGTAAAATAAAAATAACAGCAGTAAAAGCTACACTGAGGAGAAACACTGAACACATTGTAGAGGAAATCTTTGAACTAACACCTAGATAAAGTATTTTTATTTTTTTTTTGGTGGTGGGAGGTTATTCTGATTTGTTGATGAGATTTTATTCTTTTGTTATGTTTCATCTTAAACCTGAAATTATTCAATCTATGCACTAACTTTAATTTCTGTTTCACAGATGTGAATTCTCCTTCTTTCAGTTCAGTTTTGCTTTTACTGTATGCCTGTATTCACAGAGATAAACTCAGGAAGGGGAAGAGAGAGAGAGAGAGAGAGAGAGAGAGAGAGAGAGAGAGAGAGAGGAGAGAGAGGGATCATTTATCTTGCTTGGATGTGTTTAACACATATTCCTGAATTAAGCAAGATACTAACTTCATTTCCCTCATTTCATTTCTGTTCTAAAGCTGCAACCTAGGAAAAAAGCCAGGTGGGGAATCTTGTCACTTCATCAAACCAGATTGCATGAGTTCATCTCAAAACAAACAGTCATTTTTAACCTCCTATAAGTTTTGGACTTTGGAAAGAAAAATGATGATGATGATTGTTATTTTGCAGGCTAGGGTTTGAGCAAAGCTTCAACAGACACCAAGTTGCCAGCATTTCAGAGATCGGTTTTATTTAGTACATCCGAGAAGAATTTGAACTCCTTTCTAGCGATGCCGCTGATTTATTAGCTAATCCTGATAAAAATGTGCCTCTGGCTACCTGGAAAAAAATTACTTTCTTGCCAGTAGTGATTAATTACTATTAAGTCAAAAAGCGTGATGGGGCTTTGAAGGATGAGGATTGTGTTTGGGTTTTTTTTTATTATTTTATTTCATTTTATTTCATTTTTAATCTATTTTTTTTTCTCTTTTCCCTTCTCTAAATGCAGTCATGTGAAGCATTGTATTCACTCAGATCTCCTTATTTTGGCTTTGCTTTGCAGGCATAGGTGAAGAATTGCATAAAGATAGTCCAACTTGGCTCACAGGGGTAGGTTGGCAATACAAAACCCCAAGATGCTTTCCATAAGAGATGCATAATGCTTATACATTAATTGATCCATCACTCTCAGTTTATTTCATTCCTAATTCAGGGGATGAGGCTGTGGCAGTGGTATACCCTGAAGGGTTAATAGTAGGCTGTAGTTTATTTAAGTGTACGGAGAGCAAACCTTGGGTGTGGAGGGGGAGAAAGTGGGTTTGTGCTGGGAGGAGGGAAGAGATAGAAATTAGCTTAAAGTAAAAACCCAGCAATCAGAGTAATTTCAGGTGTAAATCCATTGAAACGAGAGCAAAGGATGTATATTCTTGAAAATATTATGAAGAGATCCTATTGCGGTGCCCCTGTATAGCAGGAGGAAATTGAAAATTAAGAACCTGAAGACAAAGTACATGACTCTGCCCCCCTCCAAGAAAAACTATCACAAAAGGAGAGTGAAGTTCCAGGTTCTCTCACCAGCAGCTCTGGCTGATACCAGTACAGATACCAGGGAAGAGGCAGGGGATTATGATTCTCTTGCAGATACGCAAAGAGAGAAAGGGTACGGGGGAAGCAGCATGTGGGGGAAGGCGGGAAAGGCTTGCCAGATCCCCGAGAAAATAAGCTTTCATGGCACGAGCATAGCTGCTGCATATTTCCCCCATCCTCGTTTCTCTCCACACGGGGCAGGAACAGGCTCCTGCTGTGGTACTTTGCTCTAGGGTTGGGAAGAGGCTGTGTGCTGAGATCCACGGGCAGAAATCTACTGGGGCTGAGCTGACCCACCCACACACTCACACATATACGCACACACATGCACGGAGTTAGCTAATCACACTTTAACAATTTAGCAAGACATTCATTCATAACTTCCCCCATCTTATCTAGCAGTGGAGTATGCTTAAAGGCTGAGTTACTGGGAGACATAAAGGTTAGTGCTCTCAGGACAGCCATATTATAATGCATTATCTTTGAAGTCATTTAAGGCCAATTTAAGTGGTATTTAGTATAATATTTATGAATTAATGTAATCTAAATATAGGACTGTCCCCATAGGTTTAAACAGTCTTTTCTATTGAAGCTTGCTTGTACCCAAGGCCTGGAAAGTGTTTTAATTTAAAACACACAGGTCTCCATAATATTCTATTTAGGAAGTCAGAAGAAATCAGCATTCCACACTTAACTGAGATTTACTCAAACACACACGGGAGAGTACACTTAAAGAGTGGAGATAGTCAGCAGTGGGAAAGCAGGAGTCTTGCACAGACTTGAGAGCAACAACATTGTTTCAACCCTTTTCTGGGGGTGGAAAAAGCACAAACCCCCAAAACCCTTCTTGAAATCCACTACTGCAGTCCCGTGGTTAGGATGTTTTTCCTACCTGACCCGAAACTCACTCTGCAAGCATTCAAGGCAGCTAGAAGAATGCAGTATGAAGAGAATACTTTAGTTCTTTCACTGCTTTGCTTTCTCAAAAGTATAAATAATTTTGAAATTTAAGACACCTCTGGGGTAGGGAAACAAGTCTTCCATTCATTATATTCTGTTCTGTTTGATTACAAAGATAGATGATAGAAAAATTAAAACCTTGTTAAGTCTGAGATGTTTATGAAGGTTTTGGATATGTCAGAAATTGAAAGGCGCAGTGAAAATGAGTTTTCAGTTAAGATGATGTATTTGTATATATGTAGAAATGTATATATTTGTGTGTATACATACAGAAAAAGAGATGTATACACATTCATGTGTATAGCCTTTGGGAAATGGAAATTTAGTTGAAAAGAAGCACAACGCAATACAGGTGCTGAATAAACTCCTCCATAATTGAAACATAAGACTTGCCTGGCTGAAAGCAACACATACAGCATTTAGTATGGTAGTAAACCAAACAAGTTTTAGGGAGGTAAACGCACAAATAAACTGGAATAAAGCAGAGGAGACTTTATGCCTTAGGTCTAAAAAACAACCCCTTAAAACAATCAAAATGCAATTGGACAGCTTGATGGAAGAGAGGAAAAAAGCAACCCCCTGTACATTAAAATCTCCTGTAGAGATGAGTGTCTATGTGTTTTGATAATGTCAAACAGATAGCCCAGATTGCTTCATAAATTAGAAGGGTATATGTTAACTCTTTTTTTCAGGGGTCTGGACATGGATTCTGGTTTCTAAAAGCAGCTGCAGCCAGTTATGATGCTGTTGTTACGGTTGTGTCAGCATTTCCAATACAAACTCCAATTTTCTGGAATCTCTTGCTTGGCTGTTAAGTTTTGCACTGAAAGCTGTTCTTCAGCTAACCCCACCACCATATCAACTAATCATCCTTACAAGATGGATTTGTTTAAAAGTTACACTGATGTGGAGAAAAGGAAGAAATTAAAGTTTGTGTTTCTAGTGCTTTTGTTTCTTCTCTTACATTTCTGCAGGTTAGACTTGTATTTTCTACACTTTCATGGATTGTCACTGTTTTTGTCCCTCAATATGTTCATATACTGATGCCTTTGGGCATTTTATGGAATAAAAAAATAGGAACTTATTTTTTTCTTAAAAAAAAATAAGCAACAAAACCAAAATTTCATACTGTTTACTTGGCTCTATCAAGGTTTTAATTTTTGATTCAGAAACTTACTAATTTCTGAAATATAACAATAGAAAGAGGGAAGAGTTTGGTTTAGTTTTATGTTATTTTTTTTCCTACACCCAGCCAGAAAAGATCGGGAATTTCAGCACTGAAGTAGAGGGAAAAATTGAGGATCCTTGTCACCTTGGATGAAAAGCATGGTTCATCTGGTCCTGTAT
This sequence comes from Neopelma chrysocephalum, assembly GCF_003984885.1. Classification (NCBI taxonomy): domain Eukaryota; kingdom Metazoa; phylum Chordata; class Aves; order Passeriformes; family Pipridae; genus Neopelma; species Neopelma chrysocephalum. The sequence goes on from NW_020925669.1 coordinate 2,233,232, forward strand.
TCCACATCGGCTGGTGGCCAGTGTCACAGACAGGGCTTTCTTTAGCTGAGGATTCCAATTGCATAGCATAAAAAAAGCCAGGCAGCTGACGGAATAGTCTTTTGAAGGAAGTTGTCAGAAATACCTGGAAATTTCGTCTGGGTAGAAAGTGAGCGAGATCGCGGAAAGTGTCTTGTGTTCAACCGAAAAGTGGATTGTACCTGTCAAGGAGGGCGGGCAGAGGACTCTCTGCTCATGGTGGTCAAGAGCAAGGGACTGAAGGGGTTGGGTGGCCAAGGAGGGTCTCCCCTAGCCCTAAGAGCTGGAAACATGCAGCCACATTTCTCAGCAAGACATCAGGGTGTTTTTTATCATGCATACCCTGTGCGCGAGCATACCAGCCGCACTGACCCGACAGACCATAACGACACTAAAGGAGCTGTTACCGTCCCTCCCGTCAATCAAGTGTGAACCGAGGCGGGTTTATGCGACAGGCAGTAATGGTTCCAAGGGAGAAAAAGTGGGGGAGATGATCTGGGCTGTTGGACCGCTTACCTGCATTTAAAGTAGAGAAAAAGCCTCAGATGCCCAAAGACTCATATAGGGGTTGGCTATAGACTTAAAGTAATATTCCAAAGAAACAGGAGACTGCAGAGATCAACATGACCTGTCCATCAAGTGCTGTCTGGTTTCTACCCTGTAAGCGTTCACACTAAGCAAGTGAGGTGTTAAGGGAACTAAGTTGAATCCCGACCTTAACAAATAGACTGGTGTTTCATTAAACCCTGCATCACCTTTACTTTGGGAGTGAAGGCCTGTTACCTGCTTGCTGGGTAGAACTCAGTGAGAATTTTGCCATCACTTCAGTGGCTTCATGTTTGGAAATCCTGGTGCAGGCTTGCACTTACTCAGCGTTTTACATTCCCTCTAATATTCTGGATTGTGGATTTACATAGCAAACTACAACACTTGCAGCTAATGGCACTAATTTCTGTGCCTCTTGGCTCGTCCTTTAACTTAGCTGTCCTTCTGTAAGTGAAACTAAAACTAAAACAAATCTGAGGAACTGCCAAAAGCCCGATCTCCGCTGCATTTCTCACTCACTTAAATGCTCCACCGATGCTCATATGACTGTTGCCGGGGTTTGTCATGGTGGACTGACCCCTGTGTATTAAAATCTGCTGCAGAAAAGGGGAAAAAATAATAACCATGGTGAGTAAAAATTATGGTTTTCTTCCACCAGTGCTCCACTGAGTGAGCTGGGGTATATATTGCAAGGGTCTCTCTCTCTGTCTACCTCCTTGAGGTGCATCATTGCATTTTGGGGACCGAAGGATCTATTGAGTCACTTTGTCTGTGCTGCATTGCTTGGTGTGGGCTCTAGTCAGGATGTCACCACAGAGATTGCATTTGTTTGCTTTTGTCACTGTGAGCCACAGCCTGAATGCACATACAGGTGAATGCAGCTTTTAATGTGCATTCATTATATCCAACTGACATCCCCTTGAAGGAAGAGAGGGCTTATTATTGTCGCTCCTTAAAATAAAGATGGATGAGAGCTCTAAACCTCTCAAATAAAGTGCCTGACCATACGTAGAAGCTAAAAATAAATCATATATGGCCATCTATTCCATGTAAATGAATGGCAAGACATATAGATATAGACATTGTGTTAAGTTTGTCAAGCTGAAGCAGCCAAAAATATTGATCAAGGCAAGGGGGAAAAATTGATAATGAACTGGACTCCAAGAAGACTTTAATTGACAGTGACTTCTGTGAACCAGCTTTGGACAGTATATATAAACTGACCACGATGTAACTTTATTGCAATGCACTCTCCTGTAATTAATTGTCACCTTTGTTAAGACTGGCTACAGATCAAAGGTTTAAAGATACTTAACAGGTTCTTAGTAACAAACCCTTCAGATGCATTAGAAATATCCGACAGCTCAGCCAATGAGGCATGCAGATTTCGATCTACCTCGCCCTTATCTGTTTATTTCTACCTCTTTTGTTGAACACAGACAGTCATTGTTTAACATTAACTATTTCATAGATGACTTTGTTGGCAATGTTGATTTCTCCAGGGTTGTATGGCTGCTGGTGACAGGGAACTTCACAGTCAGGTCTTTCAAAGTCCTTTGCCGACACAAAGTTGCTTACGGTTTGGTAGACCACAGTGCAGTACAGATACAGTTTGTAACACAGGCCGTTCTCATCCCTTTCTGTGGTTGAGATGTATAATTTCCTTATTTAAATCTGGAAAACACAAGAAGAACATAAAAACATAAAAAAAACCATAAAAAAACATAGAGAAAAAGTTGAAAAGTGTAGCGGAGTATGAACTTTTATGTGCAAAGTGCATACGCAGTGATATAGAAGTGTGATTGACATATTTGTATATCACACACATGCAACCATTTATTTTATATATGTGTTAATGAAAACATGCATTTAGTACAGACAGGCTAATATAAGTCTGTAAATAATTCCTTCCTAAAAGACAGTACAGAGATCATATTCTTATGTGGAAGTGGCAGGTGACTAACTGGGTATTCCTGGAATTATATGCAGAGTTTAATATGATACGTAACCATTTGTTCATTATACTAATTTAATGATACAGTCACACTTAATTAATTCATCTCTGGTTTATTTGTACATTGTATCTGAGTCTCCAAAATATTTTAGAGGCAACCAGGCTTCCTCCCCAGTGCACTGGGGCAGATAACTCTGGACATGAAGCTTCTTCAAACAGAATAAAAACGGAGCTTTGCAGACAGAGTTGGTCTGATGAGATCTGACTGCATATTTGGCCTGTTTCTAATTCAAATGCCTGTGTATATACTACACAGAGACTGTGTGTGCATGCATGTATCGAAAGGGCAGACTTGCATTTGCACATAGTTCCTCTCCTTTCCAGTCCCTAAGGATAGATTCGCATCACATAATATGCATCACTCACTGCAAACGCACACAAATATCTTTGTCGGATTCGGTAGCTTCTTGCAGGTAGATGTATAAAGCAGCATCAGCCTAATAATATCCCTATAAAACAGTGCTTCCTTCCCAGGATCCAGGGGGATGAAGGTTGTCAGAAGATCAAAAGATATATCACAGTGTGCTTGTAGAAATCCCCTGATTATGTTTCCTCTCTATAATGCTCTAATTCACTATTTGATCAATTGTAAAAGGGCCAATGCTTTAGGAGGGACAAAAAAAGTATTAGGTTACTAGATGCTTCAGGGTGAGTGAAAATCACACCTAAAATTATATGTAGCAATACAGTAATGAGCTTATCAATACTTCTTTAAGGAATCTGACAGCCCTATATGAGAGATTCAGTTCTGTGAGCAAAGGTCACAATATAGGTATTGCTTATTAAGGCTATTGATAGCCTAGTTGACCAATCTAACCAGAGACTGTATAATGTACCTGCTGTTAACAGGCAGGGAGGAGAACTATGAAGAATTTACAGAATTGTCCACATGTAATATTAATAATATTGATTGATTCTAATAATATAATAAGGTAAAGATGCACTTCTTTGAAATGGTGTATGGAGGAAGCAGGGGGAGAGGGAGATACTTTTCCTGAGCAGATTGAATTGGTTTGCACCTCTCTGAAAGCTAAACTAGAGAAAACTCAGTTTTCTTGCCTGGGCTCTGTTTCTTGTCCATTATTTTGCCCGACCCAGACAGAAACATGATTCCTCTTTCTCTAGGATCGGGTCTTTGCCTGGTAGGGGCACAGAAGGGCCCTGAGAAACTTTGTGCATCCAGGAGCATTTTTGTCAACAAGTTCAGCCCCCATAAAAACAGTATTAGTCCTAGAGAGCTCTTTTTCAACACAGAATTGCAATAAAGTGTTTGATTTTTTTTTCCCACACCTTTTGTCGGCATTTAAGGGTTGGGGGGAAAAAGAGGGTGGAAGTAATATATATTCTATGATACGTAAAATGTATAATTGACAAGATAGGACTTTGCAGAGCAGCTACACACCTGCCCAAAAGCCTGCTGAAGTCTTCAGAAAAACTCTACCTTGCCTGCAGCAGTGTTTGGATTGGGCCTGAATTTACGGGCAGTTCTGCAAGATGCCGCTGGTTGAAGCAGGAGCGGCCAATAGTACGTGATGCCTTAAGGTTGTTGCTCACCCAAAACCAGATACACAGACCTGAATACTTCCGAATTTCTTAACTACTCCCTCTTCAACAATATGCTGCTTTATCTAGGTAAGCTAGTTCTCTCCTGCTGTACCACCCAGCTTCAACTGTCTCGTTCCAGTGTCCGTATGGTAGTTTCAAGATGGTTTGCATTTCATTACGCCTTTTTTTTTCAGTTTACAGGGCAAGTGTTTTTCTTTTGTGAGCATTTAATTGCTTTTAAACACGATTTATTTGATCGTATTCCATCTTCAATAATACATGGATGAGGATGCAATTTTTCACCCTCTTTTATATTGTTATTCAATTATGTTATTCCGTGGGATTTGTTCTGGTTTGTGCGTTCGGACGGAGCCTGGCCATTTTTTTACTTTGCTTTCCTTCTTCCTATCTTTTTTTTTATTTATATGGTTCTATTTTTTTTTTCCTTTTAGAAAAAGAAATCTCATTCAAGATACTGGCAGTAAATGAGAAAAGTAGGAGTGGAAGTGAGGAATGGGCAAGACAAGCAACAAAAATGCTTTGGCAAAGTCTTTAAAAGCGTACCATTGCTTCATGTTTATTTGCAAGAGGGGATGCAGTCATTTTTGATACCAAAGAAAAGAGTATCTCAGAAATTATTTAGCTCCAAGTTTAGTCACTGACAGAGAAGGGGGGAAAAAAAAGTGAGGCAACCCACAGAAGCACTGGCAGGAAAAGATCTTGCACATAAAGATCTTGCAGAAGATAAGGGTGCTAGAGTGGTGCTAGTTTTTACATTCTACTATGGATTAGGGAAAGCTAACGACAAATTAAACAAACAAACAAATAAACAAGAAACGCAAGCATTGCACTTCCTTGTGAATTATTTGCAATGGTTAATACACCTCAGAGGTGCTCCTTTTAAATTGCTGCCTGTGCCTGCAGCTTCATTCAAAGGAAGGGCATTATCTGGTGGGTGAGGGCGGGCGGTGAGGACGCCTCGGTTCTAATCACAGCGTGGATAATTACTCACCAACACTCTCTGATGGAGTCACTTAAGCTCGGTGCCTTCAGGCCTGATCTGAAACCTGTTGAATCAATGGAAAGATTCTCATTGGCTCCAGTGAGCTATTGATCTTTCATTTCCCCAACTGCAATATTAGTCCAGTCAGAGTTTATTTTATTTTATTTATTTTTTGGTTTGTTTTTTTTTTAGGTGGGAGAAGTTAATGGCATAAATTTAACATTTACTTTTTCTACTTAAAGGTTTTAGTGTATCTTGATGGTAAATCTATTACATCAGAGTCCCTTTCAGTGTAGACTCAGAAAATATGCTTTCAAAAAACACTCAGTGGGGACATGGAAAATTAGCTTTGCTCATTTCACTTATAAATACATATTTGTCCCAGTTCTGCTAAGAAAGGGTCAATGGTAATTTTGTCAATTTTCTTTTTGTGAGCAGGATTCAGCCTCTGTCTACAGGAATATCATCATTCACTGATTCAGGATCTTGATTTGTATTTTTTTTCCTTCTTTTAGTGAATCACATACATACTCTTCATTGTTATGGCAACTGAGGGAGCTTCAAAGCAAGGATTTGATGAAGGGCTGCATCCCACTTTCTTCTTTAGGGCCTGATCCAAACCTATTTTTTGCAGCACGATTTGGATCAAACTGAAGGTATCTGCCTTCACGGGGTCAGTAAAAAGAGCAAGTTCCTTCTAGACAAGTGTTCTTCTGCCCTCACTACGGGCAGATGGAATTGGCAGTCGTCACCCATTTGCTGAGTACCGACCCAACACTCTCTGAAGTCAATAGTTAGACTCTGACCCAGCCTCACAAACAAGACAGACATTGTGTGAATCCTTAAACAGTGATGTGAATATCCCTGACTTTGGCAGAGCAAGGTAGTCCAGAAGGTAGCTTTCACTGCTGCTACCTAAGGTGTAGGTTATATACCACTGTCCTCAGGTATCCAGCCACAACAAACTTAATTTAGTAACATTTTCATTAAAGAGGAGGGTTTCAGGTTATCTCCTACAGCAAAGATCTGACAAACAAATGAATCAGGGTCCTTGTTTGTTTGTTTGTTTGTTTTAATCATTATTTCAGTTATAGTTTTACTATAACTTTTCATCGATAGCAATGTATGTGGGATTTTTTTGTTTATTTGTTTGAGGTCTTTTTTTGGTGTTTCCATCCCATCTGTGCTTATGTCTTTTATGAAATAAATGGAGAAGCTGGAGTGTGCGTGTGGTTATGTGTGTGTGTAGAGTCGATTATCTAACCCCTAGTCTATTTGAAATCATCACAGTGCACTCAAGTCAATGATATTCTGTCAAAGGTGGAGAGGAAGCGTGCGTGCAGTGTGAGTGCGTGAACGTGATGCTGTTTGATTGCCTGAAATCCAACTAAGTCTCAGTTTCAAAGGCCCGGGGGCAGCAGAGAAAGTATTTGTTTGTTTAATTATTTATATATTTACTCAGCTTTACTGACAGTGTTTGCAGATGGGGGGGGGGAGGAAAAAACTGAAGAAGGAATGTTGGGTTCTTGTTTGGAGGGGAATGTGTGTTGTAGTAGCCTCAATCTGTTCTCCTATATAACGTCTGCTTTGTGGTGTTGAATGATCATTTGTTACTGACCGGCTCATTGAAAAAGGCCAGAGAGGTGCTGGTAGAATTAGATTTCGCGAGTTTATTCATAAAAGGAGTTGCACAATAGGGGTGTCACTCCCCTGTCTTTTCCCCTATACCGCTCCAGGGACAGGACTTCTGGCAGCAGCCTCTTAATTCAAAAAGAAATAGCTGAGCCACCAGCAAACCCAGTGACCCTGCTCTGTGCTGCCTGACAAAAAGCACAGGTCCAACAGCCAGGCGAGCCCCCCATTCCCCTGGCTCAGGGTCCACCCTTGGCCTCTGCATTTGCTGTTCAAGTGCAGCATCCAGGCTCTCATTGGCTGGGCTTGTATCCAGGACCAGTTCTTCATCCTCTCTTCCCAACCTTCCTTCTCTGGTTGCAGGTGCAGGTGTGGGTGCGTGGACCACAGGCTCAGATCCACTGCTGGGATCAGGTCCCTTCCCCAGGTGCCGCTCCAGGCTCACTGCCGATTTCCCACAATGTCCTTCTCTGCCTAGCTGTGCTCATGAGTCATTTATTTTCCATAGCCTAACTCTGCTGCTACAGACCTCTTTCCTTGGCTCTCACCGTTGCTGTTCACACCACTCTTCCCTTGGTTTGGCTCTGCCCTCGCGCCATTGCTGGCTGTCACCCCTGTGGAGAGCACTTCACCAGTTCATGTCGCGAGTCACCACTTGTATTCTCTCAGACCACATTCGCTGTCTCTCCTCTCCTTTCCCAGCTCTTTTCTGAACAGGTTTTGGGAAATGGAAGCCATACCATCCAAATATTTTCAGAAAGCAAAACACCTCTGAGTAGCAGCAGAAAGACCCTCACTCACAAAATACGCACAAACACAGATACACAAACAGATATATTTCTGCACATAGACAGAAAAGGTGGACTTTTTTTTCCCCTTTTGAGGTTCAAAGGTCGATGTCGTCTTCCAAAGATTAAAAAAGAAAAAATAACGCTGTAAGTCTGTAATTTCACCAAGACAATTGCACCTCTTTATTTTTTAACATTTCTTGTTTCATTAAATCAGCAGCTGATTTCTCACACCTGAACAAAAATCCCGCGTACATTTTCCTTTGCATTCTTAAAATCATGATCTTATTCATAACTACTCCTGGCAGTCCGTTCTGGGACTACAGTTCAGCTTCCTTCAAAAATATTTTTCCCTGTTGTTTTGAAACATAACTACCCCTCACTTCCAGGACCCCTCTCTAGCAACCCCAAATCAAGACAAGAGGAAAAAATAAGCCTCTGATGTGGTGCTACATCAGTCTTCTTCATTCAGAGGTAGGTAGGAAGGGATTAGAAGCCTATTTCTAACCCAGTCCTCTTACTAACCTTCCGTATCCTACCAGATCCCATTCCTAGACCTTGTTCTTCCTCAGTTTGCTATGTGTAAAGAAGAATTTGTGTTATCCAGCTTTGCAAAGAGCTTTGTGCGTATTTAAGGCAGAAGTCATGCTGGAGCTTTAGCGGTGATGGTCTAAGGTTATAAATGAGAAAACATTTGTAAGGAGAGGTAATATCTTTTATTAGTCCAGCTGATATAGCTGAGGAAAAAAAGACAGATTTCCTTGCATGCCTGAAAGCTCGTCTATTTTTTTTCCAACTGTATCAGTTGGTCTAATAAAAGATATTACCTCTCCCAGCAAGTCTTGTCTCATTTGAGGTGTAAAGTATTTAGGCTGATTATTTAGGCCTGGTTTTTGTCTGTATTGAGGGATTAGACATGTCCTCACCCAGCTGGCCAGGGGAAACGCATCCCAGGTTGCTGTCCCCGTCTTTCACCTTCTGTGGTCAGCATCGGTGGCCATCTCACAGGTTTCAAGAGGTGCAGAGAAACTCTGACAGCCCCTGTTTTCTGATCCTGAAGATGTCCTTTCTTTTTTGCTGTTCTGCTCCCTTCCAAAGCACCACATGCCCTCTTCTCACCCCTATGACTGTGATTTATTTATAAAATTGCTGCGTGTATATGTGTGTGCGTATATGTGTGGGCAACCACACAAACATCCCCAAGCTGCCGAGCAAGCTGATGAGCATTTTCTAATGTATTTAGCAAGTAATAATGCAAACCACAAGCAAAAAGTACAGCAAGGAGAACAGGTAAAATTAAGCCAGGGAAGACTTAGGAAGGAAGGGACTTTTTTCCACAGCTGTGAATAAATTGCAGCCCCCTCCATGGCTGGGAGAACCATTTCAGCTTTTTTTGTTTGATTGATTTTCATTGTTGAAAATACTGGGCAACTGAAAAGAATCCAGAAGCAGGTAGCAGGTTTTCAGGCACGGCAAAGTCTGACTCGTATGCATAAGGCAGCAGTAGTCAGAGGACTGCTATTACTTATGCTTGGCTTTACTACCAGGGAAGGCGTCGGATCATCTATTCAGATCAGGATAGTCAGCTATGCCAAAGGTTTAATCAAATATTAAACATGGTCAGTAAACTTAAACCAACGTTAGACGTGCAGGAGTTCTGCTCCTTTTCAAGCAAGCACTCCAAGAGGGGAAAGTTTTCTTCTGTCTCTCTCTGATTGAGATCTTTTGCGGCTGGAGGGATTCTTTTTTCATACAGGGATCCACACTCCTGTAAGTCTGGGTAAAGGGATGTGCGTGTGGGTGTTCTCATGTGTGTTTCTTGCCCTGTTAAGTAGAGACTAAGTTGTTTTTTTCCCACAAGTTCATATCTTTCTCGCTCAGATCATTTCCCGTACGCTGCTAATTGTTTGCCCCATACATTTTGCTGTCCATCTGTCCCTCTCCAAATACAGTGTTTTCTCTCTTGCACTCCCTCTCATCATCTGTTCAACAGAATTAGAAAGGTACGTGCGTGTAGATGTTTGCATGTGTGTATTTGCAAACCCGTGCAGGTAAATGCGTGTGTCTGGCTGCTTATTGATAAATAATACACTTACAAAGACACATCTGCCTCCTTCTTATGTACATCTGGGCTGTATTTACACCCTCCAGCCCTTATTTATTCTGGCTGAGGACAGTCAGAGGTAGAACATTTTGCAGGGAGTTATGGTTTACGATGATACCTCTCCCTTCTATTATTCATTCTCTCTGATTTTTATCTAATCTCTCTTTGATTGTCCTGGTGCAGCTTAAGAGACAAAGTGAATTTTTATTACATCATCAATATAATCTCCAGCTAATCAGCATCTGTGTGCATTACCATGCCCCCTTTGGCTTTTCATCTGTGTCCATAAATAATAAAAATAAGGGCCGGTTTTCGTGTGCGTGCGTGTGTTTGTGTGTGTGTGTGTTGGTATCAGGAGGAGAGTCACAGCTGCACTTTTTCATTTCAGCCAGCTTGCTTTAGCAACATTGGACCCAGATTTGTGCAGATTGTCTTGACTATTGCCCAGATTAATTTCCTGGTGCCTAATGCTTAAATCATGGAAACAATTAAAGCGGATGAATCCATACAAATCTCGCAGCGACTGAACTTTGCTGTTAACTTGTACACACATTTCCATGGCGTTACTTGCCCAGTGCCAGTGGAGTGTGAGATAGGTAATGTATACCCCTACATGGGTGTTCAACCTCTAAATTTTCAGTGTGTACTTGATACTCTTTCTTGGGTAGAAGGATAGTACATTGCATGTCTTTGAACAGGAAGCTCGGAGACCAGATTTTTGGCTTTTGATTGCTGATATTTTTCCACAGCTTGCTGTGTAGCACTTAGCCTGCCACTCAGGTCCACAAATTTTGTAGAGTTGAGCTCCTATACATTTTTTTCTCCTCCCTTTCCAGCTCTGGAAGAACAATGAGGATAATACCTCCCCATAAAGTAAGACTTGTGCCGTACTTTGAAATTCTCATCCTCTGTACAGATGCATTGTGAATTTTAAACAGAATCATTCTGCTTTCTCTTTAAAATACCCTGATTTGGCAGAGCAAGGCAATGGCAGTGCCTCTCTGTTAAGCGGGCAGGTTTCAGATTGGCTTCCCAGTGGCTTAGGGTGATACTCGCATCCGATGCAGAAACTGCAACACTTGCGTCCCACTCTGAAGTGCCAGGATTAGTCCTTTACACATTGTCCAAGACTGATCACAAACACTGTGCCAGAGCTCAATTAGATCCAACAAAGTCTTCAATGAAAAAAGGCACATACACTTACGGACAAATTTCAGACCGATATACTAAAGAGCAGCGAACCCTTTGGGAAAGAGCCTGGCCCTCTTCCAGATGAAATGTAGTTACGGTATAGAGCCGTCCATCCAGCAAAGTGTGCGCTTAATTCATATTGTGGAAAGCCTCCCAAAACGCAATAGGTTCTTAAAGTTGAGCAGGTGCTTAAATGCTTTGCTGGATCTGTGGAAATCTGCAGTTCAGATGAAATAATTAAGCGTAGGGGTGTTACAGAATCCAAGTGAAAAGCATAATTCTGTGACTCAGAAATAACACTCCTTCATAGCCGTGACAGAACACTGAAATAATGAAAGAAACACTCTGTACCTTGAACACCTTGCAGTGTGGATCAGGCAGAGACCCCTCCTGTATTTCAAAATATTTCCTTTCTGAATTCTTTTTTCATGGACAGATTCTGATTAGATTTGACTTGGGAATGGGATTTGCTCTGAGCAAACAGAAACACAGAATATTTTCAGTTCTCATCTTCTGTTTTCTTTTTTTATACCAAACCCTTTTCCCTGGCCCCTCCAGCTCCACTCCCTGTTTTGACAAACCAGCTCGTTTATCAGATGGGAAAAGAGGATGGGGGGAACAGAAATATTTTTGGTTGCTTCTGTTTTGCATGATATAATCCCCCTCTCCGCTTAGCACCTCCGTAAATAGGAGTTCCAATCTGAAATTGGTCACAGTTTATCAAACTCAGGATGAGACCAGATTGGGTCCTGAGTCTCTATCAACCATGTAATAAAGAGACCAGAGTTTTACACTTCAGGCAGATAAAGCTGACACTTCATGTAATGTCTTCTTATTTTCCTGGATCCATTTTCTTTTTTTTTTTTTTCTTTTTTCATTTTTGACGTTTATTTGCATGTGTACCACTACGTCTCACTTTGTTGTTTCACTATTTATTTATGCCACCTTGCCCCTTCTTACATTTTTTTTTGCCCAGATTCCCCAAACCCAGTGGCTAAATCCCCTGGGCAGGTATGAAACCAACATAATTCCTGGATAAAAATCTACCTTGAAGGATGAAGAGCATCCCCTGTTTGTAACTGGAAGCCATGAAAAAGAACACATCACTTATCTGAATTTGCTGTTCATCCAAGCACTGTTTATGGAGATTTACAGTACCTTGCCTGTGTAAAGAGCTCTATTGCATGGTGTCTGCTGGAGGATTTTAGGTGGCAGTATTAGCTGTGGTATTAAAAATGCATCGAAAGGCACGGGGTGGGAGATTAGTTGGATAGAAAGACCCATGAATGAAGGGTTAATTGCATTCAAAGAGGCCATCGTATGGAGCAGAAGAGGCAATAGGTTTCTTTTCTTCAAAATTTACTAAATAGCTGGAAACATGGTTTAATGAATTTTAATGGGATCTTTCTGAATCCTATGCATATTGCATCTGCTGACTGTAGGAAGTCAAAGTATTGTTGAAAGGGAGAGTATTGCCCTACTTTAGGTTTCACAGTTCTGTATTTAAAAAAAATATTCTGCAACAAGCACTTTATTCAATATATATTTTTCTCCTTATTTAATTCCCGTCCCCCCCCTCCCTTCATTGCAAGTGAGAAAGACTTTCGGGATCTGTGAGCCCTCAATACCATAGATTATTCCTCTGTTATGTAACACGTGCTTTACATTTATTGAGCCATCTTGTGCTGTCAAGATAAAGGAGGCCTTAGTATTTTTCCTTGCTTAGGAACCATTGATGAAGACACGGTGATAAATTCTTCTCTAGGTTATATCCATGTAAATCTAGAGGAACTGACTTCCATGAATTTCTTCCAGGATTACTCCGATATAATGAGACTGAGATTTGGCCCAGGCTGGTGGGAAAAGGAAGGGAGAGAAGGAGTTGGAGTTCTCTTTCTACCTTTAGAGTGTGTATGGGTTGGGATGGGATCTTGTGCTGCACAATTCATTTCCACAGAAGCTCCAGCAGAGGCAGCAGAAAAGCCAATCTATTTGACTTCGATGCAACACAAACCAGATATTCATTCATACTTTAGAAAGAGCAGGTGTAAATGGCAGCATGGCAGAAATCTTGACTACAACATCTTCATAATGCTGATCTGCAGTGAGCCAGCATCACCTTCTGCCTTGAAATCAAAGGGAAACTGAGGCAGGGTGTGCAGTGAATTTGTCTCAGAGCAGCTGTGTCTGGATCCAGCACGTATTTCTTACGTCTGTCTTCACTACACTGAGGTTTCCTATTGCCTTGGTAACTTGAATTTTCTCTGTCGCTCTTTCTCAAAATGCCAGACACCCTCTCAGACAGCTGATAGGATAAGGCTGCCCTACTTTTCATTAACCTGGGGCCCAGTTCTCCTTTGGGGTGCACAGAGAATTGCTGAGACCCTCAGAAAAGAAGCTTTGAGGTTCCCTCGAAGCCAGCAGGAACTGACAGGGCTTGACATTTCTCAGGATTGTGTTTAGGTCTGTGGAAGGAGAAAACTGCACCGCTTTAACTGCAGCAGCATGATGGGGATGACAAAACTTCTCTGTTAGAGACATTACAATACCTGTATAGAAATGGTTACACTGACATACAAATACCCACACATACACACACACAAATAGCAGAAGGAAAGTAAAAGCATGCTGGTATTAGGCATTTTTAAATCAATACGGCTGTGCCCACCCCCCGGGGTCTGCTGGAATGATATTTTATGCGACAAGGTGGTGTTACACTGGCTCTGCAGATCCAGAGGGTGTCCCAGCACAGGAGCCAGACCTTCCTAAAAGCAGACGCAACCTTAGATCTGGATTTGCAGTGAGACTTTCCAGACTGAGAACAGCAGGAGGACTTTGCACCTAGGCTTTTGTGAAGAAGAAAGACAGGTATTTAAATGCACTTCTGCAGGACTTGAGACTGGCACGACTTCCTAGCACAGAGTTGGTGTTGCTTTTCCCCCTTGTCTCCCATCCCTCCTTCATGTATTTCAGATCTTTCCCTACTTACAAACAGGCAATGTGATGCTTACTTTAATGGCACAGATAAGTTAGCCGTGCAACTTGGAGCGCCAGCCCTAAACCACCTATCCTCCCTTTGATCTGGAATCAAAACAAAAGACACCGGCATCAAAATGATCCTTTGCCAGGTAATGGTTACTTTGTGCACGTTGCCTTAATTCAGTTGCAAGGAGCTCTCATCTCTTTGTATCGTGCCCAGATCCGCGCTCGTCTTAATACTTTATCAATGTGCCAGCAAGCTGCTTCTATCTATCGGGGATACAGCTGTGCAGAAGCCGTCAGCAATTTTAAGTAAAGCATTAAACAATACTTCAGGTGACAGAAAATTGTTATTTCCTTACCCCTCCTCCAATTCTTCCCCCTTCCCCTCCATCGCCAAGCCCAGGTGACGAAGGCCTTATTTTTTTTTTTCCTTTTTTCCCTGGTGGGACCCGTTTTCTCTCTAAGGGGTGGAGAAAGAGAGGCACAGAAATCCTTTTGAGAACCTGCAGACTAAATGAACCTGACGAGCAAGTGGTTTGTCTTGGTGGCTCATTCCCCCTCTGTTCCAGGTGAGTTGCTGTGGTGAGCCCAGAAAAGCCACCCACCTCACCCAAGCCCTGCCACAGGCAGAGCCTGTAATTCACAGCCCTATCTAGACTTTTAACATGCAGTGTTGTTGAGAGTTGGGAGTTAGGAGACATAGCTTTTTTTTTTTTCCTAGCTCAGCTGTTGGTTTACTCTGTAGACGCTGAGCAAGTAATTTCTAGAGAAAAATTAAAACTGGCTGTCACTTTTTTTAGTGCCTACTTGTTTTGTATGCTCGTTGTGTACATGCCTTGGGGAAGGGGGGTCCCTACCACAATTGGTGTTTCAAGCTGGACACTGTAAATTTGGGATTGATTGAAAAACCTCTGGATACTTAACTTGTTGGCATTGTCTTTCTGATCTTTGCTTTACAAAACTGGATAAATAAAACTTCCACATAAAGAACTTTGAGATTTTCTAAAAAGTTAGCATTTGACAGTCACTTGAAGTATCAGGGATCAGGCCTTGTTGGAATGGCACATACTGTGTAAACAGATATTTCCTAACAGGCAGTGCTTTGCCAGATTCTTGCTAAAAGGAGTTTAGCTCATTTTGGTGAATAATAATCAAGCCATCCCTTTTTTTTTATTATTTTTTTTTTAATTATTTTTTTTTGCTTCTTTTTCCTCTTCTCCAGAGGGGGGTAGTTCTGAGGCACCAATACCTGGCAACAAAGTTTACTCCTTGTATGTTGCCTTCGGACCTACCCACTCCTAATAAATCAGCTCGTGTTTGATACAGGCAGGACCAAGGTCAGGCTCGCTTGACTCTAGCTGTCTCTTCCACACACCAGATACAATGCTGCCACGTTGTGGCTCCTTCCTATCTGTTCTGCCGCACGCACTCGCCCAGCGCTCGCATCCTGCAAGAGAGCATCCTGACTTTTTCCCCGGGGAGGGCTGTTGACTCTCCAGCTCTCTCACTGCCTGCTCGGGGATGCCATCCAACCCCACTTGCTGCCACAACCGCCAGAGACCGAAAAAGACCCCCCTGCCAGTGATCATCAATTGTAAGCCCCTTGTGCACCCTCATAGTTTGTCTCCTGTGGTGGCAAGTGCTTACAACAAAGACTCTCTGAGTTGGAAGGGAGGGTGTAGGAATGCCAAGCTTAATTTCTCAGATAGACTCCACCTGTTTTATGTCTTACCCCACTCTCCAGATTCTTATAGAGGTGGCTGATGTTTTTGGTGCGAGGAAAATATGCTCAGGCCACTCTTCTCCTAAACATCCCTTCTCTTTATTTTCTGACAAGTTCTTGATCCTCTTTATTTTTTCTACCATTGCTTTTTTCTGATTTCCTTCCTGTCTTTGAGTAAAAGAAAAACACATACACACAAAAACACAGCAGGGCAGGAAATTAAACCTTTGCACAAAGATGCTTTGGTAAGATGCTGGCTTTTCACTCATTTATTTTAACCGATTTTTTTTATAGGGGAGAAGAGAGCAAGGGATGTCACAGAGAGGGCAACTGAGTAGATGAAAGAAAGTCCTTTAATTTATTTGGAGATCTCAGTCACTGGTTTCTGGTTTTTTCTCTACACACATGAGAAAACCAAAAAAGCTTTAAACCCACCAGCAACACTCACATGAATGAAACGCCAGGTGGAACTGCTCCCATTTTCCTGATACGATAAGGATAATGGTTTCCTCCTGGCGAGATTCTCCCCACATCATCCTGGTTAAACAAGTCTTAGCTGTGTTGCAACACCACTAAGCATTCCAAGGTTCTTTTTAATTCAGAATATTAACCAATTGCTTTATACCAAAAGTTTGTTTCAAAATAAGGCCACAACAGTCCCTTCAAATCCCTCTTGCTCTTTTAGGGGGATATAAACCATTACAGCCAGGAAGCGCCAGATGTCTCTGGTTACCTGTTTGTCCTCAGTGCTCCACAGACAGCATGGTTTGTCTCCGTGCAGTGAATGCTCAGAGGGGATCTGCCCCTTGAAGATATTGAAATCCAAAGAGCAGGAGGGCAGTGCCACAAGTTTAGAAATTTATACTTAAAAAAAAAAAAAAAAGGAATTATATCAAGTATAGTTGCTATTTCAGAGGAAAATGTGCCCCAGACAGGAAGATTCCAGTGCTTGTCCATGGAAGTGTCTTAGTCTTCCTGGGAACAGGCTTAGATTTT
This sequence comes from Neopelma chrysocephalum, assembly GCF_003984885.1. Lineage (NCBI taxonomy): Eukaryota > Metazoa > Chordata > Aves > Passeriformes > Pipridae > Neopelma > Neopelma chrysocephalum. The sequence continues at coordinate 2,249,774 of NW_020925669.1, forward strand.
GAGGCTGGCTTTTTATGTTCAAGTGCAATAAGAAACAGCTACTAATAAAGGATATACCTTCAGTTCTCACGCTGTGCAAACACTGCCATACACCTGATGGTGTATCTGGTTTAAACAGTTTCTTATTCACAAAGACACCACAACCATGAAAACACTGTGTTCTTTTTGGTTGTTTGGTTCTACGTTCCTACTGGAGTGGAGGACCATGCATTGCCTGCTCTTACTGCAGCCATAAGGTGCAGAGTGCTGTTATCAGTACAGCAAACTTAGTGAGGAGCAGAAGGAGGTGGCATAAAGGAGTGGTTTAGAAGCCGGAGTAGTGGAACTGAGACCTGAGACCTGTTTAAAGTCGGGATACTTGTAAATCTGACTGAAACGAGGGAATATGAGTCTATTCCAGGGCAGCATTTACTGGGATGTTTTTCTGTTTCAAGACCTAAGTGCTTATTTATGTATCTTTTGTCTGGAACAAAGTTCTGTGACTCAGTTTCCTGGACTGAAAAGTTAGCAATAACCCCATGTGTGGAAAGACAGGATGCATAGCCTAGTTCACATTTGTAAAATAATTGTGATGTTTTGAGGAAGGGTCACTAGAAGGGCTGAATAACTGAAAAGGCCACGAGAGATCAATGCACAGTAAAAGACATGGTGTTTGCTGATGATTTTTAAAGCACAAGAGAACATTAAAAAATAGACTGTAATATTAAGGTTCCTAGATATTTTTTTTATTGTAGTTTAGCTCTCAGTATTTTAGGGTTATTTTTTGCAATTGTGATCACATTTGTACTATATTTTATTGGCCACAGCTGAGATCAGAAGTGCCATATGCTAGATGCTGTAGAGGTACATACAGACCTGCCATGTTCCAAATGGACACAAACAAGCACACATCCAGCAGAAGGAACAAGTACCAGATCATGATCAAATAGGTTTGGTTCCTAACCCTGTGTTGCACCGAGATTAAGACTCAGATCCTTAAAGGCACTTAGAGCCCAACTCCCATTGAAATCAATGGGTGTTAGATACCTAAATAGCTTTATGGATCCAAGCATAAATAACTTATCCAAGGGCAGAGCAGCAATCTACAGCTGGGTTGGGAATTAAACAGAGATTATACAAGTCCCAGTCTGATTTCTTAATCACAAAATCATCTTTCCTCTCCATATTTTGTGCAATAAATCCCTCGCATTCACATCACAACATGGACACATAATGCCCACCTCATCAAATCACCGGAAACCTGCAGTGACAAAAATGGTTTTCCTCAAACCAAGCCCAACTACAGACACACCAGTACACTTTGTCTGTGCTTGGGGTTGGCTTCTGCTCTCCCTTACACCATGGAAGCTTCCATGGCCTTCAGATTTGCCTTCCTATGTTTGCACCCAGGTGACAGAGAGCAGAATCCAACACCAGCACTACAAGTTCAAACATTTTTCACCCGGCTCTAGGGAGGGGATGGATTAGACAAACTGAACTTTCTGAAAAGATCAATATGGAACATCTCTTTCAATTACTCTCCAAGGCACTAAGCCTGTGAAGTCGGTTATGATGCATTTATAAATCTTTCCAGGAGGGGCTGTCTGACATCCTCCTCTCCCACCTTTACTCCCTGCAAGTAATCCCTTATTGCCTGGGATGGGCTGGCAGGGCAATGTTATTTACCACGACTGGCAGGGAAGGATCAGGCCTGAGTCTTTCAGAATCAGGACAGATGGGGACCTTTTCCATCTCCCTTCCTCAGGCACTAAAATTCACATAATCAGAGAGGCAGCTACAGAACAACAGGAGGGGCCACATCCAAACCTTGTGAAAGCCTCTGCAAAGTCACTGGAACCAGAAGATATTGCAGAAGCTGAACATGTGCATTACACTCTCCAAAAAGATCACAGTCCTGATGGATTACTAGTTTGAATGCAATTATATAGGGGGAACGGGGTGGGGGAGCCCTTATGCCAACACAGCTCCTTTGATTCACGGAACAGGTTTAAAGCCTACCCAAAAAGTTGTGCTGAAGGTTGATTTAAGTTCAGTCAAATCCTACAAGCTGGCTGGTTCCTCTCTGATACTTCAGAGTTGAAGTGAGGATTTGGAGCACACAGTGAGAGTTTTCTAAAGGATCCTGAGTCACTACACCATAGCTACAGTTTTCTGTGCATTTACTTGCCAGGTTGAGAGGAAACCTGCCAGTTAAAAGAGCATCAGGGTCACTTGAGATGCAATCTGTGTCCCTAATTCTCCATCTCCAAACACCCCTGCTGAAGATCAGGCTGTCTAAAGGTTTATCTTGCTTTCTTCCTTGGTGTCTGCTTAGGACCTTCTCTAGAGGCATCAGCTGAAAGGCAGTAACAGGCTCGGGCAGCAAAGGCTGAGAGTGTTTAATACATATAAGCTGTTTAGACGTTGCTTCAACAAGGCTGCAGGATTAACGCATATTAATTCCCATCTTTCAAATCCTGCTTTGGACCAGACCTAAAGACACCACTACTGGGAGAACTGCCTACACTCCTGTGAGGCTGTTTGTTTCCTGTAGGGTGCAGTGAGACAGATTTTGGAGTGCACAGAGGATGAGCCCATGTGTCCTCTTAGGGTGAGAGAAAACCCACATGATGGTGTATAGAGAGGAAGTAAATGCAGGGCAGCTCAGCCTCCTCTCTGCATTAAATCCACCTCTTGCTGTATGTGGCACGGTGGCATCTTGGGATTGCCTTGGCTCTGGGCTAAAATGTGTCACCCTTGCTGGGGCTGAGAGCCCCACTGTGCTGCGTGACACACAGACGGGGGACAAAGAGACACCTCCAGCCTCAAGGTCCTGGAATGCCAGGCAGGGGACGAAAGACAGCAGATGGATACCAGCAGACAGGGGAAGTGTGAGTTGATGCTGAGACATTATTCAACAACGTGGCTGGCAGCCATCCCACCAACTCAGCCACTTCAGGTTCCCGAGCAAGAGCCAGGAGTGAGAAGGGGCTCGGCGGCCGCTGAGGGGTTTTGCCCAGCAAATGTGATAGTCATCCTGGGATATCTCCCACCAGGTCCCTTCCTGACCTTTTAACTCTTCTTTACCCCAGCTTGAGAAATGTCAGGAGGGAGGTAAGTCCTTGGGTTTTGGCTGCTTTGAGAGCAATGTTGGGGAGACTCCTGGCCTGGAAGAGTCTGCTTTACTGGTGTATCTTCACACCTCTGCAGCCCTTGACCCCTGCTTTTAAGGAATCAGGAGTTGCAGATGCGGGCAGAGAAAAAGGGGGAGTTGGCACTGTGTGAGAAATGCTGCAAACATGTCTGGTGAAAGCGTTCTCCTCCGTTTCTTTCCTTTGAGATGACCAAATCCTCAGCAGCTACAAGGGGGAAGCTCTTGATATTTCACCCACAGGATTTGGCCCTGTGAGGGTAGCCAGAAGGGACTTTTAGGCTCCAGTGTGGCATCTTTTCCTCACCATGCCTGAGGAGGCCGTGGCAGCCCAGAAGATGCCCTCACTGCCTCTGGGTGGGAATAACATTGTGGGACAGCAGCGGGGAAGACATTTCAGGAGCAGCTGCGGATTATGCCGAGGAAAACTGCCCATAACCTGATCCTAACTGCAGGATCAGGCTGCAGTGAGGTTGAAAAGAACCTGGCATCCTCAGTGACAGCATTCAGTGTAAGTGCCAGTCTTATTTTAACCCAGTTGGTGCTGTTAATAAGGGGATGTATAGACACCAAGGAAAATTTGGACTCAGTGGCTGCATAAGAATTGACTCTTTCAGAGTGAAATTCCTAGTGTGAGGCAGTCTTGGTGTATGTTATGAAGAATTAATATTTATAGACAACCTTTGCTGGGAATTTCTATATGGAGGTACACTTACATTTTTAGAAAAGAACTTTATATGAACTTTTTTTCCTTTATCACTAAGTAGAAATAACTTGTTGATACAGAGCATATAATATGAAAGACTGACTTCTGTCACATTTACAGATGTTTGAGCAAAATATGTGCAATAGATGTATTTTTACATTGTAGTGGTTACATTATCTAGAAAAAAACAGAACCATGCACATGACTACATTAAAGATTTAGGGCTCTATCCTGCACCATTTAAGTCAATGGGAGTTTTTCACTGATTTTAATGGAAGTTAGATAGAGGCTCATATGCCAAAGTAATGCAGTTGCTAAGGAATAAATATCGACACAAGTGGGTCAATATATTGGTGTCTTTTAAGTGCTAAAACTGTACTTTGAGATACCTATTGCCTTTTTTTTTTTTTTTTTGCATATTCATTGTAACTGCAGTGCAGCCATCCTGCTGCTAAGGAGCAGGACATGGTGGGTACCAGTATTCATTGTGTAGTAGTGACACCTTCAGGTTACTGCCAAAACCAGTCCCCTCTGTGCAAGGTGCTGCACACGTACGTGTGGGGAAAGAAATCTTTAGTGAGAGATTTGGTGACTTGACCAAGGATGTAGGGCACAGTAGTGATGGAGGTTGCTGTGAAAGCCAGGGACTGCAGCTCCAGGGAGAAATTAGAACTGCACAGAGTTAGTCAAGTCTTGCTTGGGAGGTTTGGGGTATTTTTCACCAGTGGGGATAAAAAATATTAAAAAAAAAAAATACATTAAGCTCAAAATTTAATTTATTTTATTTTCTATGGAAAAAAATGCTAGAACTTTCAAATATTTTTTTTTTTAACACATCCATGTTGGGACATCTTCTATATTTTTCATAAAATATAATAACAAAACTAGTCACAACTATTTAGGAAAAGAAATTATTCCCACAAATAAACTTTTTTTAAGATATTAAAAGGAAATGTTTTGACTTTATTTTTTTTATGTCCTGCTTGAAAAAACTTGCCAAATTTCCTCCAAATCTGCTAACAGCTTTCCTTCTTGCTAAGCTATTTTTCCTCTACAAATATCAGCTGACAAAAAAAATCGTGCAAGTCTAGTCATCAAGCTAACAGTCTGCTCTCAGTCTCTCCAAACTAAGCAAAAAGTATACAAAATAGAAAAGAAATTAACAAAGAGCCAGAGAGGCCAGAACAAAAGCAAAAAGGCTTTCTTCTGTTAAAACATCAACCTGGAGTATGGCAATATTACTCCAAGATGCACAAGAACCACTAGAAACAGCCACCTCCATATGAACAGAGAGAGTGCTGTACTCTGCCTCCATCTAATACGTGAGATTTATAAGTGCTTCAGCTCCCCAGAGGCACTCAGGCATATTGCTATATATAGGACTGTTCCCAGATTACAGAATGCCTTCCCTTGACTGTAGCATTTTCAGACCACAGGGATTTTTTTGCTTCTTTTTATTTTCTTTTAAAACCAGCCCACTCCAAGCTGTTTCCCTTTGTTTGCTCCACCACCAGTGTTAATCATTGCATGGAAATGGGTTCAATGTCCGGTTCAAAACCAATCCTAGGCAAATATAGATAAACAGCCTCTCCCAGGAAGCGACAATATTTGTGCGGCACATAATGTGGACAATAGATTTGTTTTCTGAACGAGTTAGCTGGAAAATCAGTCAGAGCTCTGCCTCACATTGAGCTGTGTCTCCACTGAGGCCAGGGCTGGGCTGGGCAGCAATGGGGGCTGCAGATGCTGAACTCGGAGCTGATGGAGGTCCACAGGGGTAGCTGACATCACCCATGGAGGGTGTGATACAGTCCCAGCTCCCACTCAGGAGCTCAGGAGGTCTTTGGTTTAATCTGAAGCATTCACAGGGTCAGCAACCATCATCCCTGCAGGAATGGGAATTGGACAGGGACAGCTACTGTTCACATATGGGATGTGATTTTACACCTTTTTGGGGAAGACGTGGACAGATCCTGCCAGAGTGCTGAGTTCCTCCTGTGCAGATCTGGTTTTCCTTTCCCTTTGAACTATGGGGAAATTAGTCTCTTTGCCCTTCCTCAGTCTGAAACCGGTGTGTGATTTCATACATCTCTACTTCTGCAATCACTGGCCCCTCCTCCATTTCTTACTTCTTTTTTTTGTGTGTGCTTTCCTTCCCTGTCATTATTTTTGTCCAACAGCTATTTGTTCAGTAATCTCCCCCAAGAGATTAGCACACTAATAGGCAGTCAACAAAACAAGAAAGAAAGAAAGACACAGTACTTAAAGGATGAATACTTGGGAGAGAGCATCAGTCTTTTGATGTCCTGATTCCAGTCGGGTTTATTTGCTATATATATGTCTATAATAACTATACATCTTCGTACAGCTGTCCTACTGCTCAAACAAAGATTTCCTTGCAAACCTTATACCTCTCCTTTACTTGCGGGGAGGGGGAAAACAACAACATTCCTAGTACCCAAAGGGGTACCTTGGCACAGAGCAACCCATGTATTTAGGGCAGCAGGATGGTTTAGCTGCAAAGTCAGTCCACCCATTACACACGTTTTCTTGCCCTCTGTACCAGCAGCCCATGTCCTGAAAATGTCTCCACATCTTCCACTTTAACCCCATGGTTGTTCCCATTCCCATTCGAGGAGTCCATGTCTCCTGATGGTTGGATAAATAACAGGGTGCAGAAACAGGGTCCCATCTCCAAACATAGACTCCGCATTTCGCTCAGTCATGGCCAACTAAAAGAATATCATCCGATCTTTAGTGACCCTACTGTGCTGAGTGGATAACAGCCAGGCATTTAATACAGACTCAGGAAAAGGCAGGGGAATTCAGGAGGGAAAAGATGGCTGCAACTGCGTCACATTTTGCAGCACGGTCTGAGAAGAGCTGCAAGTACACTTCTCAAAGAAAGTTTGGTTTTCCAGGCGTGCTCCTTCTTTGGTGGCTGCTCTTGCTTTGCTTTTCCTCAGACAAATTCTTCTTTTAAACTGGCAGTGAAAACTTACTTAGGACTGCATTAGAGGCTCTTGAAAACACCCTTTTTTTCTTCCCTGGAAATTGATACCACACACTTGGGCGATTTTATTTTTTTTAACAGATTGGTAGGCATTCTTTTCATTTCCCCCTTGTGATTTTATACAGAACACTTTTTCAGGCAGATCTTTTCGCACCCCTCCAAAGCAGTCAATGAAACCATTCGCATGCATACAATTAAGCAGAAAGAGGGGGGAGAAAAAAACTACAGCTACAACAACCTAATAATTTCATCTGAAAAAATCCTCCAGATTGTTAATATTCTGAAGAAACAAATCCTTTTGAATAGAACTTCAAAAATCATGCGTACCTCTAACAATCATTTTACATACCCACAAATTTGGAACATATGGAAGCTAATAATTTTAATGTTAGAATAGCATCATACATTCTACCCCCAGTTTTCCCTGACTCTGCACAGCTGAAGCTGGTAGGAGCTTTATTATTGACTTTGTCGAGCAAATGATAAAGTGCTTAGTGGGGTGTAGCCTCATTCGAGTCAAATGGATGCCCCCCCTGCTTCTGACAACGTGTAACATAAAAAAGTTCCACCTAACATACTCCAATATCCAGAAAACACCGAGGGACAATATGGGAACCTGTATTTGGGGAGTAAAAATGCCAGAGGGTGGATCAGGAAGACTAAATCTCAAATCTTTACAGTAATATGGGTATCTTAGGTATCCAGTATCCTATGAGTCCTCCCAGAAGATCAGAGTGGCATAGTTATACCCTGTGATTCCCAGTGTACACAGAAGAGGGAGTTGCTATTAGAGTTTGGAAGGCCATGGAGTTGCGACTTTTGGTTTCAAAGGAAACAAGAAATTGGGGTTTGAATACAATAGGGCTTTATTGCCAGCTCTGACACACTCAGAAAAAAAAAAAGAAGAGATCATCCAAAATTTTAATGCTGGATTAAAAATCTTTAGACAAAATACGTTCTATCACTTGATCTCAAAAGAGTAAATTGGGAGGTTTATACTTGTTGTTTTGCGGTATTTCAAGCTTCAAGATTCGGATTTTCTTTGTTAACACACGGGCTGAAAAATGTACATTTGAAAAAAAAAGTTGAGATTCTCGTATATTTTCACATGTTCTGGAGCTGGTTGTGAGGAAGCACAGCAAAGCACACCAGACTTGGAGAAACTAAAAGAGATAACAATACCAAAAAAAATGTAGAAGTATTTTCTTCGAGTACTCACATAGTGCATAGAGTTATTTTCACGTTCAAGTCTCAAAATCATCCTTTAAATTTTGCTTGGCTTGCTATTCATTCCCATTCACCTCCTCCTGGAGTCCAGTGAACACAGGGATCAGCTTTATAAACAAAACTTCGATCCTTGAGGATTGCTTAGAAAATCTTTTCAACATTAAAGATGTAATGGGAACAAGAAAGAAACAGGAAAGAAAGGCATTGCTTTCTTAAGAACATAAGTACAGTCACACTGATTCAAAGATATGAAGCACACAATGCCACTCTGCACCCAGCAGCGGCCACAAACAGCTGCCCAGAGAATAGTGAGAAGAGGGCAAGTCTGTGCAATACCTCCCTCAGACATTCTCCCAGGCTCTCACCATTTTCAGCCCAAAGGATTTCCAAAGCCTGATGCTGTTCACTTCTTCATGTAATGAACTATCATGAGAAATTTCATCACTGTGCAGATCCAATCCACAGTTCTCGAAAACCCAGCACTGTAGGTACATGACATATTCCATTTATGTCTGTGCATCTGGTCAATAAAGAGAAGAAAAATAATTCAGAGGGCGCAATAAAGCCTTGAGCAGAGTCTTCTGGAAATACCTAGGAGAAAATACCAGTCCAGAGACCTGTCTGGAGTACACAAGGTTTTAGTATGTTTTTTAGGACTAGCCATGAGGATGTATACCATTTATATAAGAAAAAGAACTATCACATAATTCTTTGATGAAACAGTACATCTGGAACCAGATTAAATGTCTGCAATAAAAGCTGAATACATGTAAAACTCACATTTAATGTTTCACTCTAAGCTTCAGGCTCAGCTAGATTAGAAGTAAAGTCCATACAATCTTTCAGATGAACCTGGAGTTTGAAAGAAACAGGAAGGACTTTTGCTTTTGCAACACTGTCCTGTGGTGAGTCTTTAACTTCGAACCAGCTATCAGTCCTCAAAAAAACTTGAGAAAGCATGACTGGAGAGACCAGCAAATTATTTTTTTTTTTTCATATTTTTATCATGTCTTTACAACATTTCCCAAATGAAAGGTCGGGGTATTAAAAGTAGTGACCAAATTTACCAGCACTTCTGTAACAGATCTTTAGACCATCTAACATCCTACAAGGAAAGAATAATTTCTATCGTTACCTTACACAATCTGCTTGTTCAAAACTTTAATTCCCACTTTGTGCCTGTGAACAATGCAATAATGTCCTCTTGCTTTTTTCTGCTTTCTGGCCCAGACCAACATCAAAGTCAGCAGTATGAAATTAAGGAGTGCTTTGGATTTCTATTCAAACCACTTTGTATGCCAAAGCCAAGCCCTTGTCTCCCCTCATCCCAGGTAGACATTTGCATCCTTTAAATGATCTTGTTTGTTCTATGTGTCGGAATATAGTTATCTGAATATTAATTATGGTTTTAGTGAAGTTCATCGGTTGAGAGCAGGAATTGAGAATTCTTCCTTCAGTTGCAGCCACCTGCTTAGATTTCTGTGTTTATCTGCTTCACTGAGTTTAAATCAGTTTCTGTAAGTGAAAGTCTGTTGCTTTGAGCAGATGTTAATGCTCAGAAATAGTGTACAGTCTGCCATTAGCATATGTAGCATAATGCTAATAAATAGAGGCATGTACCACCCTTGAAGGTGATTCTGATTTCAATAGAGAAATCCTCCCGCCATCCTACCAGCCCCTTTCCTTAGGGAAGCCTCTGGCGTATACAGCTGTTATAAGTGAGGGATCTTCTTCCCACCCCCAGAAAGACCTTAGCAAATGGTCCATTCTGTTTATGCTACATTTGGATGATTAATGATATTGTATAGTGTAACTAAATTGTACTGCTATTATCATCAGGTCACTGCTGACAATTAGATATATCATCTCTGGGGTTCGTATACAGATAACAATTTTAACTATGTGGATAACTAAAGGTTTGATGGTGTCCTAATGTTAATGTAAATGTTACCACATATTGGAAGTCAGTAATGCACCATACACAGGGATCGCGTTACACAACAGCAGCCACAGGGTAGCTGAAGGTGGTGAGATGGTTGCAGTAGTGGTTTTCTACTTTATCCTCCTTGTTAATTTTTTTCCCTTCCCTAAGGATTTGGAATAATCCATCTGTAAAACATGACAACCACTTAGGCTCAAAGGGACTCAGCAGCTTTCAAAACAAAAACTGTAATCAAAGCAATTTGGGATGTCTTGGGTTTTGGGGGAGGAAGGAGTTCAGTTACCTCTCTGCTCTCCTGGTTTCCTGCTCAGTGTAGTGCTCAGAGCTCCAATACTAAAACAGAGCCACTGGAAGAAAAGTTGTTGTTTGAGCGTGGCCAGCTTAGCCATGAGAAGGAAAAAATCTGAGAAAATCAGGTCCTGAAAGCGTCTTTGTGTCTTGTCTCAAGAGCAGATCAGTGATCCTAATCCTGACAGCTGCAAGTAACCATTTGAGAGAGAGGTCGTATTAAGTCAAGATGAAAAATTTGAGAAAGGACTTATTGCGGAAATGCAACATTACAGCTCCTGGCTAAAGTTGAGAGTATATTGAAAAGGTTTGGAGGAGCAAGAATTCAAACTGAGCAAAGCCTCTGCCCCTTTTATTGTTCATCCATCAATAACTGGCACATGCCATGTTAGGGCACAGACTAGAAATTAATTTTCTCGCTAATATTAAGAAACTTTATTGCACCAACCCTTATCTTCATAAATCCCGATATATACCAAGAGCAAAGAACACGGAAGTCACTGCAATAATACCAGCAGAAAACTGGAGCATGATAAAAATCAGCTTTACAGGCCTTGCATTTCCATGAGTCTAATTCCCATTTCATAGGGAGGAAAACATAGCAATCTGCACTCAAAAAAGAAGAGAATCATTGGATCAGAGCCCCCAGCTGATTTATACTCACAATTTCCTTCTCAGATAGCAGCAGAGGATGTGAAAAGCCAAGACTACCAGTAATTCTGTTCTCCTCTCGGCATGAGAAAGGAAAGATTTTCCTAAACTCAAGAAATTACTGGAGTCAGATTCATTGGACAGTGCTTATTTTTAAGTGGTTTGAGCTACCCATTTCCATCATTTCAGGTGGGTGATATATCCCCTTCTCCACAGAGGAAAACTTCAGAAAGGAGAGAGATTTTGCAGAGAAATAAAGATGTGAACCTGTGTTCCCAATTCAGTGATTATTGCACACCTTGTCTGCTAATTAAATAATGGGTTCTTAAATTAAAAAAAAAACATACCAAGAATTAAAAAACAACAACAACAACAATAACAAAAAAAACAAACAGAAAACCAAAACCAACAACAACAACAAAAAAGGCAAAACCATAAAAGAAGAAACAATTACAAACGCAAGACAATGATGGCTCATCCTCTTAGGGAGCTGAGCTGCAGGAGCAGATCTCTTGTTGGTAAATTTTTACAGATACCCAGAACCCAATCAAACCAAAAAAACCAAAGCAGATCCCAAAGTACCCAGGAATGTCCTATATGAACAGAGAGGTACTGGCAAGTGGGGCCTTGTGATATTAGCTTCCTACTAATCATCACAGATCAGAGCATCATTTAACATGACAGCCTGCACCTCCTGGGCAAGGGATTAATTTTCTAGTCAGTGTTTGTGTCTGTGGGCAGAGGTTCCCAATATCTGTGGGTCTCAGTGCAAAGAAGCAAATTCCTCCCTCCACTCCAAGCACACCTCTGCTGTAAAATCAGTCCATTCAACAATTTAAGGGACAGAAAATAAGGACTGAATTATATCATTCATTTTTATTCCACTGATGTTCCCCTGCCCACTGTTTGCACTTATAGATCCACAACTAATGGAGAAGGCCAGAAACAGAAAAGGATAAAGCTAAGCCCAAAAACTGCTGCTGTTCTAGACTAGCATAAGACTCATCTTGAAGCTGGAGGGCAGAGGAGGGACAAGGAAACAGAGCAGCAAGAGAAAGGGAGAACAGAGAAAGGAAAAGAGAATTAGAGACAGAGCAAACAAGATTAAGTTTGATCTGACTTATTGGATGTACACTCAGAAAGCAAAAGGTGGGGAGAGGAAGGGCAGGGAGAGAGAACATGAACTGCAAGCTCTCTCCTGAGGCTCCATGCAATGGTTTTGTCAGAGACTCTCTGAGGCTGGTGCCACTTCGGATGATGTGTAGCTTTAATGAAAGAAGGAGGGGGGTAGGAGCAAAGGGAAAAAGAAAAAGTGACTGAGACTCTCTGTCTCTTCCTTGGTCTCTGTTTCAGAGACCTATTGGCCATAACTCTTACAGGGCAAATAACAAGCGTTCCCCATCCAAATGTAAGCACATTGGCACTTAATCCTATTTTATAAAGGTTATAGTTTTACATAAATCACTCGCTCTAAATGCACTTTAGTCATCCTCCTCATGTTAAGTTTCCCTTTAAGCCTAACTAGGCAAGGAGGATTTCTCCCACTGGCCCTCTGGACATGACGCCACCAAGATTGAACTATGCTCTCCATCTTTAATATCCCTGGAGGGATTCGTCTATAATGATGTCAGGGGCTAAGCATATTCCCTTGCCAGGGCGGGGGAATTAAATCTGTCCTTCCCCTGTCTCACTCAGGTCCAGTACAGCTAAAAACAAGTTGTTTGGAGAGCAGAGAAAACTGGTGATGTTTCACGTTTGATGTCTCGCTCTTCATGCAGATTCCCTAATGTCTACTAAAGGGTGAGCTTAGTAGCCTTTTCTTCAGTGATTTCACTATCAGTCAAACCATTAATGAAGTTTATAACAGTCTCTGAGACCTCTCCTCTCTGTCATATCATGCTGAATTTGCCCAGTGAGTTTCGGGGTTTCATTGGAAGGACGGACTGACAGAGCCACCCCTAGGCAGGCAGACAGCATAGGTGCTTGAAAAAGCACATTTCACTAAGAAAACAGGTTAAAAGATACCAGTGGCATAATTGCTGCAATTCATCTGTTACATGTTGTCACACAGATGTGTCCCCGATGAGAAAGGCACATTCCAGCTCCTGCAGAATTTCTTAATGAGTTTTGTGTTTGTTTCACAGAAGGGTATATGGAGTTTGAATCATCAAGCACCCAAGGAACTTCATGACCTTGGACTAAGTTAGGTACAATGATTTTAGTAACCTCAGAGCAGATGTACAGTTCTCCAGCTGCTGCCTTTTCTTTTTTGTAGTCCATCAGGACAAACTGCCATGGACACTGGAGTTTCATGAGGCCAAAACAGAACTTGAGATCTTTCAGCTAACAAGGTTGAGCCACCTCTGTGGTCTTGAACTAAAGCATCTTTGAGTTAAATGTCTCTTCTCTACTCAGATTACCCATTTTTGTAGCATTTCTTTCAGTTTAGTCACTCAGATTTTCGACATAGTCAAGTTATTTGAGGTTGAATATATTCAGAAATCATTGGATTGGAATAGTGGAGAGTCAGAGACAGTAACACCACCATCGTGGGCCTTGTCTTCCAAAAACTAATCAACAAATACACTCTCTTTGCATGGAGATAATGTGTGAGTAACATCAGCTGACAGGAAGGTTGCCCCACTCAAGCTGTCTTGATCCCTTTCCACAGATCAATCTCTCTCTTTGGTAGTCTGCAAAGGATAGAAAGTACCCTGAATTTCTTGTAAGCAACCCAGAAATCTTCTTTGGTTTTGCACTAAGGAAGGGTTTACCTAGCCTTTGTGTTCAAGAAATGATTAGTCATGTCTAGATCTAAATGAGTGCCTCTGTCTAGCACTAGAAAAGAAGCTGATGCAAAAGGAAGCAGGTCTTTTGGTCTTTCTGGCCTTACATCAGCCAAGAGATGGTTTATATGACTTCCAGTCAACTGATGCAAAGCCAAGAGTCATTGAACTAAATTCCCAGTGTCTGATTCAAGACACGACTGTAAATGGATGATGCCCCACTGAAATCCATGCTGTTTAACTCTCCACACCAATCCTTTGTCTCTTCACACCAACTCTGATTCTGGCTCCAAGCTGATATCACCAACACACAGCCCATCTTAACAGAAAGCTAAGGACATGTAGGAGATTAAAACTCCTCTGCAGAGAGCAATCTCACACCTATGCAATCCTTAAGCCCCCTATGTCAGACTCAGCTTAAATAACTACATAAGTCTAAACAGGGAGGAATGAATTTCACCCACAAACAAGATGAAGAGAAATTCTACTTGCCAGTCAGTGACGATTCATGCATTAGCAAATTCACAGGAAGTTCAAAGCTGCCTAGTTCTGTCACCAGCTTTGCACAGCTGGGAGAAACTCCATTTCCTTGCAGTAGTAATGACATTTTACTACAAGAGTAAGAATAAATTTGTTTTCTATCAGACAACCAATAGAAATAATTCATAAGTTTTCCTTATGCAATATGGTGTAGTTTGGAAAGCTCAGCTGCAATCAGTGCCCCACAGTGCAAGGTGCTGTTCATTCTTTAACAAAAACACAAGCCAAAAGAAACAGAAGAGAGGAAGTCATACACTCAAGGCCGTGCAGCAACTCAGCAGCCAAGTGAAAAAATGAACTTAAGTTTTTTGATCACCAGCCCAGTGTTCCTTATGCTGTACCATTCCATGTGCCATCAGTGAGGTCAGAAAGAGTTTTATACCCTTACGCAACTTTACACAATCATCATGCAAGAGTGCCTCACAACCTATATTCCTATCTTGCCCCTCGAAAGTA